>NC_084835.1:122176947-122776947 GCF_033115175.1 Lepus europaeus
GACGAAGGGGCCTCTCGGCACGCTGCACAAAGAGTTTTGTCACCTTTTAAAATCCAGTTGTTGATATTTACTGCTGGGGAAGCCGTAGGGAGGCATGAGGATGGGGGCTGGAGGCAGGGTCCTTCTGTATGTGAGATTCCGTACTCCATGTGCAGCTAAAATGATGGTTGACAGCGCCAAAAGAAAAAAAAATAGAATTTTTTGTGTGCGGCTGTTTTCTTAGGAGAGGTAGAAAATAGTGGGTTGTATCAAGATGAGTGACCTGTGCCGGCTGTCTTTTACATGTTAACTCCACTGGAGGAGCACACTGCTGAATTTATGTCCCTAGGAAAACCCAGCCGTGTTGCTCACTGCGCATTGGAGTAAACAGGCCTCCAGTTACCATTTTTAATGGTTATTGTCAGGCAAGGAGAAAAGGATCGTTTGTAGAGGGGTTTTTGGGCTCGCGTAGGCTTTGGTGCTTCTTCCATTAAATCACCTGCCTGGATTTTTCTGGTTTGGGAATATCTGGATTGGATTTCTGTTTTAATTAGCGTTAAATTGTTGATAGAGTCCCGGGTTTCACAGGAAGATAAAACTAAACCGTTCAGGTGCCATCGTAACTTTGATGCTCTCTGCTCGTCATGTTTCCAGGCAGGCCTGGTAGCTAAAAACCGCGTGTTTAACCGTTTCCTGTTTTCCAGCCTCATTTCTGGGTTTGCTTTTGTTGTTCGTCCCCACACGGCTGCAGTCAGCAGTTTCCTTGGATAATAGACATTTTTTTTTCTTTCCATGTCCATTGTGTCTTTCTGAAATTCTGCACTCAGATGAACAAGGATTTGTCTTTTGTTTTGAAAGGGAGAAAGTCAAGGATCCATTACATTAGGGTAGATTTTGCCATTTTTATCTCCTCTGCAGAACAGAATGCAGGGTTGCCTTCCTCCTGTGGCCACGGCGCGTTCTGCAGGAACTTAGCCAAGGAGGCTCCCTCCAGGCTTCCCATCTCTGCTCCTCGCGGGGCTGGCCGCGCGGCCCCCGTCCTGAATCCCACGTGCGCTTCCAAATCTGAAATGTAGGCATTTCTGCCTCGACTTGCCAGCCACGATTTCTGAAAGGTGTGCTCTGTAGCCCTTCCCGGGAGAAAATTAGTGTATGGTAAATATAGGTCAAGTACTTGCATGCTTATAAATTCCACTGTGAAGCCGGCTTGCAGGCCTGGAAGGGCAGGACAGAGCCACGGGCAGAGACCAGACCAAGCCTTAGGAAATTTGGTTGTAAAAAATACCCCCAGTTTTTCGTTAAAAAGTAAAGTGCATCTTCAGCAGGATCATATGATGAAATAAATTAAATCAGCAGTGAAGGTCAGTATACATTCTGACTTGGGAATGTGAACTTTTCAGAAACCTGTATTTATTGCATTTTACTATTTTTAAAAGCCAGCTGCAAGATTCATAGCGAGAAATGGTGCGACATACCAATGAATGCCGGGGCCGAGTGAAGGCTCTTTTCAAAGTGGTTAATATGCCTTATTGGCAAGGCATCCCTGGTGCCTGTGTCGTTGCTACGGCTCAGCTTTAAAATATATGGATTTAAAACGCAAGTATTGTGACTAATATTTATTTCAAGTGCAGAGTGTGTCACAGCAGTGGGGCATCCTATTATTAATGCAGTAAACTCTGTAATGCTCTATAAGAGCCTGGCCTGCTCCAGTTCTTAGCTACATGAAAATAACAGTAAACCATGTCTGTTTTTTCTTACTGTGCTTTATTGTTACCTGGGAAGGCACTGGCATCCAGAAAAGCCAAATGCGGACAAATAACATGACCGTAAACAATACCTTAGCATTATTCTGCTGTGCATAAATCTCCCTGAATTGCCCCAAACTTTGAGAATATGCGTGCATGTGTGTGTGTGTGTGTATATAAATAAATATATAGCGCTTTTTTAAAAAAATTGAGGGAAACCTCTGTAACTCCATAAAGTCATGGGAAATACATGTTCCAGTGACTGTTCGCAGTCAGCCAGCAGGTAATTTAGATTGTTAGTGCTCAGTCCATTGTATAAGCATCACTGATAGTACCAATGGCGTGAGTATATGGAGGGTTTAAAAGGAAGAAGCCAACACAGGTGTGTGTTCTGTCGCCACACTGTGTATGTGCGTGTGTGCATGTGTGTGTATGTATGAGTGTGTGCATGTATGTGTGTATGTATCTGTGTGTGCATGTGTGTATGTGTGTGTGCGTGAGTGTGTGCGTGTGTGTAAGGAGGACAGTGCTGCCTTGCAACCTTGCATTTTTGCAGCGGGAAACTTTCTTTACTTTTTTCCAGCAGGTGTTGAACTTGTGTTGTTGTCGATTTAAAATCAGAAATAAGGATTCCTTTCAGCAAAGGGAAGTGAGAAGGACCTCTTGCCTAGGTGTGTGGTGGTGCAGCGATGTGGTTTGTAAGCTTACCTTTCCGTTACTCTTCACGAGCTGGAAAAATTCCCGTCTTCAGAGCGCTGAGGGAGGACTGGTGGCCATGATGTGCACAGAAGATTCTTGTCTTTTCTCCTCTCGACTCCTCCCCTTGCCATCGAGAGCTCCCAGAGCAGCTGGGCTCAGGGGCTGCGTGGGGCTGCGGGAGGTCTCAGGTGGGCTCAGGTTCAGTGCTCCCCCGAGATCACGGAGGGCGGCGTCCGTCCATCCTTCCCGCCTGCTCGTTCTTGAGTTATGTGAAATGGGTGCGTCGACTGCTCTAGGCAGGCTGAGTGTCAACAGAGCTCTGCCCATGCAGCTCCCTACCTTCTTGTGGAAACCAGCTGGGGTACAGTAGGTGCCTGCATGCAGAGTCGCTGACCCCGAGGTTCTCAGGCGGTTTTCTGAACGCACTGTCTCCTTGTGGTGTTTGGCTACACCATTTCTGGCTGAAGGCATTAGACTCCTGAGAGCCTGGCTCATTCCCAGTGGGTTTCTACGAATTAATCACCCTGTGAGCTAAATTTGTTTGTAGACATATTTGGGATGGAGGAGAACCACATGGGACGCGTTCTCTTCATTTGTGCCGGAGAGCACCTGCCCAGAGTCTTACGTGGCGGAACCCTCGGGCGGCCCTGGTGCCACTGCGCTGGGCGTCTGGTGATGGGTGAGGGTGATGATGAAGATGATAATACGTGTGCTCCTCCAGGCTTCCTCGTGGGGATTTCAGGCACTCAGTTATCTCAGGGAGAGTGGAGGCAGTGCTGGGGATCTGGGGTATGTGTGGACAGTTTCTCGTATAAATGCATCAGTTTCTATAGCAATTCTCCTTAAGGATAGTTTAGCAGTCTAACACAGAGCAGTAGATGGGCTTTTATGTGCTTGGATGGGGAAGTTTTTTTTTTTTTCTCCAGTTTCACACATGTTTGGTTTTAGTGGGTAATAATTACATCTTTGTGTTTTGATGCCAGGCTGGTGAGATGGCCGGATTCTGCTGCAGCCTCCTTGTAGCTGCTGATTGTACAGAGAGGGGCTCAGGCCAGGGTCTCCTGTGTGTGAGTGTGAGATGCATTCACACGCCGAGGCCGCCTCCCTTCCATTTGCACGCAGGCACTTGCTCTCCTGGCCTCTCTGCTCCAGGCCCTGGAATCCAAGATCCATATGGTTTTGTGGTTGGGCCTTAAAAAAAAAAAAAAAAAAAAGTCCCCTGCTCCTGCCCCCACCCCCCTCTGGCGTCCTTTTCCCACCTTCTCCTGCAGTCTGTGGCGTGCAGGCCTGACTCTCAGCAGCCCTGGCCCTGTGTGTGTGGGGAAGGCAGTAAAAATGAGCACTAATCAATCTTTCAGAGAGAAGCAATGGGCATTAGAAGGCCACTATCCTGTGACTAAACACACCCCCTTTATGGAGTGTTGGTACTAATAAAGGACAGCTTATTACTGAGGCAGAGACCAAAGCCTGGATGAGGTCAACCATGACTGACAGTCATCAGTCATTCTTAATGATACTTTTTCCCGTGCTTTCTAAGGGATTCTGAGCAGAGTGCAAATCATTCGGGGTCATTCATAGTTCATGTACCCACAGATGGCAAAGGTTTTGAAAGACTTCGGTTTAAACTTGTAAAAAAAAATGATCTTCACTTTTTTTTCTTTAAAGGAAGGGAAATACCCCAAAACAAAACATAGATTTTTCTTATTGGAACGTTTTCATGTTCTTTCAACCTAATAGATGTTTTATACACTATGGTGCTTGTGCATTATTAAAAGAGACATAAATTTATGTTTTATGACGTCTGTCTTCTTTAATTATTACCTTTGATGTCTATTGGTGACTAAAGAGAGCTTAGCAGGATTTCTTTCTCTTCTTAAATTTCGCATCGGGAACCCGGCTAGTCCCTGACAGATGTCTGTTCCTCACCTTCAGGATTATTTTATAAATCCCTTTCTGATGAGCGGAAGTGTCAAATCAAGGACAGGTCATAAAGTAAAAGTATAAACCTTTTAAAGAGAGACCTTGGTAATATATAAACATTCGGCACCCTATCTGAATTTTTTATGGACTAAAGAAAAATTGTATTTCAGCTGGAGGAAGGGAGAACTTTAAACACCAGCCCGTGTTGTAATGTATGATCTGTCCCTCTCTGGCTCTTATTTATAGCCGTCTCGCAAACCACTGGCTTTAGTGGCTATTTTAAACATTTTGACTCGATTCGGAGCCTGCCTGTGCATTGTGCATGCTTAAATCCGAAGGTTGGCTTCGGATCGATTCCGGGGAGGGGAACGGCGGGCCTGGGGCAGAGGCCTCGGTCTTTGTTCTCTCCCCGCTCCTTATCTGTGAGCGAGAGGCTTTTATTACGAGGGGATGTTCTGAAGGGCCGTGATGCTACACCTCTGCAGTTGGTTGAGCCCGTCTCCCAGCACCCCTCAGCCGGGGGAAGTGGCTGGCGTGGAGCCACAGCTCTCTTTCCTTTGAACACGCCGGTGGTGCTCAGGGCATTTGCTCGTGGTAGGATGTGAGTTTATTTGTACCCACGAGGAAGTGGCGAAAATCAGTCTCCTTGGGGGTCCCTCCCCGTGTCCAGGCCAAAGCTCAGGGCAGTGGGCTCCTGCATGGAGGACCAGAGGCTGGGTGGGAGTGCGTGGATGTGGGTGGGCCTGGGGTGGGGGGTCACGCTCGCCCGCCATCACAGGAGGGTAGACAGGAGATGAGCTGCAGCTTCTTAAAGCAACATGAACATTGGGAGTTGAGCTTGGCACGCATTTCTTGTTACCCAGCATCTGCGAGTGAGGCGTGGTTTGGGGGAGGGGTCCCTCGACGCGGGGGTGGTGGTGCACCCGTGGCTTGCTTCTGACGGAGAGCGGGTTCTTTCTCTGCACCCTGGCCCCACAGGCTCAGCACACCTTTTCCAGCACCAGAACTTGCCACCCAGCAGGTCTTGTGCTGCCCTCCTGGGCGTCCTGAGCTGGGTGGGGAGAGGTTTGGACAGCTGGGTCCACACGTACCCTTGTGCCCACAGCAGGCAGCGGCTAGTTGCGTGGTTCTGAGGGTGGGTTTCTCTCAGTATGGTGAAGTGCCACCTTCAAGGCCACAGATGTATGTTGTTTTGGGTTTTTTGGGGAGTGGATTCTTTTTTTTTTTTTTTTTTTTTTTTTGCTTAGAACTCAGGTGAGCACCTCTTGGTTAAGAGGCAGCAGGCCCGCATGCGCTGAACCGTGTTTTTCTCTAAAAATGTGAGCCTTCCATTAGAATGGGTGCTAAGCAGTAAGTCTGGGGGTGAGCGTCACCTCTAGGGATAGGCCCTTAGCAGAGATCACATCTGAAAGGTGGAACCCGATAAGTCTGGAGACAAAACTGGCAACCTTTTTGCCAAGGCAAAGTCCCGTAAACAAACACACGGTAATTTGCGGAGCCCCGAACGTCTCCGATATTCGGCACAGATTAGTCCTGGTGGGAAGGAAGTATCTGGCCAGAGCTGTTGGGTTTGATGTGCCTTACCCCACCCCTGGGTAGATAATGAGTCTGCAAGGAATGATCTCTTCCTGTTCCCTCTCAGCCCACTCTGGGTTTCCAGAACCTTCCATTCATTGCCATTGGTGCTCCCAGCAAGGCTTTGGCTCCTTCCTGATGAGGTCTTATCTGTTTGTAAGGCAGCTCAGGCCCCAGATTTAAGTCATGGGCTCTGGCTACAAGTTGGAGTGTGATTAATAATTGACTAATGTAGCTTTTATTTATCACAGGCTAGCACATTTCGCCATTACTGAGTTAATTTATGTTAAGTGTAAGCTGTCGTTCAATCTGTTTTTCAACTTTTTTTTTTTTTTAATCCTAAGTCTATCTTTCACTTTTTGAGAAACAAAATCCTTACACAGGGCAGACTCACTTGGTGCCAAAAAGTTGATTTCCTTTTCAGTGGAGCCATGCATCACTGGCCCTCCCAGCTGCAGTGTCAGCCTGTGACAGAATGGCATGTGTCATTTATCAAAGGGGCCAGGCCGGGCCTTGGGAAAGCCGCGACAAAGCCTGAGAGAGTTCATTCTGCAGTCCCCTCCTACCCTCTGCGAGCCTCTTGCCAGGAAAGGCCGTGATGTTTCTGTCTTCCCAGCGTTACTGTAAGTCCTTCAACCTTCGGGGAGTTAACCCTCCCCACCTCGGCCCACAGCAGCCGTGCCGCCGGCCTGCTGGGAAGGGCCCCGGAACCCCGGGCCTGGGAGCCACAGAGCCACCCCCACCCATGGCTGCACCCCCAGACTGCCCACCTTCCCCCCAGGAAGGGCTGCCTGGGTCCTCCCCCCACTGCCCCCTCCTCCTCGCTGGGCCCCCAGAAAGAAAGCCCCGTGGCTGCTCAGTGGGGCGAGGTGGGAGACGGAAGGGGCCAGCCAGCCGTGGAGCGTCGCCCTCCTCCCACCCCCCAGGGCCAAGGTTTGGTCTCCCGTGGATTTCAGAGCCTGCTCAGTGAGTGCTGGGAGCCACCCCCAGCCCCCGTAGGTGTGTCCTCCTCCCTCTGCTGGTTCTTGCCTGCACGCGGCTGGCCCTGGGGCTCGGGCTTGGAACCGCTCAGAGACACTTGTACCCTGAGTTCTGAAACCACTGAAAAACTGAAAAAGAAAAAAAAATCAGTTGGAGGAGAGGGCACTGTAAAAAAAAAAGCATTTGGCTAAAATAAGCGGTTTTTTATTTTCCTTTGAAGAAGAGTTTTGCATTTTAGTCATGTGTGAGAACGTGAGAAAAGTTGTTGTTTCACTCGTCCCTAACCCTTTGTGCTTTGTCCAGTTCCTGCCACACTGAAGTTACTCACAGCATCAGATGTCGTTAAAGAGATAGCAGCGGAGGCTGTGGCCTCAGCCAGGAACTTTCCAGAAAGAAGTCCTATAAATTAGCCATAGCTCAGGAGTGGCTGATCCTAGGCAGGGCCGGCCCTTGCATTTGTCTGCATAAGGCTAATTTATTTTCGCAGCCAGATGTGGGCTGACAGCCATCACTCAAGGCCTCCGCTCCCCACCGTCAGGAGGTCTGGGAGACAGGCACGTTTCCCCTTTTACCGAATCCCCATCAACATTATTGAAGATGGATGTATCTTTAAAGCAAAGATTGATTGTGGATATCGGAGTTATGGTGTCATTTATCATGGTGAATATTATTTAGACTTGGGTTGTACAAGGCTGTAACTTGAGACACAGCCAGGGGAGGGACAACCTGAAAACACGGATCCATGAACTTTAATGGATGGGTGCTTTTTTCAAAGCTCAACTCACTATAGCGTGATTTACTTTTCTCACCGAAAGGAAACACACGTTTCAGCCTTAAAGGGACAGCGTGCTGGATTGTCCTGGGGAGTGGATTCCAGCCCAGAAGGCGGAGGGCGGGCGGAGGGTGGCCAGAGGCGCTGAGAGTGCCTGAGTGGTGCACTGGGTTTGGGGCGTCCATGTGCACACCGTAGACTGCATGGCTGCCTCTCCCTTGTGCTAGGGACTCTGTGTTAGGAAGGAAGAGTGTGACTCAGTGTCCCTGGCAGGTTTATGGCGGGCGCCACAGGAAGCTAGCTGACCTCTCGGCTGCAGAGAGCGGCCACATCTGGGTAGGAAGACAAAGAGGGGGGCCTGCTCTGGGGAGCGTGTGCAGTCTCTCGGAGTGTCCACAGGCAGCTGCAGGTGCAGCACGCAGTGTGGTCGCCCTCACCGCTGTGGGGCCCTCCTGAGTGGCCTCAGCAGGCGCAGCACTGACCTTTGTTCCTCCAGAGTGCCAAGGGGCCGTGCCTGCGTGGTGAACTTGGCGTGGTGGCTCCCTTGGTGTCTGTGACTTGCGCCACGCACCTGATACCTGGGGCCCACCTGTTAGCTGCTTGGATCACGGGCCCTTGAGCGCTAACTCATTCCCCTTGCACCATGGCTTCTTTCCCATTTCCCTTTTGCGGGCTGGGGGTGTGTGGTGGGTAGAGGTACTCCCAGGTGAGTGAGAGCTGGGCTGCGTCAGGCCTGGGGGGGGGGCAGGTGCTGGGCCCACACTCAGCAGCCTGGCCCTGGCAGCAGCCTGGCCCTGAGCCTCCCAGCGCCGGCCAGCGAGTGGTGTTCTTTGGGACACTGGGTCACGCTGACCCGTGGGCTGTCACTAGTCTGGGAGCCCCGTGTCTGCTGAGGCTTTCTGTGCTTGGATGACGGATCCTGCAGGCTCCCTTTGATGTTTCACATACTGAAAGTCACTTGGAGTTGTGCAGCCTGCGGAACAAGACATAATTTGTTCTTTCCAGCATTGGATGTTCTGCAGCTTCAGGAGGGTGCACGGCCTGGCCCGGCGGTGTGAACTGGTTTCTGGTGTAAAAGCAGACCCCGGGGTGGGCTTGGTGCAGTGGTTCAGCCACCTGGGACACCCCCTTCCTACATCAGAGGGCCTGGGTTTGAATCCTGGCTCTGCTTCTTGCTAATGCAGACCCCGGGAGGCAGCCGGGGATGGACAATACAAGTAATTGGGTCCTTGCCACCCACATGGGAGGCCTGGATTGAATTCTGAGCTTCTAGCTTAGGCCTGGCCCAACCCCTGCCATTGCTGGCCTCTGGGGGAGTGAATTGGGGGGTGCATGGAAGATCTCTCTTTGTCTGCCTCCATCTTTCCAAAAAACGATGGAAATCAATAATTTTTTTTAAAAAAGCAGATCCTGTGTGTGCCACATGGTAGGCCCCATCAGACCAGGCGTCTCTGTTGATAAAATTGTTCACTGACTTGCTGATGTCCCCCGCCATGCCTGGGAGGGCGGGCTGTCTCGGCCTCCTTGCTCTGTTGGAGCCACGGCAGTTCCTGGGCACGAACAGCCTGCCCTGTGTTTGTGCGATGGCCGTCCATCCTGCCCCACCCCCGTCCCCATGGGGAAGCCCTGGTGCCCTCAAACGCAGTGACAGTGGCTGTCTGTCCCCCGAGCAGGCCCTGCGTGTTGGTGACATTGGTGACAAGGAAGACAGGAATCTTCTCTGTGTCACGTTGCCTGCTCCAGTTGGGTCGTGGACTGGCTTTCTTGAGAGCAGGCTTCTTGTGACATCAGTTCAGCCTTAACAACACCCCCAAGCCAGCACTTGGTGTAACGGAGCAGGGGGTGGGAAGAGAATTCCGGGCTCCTGTGTGCTGAGTGCTTGGGAGAGGAAGAGGAGGGGGAGCTACCCTGAGAATCGCTCGTGCCGCCGGGGACCAGGTGGTCTAAGGATAGACGTGCCCCCAGCCTTCTGTGGTTTATGGGACTGTTTCCTTGCGAGTTAAAAGCACACTCCTGGCCTTCGAGGGACATGTGAGATGTCTACAGGCAGGTCATCCAATTCGCCTGAATCATGGCAGCGCCAGTTGTCCTCACACGGGTCCTCTGCCATCTTCGTGATGTAGGACCGCCTGCCCCTGCCTGGAGCAGCTCCCTCTGTCTTGGGGTGACCAAGGGGCACCGAGAGCTGGCGTCTCGGAGGGAGCGGCGTATTCACTGAGGGCCCCCAGCGCCGAGAAATGCAGATCCCCGAGAGCTAACACCGAAGTGAGTCGACTTCGGCAACCACAACCGGCATCCATAAGGAGGCCAAATTTATCACGGCATATTATGGAGTGCAGCAAATGTCATGAAAACCATTGTTTTTTAATTTTTTTCTTGGAGAGTTTGAATGAGGTGATTTATGGCAGTTATTCATCTTAAGGGTCATCCATCAATTTTTAGTTGCTAGGCAATCAAACCAGCAGCTGTTTGCTTTGAATCAAGCTGAAAAGTTGTCAGTCACCACACGCAGGTATGACCTTAGTGGTTGCAAACATCATGCGTGCAAAATTAAAGCGACGGCATCTTTCTTCCCCGATTCCCCTGACTTCCTGTGATTTGTTGGTGCGGCGCTGGCCCTTCCTCGCTGTTGCAAGAAAAATAAGAACAAAGAAGTGCATGGAAAATTCCTTGACTGGAAACTCAGAAATATCCTTCAGACACCCTATTTCTCCCATGTTCTGTAGTTATGCTGCACAGGATAGATCACTCACGGAACTGCCACCAGCCCATGGGAGGTGGACCACACGACTGACCGTGTTTAAATAAGCCAGTACAAACATCGTCGGTGACCTGGAGGGACACGCAGCCCAGCCTCAGCATTTCTGAAGGGAGCCCCAGCCTGGAAGCCAGCAGACAGCACTGTGGGGTTCCCGTGGGCAGGGAGTGAGTGAGATGCAGTTTCTGTCCATCCGGCAGGGGAGGTGTAGACTGCATCCAGCCATGACAGGTGCCTGGGGGAGGAGGCCGGTGGGTGCCCAGCTCAGCGCCGTGCAGGGTGGGTGCGTGGTGCTGCCTGCTGCCCTCAGGCTGCCTGGCTTACATTGGCATCTTCAGTGGCGGACGCACCGAGCCAGGCCGCCTTTGCCTGTCGCCGTGGTGCTGTGCTCCTGCCTGGCCCGTGTGCCCTCCGTGGCTGGCCATGAGGTAGTACTTCTCCAACAAGACATCTCCCAGAGCCTGTGTTTCTGCCCATCTCTCCAGAAGTTTATTTAAAAATAAATGTGAAGATTGAAAGGCAGAGAGAGAGAGAGAGAGAGAGATTGATTGATTCTCCATCTGTTGGTTCACTCCCCAAATGGCTGCAACAGCCAAGGCTAGGCCAGCCCACAACCAGGAGCCTTGGGACTCCATCCAGGTCTCCCACGTAGGTGGCAGGGGCCCAAGCACTTGGGCCATTTCCTGCTGTGTTCCCAGGCACGTTAGCAGGGAGCTGGATGGGAAGTGGAGCAGCTGGGACTCAGACCTGCTCTCTGATACGGGATGCCAGCGTTGCAGGTGGCGGCCTAACTCACTGGGCCACCACGCGTGGGCTGTTCTGTGGGAGGTTTTGAGGCTCATTAGCACTGTGGACGTTGGGAGGACCTGTTCCATCCCAGCCCATGTGGAAAGTGTTACCTGCACACCGGGTTCTAGTCCCGTCGGGGCACCGATCCTGTCCCAGTTGCCCCTCTTCCAGGCCAGCTCTCTGCTGTGGCCAGGGAGTGCAGTGGAGGATGGCCCAAGTGCTTGGGCTCTGCACCCCATGGGAGACCAGGAGAAGCACCTGGCTCCTGCCATCGGAACAGCGTGGTGCGCCGGCCGCAGCGCGCTACCGTGGCGGCCATTGGAGGGTGAACCAACGGCAAAAGGAAGACCTTTCTCTCTGTCTCTCTCTCACTGTCCACTCTGCCTGTCAAAAAAAAAAAAAAAAAAGTGTTACCTGCCTGTACCCTGGGATTTTAGATATTCACAGGGCTTCAAAATGTATCCCTAGCAAGGGATACATTTGTGTCTGGTAGACAAGGAGAATACATGCACATGACACCTTGTATTTTAATTTCATGTAGACTGGATTTCCATCATCCCCGAACCTTCCACCAAGGAAGGCTTGGTTTCTCAGTCGTGTTTCCATACAGGTAATTTCTGCCAGTACGACACAGCCAAATTTTAGGTGGTGGCGTGTCACACTGTCGCATCGTCTCGCATCGCGTGCCCTGGTGGTTTCAGTGCCTTGACTTTGCTGATGGACATTTCTGCCGTGTAGCTGTTGGGTGCTTGCGTGTGTTCTGGGCCATGTGCAGGAGGTTCCGCTTGGGAATCTAGTTTGCCTCGCTCAACTTTTCATCACAGTTGTGCCTTTTCCTGAGCTCCTTTGCTGGGTGTCTGAGGGTCTGTGACATTTCCTGGGGCAAGTAGTGCTCTCGTTGGAACGGGGTGTTCCGACCGCGGCTCCTCAGGTGCCAGGTCCGCTCTGAGACCCTGGCTACCTGGGGAGGGGCCTTAGCTCCCTGCATCGCCCCTCTTTGTAAGGAAGGACCCACGACCCTTTCCCTGAAGCCCCTGAGTAAGACATGCATTGTGCAGAGTTTTTCAGATTTTTGGAAGGCGATGAGTGAAACGAGTTTTCCCGCTGTGCAGTCGCTCACGTCTGGTAGACAAGGCTGGTTGGATTTGCCGTCACAGAGTTAGGGCCATGTAGGTTCGGCCTTGTGCAGCGGTGAGTGTGGGTCCACGGTGGGCTCCCCCACCTGCCAGGCGCCTCTATTCCTGGGGAGCTGGGAGCCTACCGTTGACTGCCAGCTCTGAGTGGTGGAGGAGCTGAGCACAGCCTCTGCAGGGCTGGCATCCGGGATTGGCCGCGTCTCTTAGCTGGTGCTGGGAATTCTGCCCTGTGTAAGAGTGATACTAGTTTTATCTGTGGCCGCCTGGAGGCCTGCTCAGTTATGTACCGAAAACGCTGAGCTGAATAAACACCTTGTTCTTCCATTGTCCTCTCTGGTGTCTTACGCAGCCTGTCTTCTCATTTCGGGGGACCTGGAGTTAGTCTTTATTGGCCAAGTTTACAGGGGAGCGAGAACCCCAACCATACCCTTGTTTTTCTGCAGAGTTTCTTGGTGGACAGAGAAATCTCTAAGGAGCACCTCGCTCATCATTCCAGGTCTGTAAGAAGCACACAGGAGGCTGGCGCCGTGGCTTAACAGGTTAATCCTCCACCTTGCGGTGCTGGCACACTGGGTTCTAGTCCCGGTTGGGGCGCCGGATTCTATCCTGGTTGCCCCTCTTCCAGTCCAGCTCTCTGCTGTGGCCCGGGAGTGCAGTGGAGGATGACCCAAGTGCTTGGGCCCTGCACCCGCATGGGAGACCAGGAGAAGCACCTGGCTCCTGGCTTCGGATCAGCACGATGCGCCGGCCGCAGTGGCCATTGGTGGATGAACCAACGGCAAAAAGGAAGACCTTTCTCTCTATCTCTCTCTCTCACTATCCACTCTGCCTGTCAAAAAAAAAAAACACACACGGGAGCCTATGCCAGCACTGCGATTGTGGGTGCTGGACAGCCGTTGGCAACACCTGACAAGCACTGATGTGTTGGGGTGACGGGCACGTAGTGGGCCTCAGCCCAGTGGATCGCCACACGTCTGTCACGGTTCAGGTTGGAGAGTTAAGGACGCCTGTTGTGGGTCTGGTGACCGCCCGAGAGGGTCTTCCTTACAGGTGTGTCTCAGAAAGACAGTTCCGTGCCTTGGATCGTCAGAGTCCGCGTCGCGGTGCGTTTTCTGTCGAACACCTGCCCATCTGAGCGTGCAGCTCACCAGGTGGAGACTTAATCGTGTTCTGAAAAGCCCCTTACAAAGGTGGTGTGTTAGGGCTTGGAGTTCTTGCTGCCATCCGCAGAGTTCCGTGAGCCAGAAGAGGCTCATCTTGCGCCGACAGAGAGTCGCCTCTGCACAGTAGCCGCTGCCTGGCCAGTGAACGTGCAGGCTGGCCGTGATGGCCAGAGCCGGAGCCAGGGGCCGGAGGGAGATGTGGCAGCCCGTGACGCCCCGAGGGCCGGCCTGCCTTCCCTTGGGGCTCCCGGTTCCTCCTCACCCCTCTCTCTTCCTCTTCTTGCCATCTCTGTCCATTCGCGCCTCTCGGTCAACCCCGCAGCTGGCGCCTTAGCTTCCGAAGTCTTCCTCTGGAGGCCTGAAAGTTCTCGTGCCGTGTTCTGTGTTCTTCGGAGGACGATTGCTGGGAAATCTAAGTTGTAATAACCATCGCTCTGGGCGGCGGGGACGCGCGGGGAAAAGAACTGCTTAGCCGGGCTTCCGCACGCTTTTTTGAAAAGGGTTCTTCCCACACCCCCTGCCCCGTGACATTTTGTATCTTTGGGTAGGCGATGGCCTTTGTGTCCCTATGTCCTTGCTCACCCCGTGAATTAAGGAAATGCTGTGCGGTACTGGGTATGCATGGACTTTACTGTTAATTACGACATGTTCACACGCACACGCGTGCGCGCACAACACTCGTTCTGTAAACTTAGTTCAAGGGTATCAGGAAAAATATTTTCCCTCACATTTGCCGTTCATAAAACACTCGAGGGAGAAATTGTTTCTGTGGTATTTTAGATGGGTTTTACAATAAATTTCAGATATTATGGTGGTATTGCACTGCCTTTTATTTCATTTTCTCAGTAGACCGGCACATCGGAAGATTTTCTTTATTGAAAAACTGCTTTTACTGAGTGATGATTATTAGTGTCTTTCAGTTTGTAGTCACGAAGGCCCCGGCAGCCCAGCACGCCCCGTGCCATGGGCAATGGGTGGAGCCGACTCCAGGGTGCCGGGTTTTAGACGCGTCACCTTGTGTTCCATGGACGCGCCTTCCGGGGCATGAATCAAGCTGGCTTAAATCCTTCTCGGAACAAGCTGGGGTGTAAATAAGAAGTAAATATTGACGTTAGCACACGTCCTCTGAGCTTCTTGACATGTGCACCCTCATTATTACCTTCTGGAACCTTCCGGGGACCCTAGGTTATGTGTTGAAGCTGTTGGGTAGAGATCTCTGGAATGGCTCTGATGTCAGTACCAGATCTTGCCAGCTCAGGGCCCTGAGGGAGGCCACTGCTTTCCTGTAGATGTTAGAGTTCTTGACTCTGCATTGTGGCTGCATACCTGGCCCTGATGCCTGCCTCTTAGCTGTCATTTGTGCGTTTCTACAGTTGTTGGTCTCTCCTTGGTTCATCCGTCCAGCGAGTGCTTATTCTGAGTACCTGCTTGTTTCTAGACCGTTCTAGGAGAAGGAAGAGTAACTAAGCGTGTCTGGAAGGTAATGACTGTCCCAGCCCAGTGAGAATGTTCTGTGGGTGGAGGTGGTTATCAATGTTAACCTTATATAAAATATTTTATTATGCATCCTGTGGATGTAAAAATTGCATTGAGTTATGAAATAAATGTTATCAGGATTGAATATGGGAAACGAAAAATCCATTTTCCAATTTATCTCGCCTGTCTTCTCCTCCTTCCTTAGGCCCAGCTCGGTGGTGGCCAGCCCCAGGCCTCTGCTGTGGGCAGTGGGACCTCCCTGCTTCCTTGTGTCTTCACATCGGCTTTCCCACTCTCAGGTGGGGTCCCCCTGGCCCGCTGCAGTTCTGACACCATCCTTGCTCACTGCAGAGTCCACGTTGCAACCCTTGTGTCTAATAAGGATGCTTTGCATAATATAGGGTGAGTGTGTGTTATATTCTGCCCTGCTGGTGTCCAGGGGTGTGGGTGTCCCCGCTTCTTCCCCACCTTACCCAATAACTTCAACTCATAACCTAGGGTCCCCGGAAGGTTCCAGAGAGGTAACAATGGGAGCCTACCTGCCCAGGTACAGGGGCCTTGCCGGCTCGCCCCGGACCTTCTGGGAGTTGTTGACGAAGGTGACAGGTGCTGTGGGAAGACCCACTTCTAGCTGCTGTCTTTCTCTTTAAAGCCTTCTGCCTCATGGTGTTATCATTGTGCCTCTTACTGGGACACGGCCACAGCGGGACGGGAAGATGGAGTGTCAGTGGTCAGGGTGCTCTGAGTTGTGTTTCTATCTCCAGGTGTCAGATTATTAAAAAGTGGCCAGCGCTGTGGCTCACTTGGCTAATCATCCGCCTGTGGTGCTGGGGCACCAGGTTCTAGTCCCGGTTGAGGCACCGGGTTCTAGTCCCAGTTGCTCCTCTTCCAGTCCAGCTCTCTGCTGTGGCCCGGGAGGGCAGTGGAGGATGGCCCAGGTGCTTGGGTCCCTGCACCCACATAGGGGACCAGGAGGAGGCGCCCGGCTCCTGGCTTCGGATCGGCGCAGTGTGCCGGCTGTAGCAGCCATTGGGGGAGTGAACCAGCGGAGGGAAGACATTTCTCTCTGTCTCTCACTGTCTATAACTCTGTCTCTGTCTCTCTCTCTCTCTCACTGTCTAACTCTGCCTGTCAAAAAAATTTTAAAAAATTATTAAAAAACAAGTTAGTTGTAAAACATGAAACCTGGCCGCCTTCTGCTGTGTTCTCGTGGTCCGTTCACTTACGAAGTGCCCACCTCCACTAATAATCATGGCCGTGACAGTGAACTCTTAAGATTTCAGCCATGGGGAAACAGGGGGCTTTGTCTGTTTTGTTTGTTGCTGTATACACAGTTCCCGGAACAAAAGGCATTGACACCTGCTCCATGGCAGGTGCTCGGTAAGTCTCTGTAGGGAGACTAAATGCACTGCATTGCTGGCTTCATGCAACTTCATCTTCACAGTGATCTCCATTCACAGGCAGGCCTCCAGAACGTGGCCCTGTGCACTGGCCATGTCCAGGACACATGGGCCAGCGTCCTGAGGTCAGATGGGTTAAGATGGGTGTGGTCACGGAACGTGGGCCTGTGCACTGGCCACGTGGGCCAGTGTCCTGAGGTCAGATGGAACGTGAGCCCTGTGGACTGGCCACGTGGGTCAGTGTCCTGATTTCACTCGAGTTAAGATGGATATGGTCACGGAACATGGGTCCTATAGATTGGCCACGTGGGCCAGTGTCCTGAAGTCACTCGGTTTAAAATGGGTGTGGTCACGGAACATGGGCCCTGTGGACTGGCCACGTGGGTCAGTGTCCTGATTTCACTTGGGTTAAGATGGATGTGGTCACAGAACATGGGCCCTGTGGACTGGCCATGTGGGCCAGTGTCCTGAGGTCACTCTGGTTAATATGGGTGTGGTCACAGAACATGGGCCCTGTGGACTGGCCATGTGGGCCAGTGTCCTGAGGTCACTCTGGTTAATATGGGTGTGGTCACGGAATGTGGACCCTGTGGACTGGCCATGTGGGCCAGTGTCCTGAGGTCACTCTGGTTAATATGGGTGTGGTCACGGAACGTGGACCCTGTGGACTGGTCACGTGGGCCCGTGTCCTGAGGTCACTCTGGTCAATGTGGGTGTGGTCACGGAACGTGGACCCTGTGGACTGGCCACGTGGGCCAGTGTCCTGAGGTCACTCAGGTTAAGATGGGTGGTGGTTGTGAACGTGTAAGTTCAGCCCGGAATAATCTGACCCCGACCCTATTCGGCATGCCAAGGTCGTCAGTGTGCTCATTTTTATTGGACGTCTCCCCAGACTCTGTACCGTGGGTGGTGTAGGGGACCAGGGTGGCATGGGTGTCAGGGTGGCTGCACAAACCTTGGTTTTTCACTGACTAGCACCTCAGGTGCTTCGGATGTGAAAACGAATGGGTTTGGCCACGGGGCCCTGAGCTCCGTGGGTTGAAAGGGCTGCGAGTCTCCCCGTGGCTCCCGTGGCTCCCGTGCTCCGTGCACGACTCCAGTGAAGATGCTTCCTGCTGGGCACATCCCACGCACGCTCCCCACCCGCTCCTGCTGCTGCTCCCAGCCCCCAGGGCCCGCGGGTGCTGTCTGTGGGCGGCTCTGGGTGTCCTCAAGCGTTAGGAACAGTCCCCGCTCTGAATAACTCACCCGCGCCTCATTCTCTGTCTCCCCCAAGCCCTCTTTGGGGGCTGCCACTTGGTTTGTGTGTCGTCTAAGCTCCGGGCCTTTGCAGTCTCACGTGTGTGGGGTGGAGCAGACATTTCTGTGTGGGAGCTGCTGCGGCCCCGAGCCCTGGCTGTCGGGGACACTGGTGCTGCCACGCACGCGGCCACGTGTGAGGTGACTTTGCTGGTGGGGTGTAGGTGGCACACTGGGCCCTGATTCTGGGCTGTCTAGGAGGACGGCTGCGTGGGACACTCGCTAGCTTTCTGACAGGTGAGCACGTGTCTCCACGGGCCTGACCGTGTGTCGTGATGGCCAGGGGTAGTCTGTGTGTGTTCACGGTGTTCAGTGTGAATATTGGGGCTCTTAAAGGAAGAAAGTACAAAATTATGGATACAAAATCAGGTGTGAGGGTGACTGCTTAGAATGAGAAAGGAATTCCCAACAAACAACCCTTTAGAAACACACACACACACAGACACACACAACAAAATCGGCAGAATAGCACAGGGTTGGTTACTTGCCTGTGTGTGCTGACTGCATGGAGAGGGTGTTCAGCCGTCCCTGTCGCATGGGTGGTAGGACGTGGTCCCTTGCTGCTGGTGGCCGGGTGCACACGACGTGTGGCTTTGCGCACAGCCCAGCACCCCCATCCAGCCCGGGGGAGGCACCCTACCCAGGACGGCGGCGGGGGGACATCCTTCCGTGCCTCCACAGGGAGCACATAGCTTTTGCCAACCTGGGGAAACCTCGTGGGCACAAGTGGCTCCCAGGGCTGAATTGTGTGAGTGATTTATGTGCCTATGTTTCTGTTAACTTTTTTTAAAAACTAAAATTTCAGAGGCTCTAAAATTTGGAACACTTGAATAATTTTTTTTTGGGGTGGGGACATTTCTTGAGAAACTGGTCTATAATTCCATTATGTAAGAATACATTCAGCTTGACCATCCTCTTTGTAATTCGCAAAACTAAATTGTAAACTATCAGTTATAAAAACTTTATCAGTGTCTTGAACATATCTGTCTGAGCGAGGCTGAGGCCTCTGTTCTTTTTTTTTTTTTTTTTAATGCATTTTCAGTTCCTTTTTCCCCTATGTGGGATGGTATGCGGGACTTCAAACGTTTGTGCACGGGTGGACATTTGACCTGTAGGTTAGGATGCCACTTGGGCTGCCTGCATCCGGGTCGAGTCCTGGCTCCGCCTTGGCCCAGCTGCCTGCCGATGTGCACCTGGGAGGCAGCAGGTGAGGACTCAAGCACGTGAGCCCCTGCCGCCCACCGGGGACACCTGGATCGGCCCCGGCTGTGGCCTGGCCCAGCCCCGTTATCACGAGTATTTCAGAGGGGAGTCAGCCAGCGCATGGGGAGCTCTGTCTGTCCCTGCGCTTTGCAAATAAATCGAATAAATGGACAAAAATGTTTAAAAAGTGTGTGGGAGACGGAATTAAAGTCAAGTTTATTTTGGTGCAAAAGATTGTGAAATCCATGCACATGCGGGGATTTCTAGAAACTTCTTGGGCCGAATTTTCGAGTTCTTTCAGAATAAACTTCTGTTATGTTTTCCCACAGGTGCTTTGGAGCACCGTCGTATGCCTGTGCTCCTCAGCCTCACATGGATCCCTGTTCTGAGCAAACGCTGACTCTCCCGACAGCACCCACGCATGACCTGGGTGGGCCTGGCTGGGCCTGGCTGGGCCTGGCTGTGGGCATGGCTTCCCACGTCTCTTTGTTCCCTGCCTCGAACGTTGGGGGAGAAAAAAAGATGAAAGTGCCTAGCACCCTCCTAGAGCTCAGGGGCGGAATTTATCCTTCAAAGATAAATTATGAACTTTTGACCCTAGGAAATGTAAATATTCTTGGAGAGTTCAGCATTTAAAAAAGTAAATTGTGGTTTTACCGAGCAAATCTGAACTCCTGTGCCGCTGTCTTCAGGGAGGGAGTCTGTGTCTTTCTCTCGCGGATGCGTAGGGGGAGGCAGGTTGCTGCCTCCTGGAAAGTGCTATTTCAAGTCCGTTTTTAAGGAGAAAAAGACATTGCCACGTGACTTCTTTTTTGGCCAAGTTTGGGATTTTTGTGAGATTTTTGGATAAGCTGAAGTATAGAGCCCGAGTGCCGAAGTGTTTCTGTGAGACTTCTGCTGTGCGAGCTCGCGGGGCCAGGGTACTTGTGTGTGTGTCCCAGCGCACGGGGGCCCGCTCCCGGCTGCCATGAGGGACCCCCTTTTCCCATGGCGGCCCCTGGGTCGATGGAACAGGGTCCTTACTCTCCCCTGCAAAGATCCTGTTGAGACCATAGGTACTGCCCAGACGGTCCCCGCTCCTCGGCTCCTCTCCGGTCCCTGCACACGGGGCTGAGTGAGGGGGTCTCCCTGTGCCTGGGCGCTCCCTGTCCTCCCCTCTACAGTGGGGGTCTTCAACAGAAGGGCCCCATCGCACAGGGCTGCAGCCATCACTAACCACAGGCCTGCTCAGTTTTGATCTTAGCAGTCACTCGGTAACTTTTAGCAACCGTCAAACCTGCCATTTGGTTGACCGCATTCGGAACAGAGGCTCGTTCACAGAACCTTTTCCACCGGTGCAGGAGGCTGGCGCTCACCGTGCTGTGCCCCACGACGCTGCCAGGACACCTACACCCAGGTGGGGCTCTCAAGACAGAGACAACTTTTCCCCATCAGCGTTGGCAGGTGTTGATGGAGGGCACAGCTGTGAGTGGAGCATGCTGCCCGTGGGAAGTGGTCAGCTCTCCAGGGCCGGCCGCACGTGCTCTGCCGTGTGCACTGCAGGTCCCTGATGCTCCACAGCCTTGCCACGTGCTGTCCTGTCTCAGTCCCCATCTTGCCCCTAAACAAGCTGTGGTCCTGAGGTGGGTGCTGAGGCACAGTGGGTTAAGCCGCGGCTTGAGACGCGTGCATCCCGTAGCATCCTTGGTGAGCGTCCGGGCTGCTCCTCTTGAGTTTCCTGAAGCGGTAGGTGTCAGCTCAAGTCTTTGTTCCCGGCTTCCACCTGGCCCCACCTTGGCTGTTGGAGTATTTGAGGAGTGAATCAGCAGATGGAGGACCTCAGTCTCTCTGTCTCTCTCTTTTGCTCTGGCTTTCAAATCAATCAATCGATTGATCAATCTTCAGAACAAGTGTGGCCCTGTCATGGGCTTGCGGCTCAGAGTGCACCGTGGGACGTGCTGGCTGAGATCTGTCTCCCCTGCCCCTTCTGCGTGGGCACTGCTTCCAAGGCAGGAAGCTGGGGGGGGGGGGTGTGTGTGTGGGTGGGGGCTAGAGGAGGGAGGTTGACGTGGAGGGTGCAGTGCCCGTGGGTCAGTGAGGGCCACGCTGGCCGTTTCACTCTATAATCGCACTATTCGTGTTTATTCCATTTTGTGTATGGTTCTCTTAACTGACGTCTCTGACTTCTTCCTAGGCAGTGAAGCTCAGAGCAGGGGTTTAGTAGTTAAGGAACCAGTGGTTCAAAGCCTACAGATGCGTCCTCTCCCAGCTCTGGAGGCCAGGGTGTGAATCCGCCTGTGGGCAGGGCCACGCTGCCTCTGCAGGCCCCTGCGGGGGACCTCTCTTGGCTCCGTCAGCTCCTGGGGCTCCCAGCAATCCTTGGCATCCTTCGGCTTGTGGCCTGAGGCTCCAGCCGCTGTCTCTGGCTTCTCCTTCTTCCGTTATGAGGTCACCAATCATAACCTAACCTAGTAGGACGTCATCTCCGCTTAGCGCATTGCACCTGGTGTTTCCCTGCGAAGGCATGTTGCAAGGGCGTGGACACCACTCAGCCCCCTGCAGATGCCCACGTGGAGGGGCAAGGGAGGGTTGCGCTGCATTTCACCACGTGGGCAGCAGCTTCCATCAAAGACTGGGGGGTGAGATTTAACCTATTCGGCACGCTTTTACGTAAGGGCATTGTTGACTTGGTCTGGTACCCAAGAGTGACTGACAACCTGTAGTTACTGCTGATAATAATCAACCAGCAAGGACGCTTTGGGAGGCTTGCTATTTTGAATGTGGCCACTGCGGGTCAAGCCGTGGCGTGGGGGCACTGACGCGGACCTGCAGGGCTTGCGCTGTGCTGTCAGCAGGTGTTTCCCGTGGGCTTCCAGGAGCCTGCACTGTTAGCAGTGGGGAAGCTGTTAAGCAGGAAGGCTCCCCCCATTGCTTGTGCTGAGGATACTGGCGACACTAGACGGGAACTGAGGTCAGCCCTGGGTGCATCCTTTGATACTGGGGGTGTACCCATGAAATTCCACAGCTGACTAGTGAGAGACTCTTCCCGCTTGAATGGGGTTATCACGCACCAGCCTCTGCCGCCTCCGCTCTGGGTGTCAGGGTGCCGTGTCTCCCAGAAGGGCTCCGTGTCTCCAGAACAGGTGCGCGTGGTGCTGTCATGACCAGCTCTGGCGTTCGGGGACTCCTGGGCAGCTCTGCAGTGAGGAAGGGCCGGGGAAGGTGCTCAGGAATCGCTGCCTGGACTCCGTGGCCACGCGTGTGGCTTTTCAGTGGCTTGCTTGATTAGCCTGAGGCAGATCTGCCATGAGATCTGTGGGCCCCTGTCCCTCCCAGCTGTCTTCCTCCGTGCTGTGAAGGGCCCCCACCAGCCAGTGGTCACCCTGACCTGCGTGCTGGACCTGGCTGCCTCTGGAGTACACACACTGGGGTCCTGCAGGAGGACAGACCTGGGGTACGGGGCCTGTGGGACCTGCAGGTGACTCAGGATGGTTCTGGGTGCAGGGTTCTCAGAACAGTCAGGGACCATGTCAGCCTGGCCCTTCCCACTCTTCCTGGGCTTTATGTCACATCTGGGTAGGGGCTGTCCACAGAATAGGCTGTAGCCCTGTTGCTTCCAGTTCATTCTTCCAACAACGGGTTTTGTGCACCTGTCACATGCAGGCGCTGTACCAGGCAGCTTGAGAGATGCAGCTGTCATCAGCCGGGGTGTCCCCCCAGTAAGCCCACATGTGTGCGTGCTGCCCTCAAAGAGTGGCATTAAGTGACGTGGGGATCTCAGCCCAGGAAGGTGCTCTTGTCTGGGTGCTTTAAAGGGGGGAGGCAGGATGGGGGGAGCCGGGGCTTTGTGGAGCCAGCAGGTGTTTGTTGTTTGCAGGTGAATAAAATGTGGCTCTGTCATTGGCAAAGGCTCGGTGGCGGACTCAGTGGGACTAGCTGAGGAGTGTTCAGATTTAGAGGAGTGACAAACACCATAGATCTTCACCTGTAGCATAAATCTTTCGACTTAGCAGCCCTAAATTAGCCAGAGAGTCCAAAAATTTTTTATGCACTCTATGTATGCACAGCCCTCCTTTAAGTATAACTTGAATAGTTTTGCCTGTTCTCAACATTATTGATGGAGTGTCGGCGCAGGCTTTCCAGCCACGACAGGACATGGGTGTTTGTGAAGGGCAGGGCCTGTGGGAGCGAGGGAGCAGCCAGGGCAGCAGACCGTTCACAAAGCAAAAGGAAGTCCGAACGAAAAAGACACAGCGCTTCCCTCCTGAGCAAAGAGGTGCTGGAGGAGCTGGGGGCGCCAGGTGAGGAAAGGGGGCTCGGTGGTTTGTTGGGAGGGGCCGAGACTGCGGGGCCAGACAGACCAAGACAGCGCGAGCAGAACCTTCCTGCGGGGTCCCGGGCATCCCTGGGCTGGGGGATCCCTGTGCTCCCCAGCGCGATGCCACCATGGCTGCTGTGGAGCCAGCAGTCCCAGCAGGTCCTCCTGGGCGCTTCAGATCTCGGCGCGTGCCGTGGGGCCGCCACCTGGGGGTGTGTGTGTGGCTCCTTTGCCTGTCCTGGTCCTTGCCAGTCCTTGCTGTGTCCCTGTGCCTGTACTTTTGGGGGTCTGAGCTGCATTGGGCTGCAGTGCCTGGTGGTCCCTGGAAGGTGTTTGGCTCACGGTAAGGACTTGCAGACAGCGGGAGACAGTTGTACAGTGAGGTCTGAGTATAGGAAGAGTGGCTGAAAAAGCAAAGAATATTTGACCTAATTCTTCAGAGATTCATAATGCAGTCCTGCATGGGTGAGAGCTGCTCGCTCTCTCCCTCTCTGCTCCCCAACCCACCTCTCTCTGCCGTTCTGTCTCCCTCTCTCTGCTAGCACTATAGGAGAGAACTATTTTAAAAGTTAATGAAGGAGTTCCAGAGTAACCCTATTAGATTTTCCTTCCATTAAATGCCTGCTACAGACTTTTAATGGCTGTTTTAACTCGCGTTGTTATCAAAAGGACTATTGCACAAATTAAAACCAGGCCTACGATCTGTGAAGAGAAACTGGATTTACTCTTTTGCCTTTAGGTAAAAAAGAAGAGTGGGGAGGTGAATTCTACGTTGGTATTTTTAGGAGTTGGAGCTGGGGGAATGGCCGGCAGTGCCTGAGGCTGTGGAGACCAACGGCAAACCTGCCTTGGCAGGTGGAGCTTCTTAGAAGGAGACCTTTCTGGGAGCCCCTGGGCTGTTAAGGGTGTGTGAGGGTGGGCTATTTTCCCCATTGATTTCCAAGATTGATTTTTAACTATTAAATTGATAGTTGAAGTGTCTTCTCAGTTTTCAGGATGCTGCACCCTGCTTTCCATTTTTAAACATAAGACACTTTTTAAAAAAAAAAAAGGGTGAAGTCCTTCCACATGAGCTACTGCCTCCTGCAGCCACGAGAACGCAGCATTCTCTAAACTGCTGGATTGTGGATTTCTCATTTGGTTCGGACGCATCTTAGCAGATTTTCCCTGTTACCCCAATACAATATATTTGCCCGAACTATAGTCTTATCCAGGCGGCTGTGTGGAGGCAGGAGCATTCTGGCTCTTCCCCAGCCACAGATCCGTGATAGCTGTCATTTAATTTCTGCCACGAATTATTCCCAATCACAGGACTCAACAAGAGACACCAGGTTCTCTAAAGGCTGCCTGCTGTGCGGACGGTGAGGGAAGCAAGGTTGTGTTTCCTGTCCCCCAGTGTCATCCTGACGACTCTTGATTTTAACCTTGCTGGGCACTTGGGCCCCTTCTCCTGCCCCCGTCCATCCCTGCCTGGCTCTAGAAGCACCCTTACCTTGCAGCCCCGTGTGCCATCAGCATGGGCAGGTGGAATTTCACTTCCCCAGGGTGTTTGTTAGCTGGGCACCTCCTAATTCTCTGCAAGAAAGGGAGTCAGCGGGGATGCCGAGGCCCTGCTATGTCCCTGAAAATGGTGAGGAAGCCCTCGTAGGGGCTGTGAGTGACAGTAGGGGCCTCAGCTCTGTCCATCCCCTGTTGAATGGCACTGACTTCTATGGTGTTTGCACCCAGACCTGGGTGGGGGAGGGAGAACAGCAGTGGGGGGTGAGGTGTATCCCTGCGCCGTGTTAGTCCAAGTGCACCCCAAGGCAGAGCTCTGGGGGCCTCTATTGCCTGCGAGCTCAGCGCTCAGTGGCACCATAGTAGATTTAATCTTAGGAGCAGTATTCCCCAAGAGGGCGAGGCATTTAGCAGGCCGGTGGGCTTTGGTTCTCTGTGGGGTGGGGGTGGGGAGGGCTCCTAGGCACAAAGCCAGTTTAATTGGAAGACTCTGATCTGCTGCTGTGGAGGAAGAGCTTGGGAGGTGGTGGGCTTTTTCCCCTTTCTTCCCAAACTCAAGAATTTAATGCCAGCAGGTGAACTTGCAAAGGCTGCCATCAAGTACACCGAGACAATAACTGTCTTCAGAGCGGGATTTTGTCAATATTTTTTGCTGTGGGCCAAAGAACATTCGCAGTAATGGAGTACTGAATCCCGGCTCGCTGCCGCGGGAGGGGCATCGGCTCCAGTGCGGGTCTGCAGCAGCCTGTGCGACAGAGCGCATCGCTCCTGCACATGGCGGCGCCCAGCACAGTCCTCTGTGCGGGAAGAGCCCTCGGCTGGTGGTACCTGGGGAGTGGGCAGGGGGAGCTCCAGCCCCTGGCCTGCCTTCCACGGCCACACCGCCCAGCCGTGTCCCGCACAGGAAGGCAGAGTGGCTGCGACTGGGTCCCTACTTGGAGGAGGCCACGCCCGCTGCCCTTGGCGGGGACAGAGCCTTTGCTCACAGCGGGTGGAAGGGGTCCCTTTGCCCTTGGTCATGCACCCACCGTGTCGCCGTGCTTCTGTGGGAAGTTGGGTAAATTGTACAGACCGTCACGGCCCGGATGCCTTACGCGGGGTAGGTCCAGTTGCTCGAATCGCCCAGCCCCTCATGTATCCTCCTTTGCTAAGAATTAATTATTCCTTGAAATTTCATTTTGCAAAGCGATCTCTTCCTCATTCTGCTTGTGAGAACTGCTGGTGCCTGCATTTCTGAGGCTGTTCCGGTAGAGCCGTTTTCTGATAGGCGAGGCCATTTTTGTAATTTTACTAATGTCCTCTATTCGGCATGAGGGGTGGGGGGAGCCAGGAGCAGCCACGTGTGTGAGCTCCCACGGACACACACGCACGCACACGCACACACACACGTGAGTTCACGAACACAGCCTTTGTCTCTCTTGTGAAGTATGAAAAATGCCAGGCGCTTATCATGACGAGTGCTTGTTGCTGAGCTTCTGTGGAACGTTCCGGCTTGCCTTTCTGCTTCCTGTCCATCCTCATGGCAGAGGGTCACCAGGAAACGCTGCGTGATGCACAGCCCCGGGGCAGACAAAATGAAAGTAAGAGCCAGGCTTCAGTTTCGTTTTACAACCAGGGCTCCACAACCCTGTTGTCTCAAATATGGAGATAAGGGCGGTAGGCAGATGAACTTCCTGAGCTGTCGGAGACTGGAGAGGCCATCCAGAACCCCTTCCTGAGGACGGGCGTGAACAATGTATGCAGCTTAGGAAAATATTTCCGTGGCAGGCGATTCTGCGTCCGCCGGGCAGCCGGGGCTCCGCCAGCTGCCGGGGACAGTGTCGCAGGGCGGCGAGTCGCTGTATCAGTGGCTGCAGTAATTGCTTTCTACGTCAAGTGTAAAATTCTGACTTGGCTTCCAACTTAATAACACGGGTCGTTTTTAATGAAGACTTCTTCCCTTCAGAAATATCATATGATGAGGTCGCTGCAGAGTGTGATAGAAGTGTATTAATTCCTGGGTTAGCCTGGGAGGCGGTGGATTTCGGCCCACACGTTTCGTTTCTGCTCATCTTCCGTGTGTGTATTTTCGGCATCGACTTGAGATTGTCTGGTTGTTCTCTTATCATTATGGATAATCCAAGGGTTATTTCTGATGAGACGGATCGAGCAGTGGTGACCCTAGAAATGCAGAACTAAAAATACAAACATATTTTTGTTGATACAGTTGGCAGATAATTGGCCTGCATTAACGGAAGGTTGAAGTGAAGAAACATAGAACCACCACAAATTCCACAAAACAAAACTGCACTTTTCTCGTTTGGACCCCGTGTTAGGCGTGTTCCGGGGAGCTCACACTTCCATTCAACGTGACACCTGCCTGCTCACTTGCGTCAGTTATAGTAATTGTATCAGCATCTTCTTGTTAACAATGCATCAGGCATGTGTGGAGCAGGCCCGCCTTCGCAGAGTGTGGTCCCCGGGTGATGCATATGGTGTCTGCCGGCTCTGCTAAGTCGTGTGTGACCGAGCCTGGCATTTCTGTGTGAATGGGGAGGAACAGCAGCAGAAGCGAGCGTGGGGGCGCCGGGGGAGCCCATGAGCGCCTGGGGCCACAGACCAGCTGCGCCCAGGGCCAGCCTTTGCAGCGTGGGTGGCTGCTTTCCCGTGGCCGCTGGATGAGGAGGGAGGAGGGTCTTGCAGCCCCCCAGGCTGTGGCTGCATCCAGCTGTCCCTGAGGACAGACAGTTCCATGCAGCCCTCTGCCTGCCCCGCGGTTCCTGCTCCTGGGCTCTGTGAGGGAAAGCAGTGGTCGGAGGGCATGGCTCTGGCCTCACAGCCGGGTCTCCTGGGCGCAGGCCTGGCCACGCTGTCTCCGGGCCTCGTTGCGGCCGTGGCAACCCCCAGCTGCTCGGTCTGCACCACCCGCCGCAGAGTAAGGGGTGCAAATGCCGGCAGCTGCAGGCCATCTTCTCATAGCTCTTCCCACTGTGAGCTGGGGTTGAGCAACCAGGGAGGAGGTAGGAATTGGGGCTCCATGCACCCCAGTGGTGGCCCTGTGGGCAGCTGAGGCTTCCTACCTGCTTCAGCCTCCCCGTCCGCTCTGAGGTGGGTTCGGGCAGGTGACAGTCACCGGTGAAGACACAGGACACGTCAGTGCCTTGTCGCCATTGGGTGCAGAAGCCCTCGCGGCCACTGGGCTCCCAGGGACACACTCCACATGGGGCGACTGTGCCGAGGGAGCGATGGCCCAGCCCTCCGGTCCTACCTGCCGCTCAGCATGGGAGCCCGATGACCCTGTGGCTGTCACTGCGGAGTGGGGGTCTTCCCAGCAGAGAGGGTTCCCGGGCGAGTCGGCCCCGGCGTGGAGGCAGTAACAGCAGTGCTGGGGGCCAGGCCCTGGGCGTGGAGGGGAGGCTGTGCCGCTGCTGGTTCCTGCCGGCCAGGGGAGGCCTCCTAGGGCTGGCTCCAGGGCCTGCTGCCGGCTCCTGGGCATGTCTGCGGGAAGAGTGTCGGGCCCTGCAGGTTCTGGGCTCTGCTCCGTTCGCGCCGGCGGTCCCAGCTTGTAATCCACTTGCTTTACGGCTGGCCTTCCTCTGCCCGCCTCATCAGGTTCATTACTGCAAAGGCTGCTGTTTCATCTTTCCGCTTTGAGAGAAAATTAGTAACCCTCCGTGGTCTGTGTTTTCCCGCTTTGAAAAGTGTTTGTATTTTATAGAAACATTGAAAACTACAGAAAAAGAACCCCAAAAGTATCATTTAAGCTTACCCTACCCAGACGCAGCTCCTGCGAACAGGCCTACCTGCATTTCTCGAGGTTTTCATTATTATTATTTTTATTATTATTTTTGCCTCTGCATCTAATTTTTAAATAGAAGTGGTGTGATGGTGGTTTTTGTCAGCTCGGTTTTCCCTCGGTGACAGGCGGACAGCTTGTCACACACCACTTTACACATTCTCACGATGAGTTCCTGAGGCTTTTTTTTTTTTTTTTTTTAATTTGACATAGCTTGGTCAAGCTTTGGCACCTATTGCAAAACTGTCTTCAGAAGTGTGTGCAGGTGACTTTCCCGGGACAGCGTCCCTGAGGCGTGGCCACTGTAGCGAGTGCCAGTCTGTGTCCCCACGCCGCTGCAGCTTCGAGCTCCGGGACTGCAGGTGTGGGTGCACCATTCTCCGTGTGTTTCACTAAGACACACGCATGTCTTCCTTTGGGTCATTTTGTCATCTGCTCATTTTTCTGTTGCTTTGTGCGTTTGCTCACGCACTCATCTGGAATGGCTCCAACAGACAGGAGCTCACTTTCCTTTTTTTTTGGGATAATTGAATTTTATTATTTTTTAAACTTTTATTTAATAAATATAAAGTTCCAAATTACAACTTTTGGATTACAGTGGCTTCCCCCCCCCCATAACCTCCCTCCCACCCGCAACCCTCCCATCTCCTGCTCCCTCTCCCATTCCATTCACATCAAGATTCATTTTCAATTATCTTCATATACAGAAGATCAACTTAGTATATATTAAGTAAAGATTTCATCAGTTTGCACCCACACAGAACATAAAGTGTAAAATACTGTTTGAGTACTAGTTATAGCATTACTTCACATTGTACAACACATTAAGGACAGAGATCCTGCATGGGGAGTAAGTGCACAGTGACTCCTGTTGTTGGCTTAACAATTTGACACTCTTGTTCATGGCGTCAGTAATCTCCCTAGGCTCTAGTCATGAGTTGCCAAAGCTATGGAAGCCTTTTGAGTTCCCAACTACGATCTTATTTAGACAAGGTCATAGTCAAAGTGGAAGTTCTCTCCTCCCTTCAGAGAAAGGTACCTCCTTCTTTGATGGCCCGTTCTTTCTGCTGGGATCTCACACACAGAGGTCTTTCATTTAGGTCATTTGATTTTTTTTTGCCAGAGATAGAGTGATGTGTGTGTGTGTGTGTATGTATGGTGGGGAGATCTTCCATCTATGGTTCACTCTCCAAATGGGGGCAGTCGTCATCTGGGGCTGGGCCAAGCCAAAGTCAGGAGCCCAGAATTCCACCCGGGTCTCCCACATGGGTGGCTAGTTAGCCGTCTTTCACTACTTTCCCAGGCATATTAGCAGGGAGCTGGATCAGAAGAGGAAGAGCCAGGACTCGAACCAGCCCCCTGATGTGGGGTACTGCCATTGCACATGGCCACCTAGCCCACTGTGCCACCATGCCAGCCCCTCGGTTATTTTTGGGGGTGATACGGGTATAAAAACTTGAACAAAGAAAAACAACTTTTGAAATTAATGAAGTGTGAGACCCCATCATCCATAAACAACCAAAATTGATATGTTGGTGGATATTCTTCAGAGGCTTGGCCTAGGCTGGTGTGTATGTATTCATTTATATTCACTTTTGGCACACGCATACTATCCCATTTTACCGATAGCCACAGTTTATTGGCGACATCAACCAGCGGTGGGGTTTGGGTCCTGTCTCAGTTTCAGGGTTGCACACAACTGTAATTAATATCTTGTATGTATATCTTGGCGAGAGTCGCATCACTGCCATGATAAATTCCCACAAGTAGAATTCCCAGGTCAGAGGTTCTGGATGTTTTAAATTACTTGGGTGCACACATTGCCAGCTGGGCTGCTGGGAAGCCAGCGTGCAGTTTCAGCCCCCCATGTGTGTCTCTGCGTTGTGGTGCGTTTTGATGTGCTGGGTTGTTTTCCTGTATTTAATTGGCCCTTTCCTGCATAGTTTCTGCCTTTGAAGTCTCTTTAAAGGCTCCTCGGAGTCCTCAAGATCATGTAAATATTCAGTTGCACTCTCTTGGACACAGATTTTTGGGCGTGTAAATCCTTGGCAGAGCTGAAATCATTTTGGTATATGGTGTGAGGTGGGCATCTCGTTTTCTCGCTGTGTTTTCAGAAGCCAACTTTCCCGTTGCCACTCACCGCAAAGCCGCTCCTTTCTATGCTGAATTCTCGGGGTGCCTTGGTCACGCCCTGAGTTCTTTGTCTTTGGGGCCATCTCTCGGCCTCCACTTTGATTCTGATGAGCAGTCTGTGTCTTCCTGCCCTGGGTCCCTGTTTTAATCAGCGTGGCTACGAAACACTTTCTGAGCAGTCCTGCAGCTCTCTCTGCTCACCCCTGCCCTGCGCCTCGTACCCGTCTTTTTCCTACGAGTATTTTTTCATTGTTGCTGTTCTCTTGTATTCGATGAACTGTAGCATCAATTTTGCTGGCTTAAAAAAATACCTTCTGTGGTTGGATTAGAATGACATTGAATTAATAAGTCATCAGGAATATTGAGGATCTTTATAGCAGTACGTGTTCTCATCCTAAATAAAATCAGCACATTTTCAGACTAATTCACGTCTATTTACTGCTGTCGAGTGTGTGGGTTTGTCACCAAGGCCTCTGCCACTGTTTTCTGTGCCATCTCCTGGGCTGTTTCTTTATCTCTTGTTTGTGCTTGGTGTGCTTTTTTATTATATTTCAACTGGTTCTTATTGGCATACAGGAAGCTGTTGATTTTTGGTATTTTTACCTTTGTGTATGGTAGTTGCTGTCTGGATTTTCAGTTCTTCTGAAAAAACAAAACAAAACAAAACAAAACAAAACAAAAAAAAAACCTGTGTTTTGGGACATAAGAGAGGTCACAATTTAAAAAAAAGAAGAACTGAAAATCCAGACGGCAACTACCATACACAAAGGTAAAAATACCAAAAACCAACAGCTTCCTGTATGCCAATAATTTTTTGGTTTTTTGTTTTGTTTTTAAACATTGAGGAATCCGTAGTGAATTTTTGAAAAAGTCAAATGGCAGTTGAGAATGACGTGTGGAAACACCCTGGGCCCGTGAATTGTCCACGATGGAAGCACCCCGAACGCGGAGGCCTGGGGGCAGCACTGTGCCTGGCGTGGACGTGGCTAGAGGGGAGTCGGTGGCCCTGGGCCGGCTGAGCTGAGAGGGATGCCAGCATCCCATGCGTGAGGACAACCTCTCGGAGAGCGGTGGCAGGGACAGGGCTGCCATGTCGGGAGGGGGACGTGAGCCCCTCGCAGAGCGCTTGGCCCATGGGCGGTGATGGGCTTTGCTGTGTCCACACACGGTCCTCAGTGCGAGGGGGCCACTTCCCCAAGTTCCTGCACCTGCCACGTGACACACTTTGCAGTTGCGTTCACACGTCGGTGTTATCTGGCGACAGCGAGTAAGTCCTTAGGCACTTACAAAATCACGTGGGGTGGTATTTTTGGAGATTTTTTTCTGTTAAAGAATGGGACCCTCCAGGACCCCGGGGCTGGGTGACACCCAGCGCTGTGCATGTGCGTTGTGGCTGGTTTCTCAGCGGCATCTTCCCCCATTCTGTTCTGATTTTGAAATGAAAACTTAGTCATGGCTCATACTCGTCGTGCATGGGTTTCGATGTTTCTTGCACAAAGCTAAACGGATCTTTCATTTTCCATGAGCGTCGCCGCGTGCGCCGGAGTTTGGAAGTCAAAGCGAAGACTGGAGCGGGTTTCTGTTCAGCTGCTGGGCCCTCTTAGTGCCACCCTGCTTCCTCCCTGTCTGTGAAGGGGGTGCTGTTCACTGGCCTGTGGGGCCCCAGGATGATGTAATGTGAGACTGCAGCAGGATTTGAGACCTTAATCAGAAACACCGTTTTTGAAACTTAGTGAAACCTCACCTCTGGAGAAAACCAATTCGTGGCCACCTTTATTTTTCTAGACAGAACTAAGGGTTGGGATGGAGAAAAAGACTTCGAGCATCAAAAGCGCAGAGCACGTGGACTGAGTCCACGTGTTTGCCTGGGACGGCCGCCCCGCCTTCTCCCTCACGTTGACACTGTGTTCCTGCTCCGTGCAGTTCCTGGAGCCGGAGTAGCGCACTGGAGGGAGGGGAATGGCACACGCAGGTGGGAGACCGCGGCAGAGGAGGAAAGGAAGAGCCTCCCCGGGGAGAGAACCCACACGAGATGCACGGCACCGCATGCCGGCCGCCCGCATGGAGTGGTTCCCTGCCTCTTTGCCGGCAGCACGGATGCTCACGGGTTTTGTCTCTCGCCTTCAGAAAAATTCTGTGTTCAGTGTGCTCTGAACAGCCTGGCCAAGCACATGTAGTTCACTTGTGTCTCCCAGTGTTGAGGCGTATTTTGTAGAATTCCCTTTAAGAGAGCGAGACCTCAATTACGCAGCCAAGCCAGGCTGACCCGTGACGGCCCGCGTGGGTCCTGGTGGGTCCGTGACCTGAGCTCCGGGGATCCGTGAGCATGTTCTGTGCGTCTCAGAGGCAAACGGTTTTGTGTGTAATTTTTCAGTGAGGAAGCGTGCTTTCTACATCTGTTTTAATGTATATATATTTTTTAGCTGAATTGGCTGGAAACTATTTGGTTCTGTTCCCCTGGCATGTCTGTTTCCTCCCTTCCGTCTCACCATCTGGGGTGCTTTCTCCGATACTGGGTTTGGAAGAGGAGAAGCCTCGCCGTGTTGTTCCAGCATATGTGGGTCTGCCTGCTCACCTCTGGTTTTTCATCTTCACACCTCCTTGGAGGTGATAGGCTGCTCTTCCGTGCCCGGTGCAGCTCTAGGAAATGTTACTTTAAATGTGTGAGCTTGATCACCAGGGTACAGTCAGCTCAATACAAAACAGGGATGCTAACTACAGGTAACACGCTATTTACACTTACGCATAATAACCTTTTTATTCTAACCAATCTCTCTCTACCCCCTAAGGGAGCGAGGGATACAAAGCCAGCCAGTTGTCACTTAGTAAATTGTAACTGACTTAGACTTGACTCATGATAATAGTATCTGATAACAGAGCACATATTAGGAAAATGCCACTTGCATTTTTAGTACTTCTGTGACTTTCTTGATTGTTAAAATATCCATATATTTAGACTGAATATAAATGGAAGAAGGAAAATCTAGCTTCTAACACTTCTAGGAAATGACTTTTCATGGAAAGGAGCTGCCTGAATTGTTTGATTTCTACCGCACGATTGTTGCAGGGATGCTGTCGTTACAGAAACCAGAGGAGAACACGCATGGTGTCTTTGCTGTGTGTCACACCCTGGCACTCAGGAGGAGACTGGACTAATGAAGAGAAATAACGTTTGTACTTATGTCCTAGAAGAATATCGTAAGAACTATTTATTGCTCACTAAAGAAATTAAATGACTTAATGAACATGAATTATCAACTTAATTTATTAGGAATTTAATTTGGGAGCTGTTTTCATGGGGATATTGGCTAAGGCAAGAACCATAGCACTTTATTGCACAAAGACACTCAAATGACTTTAAATAAGCAGTTAAATGTGTTTCAGCGAAAATAGAGACTTCTGTGCCTTAAATGACATTTTTTCCCCCAAAAAGACCCACTGTCCGTGTAACTATGCAGTCAGGAAGGAAGTGTGATTTTTAAAAGAGGAATTCGTTTTGAAAAGCAGCATTGCATTCACTGATGGGCATTGTGTCACTCCTTTATAAATCAGGTTCCACTTCCGAAATGATTGCCACACTGAGCTGCCCATCGCTAATTGTGAGTTGTTAAGGCACAGAAATGAGGCTCCTTAGGGCGTCCCAGTGGGGCCACAGCAAGCAGGCTGGGTCCCACGCTCCCGGGCCTCACGACATGGCAGCCAGGAGTGTGTGTGGTTCTTCTCAGTCCTAAACTGACCTTGGCATGGTGAAATGTAGTCACTGCTCTCATGGCGGCGTCCTGCTGTCTCCTGGTGACAGTGTGGCCCAGCGCAGAGAAGAGCAGTTGCATGGGGTTTCCTGTGAATTGATGACTGTGTGGAAGCACATTGGCAACAGCGGGGCAGGCCCCTGTGCTCCTCTCGAACTGTCTTCAGGTAGTCACCATTAGAGGGCAGGGCTAGGGGAGACTCGCGCGGTGTCTTTAAATACAGTTTTTTCTCTTTGAAAGCTTGTGGATTTCGCGATTTCTGTGATTATAGGCAATATGAGGTCCTTGGTCACGTGGGAAGCAGTACACGTTGCATGCACACAGAAGCCTGTCGGTGTTGTGTTGTACCCGTGCGTGTCCAGGCGGACACTGCATACCAGGGAGCAGCTGTGTGCTTGAAGTGAAGGCTTTTGTTTTTATCTTTAAGCTGCAGTGCTTTTGGATGAAGCATTCACTTACGGAGAAAAGCTGTTCTTAAATGCCCGGATCCCTCGGTTTTATTGCCAATTTTTCAGAAAATAGTGGTGCTGTGTGCTCATTGCCTGAAAGATGTCCGTGAACCGCCCTGGTGTGTGTGCGTGCCTGATGGCAGGCCCATGGCACTGCTTGCTGCTGCTCCACGGGGACGGGCACTGGGCTTCGTCACATGGATCTGCACCTGGGAGATGGATATGGAGCCGCCCCTTCAGTGGACACCCACCTGGCACGTGGTTGCCTGTGCTTTGCAGGAATTCCTCGGAAACATGTACCAAAGACCGGAGTGCGTGTCCAGGACTGTTGAGCTCCCTGTAAGTGCCTGGTCCTTTGTATTGCTATCCCTACCGAGGCTTCTTCTCGTCGTGTGCCAGGACCTCACAATTCTACAGTCTTGGCTGGTGCAAGGCAGAGGGAGCGAGAGGCCGACCTCTCAATAAGAGCAATTAGTTGGCACCACAGCTTTCCATGAGGAAACGTTTTTAAGGGTTATTGATTACGTGAGGGTATTCCGCAAACTATTTTAGGTTATTGTTCATTTTGTTAAAGTTTGGTCTGGGGTGGCTTAGAAGCTTTGTGTTGGCAGTCAGAAAGGCTGGTATCCGCAGATGGATTCAGGACAGGCCCTGCAGCCTCCCTGTGTGACTTGGTCTCTGTGGCAGTGCCCCGTGGTCTCTGGTTGAGGCTGCGAAAGCTCCATGCTCCTCCTGCTGGGTTCCCAGAGCTTCTGCCCCAGCTCCTTGATGTTTGCTCCTTTGTAGCAGAAGCGCTGCTGCTCCCAGCTCCGAGACCACGTGTGCGTCACCTGCCTCGGTTCTTTTGTCTGCGTGGTGACGGAGTTGTTGTGTGGAGCAAAGGGTGTAGGGCCGGCCATGCGTTAGACCTGGGGCCACACCCAGCAGTGCAGGGTCAGTGCTGTGGAGGAGGGGAGCGCACAGGACCCTTGTTAGGGCAGGGAGGGGGCCACTCCCAGTCCAGTTCCCGGAGGCAGCCTGTACCTGCCAAGGCGTGGGCCCCACCTGGACGTGGTCGGGTGTGACGAAGCTGCCCCTCTGGGAAATGTCCCCAGCCCGAGTGACGCTGGTATCTGCAGCTTCCTTGTGTGTGGCTGGCATGGTGACCGTCCCTCTGTGCTCCTCCTGATGGCGGGATCTGGATGGGGTGCGCATGGGGCACATACAAGGGTGCTGTCCTCGGTGCCCCCACCCCTGTGATGTGTGTTCTGTATGGAGTAGCTGTCTCCTGTGGGCTGTGGCCACCTATGTTGCAAGTACACTCAAGACGTGCATGTCGGTCCCAAGGCTTTCACGTGATGTGAGAGCCGCTGCCCTCAGTGAATGTGCGTGTGGATCACGGCCACGTTTAGGTAATTTTATGTAGGATTACAAGTGTTGGTATTCCTTGTAAATACAAAGGGTTTAATTTTATGGTTCTCATTAGGAAAAATCAAGACTTCTTTGGGCAAAGGAGGATTTTTTTTTTTTTCATCCTAGAGAAGTGACTTCCAGTAATAAATAAATAAATACGCTGTCCCTGGCCACAAAGACGGTCAGTGTCTGGGAAAGGGTGCGACCGTCTCGCGTTTTCTGTGCTACTCTGCTTCTTTCCAAACGCTGCGAGGTTGGTTTCGCGACTCAGTAATGAGCTGCAGCGCCCGGTTTGCAGAACGCCGTCCTGCAGTTCTCGTTCAGGGCCGCCCTCCCCACCTGGGCTCCCGGTGAAGATCCTGCCGGCGGACGGCACAGCTGCTCGCAGGGGACAGGGATGGCAGCCGAGGTGTCAGCTGCCATTTAGTCACACGTTCTTAACTGGCGGAGGACGAAAGCCTCCATGCCTGCTTTAAGCAGCAGCACAAAGTTGAACATTTATTTCCTAAACCAGCAGGCGACAGAAACTCCCTCGCCTTTGCCCCTTTCTGCTTCCCCCTGGGTACCAGCACGCTGCCTGCTCCTACTCCGCCTTTCTCTGTGTGCCTGGAGTCTGTTTTCTAAAGCAAGGCATGGATTGCTGTGTGTGTAATCTCTCTGGGTCACTGCTCCCAAGGGCGATCTCCTCGGCCTCCTCTGGCCGTTTCAGGGTGCGACTGTCCCCTCTGGGTTTGGGCGGCACTTGGGGCTGGACGTTGGGGCTGTAGCTGCAGGCCACCTGCACGGTGCTGCCAGCTACTTACACAGGGGTGCGTTCCTTTCCAGGACTTGCTCCTGGAGGGCCATTGCTGGGGCCACTGCAGGTGCACCTACCCTTGCAGAACTGCTTTCCACAAGGGTTTGCCCGGCCTGCTGCTTGAGCGTGTGTGGCATCCTGCCTGTGCGCCTGTGCAAATGCCACACGGGTCTCCTGCCCGCAGTGCCTCCTCGTTGGCCGTCATCAGCCTGGGCCCCCAGCTGTTCCCTTCCTGGGCAGAGTCCACGTGGGAGGGAGTGAAGCATGCAGGGGAGTGAGGGCAGGCCCAGCTGCAGGGTGCGCACACATCCCAGGCCAGCTTCTTGGCCTTTGTCCCTAGCTCCTGAGCTCGTTTCAGATTCAGAGACAGGGCGGGAGCGAAGACGTAGGCTCTGCTTTGTCACGTTGCTGTCACTCACAGCATTATGTCACAGGCCCAACTGAGTCAGGGTGTCCTTTTCTTTTGCCACCTCTGGGTTCTAAGAACAAGGCTGCAGCTGCTTTGTGTGTCCGCTGCTGAAGTGGCCTGGGGCTCGGGAGAGAATGCGTGGCTGGGAGGAGGCCCACGGAACATCCGCAGAACCTGCATCCATGTTTGTGGTGAACGTCTCTTTCCCTTCTGTCCCGTGACCGCAGTACCGTGCATCCGGCTGGTCTGTGGCAGCTGATGAAGACCACGGGACCACTGGCTGGGCTGGCTGCGCCAGGAGCCCCGCGCTTGCCATTTGGCCTTGTTTGTTTTGATGTGAGCTGAGCCGAAACCCTGCCCATCCTGCAGCATGGGGTGCCAGGCCTTCACCTGCCTGGTGCTTTGAGATGGGTCATGGCCAGAGCAGCCCAACTCCCCACAGGCGGCTGGAATTGGGCGACTGTCTTCACGGTGCCTCTGACGTCAAAGATTGGTGGGCCGGGGCCCCTCCGTCAGCCAAGACCTTTGGTGTGGCTGCAGCTTGGCTCTCTCCTGACCTCACTTCTCTGCCATTCCTGGAAGCTCCCTCCTGAGGGCTGAGCAGCTGAGGTGAAACCCACGTTGGTGATGTGGGCAGAGAGGGATGCTGTGGGGGAGGGGGTCCAGCTCAGTGGCTAAGGCACCGCTGGGGACACCTGCATGCCTGATGAGAGTGTCCAGATTCACGTCTGGGCTCTGCTTCCGATTCCAGCTTCCTGCTAACGTGCATCTTAGGAAGCAACAGTGATGCATCAAGAGCTTGGGTCCCTTCTCCGCCTGTGGGTGGCCTGGACCAAGATCTGGGCTCCTGGCTTCAGCCTCGCGCTCATCTGGTTGTCGCAGGCATTTGGGAGTGAACCAGTGGTTGGAAAACGGTCAGCCCGTCTGTCTCTCTCTGCATTTCAAGTAACTTTGTTAATAAAGGAAAGGAATGCTGGGGTAAAAGCGACCAAGTTTCCGGCTTCAGGTAGGCAGTCATCCGTCTCCCTGCTCCTGCCCGTGGGTCTCCACACGTGTCACATGCAGTCCTCACCAGGGACCGACTGACCTGCTTTGCCATCGGCCACACTGCTGCTGGCTGAGGCGGGAGGAGGACATGGTGGCTGGCACATGCTGGCTGCCGCTGGCTCCCCTGAAAGTGATGGCATCGCTGCCCCCCATGTTTCATTTACCACATCGATAGCAAGGAGGTAAAGTACCCTCCAGTGTATCGGGAAAAAGATGAGCCTGGGGGCCAGCGTTGTGGTGCAGTGGATTAAGTGTCCAGTCCAGCTCCCTGGTGACGTGCCTGGGACAGCAGTGGAAGGTGGCCCTAGTGCTGTCCATGTGGGAGACCTGAATGGAGGTCCAGTCCTTCAGTCTTGCCCAGTCCTGGCCATGGCAGCCATCTAGGGAGTGAACCAGCGGATGGGAAATCTCTCTCTCTCTCTCTCTCTCTCTCTCTCTAATTCTGTTTCAAATAAATGAATCTTTGAAAAGAAAAAAAAGGGCTTGCATATTGACAGACAGGCAACCCAATGAAAGGAGAGAGCCGCATCTTCTCGACCCTAAGTCAGAAAACGGCCTCTCTTAAGGGGCCAGGCAGCTAATCTGGTCTTCCAGAAGACCCAAAAATGCCTCGATGAAAGCAGTGTCATTGCAGCCCGTTTTGGGACCTGCAGGATGAATCTTTGGAAGGACAGTGTCATCTCTTCACAGAATATGATCTGCAGAGCCTCTGGGAGATTGTCAGCTCACCCAGCATCCTCAGTGAGGCCTGACCCACGCACTCAGTACTGTGAACTCCGCAGGGGATAGGCCAGCAAGGCCACGGAACCCCGTGCCCCGGCGCAGCCGTGGAGAGCCAACGCGCTGCCTGCAGCAGCTTGCTCCTGTGTGGTGCGTGCCTTCTGATGGTTTACACGGCCTGTGGGTCCTGCCTGGGCTTGGAGGCTTCCAGTTTCTTCTTTCCTTGCTGCAAACACAGTTCCTCATCGATGGCACAGAGCACCCAGTTCTCCACTATGACTGATGAGGAGGTCCCCGTGCGGTTCTGAGTGGCAGCCGTCCGTTTGGCACTGCAGGGCCTTTGAGACTTGCTTTTGGGGACTGTGAGACCAGACAGGACGTCTTGTGTGGGGGGGTGCATGTTAATTCCACGGGGGATGGCACTACACACAGAATGTGTGACAGTCGTATACGGATCTGCAGCCCTTGTGGGGATCTGGCTGCCCTTGGAGCCAAACCCTGGAGGCGTTGATGGTGAGGAGGAAGCACCTGGAGGGCTGCCTGGTCCCCTGCCCTGGAGGCAGAGGCTGTGCCTGGCAGAACTTCACAGCGCAGGGGGGCCCCGGACGGCACAGACTCTGCCCAGTGCAGAGGCGCAGACCTGGGCTCTGAGGCCCTGGCCTTTTGGGGAAATGTTCGCGCTGAAATTGAAATGCACAGACATAGACCTCCCTGCTTTCCCAAGAGGCACTTGTTTGATGCCCAGAGTTTACCAGAAGATTCTGGAGACCACCGACTTGTACCTTCCGCTTTTCTTGTGTGCTGAAGAGGGGCACAACACAGCCAGATCCATGGCCGACGGCAGGAATCCAGGTCGGAACAGTGTAGTGTGTGCTGACGACATCAGAGATCCTCACCCGATGGTGCTGCTCTGTAGTCTTTATCCACTCAGCCAATATTTGCTGAGTGTGGGGCAAGCAGTTCTAGTGCCACACAGGAGAGGGGTTGTAGAGACAGAGTGTCACGTCCAAGTGTATGACACAGATCACTTGTCAATTGGCCTCTTGGCTAGGACGATCTGGCTTGTTCTTTTAAACCTGAGAAAACAGTAAAAGAGTATGTACTCTTTAAAATGTGTCTGCGTTTGCTGTGCATCTGGGCCTCCTTTGTAAAAGGTTTATTTATTTATTAGAAAGATGGAGTGACAGAGAGACAGATAGACACACACACTGGTTTACTCCTTAAAGGGCTGCAGTTTTGGGGGCTGGGCCAGGCCAAAGCCAAGAGTTTAGAGCTCCATCTGGATCTCTCATATGAGTGGCAGAGGGCTAAGGACCTGGGCCATCCTCCGCTGCTGTCCCAGGCATGTTAGCTGGGAACTGGATCGGAAGCTGAGCAGCTGGGACCAGACCCATTGCCCCAGTGTGGGATGTTAGCATCCCAGGCAGCAGCTTAACCTGCCGTGCCACAGCACCAGGAAGATGGTCCTGTTACAGTGGAAGCAATTGCAGTCTTCATGGTGGGGTGAAGCAGGGTACCTGCCCCAGCATCCGGGCCCTTGTGCCCAGTCCTCTCATTCAGCATCTTTCCCCTCTGCCTTTTGGAATCCCTGCAGGTCTCCCAGGGCAGCTCCACACGTCCCGGTGGGGAGCCCGGGAGCCACACTCTCCTCTTGGGAAGCGGGAGCGCTCCCTCGGCGTGCTCCCAGTGGTTTGTCAGCCCAGCAGGGCAGTGCGGGCCTCTGGAGTCCAGGGTGCCCTGGGCCTGGCGCTGCTCCCTGCCTTCTTCACAGGCTCCCAGGGCGTTTGCAGCTGGAAGGGGTCTGGGAGATCACCTGCTGCTTCCCCACGGATGAGGCGATGCAGGCCTGGATTGTGGTCCTCATGCAGGGTTTCCCAGCGGTGCAGACCAGTGTGCCGTCTCCAGTGTGCAGTCCAGTCTTCTCTCTGATACAGGCAGCCTCCCTAAGCCGTCATCCTGGCCTTCATGCAGGCCTATTACTGTTGGATTTGGTGTTACTTGTGTCATACTGAAAAATTAAGGGCCTGAGAAGCCGGTGTTAATGGCACAGTGGTTTAAGCCACCCCTGTGCCGCTGACATCCCATAGTAGTGCCAATTGGAGCCCCAGCTGCTCCACTTCCTATCTAGCTCCCTGCTGATGTGCCTGGGAAAAGCAATGGAAGATGGCCGAAGTGCTTGGGCTCCTGCACCTGCGTGGGAGACCAAGAAAAAGCTCCTGGCTCCTGGCTCCTGACTCCTGGCTTCGGCCTGGCCCAGCCTTGGGTATTGCAGACATTTGGGGAGTGAACCAGAAGATGGAAGATTCTCTCTCTCTCTCTCTCTGTAACTCTGCCTTTCAATGAAACTAAAAATAAATCTTAACAAAAAAGGCCTGAGATCATTTGTCAGGAATGTAATCTGTCAGGCCCACATTATTTATGTGGCAAAATCAGATTTAGCTTTGACCGCTTTGAATGACGACACCTTTTGGCGAACTCTCCGGCGCTGTCAGCGTGGGCTCCGTCTGCATTCCCATTTAGTTCCCATCATTTTAATCATCTTCTGTCTCCTTTGTTCTTTCTCAGTCTCTTAGAGATACGCTCTTTTGTGTTAGACATCAACATCAATAAGTTGTCAATAATCAATGTATTCTCTGGGAATCATGTTATATATTTTAGAAGTCCCTTTTCTTGCAAGCAATTATGAGCATTCCCGACTCTCCACACAATGAAATTAATTTAAAAATGTATTTAGCAGCTCAGGAAATGGCTTGCTTTGGTCATGGTGACGAGAGACAATAACCATGTCCAATTTGTCTGTGTTTCTTGTTTCTGTCTTGGCAATTAAACCATGGAGATTGGGTTTTTTGTTAGCCGTGCTGCTGGTATCAACATTTGGTGCAGATGCAATAATTCAGTGTGCAGGAAAAGCAGTGTTTTCCTGGGCTGATTTACATATGCAGGTCAGATGCAGCGATGCCATTTGTATGCTATGGAGGACAACACAAGGACCTTTTGGCCAAGTTTTTGATTCTGGATGATTCTGCTCTCTGAATTTGGAGGGGAGGAGGCGGCAAAGGAAAAGGGAAGAAGCAAGTGTTGATTTATGCCACGAGGCTCGCCCCCATCAGGAGTGGAAGGTGCTTCTGGGCTATAATTGTGTCTTTGCTCAAGGCTACTGTAGTTTTACTGCATTAAATCCCATTGTTAGTCAACCCCACGTTTCCGAGAGCTTCCGCTGGTACCGACCCGTCTGCCTGCCCACTGCAGACCAGCCCCGTGCTCCCCACTGCGCCTTCTCTGTTGAAGAAACGCGGTTGGCACCTTGTGGAGTGGGGACACCGCCCACAGGACTGGGGAGTGTCGCTCCTTTTTAAAACTGCGGCCTAACAGTCAGAAAGCTGCTTTAGGAACGCATCTCGCCAGTTAGCGTCTTCCAGTCCTTGGTTTCTGCTGCTATTTCCAAAAAGATTGGAAACCAGATGCGTCCAGCAACTATGCTGGTGAGCAGCTATGTGAAATGGGGGGTTCACCCTTAACAGGAGCCGTGAGACACAGAAGCTCTCAGCTGGCTTCCATCAAAATAATTCTCTTCACCACGTGGCTGCGTGCCATGCTCTGCCCGCGGAGCCTGTCCCCCTGCCTTTGTGGTCATCAGCCTCACGCTTAGAGTTCTCCCAGGAACTATTAGACTGACAGGTTTTTGTAGAAAAATAGAGAGAGAAGAAGAAAGGGAAAAGGCTATTTGGCAGGAATTGCATTCTGATCCGTCGGTGGTTAGCAAATTATTCGGGGATCAAGGTGACTGCTGTGGGAGGCGGGGCTCCGGCAGCGCCTCCTCCAGGCTGAGTAGGAGCTCCGGAGCTGGTCCAGGCTCCCGGCAGGCAGCGTGCAAACCCTGGGTTATAGAAGTGAATCAGGAGAAGTGCATCCGCACGTCCATACCCCAGGGTTTTTTACAAAGTTCCTTCCTTGAGCTTTAGTCACAAATGTGTTTTGTTGTTGTTGTTGTCGTTGTTGTTTTGTGCTTTTGTGTTTTGAAATCGAGGGCACAGGCCTCTCTAGTGGTGAACGAATTCTTCAGTGTCTCCTACTCAGAGGCACCCTACACAGCAAAATAAATGTCTACTCCCGATTTACTCTGATTTTTCTGACGAGTTCAGAACACAAGGAGTGTTGTTAAGAGCGAGTTCCTGAATGCACACGTGGAACGTGCTTCCAGTGTGGACTGTCTGCATGTGCAGGAGCAGCCTGACATGCAGAATATAGGATCCATGCGTTCAGAGCTTGGGCGACGTCCGGGGACGTTGGCTCCATCCGTCCTTGATTCCTGTGGTTTTCACAGCTGTTGTCTTGGAGGGAAAGTGGTCTTTCCGTGGAGACCTCTCCCGGCAGCCGGGCCTCGAGGCGGGACCCTGGGCTCGTCACGCCTGTGTCCCCCGTGAGTGGACCTGGAGCCAGCCCACGTTCCTGCTGGATTGCAGCCGTGTCGTGACGGGTGTTGAGGCTCCCGTGCAGTGCGGGCCTGCCTGGCCCGTTCGAGCAGCCCATTATCATAATCTCACTGTCGTGTGGCCGCTGAGTTAATGTACTTACAAATGGCAGAGAAAGTGTGTTACATGACCTTAGGGTTTTCAAAAATTAAATGACGTCGTAGGTCGTATTTCACAGGACAGCTAAGGAGAACGGTTTTCTTTCCTGCATGAAGTGTCACTCTGCCTAGCAACAGGATATTGTATTTCTTTTTTATTACACAAAAATGTGAAGCTTTTAAACTCCTAGATTCCCCACATAAAATTTAATATTGGGGTAGGGAATGAAATGTCCAGTGGATCCATCTGCTGCCCCCCCCCTTCCCTCCCTCCACCAGACCCCTGCAGACCCAGGGAAGCAGAGGTGCTCTGTGCATCTTGGCCGCGGGTGGATTTAATGTTCTGCCCCTTACACGAAGCTCATGAATCCCCACCTAAGCGGCAGCAGAGTGCTTATATTCGCTGAAAGACTCTCTGCTCGGATTGCTTGATCACGCACGGTTTCCTTACGTGTCAAGGAGTCATTGTTGGTGATAAAACGTGTTGCCTGGGAAGGACTGAGTCCTCTTCCGGTTGAGGCTCAGGGAGGCCTGGGGAGACCAGGCGCTTGTGCTAACAGAGGCCCGTGTGTCCTGTGTGTGACCAAGGATCTCCCATCCCTCAGGAGTTCCTGGAAGGGGTCAGACCATGGGGCTGGGACACACATGGTGCACACAGAGACCAGGACTCGCGAGGTGCAGTCCAGTGCTAGGCTCTCACCCGGTCCTTGTGCCTTGCTGTCCACTGGCTCCTCTGCTCTATGCCAGAACCTTCCTTCCCTGCATACCGCCCTGGAAAAGCCCTGGGGGCTGAGATGCGGTAGATGGTTTCTAGGTTGTAGATAGGCCTGCGCCTCCACCTCTAGGAACTTCGAGTCCCTTTTCGTTGTGTTCCTGTGAAGCGGAACCTGGGGCCCCGGTCACAGGGAGGCAGCGGTGGGTGGCAGTGAGCGGCTTGCGAGCCGTGGCTGCAGTGGTCATGCAGAGAGATCTCCTCGAACGGCTCAGGAGATGGTTGCTGCCATCCTGGGGGAGCAGCGTGGTGGGATGGGAAGAACGGGCCACGTGACAATGTCCTGTGGTCGCCTGAGTGGCAGGGCGCGCAGCAGCTACAGGCTCCCCAGGAGCACCTGTGGACGGGGTCGTGGCCCGTGTGGATCGTGCAAGGAGGGCCCGCGCCACACGTCTGTAAGTGCAGTTGTAGTCTTGCAGATGTCAGCTCTGGTTAAGCCCCTGGCAGTATTGACATAAAGAATATTATTTAAAGTTACTGGAATTTGATGAAGCTTCTAAATTTAATCTACGCCGTATTATGCACCAAAATTAAATTTCAAGGGAAAAGAGGTGGTTGTGATGTGTGCTCAGAAATGACTTGTCATGATAACATGTTTCTTAACCCAAACAATTAGAGCATTTAAAAAATTTCCTGATAGAGCCCTAGAGTTTTTCTTTTCTTACTGGTGGTTCTGAACTTGCCTTCTTCCCTTGATTTCAGTGGACATAAATTTCATGGCAGTATTTGTTTTTTCTCAAGATGAACACACACCGTAACTACAAAAATTGGAGCGCGCGTCCCCTGCAGCTCCACCACAAACCCGCCAAGGCCACCCTGAAGCTGCCTTCTCCACGTGTGAATGAATGGTGCTCACAGAAAACACAAGGCGCACAGAGTGCCCCGGGGTCAAAGCTGAGTCCGTGTCACCCCCCGGGGTGTCGAGCCACACGGCCACACTGTGGGTGCAGCCACACTGTGTGCTCCCCATGGGCCGGGGCTTCCGTGGACGCTGAGCGTGGAGACCAGAGGTGGGGTTTGAGGAGATAGGCGGCTGCCTGCTGTTCCCGGCACTTCCAGGGTGCCCAGGCTTCTCGTGGGGTCCCGATGCGCCTTGCGGCGAGCTGTCGGCTTCATGTGTGTGTGTGTCCCTGCATCTGGGACACCTCAGGAGAGGAGGGAAGGGGTTGGGTTCCTTCTCTACCTGGATGGGTGAGCTTGGGTGGCACATGGTAGCCTCAAGCAATCTCTCCAACAGGAGCTTCCTCTTGGGTGAGGGGAGGGGCCTTTGAGGAGGAGCTGGAAGGGGCATATGAATACAATGGGGCATTCTAGGACAAGGGCAGCACATGGTCCTGCGTGGCCCATCCCACGGCACTGGGGGGACAGGACTGCACCTTCCAGCGTCTCAGGGGCAAGGGCAGGAGCCCCTCCCTCGGAAGTGGTGGGCGTGAAGGGGCTTGTTACTTCCGTACATCGCCTTTCCTGCCAGTCAGACAGCGCAGGACCCAATGCCGGCCGTTTGGTGACAGAATATGAATCACGGGTGATTAAATGAAGAGATAATTTGGAAACTTAGCAGTTTGCGTTTTGCGCTTCCCATTGTTTTGCTGACTTGCAGTTTTCTCGGCCGTTCGGGGGTTTTATGAAGCGGCTTTAAAACCCCTCTCACCTCCTTCCTCTCCGGGTTCCAGTGGGCAGATTTTCCCAGGGAGGAGAGTTGCAGCACTGTTGCCTGCAGCCGCTGCTCCAGAAAGATTGCTGTATTTTCATTGACATGCAGTGCATTACCATAATTGGCTTTTCTACATGATAGGAGAGAGGAAATAATAATGTCATTTTATTTACAGCCAGAGTGTCGCTTTATGAGACTTCTCCAAGTTTCTGCCATGCTGTGTAGGTCAAATGACATCTTTTGATCAGTCCTGTCCAAAGACATCAAAGCTGAGTGGCAGGTAATGGAGACCTAGTGACAAACCAAATCTAGAAAAGAAATAAGACTGCCAGTTTCCCATTAAACAGCCTGCTAAACAGCACAGCTTCCCCGTGTCGGCTACGAAACCACTCTGACCACCTAAATCAGCGGAATGAAAGGAGGCTGAATTGGACATTAGTACTGCAAATGACTGCGGTGATTGCCACACGGCCGCCCCCTCCCCAAAAATCAGCCAGCAGACCATGCGCGCTGCAGTGGAACTGCTCGGGGCCCATTCATCTCTCTCCTGCCGCTTGCTGGGTTTCTGATCTGGTTTATTTAGGTTTGACATCAGCCAAATGGTGTAGCGGGTATCTCTGACAGATATTCCCACTGATTTAACGGAGGCACAGCTCGGGGAAGACGGATCTTCTGAGACAGCATTTTGGAGCCGGTGCTTCTCCCTTTTCCACCCCATTTTCCTCCCTCTGTGACGCCGGTGGACGTGTTGTTCCCAGTCACAGTCAGAACATCAGGCGTTCAGAACTTTGGAGAACTCCTTTTGATGGACCCGGGGCGGGAGGCAGGGCTGGCAGGTGGGGGTGGGGAGTGCATTGCAAATACGACTTTAAAAGCATATCTGTAAACAAGTATTTTGGTCTAGCAACTGATGAAAGAAGTCGTTTCTGCTCTCACACAGCGAGGTTCACCTTCCCAGGTGATGGGGCCCCGTGGAGATTTCTATCACGTGATGAAGAAAGCACCATGCATCTCTCTGCACTGATTTGCTTTGGATCGCGTTAGTGTCCTGTTGTTCTCCCATTCATTGTTCCGGCCAGGTGTTGTCTGCTGCCTCCCGGGCGCTGTGCCGGCTGCCAAGGTCCACTGTGATGCAGTTCGTGCTCAGGGAGACCTGGCCCAGCAGCAGGGAAGACCCCCGCCCAAGGCTCGCTCCTCTGTGCGTGGCTGCTGGGTCTGCTGGGTGCACATGTGGGGAGGGGGCCAGGTGACGCTGCTGCTGGAGCCTGTTCCCTGGTCAGGCGGCTGCTGTGCCGAGCAGAAGAGAAGCTCAGAAGGAGCCTGGGTCCACGTGGTTGCAAACAGATTTTTTTGGTCCTCCCTTTCTTATTGTAAAATAGACATGACATAAAATTTACCGTATCACTGCCTGTGAGCGCACAATCGGCCGGGCCGTGAGGCGCGTTCATGGCTGCACAGCCGTCACTGCCGTTCACCCCTGAGCTTTTCACCTTCCCCGCCAAAACCGTGCCTGCTGCACACCCAGCCCTCGTCCCCAGCTCCCCAGGCCCCGGGCGGCCACCGTGCTGCTCTCTGTCCTGTGGCAGGCTGTGCAGCCGCGTTCTCACTGCAGCCAACCTGCTGTCCTTGCAGCCTGTAGGGGCCGATGCCCGTGACCACAGCTCTCAGGCACAGCCAGCTAAGACCAGTGTTGACCTTCACGGGGACAAAGCCCTGATTGTACAAGAACGACCCACATACATGGCCGACCGGGACAGCCCAGGAGCAGCCCGCCCTGGGAAGGGTCCTCTCTGCATCCCATTGACTGTGCAGCCTGGGACACACACCTGGCAATGGAGGAGACCGGCACCAGGATTTCCCCTTCCGGTGCTGGCGAGAGGCTTGCACGGTTAATGCACATGCTGCTCTTGGGCCAGCACTGGAGGACCCGTCACTGCTCATCCGTGCCGTCCTAGCACAAAGCGTGGCTCAGATGTTCTGTGGCTGTGAGATGGTGGCCCAAGAACAAAGACATGATTACTGGTCATGAGTCCTCCCAAAGTCACTGCCAGTGCACCGAGAAGAGTCCTTGTCATCCAAGGACGGATTTTCCTCCTCTCTGAGACTGGACTCGGTGTGGCCCTGGAGAGTGTGTCTCTGATGGTGGGCGTGGGCTTTGCCCCGCTCTGCGGAGAACGGACTAGGGTGGGACACTTCTTCAGGCTGCCCTGGTGGGCACTGGGAACTGCTGGCACCGGGCACCCTTTGTGTCTCCAGTCTCACTCGGCCTGGCTCACTTCCTCTCTTCAAGCCCACCGCTCCTGTGGTGTGGTGCGGACTTTAAGACTGTGTGTTTTGGGCCGGCACCTCAGCTCACTTGGCTAATCCTCCGCCTGCAGCGCTGGCACCCCAGGTTCTAGTCCCGGTCGGGGTGCCAGATTCTGTCCCGGTTGCTCCTCTTCCAGTCCAGCTCTCTGCTGTGGCCCGGGAGTGCAGTGGAGGATGGCTCAAGTCCTTGGGCCCTGCACCCACATGGGAGACGTGGAGGAAGCTACTGGCTTCAGATTGGCGCAGTGCGCTGGCTGTAGCGGCCATTTGGGGGGTGAACCAACAGAAGGAAGACCTTTCTCTCTCTCTCTCTCACTGTCTAACTCTGCCTGTCAAAAAAAAAAAAGAGTATGTGCTTTCTTTCTCTCTACCGATGAACGTTGTCTTCCCCCGCTTTGCTCCCTGATTTAAAAACGCTCGGCATCTCCGAGGGATTTTGCAGGCAGAGGCAAAGGAGGGGCAGGAGAGAGACGGGGCCACGCTGGACCTGTGAGGTCGGGAGCCCGCTGCATCTGCTGCTGCTGGTGGGAAACAGGTGGAAGAGAGCCTGCTGTTCCTGTGCTCCACACGTGAATCCTTTACGATGAAACCCTTTTTTCCTAGAAATTGGTGGCCCAAACCTCGTGCATGCTCCGGGAGCCCCACCTGTGGGCAGTGTCTGGAGATGCGATTTTAGCAGCCACTCGGGGACACTGCCTGTGGCTTTCAGAGAAAACACCTGCTGGCTGGGACCTGTGTGGATGCTAAATTTGAGAAAATGAGAGGTGCTGACCAGTTTCAGGATGCCCGAGGATCCCACAGGCACAGAGACCATCGCTGCTGCCCATGTCAATGTCGAGGAAGAATAAGGGGGAGGGGGTGCAGGATGCTGGGGCTCAAGCCAGCACTGTGACCGAGGCGCCTTCTCCCATCTCAGGAAACTTTGTGTCTGGCTCACCAAGGATGCCAGCCAGCAGTGAACCCCACTCACCTGCTGTATCCACTGCTGCAGGTGCCCCAGGCATCACCAGCCCCGCCCGGTGTGCTCAATAATGCAGCAGGATTTTGCTCCACCAAAGTGTCACCTGTCTGGGTGAGCGGTGCCCGTGCCTATCTGAAGTGACAGGCGTCTTTGAGTGCCGCGTCTCTCCCTGACTTCTCTTTCATCATTCAGGCGGGAAGGGAACAGCTTCCACAGGACTGCTTCCTCCCCTCGCGCCCCTCCCTCCTCCATTTCCCTCGCCCCCTCCCCCTGTCTAACACACCTGATCAAAACATGATCACCAGCAGAGAGCTTTCTCTCTCCAAATTAAATGAGTCCAAGGAGCCTGGGAGTTTTCCCGAAGGAAGAAAGCAAAACGTGGATGTGTGAAGTTAATGACTCCCGTAACAGAGAGGACATTCCCGGGCCGGGTTAATATGATCTGGCCGCCTGCCTTGTCCTCCCGCTTCCTGTAAGGAACGCGTGGACGTCCGTTACGTGGCGTGATTCTAACATCTGTCCTACCCTATGATGGTAATTTGTGTAAGTGATGGAAACAGGTTAAATGCTTCCATTCTAATGTTGCCAGCAGGGGCGAAAACCAACATTTCAATGAGATCATCTCGGCAGCACGGGCAGGGGGCCCTGGCTGATGCATGAGTGCTGTGGGTGCCCCACCAGGTGCAGAGCCGAAGGAGGGCTCAGAGACTGGGTCTCGGAGTGCCACTCCAGGAGCTGGCCACAGACCTGTGCCTCTAGGGCGGGATGACAGGGCGGGGCCTCTCCAAAGGGGACAGCCTCCAGGGGGCGTGGTCTGAACCCAAAGGGAGGAAGGACTTTCTGCACAAATCGTCCACTCCTGGAATGGCCCTCTCTAGGCTGGTAAGGTCACTTTGCTCCCTGTGGACGAGGGCCACGGTGTCAGAAGGGCTCATGCCATTGACAGGATGGTAACTGGAACACAGCTGCCTGTGTGTTTACTGCTAGAGCAAGGGGAATACTCAAGACCCTCGGGCACCCCGGGACCCTGTTGAAGGTCAGAGGCAAGTGTGGTCTGTGACAGGTCCCCTGAGCTTCCGCCCGAGACCCTGTGTCCTGTAGATAGCCCTGCTTCACGCAGACAAGGTAGACGGTCTCTGAATAGCTCCGAGTCTCCATGTCTGGGGGCTGCACGGCCTGGGCCTGCCTCCTTCCCTGTGTGGCTGGACGGGATGCGTGGGTGCACACGCTTGGGCACGTGGAGTACCCAGCTGGGGATCCCCAGGTGTGCTGGGGAAGCCGTCCTCCTCTGGTCAGCCCCGCTCTCGGGCACAGCACCCACCCTTCAGCTCAGCGACAGAACAATGGTGATGGCGAGGCCGGAGCAGAAGACAGGAGGATTCAGGAAAACACTTGGCCTCGTGTGTCGCTGGGGTTCAGGTGAAGATGCTGGGGCGGGGATGCGAGCCTAATCACGGGAGACAGTGCTGTCCAGACGCGGGGGAACCTGGGACTTCACCGCGTGTAGCCGTTCAAAAGCAAATACAGCTGTCACTCCTCGCCCTCGGTGATTGACAGGTGACTAGAGCAGGTCTTGTTTCCTCCGGAGAAACGGAGATGTTTAAAACAGTGTTGGGCCGTGAATTGGAGAAGGCAACTTGTATCTGGTCTGCGCAAGGAAGGGTGTTTGTGCCTCGTTATATAATTGCAATTCGAGGTGAAGGTTTTTCTCAGACGGTACGTGTGTATTTATGCTGTAAGCCGTCAGGGCGTCACACTCTAATAGGGCTGTACGCATCGCTGTCTGTCCACTTGCATCAGAGAACGCACAGTTCCTTGTCCCCCGGGATGGCAAGCACAGCCTTAGGGACACAGGGGCAGCCAGAAGGTGCGTTTTGTGACAAAAAATATCAACGAGGTTTAATTAAAAAATAAATTTCAACCCTAAGGTTCAATCGTTCATTCCCATTGTGGGAATGGTAGGGCCTATGTATTTTTAAATTTCTTATTTACACACATGTCCACACACAGTCACATGTCCACACACATGTCCACATGCACACATATGCACATTCTGTCACCCTCACTCGACCCATTTGCACACATATGTGGGCTCAGACACACACCCACGTGTACTCACATGCATGCATGCAGGCTGGAGGCACCTTCTCCCGGCTGCTGGCTCTGCGGGTGTCCCCACCCCTGATGGCGGGACCCAGTGCACATGTTGGCGCTGTCACATTCCATAGCATCGGGCAGGGGAGTGATGGCAAAGCTGTCTGGACACAAAAAGAGACAGCAGAAATGGTGATTTGGAGTCTGCTTCCTTTGTTGGCAAAGATGTCACAACTCTGTGAGTGGTTGTACGGGAGGAGTTTTGTGCCCCAGTGCCTTTGCTAGGTGAGAGGGTGGAGGTACGGCAGGTGTGCGGATGGCCCGGAGCGCAGCAGGTTCAGTGGAGAGTGACTGCGGTGGTGACTGTGTTCTGCAGCTCGGCAGCCTCTCACTTTGTGAAGTGTGCTGTTCTCCGTTTCATCACTGGAAACAAAAACTTATGCAAATGCTCTAGTTCTCTTAAAGCCTTCAGTGCTCAAGAGTTTCTGAAAATTGTTGTTTGTGGTGCAAACAAAAGTATCTCAGAAATGGTGACTGCTGCTCAGCCCGAGAGTTTTAGTTTCTGCGCCCCTCCCTCCCTCCCTCCCTCCCTCCCTCCCTCCCTCCCTCCCTCCATCCTTCCCTTCCTCTCTCCTCTCCCTCTCTCCCTCTCCCTCTTCCTCTCCCTCTCTCTGCCAGGGTAGCCATTTGTAGAAAAATTCTTTCTTTTCTAAAAAAGCGTCTTGGAAAGCAATTGAGAACTCATTGTTACTAGTAAGAATAAATCTAATTATTAGGGTAGAGAATTATATTTCCTGCCATGGTACTGTGGATGCAACTCTTGACCCAGACCCCGATTGTTGTCATTAAAGGCGTCTATAGAGAGGCGGTGCGGTACGTTGCTGTGCGGTGCGGTGCGGTGCGGTGCGGTGTGGTGTGGCCTGCATTTGTTTCCAGCAGAGGACGAGTGCCTGCGGTGGTGCCTCACGCCCGTGGGCTGGTCTGAACGCAGCCTGTTTGCACATAAAAAGTCCCCGAAGTGTGTACTGGACATTGGTCTGTCGTCAGGCCTGCGTGTGTCCCTGCAGCTCACCGACGGGCAGGCCCATTTCTGTTCATCCCGTGGGTGGAGGAGAATCGGTGACTTCCAGGCCTTTGCGATGGGGCTGACTCCCCGAGACACAGTCCCGTGGGTTTTGGAGCTCGTGAAAGATCCCCTTCCCCTCCATCTCTCACTCTCGCGTCCTGACACCCACAGTAAACTGTGCTGAAGCATTGCAGGGGTCCAGCAAGCAAAGGCCTTGGAGCCCAAGGCCACGTTCTTCCTGGTGGCCACAGCGCGTGGGCAGAGGTGAACATGGGCTTGCTCTGTGTGACCTTGTGCACAGGTGTTTTCCACCAGGTGAGTCTCCCCCGTCTGATAGATCAGTGTCTGTCATTTCCAGGGTTCCAGGTGATGACAGTGTGGGCCTGGTGGCCGGGGCCTGACCAGGCCCTGTCTTCCCAGGCTGCCTCCAGAGAGAGCTGAGAATACCTACTGTCCCGGTGCTGGCCCCGTGTCGGGGGACCGCTGGGTGTCCCAGGCTTCCGCCGAGGCACACAGCTGCTTATGTTTGCTCTTCTCACTCCATTGTAACTTCTCTTTTAACTTAATATTCTCGTGGAGTTTTTGCTTTCCTTCTCCTTGCTGGCACTCCTGGAAATCAAGCAAGTTTGTCATCCTTTTAAATTGTGGTTTCTGCTCTGATTGGCGCTGTCCTACTTGTTCAGTTATGTCATCGTAATGTGGACCAAAGACAGTGGCTGCCGTAGAGTGGCTGGGGCCATGTGAGGTTTCTTATTTCTCACTTAACTTGAAACTGAATTTTAAGGCAGTGAAAAAAAAAAAAAAGAAATTGTATTTATTTTGGGGCAGTTACCTGTGAATTCCTCTTTAAAATCAGAATTGAGAAAAATCAAAAGTCATTGTATTTATACACTGCAATTCTGAAAAATGGTCTCTGTCAAGTTATAGGTGAAAGAAATGGTTCCTTTACGTACCTGATACTTAAGCAAACCTGCACATGAACAGTTGGTAGCAGGCCACGAAAGTTGGCCAAAATGACAGAAAACTGTGGCTCCTGTGCCACTGGCATCGCGTGCGGGGTGTCTGCCCCTTCCGCAGGAAATCGGGACAGTGCAGTAAATCTGTTCTTTTCTGATCGGGAAGACGTGAGCCCAGCGGCAGCCGCTGTCTCTGTCCTGACTGCAAAGCCGCCTGCTCTCCCCATCACGTGGGTGAAGCTCTCTCGGCAGTGCTGGCAGAGGGGCCTGGAAGGAAGTGCGCTTGGTCAGGTGCAGCCCAGGCCCAAGGAGCAGGTGGGGGGGGGCCTCTGCATGAGGGGCCCCCGGGGAGTGCGTGTGTCCGTCTGTTCACGGGTGCCGCGTTGGCCTGCCTGAAAGTGGCTGTGGCTGGATGTGGAAAACAATACAGGAGCGAGGTTGGGTGTCTGCCGTGGGGCGGTCAGCAGGCAGAGACGGCCTGCATTTTGTGTCTGTCTTGTTCCTCCGTCACAGCCAGCTCCCACTATGGGGAAACTGGGCGTCTGGGTGAACAGTTTCCAGACCTTGGAGCTGTCTCTCGTGTCCTGGTCCAGCCGAGGGGCTGCTCTGAGGCACGGTGCTCATCGCCACCTCCCACACCCTCGTGGCCAGCGTGCCCAGTGAGGACAGACAGGGAGAGGGGATCGGCGGGGGTCTGCAGAGCACCGGCCCGCAGTTCCTGTCTGGCTGGCAGAGACCGGGGTTGGGCCCTTTCACGCCAACAGCCTTGTGTTACGTTCCCGCCCTTCTATGCATTTGGTATTTGCGGTAGTATGGGGGACAGGCGGCCCAGCCCAGCGCCCTGCTACAGGGGACAGGCGGCCCAGCCCAGCGTCCTGCTATGGGGGACAGGGGCCCAGCCCAGCGTCCTGCTATGGGGGACAGGGGCCCAGCCCAGCGTCCTGCTATGGGGGACAGGGGCCCAGCCCAGCGTCCTGCTATGGGGGACAGGGGCCCAGCCCAGCGTCCTGCTATGGGGGACAGGGGCCCAGCCCAGCGTCCTGCTATGGGGGACAGGGGCCCAGCGCAGCGCCCTGCGTGCTCAGGCCACATTCTTGTTGGCCCTGTGAATCCGCAGGGCGCGAGGAGGAGGAGGCGCTCTGGTCTGTAGGGGCAGCGTTAACCAAGAACCTTACGTAGGCGGAGCAGCTCGCAAGCCCTAGAAATCTGTTCTCAGGTTCTGGGGCCGCAGAGTCGGCGCCTGGACGGAGCCTCCGCCTGCTACCTGGACAGAGGCAGCAGGGCCAGGGCAGCTGGGTGGGGCCTCTCTCACCGGGCACTGGCCCCGGTCGTGGGGCTGCGCTCTTGCGCCCTGCTCACCTCCGAGCGTGTGCCCTGTAGTTTGTGATTCCTGGTGCACGCGTTCAGACCACAGCAGCCGTGGGCACAGGGCTGGGCCTCGTGACGATGACAGTACTGTCACTTCCTTGAGTGTGCCCTCCAGGGGATGCCCCCCACTGTCGTGGCTGTGCGTTGGAGAAACCGAAGCCCGCTGAGGGAGTGACCACATTGGTCACTGGCTCTGTGCAGTCTCCACTTGAAGTCTGACCCTTGTCCTCACGTCCTGCTAACAGGATGGGCAGGGGTCTGTCCGTCCGTCAGGGCCCGCCCCTACTGCTGCATCAGTGGCGGCTCTGTTGGGCACACAGCTGGAGGCTCCCTGTTTCTCCCTGCCACCAGGGGAGCCTGCTTCACCTCGATGCACACCCAGGGTCACTTCATGGACACGGCCGTGAGTGACAGTGTGACGTGGGTGGGGCTTATCTCCAGTGGTGTGGCCTGTTCCTCCCCGGCACTGGCAGACCCTCATCGAAGCCCCTCCTCTGCCCATGCCTGAAGCCAGGGTGTGGGTGCTCTTCCCGCTCTCTGCCACCGTGGGGAACGAGTCGCAGTCTCCCCCGCCCCTGCCTTCGACCCAGGACGCTCAGCCTTCCTGTTGCTCAGGCCCCAGGTGCTCTGAGTGTTCCCTGCCTGGCCCTGGGCCCCTCCGAGGGGTGCGTGCCCTGCCTGTCGCCCAGCATAAGGGTGGGCGGCCCTTGTGGGTGGGCCTGGGGGCAGCAGAGCCAGGAGCTCAGTTCATGGCTCTGGAAGGGGGGGGGGGGTTGAGAGGGGCTTGCTGGCCCAGTCTCTGTTGAGCTGTTAGGTGGGCGGGGCAGGAAACCGAGAGGTTGGGGGTAGATGCTGTGGCACAGTGGGCTCGGCTGTCACTTGGGAAGCCCAGATCCCATATCGGAGTGCCTGGGATTGAGTCCCGCCTCCACCTCCAGTCCAGCTTCCCGTAGATGCATGCTTGGGAGGCAGCAGATTGGAGCTCAGCTGCCTGGGTCCCTGCCACCCATCCCAGGAGACCTGGATTGAGGGCTCAGCTCCTGGCTGTGGCCTGACTCAGCTTCAGCTGTTGCAGGCATTCGGGGAGTGAACCGGCAGATGGAAGTTCTGTCCCTCGCTCTGTTTCCCTGCTTTTCAAGTCAGTAAAAATAAATAAAAAATAACAAACAAAGGGAAAACGGAGAGGTTGAGTGCTGGGCTGTGCCCACTGTTAGAAGACCCCATGTGGGGGAGCTGTGCACCTGTTGTTAAAGTTGAGGCCTTGGGTCTTGGAATGGAAGGTAGCTAAGGGACCAGGTGAGGGTGGCAGTCTCTCAGAACAAATCTAGAACATTCTGTGGGGCTTTGGAGCCCCTACTGTAGGGCGGGGGCTGTGCCACCGTCTAAGCCCTCCTGTGGTCACCACAGCTTCAGAGGAAGAGCTGACCCCACACCAGTGCTGTGGCTGGATGGGGGATGGGACAGTGGGCTGGGATGTGTGTGGGCCCCTCCCACCCAGGAAGGGACAGCTGCTCGGGCCCAGGAGAAAGAGCCGCTGGCCTGCACTTTAGACCAGTGGACAGCCGTGTCCAGCGGTGTGGGGCAGAGGACAGGCTGCTGTCCCGGCTTCCTCCTGGCTCCTGAAAAAGTTAACCAATCACAACACTCAATGCAATGAGCTGAAAGAAGATGGTAGAACAGCAGAACAATGCAAACTGTCCAGGATCCAGCCACCTGGAGGAGACCGTCACGGGAGAGGTCAGGAGAGACTGCACAAAGCAAGCCCCACGAGTGGACGCCGGAGCCCGATGTCCGCCGTGCACGGGGTGCTCAGCCCCTGCTCAGAGGTCCCAGCCGCCTGCTCTGCCGTCTGTGGGGACAGCCTGGGGTGGGTGTGGAATCAGGAGTCAGCGCAGGAGTGACCCGTGTGTCTGGGACTTGGAGGAGCCGCGGGCAGCCGCCCTGGGCAGCCCAGATTGATGCTCCCCACCCGGTTCCCTGACTGTTCAACTTCTCTGGCTTTTCAACATTAGAAAATTAAAGTGATAATTAGCAGGGCTCTCCCAGCCTTCCTGCTGCCCGTCTGGGCCAGGCCCTTCTCTGTGCCCATCTTCCCTGGGTTCTGCTGCTGCCTGCCGCCTGCCAGGTGCCCAGGCAAGGTTTGCTACTAGCCAGTTTATTCCAAAATGCTGTGCGGTGGCCACTCCATGCTTACTGAACAGAAAACACTGGAGATTTTGAATATACAGATATTTATCAGGAGCACTTTAGTCAGCAACAAGTAAACCACACACTCATTATCTAGTGAAAATTCTCTTAACATTTCCTGCAAAAGGGGTTTTCTGCTGTACCATGCATACAATTTTCTCACCTGCTTTTTATATTTAATGCCTTTCTCCCTGTCATTAGAGCGCCTTTTAAATGTGTGAATGATACTGCATCTGAAGAATCAACTACAGGTCATGTAAACACCCCATATAGCTGAATATTTAGATTGTGCATAAAACCTTTTTCCTGTATTTTATATTATCTTCCTAGGCTATATTTCCAAAAGTAAAATTTTTAGTCCAAAGGGTGTCAATATTTAAAAATTTCTCTTCTCTCTCCTTTTTTTTTTTCTGAGATTCTTTCTATCACGCTGTCTGGCCCCTGGCAGGTGTTCCAGGGGCTTGATTCCGAGCTACTTTGGGGGCCATTAATTCGCCCCAGAACGTTGCCCCGAGTCTTCCCAGATGTGATGCTAACAAGGCAGAGGAAGCAGGCCTGGGCCTGGGAGTGGGGTGACTGAAGTTCATCCTTTGCTGTGGAACTTCGAGGAGGCTGCTCACCCTCTTGGAAACTGCTTTCTCTTCTGTGATTGTCACCTTGAGGACTGGGAGGGCGGGCTCTCAGAGACAGGCCAATGAAAGCGCTGCAGGGGGCTGAACAGACAGGTAACAGCCTGCAGGGACTTCTGTGCAGGATCACTAGAGAGGTGCCATAGGAGGGTGACATCTGTCACCTGATCCTCCTCCTGGGATCAGCGGGGGAGGGACGGTGTCCAGACAGCCCCCCCGGGGGAGAAGGGATCCTGGGGCCAGATGGGCAGAGGGCCCAGGAGCACAGAGGGCTGGGCACTCCAGGTGGGGCTGGTGGGAGGCACGTGTACCCTGCACAGGACAGAGGGCCCCAGTAGAGGTCTGGGATCAGGGTTGCTGGGAGCAGAGTGTTGAGGGGGCAGCTTGGAGGGAGAACAAGGGGACGAGGGGTGGGGAAGGGGCCGGCGGGATTCACGAGGGCCCCAGCAAGGCCAGGGAGCACTGTGGCATCGCCTGGGGTGATTCGGTGACGACCAAATTAGGAGCCCCCTAAAGGGAGAGGAGCAGGCTGGGGCGGGCAGTTTGCAGTGCTGCAGGGGCAGACACTGGAGCGTGGACGAAAGGGGCTGCAACAGGAGCAGAGGACAGAGCAGGGGGCGAAGGAGGACCGAGGAGGGTGCGGGTTCTGGCCCAGGGCCTTGGAGGGAAGGGTGAGCGGTGCTGCTCCCAGAGACAGCCAGGGTGCACCCATCAGACGGGGCCTCTGCAGGTGGGCGTGCACAGCCCAGGGCACACCAGAGCCTTCAAGGTGGTCCACGCTGGGCTTCCCTCCTGTCTGAAACTGTCCGTCCATGCCTGCCCTGCTGTGCACTGCCCACACACCCAGTTTCATTTCTCCCTGGATAGAAGCTCGGGGGGCAGCGCCTTCACTGTCTCCCCCAGTCCACTCAGAACCTCCTGGAGCCGGCAGCAGCCAGTGGCTGGCTCACTGGGGAGGGGCTCTGAGTGGGCCCTCTGCCCTGCACGCACCACCCCAGCCCAGTGCAGCATTGTCTGTTACATTAGGACTATGGGATCGTCACTGAGAGGGGGCTTTCCAGCCACAGACTGGACAGTCCAGGGCAAGGGTGGGCCAGGATAGGGCGGGGTCTGGGTGGCTCCACCCTCTCTGGGATGAGGAGGGGCCACACATGAGGTGGTACGGGAAGAGGCCACCTTTGTCCCATTCGACCCTAGACTGCCATCCCCAGCTGTCCCCTCCCCGCCTTGGGCCCCTGTGTGAGTACAGGGGCTGAGGGCTGCCTGATGGTGGACAAACGTGGCAGGCCTCCATGTTTCCAGAGTTTGGGTGGAAGGCCTCTGTGGGCTGCATTTTGTTCCCCTAAACTTCGCCTGTCGAAGCCCTCCCGGCCCATGTGGCCGTTTGGAGATGGAGCCTTCGGAGTCCTGACACCGAGTAGGGGGACCTTGCATGTTGCAGACAAGATAGCTAGGCCGTGCAGCGAGCACAGAGCGTGTCTGTGGCCAGGAGGAGGGGGCTCACCAGAAACCAGCCCTGCCGGGCCTCAATGAGAGACCCGCAACCTCCAGGACCCCGAGACAGAATGAATGAATGCAGGATTTATTATCTGGGAAACCGGGGCCCGTGGGGTAGGCCCTCAGCTGTGGTGTATTGGTACAGCAGGGCCCCGTATCTGCAGCTTCACTTCTGAAAATACCAAGTGGAAAATCCCGAAACCAGCTCCCGAGTTCTAAGTTGCACGCTGTTGTGGGTTGCGTGATGAGATCTTGTGCTGTGGCACCCCGGCCCGCCAGGACGCGAGCGCCCCCTTGTCCGGCGTGTCCACACTCTCCCGTTCAGCAGCTGCGGCGGTTATCAGACGGACTGTCAGGTATCAGTGTGTGTGTGCAGATAACTCCCATGTGACATAACATTGTAATCATCCCACCGCTAGTTCCTGTCCCTAATCTCTGTGCTGCCGAATCTGTAAACTAAATCCCATCATCGGGGCGTACGTATGAGAAAAGTAGCGTGCACAGGATTCTGTGCCATCCGCGGTATCAGGCGTCTGCTGGGGCCTTGCCGTGTCTGCCCCGTGGGCAGGGCAGGCTGCTGGCTTGCTCAGCACACGCCACCTGTTTGCTGGCCCTGGGAGCGGAGCCAAGTGATTCCTGGCTTTAGTCTCATGCAGCAGCCCCTTCCACGAGCCCTGTGCTCCTGGGGCAAAAGCTCCTGGAGGGATGCACCAGCACCGTCAGCTGCCCTCACTGAGCTGAGCCAGTGCCCTCCCCGCCGGGGCTTGGAACTTCCTTCCACGAGGCAGGCTGGGCTGGATCCACGAGGCAGTTTCTCAGTCGATGCTGACGCTGGGACCTGAGCACTGCCTGGGATGGCACCTGCTGGAGCCCTCCATCTCCTGGGGTCTGGGCGCCCCTCATCCGACACACCTGTCCTGCCGGTGCCATCACCACATCCAGGAGGGGTGGTCCTTGTGGCCAGGACAGCAGGCCCCAGGTCCCTCTGGCTGAAAGCGTGGAGTCTGAGCAGTGGGTCTTCAGGTGGGGCCCTGGGTGGAGGGGCCGAGCTGTGAGGCCTCAGAACGGGACCATCCCAAACCTTTGACCGTGAAGAGCAAGATGAAGATGTGAGGGACCTTGGCAGTGGTCTTTCTGTGTCCCGAGCATTGCCATTTCATGGGACAGCTGTAGCGTCACACAGAGTGCCTGGGTGCTGACCCGTGATGAAAGTGCAGGGCCTTGCGCTGGTGTTGTTTTTCTGTGCCAGCGGCGCAGCATAACAGACGTGCAATTCTGGGCTGTTCTGTGCTCTGACGTGCAACGGAACACTTGTGCTCGTTTGAGGCTGTGTGCAGAGAAGCGTGCGTGTGCAAGTGTTCTGACGTGCACATGGCTGATTCATGTATGCCTTGTGTGTACAAGGGCGTTTGTGCACCTGTCGTGAGCGCCTGCTGCTGACAGAGACCCAGGCCCGCGTGCTCTCAGACTGTGCCCACCTGCCCCTGGTGGCCTCCCTGTGGGCACCAGGATCTCCTCTGTCCCCTGTCGGCCACATCCCTGGGGAGCTGGCTCTGAGGATGTGATCAGCAACGAGCCTGTCTCGCCTGAGATGCCCTCCTCGGGGACCCTCAGTGCCTGCTAATGGGGTCTTCTGGAACATCTCCTAATTCCAGACTTCCCAAGTTGTCACCAGAATGCTAGCTCAGCTAGTCGTTCCCTCAAAATGAGGGAAAATGAGTGAAAGCTGTCATTTCCCCTTGGGAGCGGCCGAGACCTGCCACGAGCTCAAGGCCCCAGAGCTTCTGCTGTAACATTCAGGGCCTGGTCCAGAACTGGACGGGCACCCCTCCCGTTCCTGTGCGGCCGTCACACCTGCAGGCGCCTCTGGGAAGGGCCACTCTGCAGCGTGGGGCTCAGCGGGCTGATGCAGCATAGGCTTTTGGCTTTGCTCAGCTACAAAACTTTTTTTTTTTTTTTTTTTTTTGGTAAAATGTTCATCCCCTAAAAGTCTTCATGTGAGCCACCGGTAGGTGCACAGGGTGGCGACACTGTGTATGTCCTCCTTGTTGGGCTGCCAGCACCATCACTATCCCCAGAAGCTTCCCACCTCCGCCAGCTAAAACCGGACACATGAACCAAATACTCCCCGTCCTCCCCCCCCCCACCCTCTGCTCCCTGAGGGACCCCTTGTAAGATGTGTCGTGTGGGGTCTGTCCGTGTGTGACTGCTCACAGCACTGAGCGTGCTGTCGCCCTCTTCCCTTTGATGGCTAATTAATTCTCCAGTGACGGGGAGGCCGCTCTTGGTTCCTGGACTCACCCACCGCTGGCGTTTGGGTCGCCTCGTCCTTTGGCTATTGCAGGGGGTGATGCTGCTAGGGTGCTTGTGTACAGATGCGACCTTTTGTCCCCTCTCTGGCCACCACCTGGAAGGTGAAACCCTGCTCTGCCCAAGCAGGAGACTGAAGCGGACTCCGCTATTTTTTTTTTAAAGTGAAAAACAGAGAATTTTTATTGTTTGCCATTGAGGAATATTTTTATTTATGGGAACCATAGGGTATTGCCAGTGCAGTGTGTTGCCGGAAAAGCCTATGCCGAGGTCCCACTCTGGAAGTCCCACGGGACAATCCTGTCGTCGCGAGGGAGGAGTCTGGGCAGGAAGAGGTAGCCTGGGGCCCTGTGCTTCCCGAGGCTCCTGCCGCACACCGTGGCCTTTAACGGGGGCCACAGCTGCCCCTCCTTTGTTGACAACGCGCTCGCCTGGGAGGAGAAATGGTCTTTTTGAGCCCCGGCTCCTGCTGTCGAGCAGCGGGGTAGGGAGATACATAAAGTTGGGGCAGCCTTGTAGCCAGGGCGCCGGGCTGAAAAACATCTTTTTAGAGCTCCTCTAACTGCTGGGGAGGCCGCGTCCTTGAGAGTGATTTACTCCTTCTGACCGCCTTCCATTTTTCTCTCCCAGCTTACGTTCCCGAGGAGGAGCTGAAGGCAGCCCAGATAGACGCGGAGTGCGAGGAGCATGAGGGGCCGCCCCTGGACATTCCCGAGAGCGACTTCGCCTGCAGCGAGGACACGGAGATCAAGGAGGCCCAGAGCTATCAGAACTCGCCCGTCAGCACCGCCACCAACCAGGACGCCGCCTGCGGGTCGCCCTTCAGCGAGAACAGCGACCCGCCGGCCCAGTTCCAGGGCCCGGCCACCAGGGAGGAGAAGGAGGAGCCGCAGGGTCCCGACAGCGTCTCCTATCCCCAGGACAGCTTGGCACAGATCAAAGCCGTGTATGCAAACTTGTTCTCCGAGTCCTGCTGGTCCAGCCTCGCTCTGGACTTAAAGAAGTCGGGTTCGGCCTCCAGCAACACCGATGTCAGCCGGAAGGAGAGCTCCACCCCCACCCCCACGCCCCCCACCAGTACCGCAGGCACTGCCGGCACGCCCGGCACCCCCGGCACCCCCAGCACCAGCGGCAGCACCAGCACCAGCCACAGCAGCACCACCAGTAACAGCAGCGGCTCCGGGTACGACTGGCACCAGGCGGCGCTGGCCAAGACGCTGCAGCAGACGTCGTCCTATGGGCTGCTGCCCGAGCCCAGCCTGTTCAGCACCGTGCAGCTCTACCGGCAGAACAACAAGCTGTACGGCTCCGTGTTCACCGGCGCCAGCAAGTTCCGCTGCAAGGACTGCAGCGCGGCCTACGACACGCTGGTGGAGCTGACGGTGCACATGAACGAGACGGGCCACTACCGGGACGACAACAGGGACAAGGACTCGGAGAAGACCAAGCGGTGGTCCAAGCCCCGGAAGCGCTCCCTCATGGAGATGGAGGGGAAGGAAGACGCCCAGAAGGTGCTGAAGTGCATGTACTGCGGGCACTCCTTCGAGTCGCTGCAGGACCTCAGCGTCCACATGATCAAGACAAAGCATTACCAGAAAGTGCCTCTGAAGGAACCAGTGCCGGCCATCACCAAGCTGGTCCCTTCCACCAAGAAGCGAGCACTTCAGGACCTGGCGTCCCCCTGCTCCCCGGAGCCAGCGGGCGTGGCCGCGGAGGCCGCGCCGAGCGAGTCGGCCAAGGACCAGAAGACGGCCAACCCCTACGTCACGCCCAACAACCGCTACGGCTACCAGAACGGTGCTAGCTACACGTGGCAGTTCGAGGCCCGCAAAGCGCAGATCCTCAAGTGCATGGAGTGCGGCAGCTCCCACGACACCTTGCAGCAGCTCACCGCCCACATGATGGTCACCGGCCACTTCCTGAAGGTGACCACGTCTGCCTCCAAGAAAGGGAAGCAATTGGTGCTGGACCCCGTGGTGGAGGAGAAGATCCAGTCCATACCCCTGCCCCCCACGACCCACACCCGGCTGCCGGCCTCTGGCATCAAAAAGCAGCCGGACTCGCCTGCAGGTGCCGTGGCCGCCGAGGACAAGAAGGAGCCAGAGAAGGAGAAGGCACCGGCGGCTGGGGACACGGAGAAGGAGATCAAGGAGGAGGGCGGGGACGCCTCTGAGAGGTTCGAGCCCACTGCACTCTATCAGTACCTCCGCGAGGAGGACCTGGACGACAGCCCCAAGGGTGGCGTGGACATCCTCAAGTCCCTGGAAAACACGGTCTCCACGGCCATCAGCAAAGCCCAGAACGGCGCGCCCTCTTGGGGCGGCTACCCCAGCATCCACGCTGCCTACCAGCTGCCGGGCGCCGTGAAGCCGCTGCAGACGGCCGTGCAGAGCGTCCAGGTGCAGCCGTCCTACGCCAGCGGCGTCAAGTCGCTGACCTCTGCCGAGCACAACGCCCTCCTGCACTCCCCGGGCAGCCTCACGCCGCCGCCGCACAAGAGCAACGTGTCTGCCATGGAGGAGCTGGTGGAGAAGGTCACGGGCAAGGTCAGTGTCAAGAAGGAAGAGAGGCCACCCGAGAAGGACAAGGGCTCCCCCACCAAGGCCGCGTCCCCTGTGGCAAAGGAGAACAAGGATTTCCCCAAAACTGAGGAGACCAGCGGCAAGCAGCCCAAGAAGGGCCCCGACGGCGAGACTGGCAGGACCAAAAAGGAGGGTCCCACGGACGCACACACCCCAAATGGCACGGAGCCTCACAAAGCCAAGGTCACCAACGGCTGCGGCAGCCTAGGCATCATCACAGACCACTCACCGGAGCCCTCCTTCATCAACCCCCTGAGCGCGTTGCAGTCCATCATGAACACCCACCTGGGCAAGGTGTCCAAGCCCGTGAGCCCCTCGCTGGACCCCCTGGCCATGCTCTACAAGATCAGCAACAGCATGCTGGACAAGCCTGTCTACCCCACCACGCCGGTGAAGCAGGCCGACGCCATCGACCGCTACTACTACGAGAACAGCGACCAGCCCATCGACTTGACCAAGTCCAAGAGCAAGCCTCTGGTGTCCGGCGTGGCTGACCCGGTGGCCTCGCCGCTGCGGGAGAGCGCCCTCATGGACATCTCCGACATGGTGAAGAACCTCACGGGCCGCCTGACACCCAAGTCCTCAACGCCCTCCACGGTGTCGGAGAAGTCGGACGCCGACGGCAGCAGCTTCGAGGAGGCCCTGGACGAGCTGTCGCCCGTCCACAAGCGGAAGGGGCGCCAGTCCAACTGGAACCCACAGCACCTGCTGATCCTGCAGGCCCAGTTTGCCTCGAGCCTGCGGGAGACCGCGGAGGGCAAGTACATCATGTCGGACCTGGGCCCCCAGGAGCGAGTGCACATCTCCAAGTTCACTGGCCTCTCGATGACCACCATCAGCCACTGGCTGGCCAACGTCAAGTACCAGCTGAGGAGGACAGGGGGGACGAAATTCCTCAAGAACCTGGACACAGGGCATCCTGTTTTCTTTTGCAACGATTGTGCCTCTCAATTCAGAACTGCCTCCACATACATCAGTCATCTGGAGACGCACCTGGGCTTCAGCCTGAAGGACCTCTCCAAGCTGCCCCTTAGTCAGGTTCAGGAACAACAGAACGTCTCCAAGGTCCTTGCCAGCAAGGCTCTGGGCCCGCTGGGGGCCGCCGAGGAAGACTCGGGCTCCACATTCCAGTGTAAGCTCTGCAACCGGACCTTTGCGAGCAAGCACGCGGTCAAACTGCACCTTAGCAAGACGCACGGCAAGTCGCCCGAGGACCACCTGATCTACGTGACCGAGCTGGAGAAGCAATAGCGTGCCGGTGTGCACGGGGCTGCCGGACGTCACACCACACCGTCCTCACACTGCACTAGGCCTGGCCTGAGCCGCTGAAATCAGTCTTTCCTTTGTTGCTGAACTGCCTGTCTGGACCCTGGTTTTTCTTACACACATTTTGTAGTTATATTTATATGCTCTTTGTCTGATCTGTGCATGTTATTTTTTCTTTTTTTTCCGTGAGTCAGTCTGACCTTTATTTTCAACATCTGTTCTTGATGTTAAGCTATCTTTTGTAGGAAATAGTGGGGCACGCGACTCAGAGACGCTATTTAGCAGTAAAGAAAGATGCAAATAACAATGATAAAGAGACATCCTAAAATTACGAAGTTGCCATGACAATAAAGGTCATAGAACCTGGGAGTGTCAAATTTAACTCTTGGAGGACTGTAATCGCATTTCTGTGCCTTTCACTCAGAAAAAAAAAAAAAAAAGAAAAAAGAAAAAAAGGCTTAAAGGCATTTCATGCAGATCAAAAGCTGTGTCAGACACAAAACGTATTTAATAATTAAAAAATGAGCTTTCTTATGCAGGACTGGTTGGTGAGGAAGCATGCATGCAGCTATGGGAAGTCAGTCAGAGGCTGCTGAGGACTCCCTGGGTTCCGAGGCCACCACTCCATGTTCCGCTCACGCAGGGAGCCACACACACACACACACACACACACACCCCACAAACAACAACAAACACCCCCGTCGCCACTATGCCCAAACCCTCCTCTGGATGCTGAAGAATGCCACTTTTGGCAGAAAAAGTATGCAAGCTATTATTTAAAAAAATGTGTAAAAATGCTATTTCTTTTTTTTTTTCCTGTAAAATACTGCGGTTTATAGTTATTTACAAACGTAAGCTTTGGTACAAGCTGACCTTTCTATAGCGTGCTGCATTGGTAAATGAAAAAAATAAATAAATAAATGGGGCAAACGTCGGAGTCCTTTCCTTGTCGATTGCCAGCATCAGCTTAAAACTCCTGTACGTTGCATATCGAACCATTTTAATCTCTTCAGCTTTCTTTGTACCTTCTGGCTGTATGCTTTCTCTTTTAACTTTTTATATTGTCATTTTATATTAAATTTCTGTGTATATAATGTAAAACCACGATTTTTGAATAAAATTTAGTTCCTGCAGCTTGATTTAAATAGAGAAATTTTACTGGCACCTGCGTCTTTCAAGATGCATGTACTCAGAGGAACTATCAGACAAAAATAAATAAATAAAAACAAAGCAAGCAATGCACTATTAATTATACATTTTGATGTTCTATCATTAATATTGTACAGTACATTTTGGTTCACACAATTAAATCCACTGTTTTCTCAAATGTAAAATAAACCCACATGCAGTTCTTGATTTACACGGATTGTCATGGCGTGCTTATTGTGCCTGTGAGCTGTCGTCAGGCCGCAAGAGCTACCTCTTAGGCGTTCCTCACCTGTGGGCACCTGCTCCACTCAGAAGGGGCACGCTGCAGTTTGAAACCTGGGAATTAAACATTATTTGAACCCTGCCGGGTGCCAAGGATGACGAGTTGAGCCATTGAGTAATGGATGGGCTTTCTTCAGAAAGGCCTGCCGGTTTTGAAAATATTTACAAATACCCTTTGTGGAAAGCTGAGACTCGCTGGTGGGGGCAGGGGCAGGCGCACTGCAGCCACAAGGGACCAGGCCCCAGGATGGAAACCCAACACCTGAGCTTTTTAAAAAAATTATTATTATTTTTTAAACAGGCTGCTGTGTGAGCCAGCGTGTGAGGCGAGTCTTGGTGTCCGCAGAATCAGACGCGTTTGGAGGGAATCTGTGTTTTTTATATACCTCTCATTCTAAGGGTGGAAGTGATAACATCATCGCAAAAAAAAAAAAAAAAAAAAAATCTTGGAAAACTAAAATCACCAAGAAGCCAATAAAAATTCACTATTGTTTCCGCACAGGGAAAAAGCACTACATTTATTTTGGGGCTACCATCTCTGTTTTTTTTTCCTCCATTTTCTCTGGAGCCCCCAGGGCCCTTGGACGGCAGCACCCACACCCCGACCCCCGAGACCCCGGCCGGGGGCACCCCCTAAACAGCGTGGCGGGAGAGTTCGCTCTCCCACCTAAAACAAGCCCAGAAAGGCCACCAGGCACAGCGCCGCCACCAAGCCGCGGGGCCACCGCGCGCTCCGCGTCGTCCTCGCCCCGCGTGGCCCCGTGAGGCGCCGGGGCGGCTCCGCGGCGGCGCGCGCCCTCCTTCCGACTCTCTCATTGGTAGCTGGCGGTGTCCTGTAGGGTCCGCAGCCAATCAGACGCGGCGGCTCCGTGTCTGCGCGGGACGGTGCTTGGGGCTCACGGCTGACTGAAGAGGACGCGTGAGGCAGACGCGTGAGGCGGACGCGGCCTCGCGGGGTCCCCGGCGGCAGGTGTGTTTCCTGCACAGCGCGCTTGGGAAGACATGCGTAGCTGTTTAGCGGGGAGCGGCGGCCAGAGCGCCCCGGGAGGGGCTGGCGGGGAACGGTGCCCTCGGGGTCGCGGCCGCCGCCGGCACCCCAAGTTGCATGGTTGCGGATGGACCCGGAATTCGGGGGTTCCCCCCTCGGCCCCTTTGTCTTTCCAGTTCCTCCGGCGCATTGCCGTGTTACTGTTGAATCAGGTGCCGCAGCAAGTGGAGAGGTCGCTGGGCTGTCCCCAGAAATGGGGGGCCCGCCGGTGACGGGCCCAGCCTGTCTTCACCGGGCGCGTGCCACACGCCTGGAACATTCTGGGGGCTCGGCACGCGGGCGCCCGTTTGCACCCCGTGTCGCAGCCGCGGGCCCTGGGCCCATGCCTTTCCCTGGGGCGAGGACCTGGCTCAGGGCCCTGGGGCTCACCAGCAGCCGGAGAGCCTGGGCTTCAGGGCCCGTGCACCTGCTTCCCAGGCCTGGCCTTCCGTCTACCTCCCAGGGGAGGCCCTCTGATCATCACACCCCAGCGAGCGGCCCCGATGGGGACCCGGGCGCCCCGTCCCATAGCGGGGCCCGGGAGCTGGAATGAGAGCGGCCGGTGACTTCTCGGGCCCAAGTTTTGGTTGGTTTCGTTTATCATTGTGCACCAGCCAACATAACCCTTTTTTGCTTTAGCATTCTTAACTCGGGGCTTGGGTTTAATCGCTAACCAAATCTTTTCTTCCTCAAAGGTAGGACTTTGACAAGAAGGCGAGTTGTGTGAGGTTGATTGTTATTCAGTCAATGTATAGAGGGTAGCAAAGCCCGTGAAGTAATGATAGACAAGAGTTGATGTCAGAGAAACAAACTTTTAGGCAGTACAAAAAAAGGAGTAATTAAAAGTATTATGACTCGGTGTCTGCATTTCTGTAGTCTGCAATCTTTAAACAGCTGGCAACAGTTGAGCGCATGTCCCAACCATGAAATTTTCAGAAACCTGAATATGCAAATAAGGGTTTCTGCCCTCTTCCCAGGTGGACTTTCATATTCTCTCCTTCTTTATAATTTCTCTGAAGTTGATGCATGCGATTGAGAGCTAATTACTGAATTGTAGACTTAAAGGATACCAGAGAATGCAATCTGTTTTGGAGAGAATTTTTGTGTTTTTATATAACATTCGTTCTTATGATAAAAGTGACACAGCATCATTGCAAAAAACTTGGAAACAAACATCACAAAGAAGGAAATAAAAATTCATTATTGTTTTCATCCAGGTAAAAATCACTGTTTGTTTTAGTGCTTCCATCTCTTTTTTTCCCCCTCATTTTTCTACAAAACAATGATGGTGCTCAGCATACCCTGCCTTTTTTTTAACCTAACAACACATAATGCAGGCTTTCCCATTTCATTAAATATGGAGGATTATAAACCTTGTTGCAAAGTACTGAAATTTAATCAATTCCCTATTAGTTAAAATTTTAATAAGCAACATTTAAATTCTTTCCAGCTTTTCAGTGTTGCCAATGTGAACACAAAGAACATTCCATTCTATATTTTTGTGAATTTTTTAAAAATTATTTCTTTAAAGCAAGTGTTTGGGCTTAGGATCTCTGCCTTGAAACTTGTGCGCAAATTGCCCACAAGGATGCCTGCTCCAGCTCACACATCTGTGTGCCCAAGGATGGCCATTTCTATACATGTTTGCTTCTTGAGCAGAAGTTCGTAGTTTTCTTAAAAAAAAACAAAACAAAACAAAAAAACTATTTTCATTATTTGGCCAGTGTAGTCTTGATGTTTTAATTTGTAATTTTAATGTCTGTTTATGTTATTTAAAGAAAAGATAGTTTAAGAAATTTTTTTGGAGTACTTTCACATCATATGATTTCATTTGAACTAGTGTGACCAAGTTACCTGTTTTACAGACAATGAAACATTGATGAGGAGAGAAAGAGCCTGTGGCTCCCTGAGCACCCAGGACTAGGATGTGACTGTGGTCTTCTGTCTGTTCAGGACACCATGGCTCATTAAAACACCCTATTGTCTCCCAATTGCCATCTTGCTAATGGGAAGAGAAGCTTTGAATTCTGGCATTTCCATGACTAATTTACAATTAGTACTGATTAGTAAAGGCAATTGCAAAATAAAATGGACTGCTTAGTAAAACGGGATTTCATCATAGTGGGCCCTGTATGAGAAAAACACCTAGATTAGAGTCAGAAGTCCAGAGAGAGGGACCATTCCAAGAGTGTTGGAGACCATGTTCAAGGGTTCTGCTAACTAGGAAGCCTCATTCCTGTCTTTGCCCAGGTTTCTGATGGACTTAGGTGGAGGTAACAGCCAAGAGTGAAGAGAACAAGGAAGGCCTGTTGGTTAAGATCAGGCACCCTTAAAAATATCTGGGACTCATCCTCTTTCCTGAAGGACAGTGTTTTCACGAGCTCTTTAGGAGCTGACCCCTGATTGATCAGTCAGGATTTCCAGCTTGGTCTGGCTGCTGTAAAGGTGGTCTGGTGACAGCTTAGGGTAGCTTTTATTTTGAACTGAGAGCAGAAGCAGTGGGGCCCACGTATTTGGTCCTGTTTTGTTAAATAATGGATCTATAACATCCAGAGAATGCATTGATTGCTTAAAGATGAAAATAAAGGCATCTTTAAGCATTCCAAACAAAGCTGGAATTTCAGAGATGTTTTTCTTTGAGAGCTTGCTTGACCAAGAAGCATGATGGTTGCAAAGGATTAGCAACAGTAATCTGGAGGACACCAGTTTCTAAAATATGTAAATGAGAAAAATCCCAGCCTGCATTCCTCAAGGCCTTGACTTAATTCTTCCAGGCAACTCAGACAGCTGGATTTCCTGTGGGTATCTTGTGAAGCACCCATCAGTCCCAAGACAAAAAAAAAAAAAAACAACTTATTTCCAGTTTTCTCCAACTAACTGGAACTAAGGATTTCCTTTACTTTTTACACAGTAAAATAAGTGAGTGCATAATGAGTGCTACGTAATAATAAAACCAAGACATATGAGAATATTTAAATACTTGATACTCTGTGTAATGTTGAATCATATTTCTAAGCAGTGGCTTTCATACGTATGTCATGCCACTATGCCAGTTTACATTGACTAATTATTGATCAATTGATCATTCTACTTACCAGTATTAACCTTTGATTGTCTTATGTTATTAAGATTAAAAAAACAAATATTTAGTTGTGTTTTGATTTAATTTGAGACATTTCATTTGTATAGAGTTTATAAATTAATAAAATCTAATTTCCGCTTTCAAAGCAATTTATTCTCTTCTTGAATATTCCTGTTCTTATTCTTTTAGAGCCTTGAAATTCACAAATCATTAATTTAGCTATGCAGAGTCCCAGGAAGATGAGCTCAAATAGTGGTCTCTGTTAATGAAACTATGGGTTTTTGCATTTCTGAATGGCATGATAAATGACTACATCTCAAACGAACTCCAGATATATTGATTGAGACACATTCCGGCTTCTGCCGTACCTGTCATCTGTTGGTGGAAACCAGTGGCGTTGAAGTCTGAGTAATCTGCAAGCAGAGTCTGATGGAAAGGACTTTTTCTCACTGCAGATTGCCACATAACTCTTAAGTAAGAGGCAATTTAGATGGCAGTCCTTTGCATGATGATGCTCTTAAATATGGCATGAATATTCCTATTTAAGTTCTGGTTAGATAGTTGGAAGCCAACAATGTGTAACATCTTATTTGTTGTCATGGAAGCATTGTAATATCACAGAATCCTTTGAACAAAATAAGGCAGGCAGAGGCATAGGGAGTTCCCATCATGCTAAGCTTCTCTGAAAAAAACACCAGATTTAATTTTTTTTAAAGTCACAAAGTTACTATTTCCAGATGACCTCTCACTTTTTGAAAATGTTTCAGTAAAATTGTGCTCCTGTATTTGGAGACACCTGATCTTTGCGTTTCTTGTTCCTTGTGGCCACCTTTGTAAGAGTGTAATTCCCTATCAGGAATGGAAGTTCTGATATTTCAAGTACGCTTTGGACGTCATTTCTTTTGCCAGTGGTTTCCCCAATAGGAGAATAATCTAATCGCATTGCTTTGACATCAGTAGATGCAATGACCCATCTTTTTGTGAGTGGAATTCAGCAATGCGTCTGAGCCCTGGCAAGTGGAACCCTGGCTGTGTGTGTTTCCTCCCCTAGTGAGCCTTCCAGGGCAACCCTGGCCTTTCTTCAGCCTCAGCACCCCAGAGCAAGCACTGGTGCTGTGCAGTGGTACCCAGCCTGCTGCCCGGCCTGCTGAGTGTCTCTTTCTGGAAAACTCTTTCCTAGCGTCCTCCAGATTCCTGCAGTGTCCCAGCATCCTAGAGAAACGTGGGGCAAGGCGCCATGGAGAGCAGGTGTGCGTCAGGTAAGTGCCTGTGCCGTCCATTTCTGTCTACTTGGGGCGGGGAGACACTGTCTTCTGTCTCTGTGCAGAGCTGCGAGAAAGCTGAGACTTGGGGAGGCCCTTGGGCAGGTCAGGCAGGCTGAAGAACCATGTTGTGTGGAATTCAGCCGGTGTTTCCAGTTGCGATCTGGCCATTCTGCTAGCTGTTCTAGAAAGGTGAAGTGAGTGGAGAGCAGTAGATCCATTTTAAGGCGAGAGAGTGAGAGGAAACACATCAGAATGAAGCCACTGGTGCCGTCAGGCAGCTAGTGAAATGAAGCAGGTGTAGTCTCAGGCATTGTGGACAGGCGTAACTGGGTTCATGTGTTGGAGGTAGACAGAACTAAGGCCAGCATCCTGAGTAGGATGAACTACGCACATCATGGATGGAGTGAATTAAGTCCTGGGTGTACAGAACTGAGACTAAGCAGCTGGAGGCAGGAAAGGAAAGGGAGTGAAGGTGAGTGCTGGATGGAAGACCCAGTTAGGATAATGGTAGGTGGCTGGGAGATTTCATGTGATAAGAAAAGAAGTTACAAAAAGAGAATTGAAATGTGGTCTTTCTAGGGTTAAAGATCCTTAAGCTCAGCAAGAATGTATAAAGGAAATTTCTTTCTGAAATAATTTATGGAGATGCTGCACTCCCTTTGAAGGCTCCATGTCACTGTGTGGCACTCGGCAATGTTCTCTTTCTTCACCTGTCAGCCAAAGACCACCTCGAAGAGTCTCACTGCTGATTACTAGTTAATTGTCATTAATAAGTGACAACTGACATTATGGGGGCTTCATGCAGAGAGAACAGAAAAGAGCCACAGATATTCTAATGAGCTGACTCCTACGTGCCCTCTATTGTTGTGGAAAGTGAAGAGCTGTCGTCATTGTTCAGGAGATGGGCTTCAATTGCTCTGGAAAATATTCTCTTTTAATTTCTTTATGCATAGATAATTCCTGGTAGCTCCCTCCCGCCCCCTCGCCTTGGTGCTCACGCACACGCATGCGCACATTTTCTCACTCTTGAAACTTATTCCTGGCCGAGGAAGCAGTGCACCCACAAAGGTTTGTCTTTATGGAGACAGAAGGGAAGGCTTTGCCATCTCCGAGTTATGGCTGACTTGGCTGGGAACACAGGTGGGGAGCTCAGAGTTGCAAAAGGAACGGTGGAAATCAGGAGTGGATGGAATTAATTTAAGGAGAAAAGTCCTGCCAGTTATGGCTGGGCCGCCACAGGTGAGGTTCGGGCACGTGTGGACACATCAGACCCCTCTCTCCAGGAGCAGTGCCACCTTCCCTAGCCAGTGTCTCAACACAGTAGCAACAGCAAACTAATCCTCACAGACTCTTGCAGAAGAGAAACCAGGTATGACAGGGAACCATTCCATGGCTGCTCAACTTTGAGCTGCACCTGTTGCCAGTTGCTTTTGGGAAACTTGTGCTTGTTACAAGTCATCTATTGTCAGGACGACTTGAGCGTGGACTTAGGTCTTTCTTGCGTGTCAGTGCATGCACTGGCATAGACAAAATATTCTGATGTCACATTATAAAGTAAAGTAAAACGGACAGCAACCTCTTCCTTTTCTAGGTCCACCTCCCAGCCCCCATTCAGCCTCTAGTGACCTCCATTCTTCTCTCTTCTTCTTGAACTGGATTTTTGTGGATTCCACACATGAATGTGATCATGAGGTATTTGTCTCACTTAATATAGTGTCCTCTTGGTCCATCTATGTTCCCTCAAATGACATACTTCTCTACTTTTCAAACTTATTTTTTAAAAATTAATTATTTTTATTTACTTGAAGAGGGAGTGGGGAGAGAGAGCTCTCATCTACTGGTTCACTCCTCAAATGCCTGCAACAGTCACAATGAGCCAGTACAAAGCCAGGAGCTAGGAACTCAACCCTGGTTTCCAGGGTGGTGGCAGGAACCCAACTACTTGAACTTTCACCTGTTGCCTCCCAGGGTGTGCATTAGCTGGGATTGAGCTCAGAGCCAGAACTCAAATCCAAGCTCTCTAATGTGGAATGTGTATGTCCCAGGTAGCATCCTAATAGCTGTGCCAAGTGCCTATCCCTGCAAGAATTTTCTGCCTTTTAAAGGCTGAGTAATATGCATATATATGTATATATATATGTATATATATACACATGTGAATATATGATATAAATACATCATAGTTTTTAGTCAGTGATGGACTTGTTAATCAGCCTGATTTTATAATTTACAATGTACACATGTCAAGAAACATTACATTGTACCTCATAAATATATACAACTGTTATCTGTCAATTAAAAAGAAGAAAAAAACCCATAGTGCAACATCCTTTCTGTGTTGACCGGAGCCAGGAACCATCTTCTATGTGTGTTTGTGGAAGGGCAAGGTGTTGGATGTATGTTCTGTTTACAGTCAGCTCTCACACTGAAGACTTTCCAACAGGCCCATGCAGCCTGTTCTTGGAGGAAGCTCAGACTGAAACCAATAGGAACAAGACATGTTGTTTTTCAAGTGCCAACACCTCCTAACAACAGTTTTTCATGCTATCATATCATTTCACACCATGCCATTCTACCTTCTCTTATCACGCAAATGCAGTTTCAGGCTTGATTTTTGATGTCTACACTGAGAAGGGGAAATATCCTACCTTGTTCCTTCCAACACTGCCGTGTGGTACTCTGTGCAGGGAGAACCCTCTGCATGAGTGTATGTCTGTTCCATGACGGGGTTTGGAGGACTGGTGATATTTGAACAGCAGTGAGCAGTGGGCATGGCTTCCTCCCACTTCCCCGACTTCCATATGATCCTGCCAGGATAGGATGGGGAGGCAAGAGATGACTGTTCTGCCATTGAGGTATGTCATGTTCTCAGTTAAAAAGGTGCAGGTCATGTGCATTTGGGCTGGTTGAACCACAGCAGCATTGCACACTTGTGTGTTGAGGTTTTGGACCTAAGTCACAGCTTTACATTTAGGTTTGGTTTGTTATTTCATCCAAAATGCTGGAGATTGGTCTCATCTGTGACTGCAGTCTGCATAGCACCAGGACCTTCACCTAAGTTTTGCACAAAAGCACATGCTGAGCTTGCCCCAGCTCCTGCTACCCATCCCCTAAGGCCCACTAATTTTGGCATCGTGTTATTGTGGAGAGAAAATGGGCTTTGGAGGCCGAAGACTGTACTATTTCATAAAGTTTGGTTTGTTTCTTTTTTATTTTCTTTGGAGATTTATTTTATTTGACAGGCAGTTAGGGAGGGACAGAGATCTTCCATCCACTGGTTCACTTCCCAGATGGCCACAGTAGCTGAGGCTGGGCCATGCCGAAGCCAGGAATTCCATCTGGGTCTCACATGTGGGTGAAGGGGCCCAACTACCTGGATCATCTGCTGTCATGTTCATTAGCAGGGAGCTGGATCTGATGCTGACATTGCAGGCCGTTGGTCTAACCCCTTGCACCACAGTGCTGACCCCTGAACCTCAGTTTCTTTATTCGTTAAAATTGTAACAGCCTGTGGACTGTGCCTAACCATGTGCTGAATAAACCACAGATTTAGTATTGTTACTGTCATTAGACTGGCTTGAGCAATTAAAATATATCTTATTAGACAACTGTTTTATTTCTTGTTTACAAAAATACAGTGAAACACTTTTCAAAATGCCTAGTTTAAGCTGGTGAATGGGGAAATGCACTGGGAGATTCATCACATTCTTGAGTTGGAAGAGTAAGGCACTAGCTGCCTGGTGGGGTTCAACTCTCTTGGGGTGTCCTCTGGTACCACCACATTTCAGCTCAATTAAAATGATCATGACAGCTTCCGAAATGGGAGCCTGCGGAACATCTGGGTTGGAGCGAATGGGTCTGGGAAGAAGGAAATCAGTCGTGGGAGATTTGGGTTGACTGCAAGACAGGACCAGGTAGATGCATGGTGGGCTCCAGATCTCCTGTGTCCTTCGCTTACTAGCAACACAGGTTTCCCAGGAAGATGTGCAAACAAGTTTCTTCACTAGCCATGGCCCTCACTGAACTGGCCAAATGAACTAGACAGGAGTGTGCCAGGACCTAGAGCACCCTGTGGCCTTTATAGAAGCAGATGGAAATGCTGCCTTGTCCTTTTCCATAAGACCTGTGGGATTCCTGTTTGGATTGCTAGGGCCTAGAGTCTGAGCCTCCCAAAGAAAAGGTATCCCCCAGAAGACCAGGAGCTTACTCTACCTCCACTCAAAGAAAAGTGCCCAGAAACCCAACTATGATGTGTAGTCCTGAGCCAAATGCAGACTCCTCTCCTTGGGTTGGAGTGCCAGTGAGGGAGAAAGCCCGTGGCTCCCAGTTGAGTTGGGACAAGGAGCAGCCTTAGGTGTCCAAGATCTCAGCAGGGAGCACCAAGGCTGCCATGTTGAAACTGATGGGACTTCAGAGGGAAGTCATGCCTGATTTAGATGATCAAGGAAATCTTATGTTTTTATTGTTTCATTTTGGATATTTCAGTGTCTATCCCATTTTGATGTCTTTTTCATTCCTCAATTTGGAATCTTCTGTCAGATCAAATCTCTATTTCACCCTACCTCCATCACCCTTCAGCAGCTGTCTGCTTTTATGTGTTTGTAGCTGTTTGAGTCATTGTTTAGTTTCTTAGCTTCTGTCTTGATTTAATTCCTCATACTTTTTTTAGCTCTACCAACTTCAGTTAATGAAGTTCATTGGTGAACAAATGCTCACCAAGTGTCCCTCCACCCACATACAGCTTCTGTAACTCATTGTTTGTATTCACCTCCCACGTCCCCAGAAGCAAAGACATATTTTTCTTCCTGAAATCTCATTCATTTCTACATTTATTTATTCATCTAACCAGCATTTCCTGCTAGGTGCTTGGCATTTTGATAAACATCAGAAAAAAATATGAATAGAACTCTCCTAGGTTAAGTGACTATTTAGAGTGGACAAAAACAAACTGGTTCAAGTGCCGAGTGGTCAGAGCTATGAAAAACATATGAAAGTTAGGACACATAGGCCCTTTTGGAGTCTAGGAAAGGTTTCCCAAGGGAGTGATTGGCACATATTTGAGTTAGAATTTTCTAAATAAGATGAGAATAGATGGAGTTCCTTGCAAAAAGCAGCTTGGATGTCAGTGTTTTGGGAAATGGCTGTTGTATTCTGTGGTTGTGGTTCCCACATGGCGGGCTGGGTGCTGTGAGCTACCTGCAGCATGAGTCCCCATCCCCCCCAGCACCATGGAATTCCCAACCTGGCTCACTGATGGCGAACAGCCGCCTTTCTCTATTGCTTTTTTGTTTTTCTTGCTAGCTTCACGTGTTTTCCACTGCTGTGTAACAAATCGGCACAGACCTAGTGGCTGGGAACACGTCCTTGTTCACCTCAGTCTTTGTAACAGGGAGATCTGAATCCTCTGCTCAGGGCTGAAATCCAGGTCCTGGTCCTGGCTGAGGTCCGCTGGGACCCCTGGGTCCTCTCCCAGGCTCTGGTTATTGGCGGAGTGTTGTTGCTTTTGCTTCGGGCCTGATGCCTTTGGTGATGAGGCCATCCACAGCATGTGCCACATCAAGGCAGTCTGCCTCCTCAAGGCCAGCAGGAGAGCATCTCCGGGGGTCTAAGCTCTTTAAGGAGCTCATCTATTTAAATCAGGCCTTTGAATAACTCAGAATCAGTGTCCAAGGGACCTTAACCCTATCCGTGAGATCTCTTCACTTTTGTGTAATGAGGTGACGTAGTCACAGAGTGGAAGCCTCCGGGGTCACAGGAGATGCCCTGCTCCAGGGGCAAGGATGGTGAGGGCGGGATAGTATTCTGCCTCGGATGCCTCACAGGACCTGAGGCCACATTCCTGCAGTGTCTGGGATGAAGCCCACATGCCCTCTGTGGCTCTTGTGGTGCCGCTGACTGGTGGTCTCTCTGCTCACCACAGGCCCTCCTGCTTCTCTGTGCTCTCGCCAACCTCACCTGCTGTTCTGGTTCTTAAATGTGCTCACTTGTCTCCAGCACCTGGCTCCTTTCTCCCTCCTCACCTGCCAGTCTCCAGGCCTCAGCTTACGTGTGGCTTTCTCCAGGAAGTCTCCCTAGATTTCCTGCTCCACTTGAGGTCAGGTACTCTCTCTCGGAGGGTCTGAACCACCACCACTCTTCTTTCCAGCGCCGTCATCATCCCACTTCTCTTCTATTGTGGATGACAGTCTCTTTTCCTGGCAGGGTGGGGATGCAGCTTTCTCTCAGTAGGGCTGAGAATTTGACACAGTGGCTTGGTGCTTCGTGTTCTGCATGTGGGAAACCTGTCTGTCCACTCTGCTCCATCTGCTGGGTTAAGCTCCCCGATGAGCTGGCCTTTGGTGGGTGGGGCCACCCCCACCCTACCCCTTTCCTGGGTCTCTCTTCTGTCTTCTACGTAACTCGGTTTCCTGGCACAGACTGCATCCTGCTCCCTCAGCAGATGGAGAGTCCTGCAGGGCGCATTTCCCCATCCCTGGGCCTCACGGAGGATTTTGTCCAGAGGTGGCTGTCTGTGGAATGTATCAGTCCAGAGAGCAGAGCAGGGTCAAAGTTGAGAGCTTTGGCTTTGGATCAGGTTATCGCTGGGTAGAATCCTGCTCACCCCAGAGCCCAGCCATGGACCAGGAGAAGCTGTAACCTCTTTAAGACTCAGTCTCCTTGTTTGAGATTAAGATGGTTAGCAGCACCCCCTTCCTAAAATTTTTGCAGCAAAATAAACTTACAGTTTTAAAAACATTTTAACTTAAACATGTTTTAAATTTAAAGTGTTTTATTTTAGTTTTAAAATTTATTTGGAAGATAGAGTTATAGACAGAGAGAGAGACAGAGAGAAAGATCTTCCTTCCGTTGGTTCACCCTCCAAATGGCCACTATGGCTGGCACTCTGTGCCGATCCGAAGCCAGGATCCAGATGCTTCCTCCTGGTCTCCCATGCAGGTGCAGGGCCCAAGGACTTGGGCCATCCTCCACTCCCTCCTGGGCCACAGCAGAGAGCTGGACTGGAAGAGGTGCAACCAGGACTAGAACCGGCACCCATATGGGATGCCGGCGCCACAGGCAGAGGATTAACCAAGTGAGCCACGGCACCAGCCCCTAAAGTGTTTTAATTAGTTTATTTTTCATTTCATTTGAAAAGCGGAGAGGGGGTGAGAGAAAGACCTTCCATTTGCTTGTTCATTCCCCAAGTGCTCACAGTAGCCAGGACGGGGCTAGGCTGAAGCCAGAGGTCAGGAACTCTACCTGGGCTTCTCGTGTGAGAGGCAGGGACCCAAGTCCTTGAGCCTTTCTCACTGCTTCCCAGTGTGCACATCAGCAAGAAGCCGGATGGGAAGCAGAGCTGGGGCTAGAACCCAGGCACTTTGATGTGGGATGCCGGAGCCCCAAGCGCTTGTCTTAACCACTGTGCCAAACACCTGTCCTTAAATCCATCTTTTGGTTTCATTATCCATGAGCTTTTTGAAGTCCTTGCTTAGTACAGCCATGGCCCAGGGTAAGTGCTCTGTAGGTGGGAACTGCAGTTACATTTTGTAATAGTCAAGCCTTACGGGACCCACCTGTCTGTGTTGGCATCTTTAATGTCCACACCAGTAAGTGTCCTGTGTGAACACATGGCTGTCTCCCGTGAGCAATGGCGGAGTCAGGGCAGGAAGCAAAATAGGAACGCTCACGGGGGTCAATGCTTGTGAGTCCAGAAGCCAAAGAGAAATCCCTTAGCTTCTGATGCCTAGGACCCTGTAGGCCACAAATTGAGGGCATCGGAGAGGAAGGTATTTTGAAAATGAGCGTTAGGGAAAGCGTGAGCCAGCTTGTATGTGGTCCAAAATACCAAGGAATTCTTCCAGTCCATGGCTTGACAGGATCTTAGAAAAGTTACCCATGCATCTTGCTGATACTTGAACCTTTAGAATTCCAGTATAATTACATTTTGCCCAAGTATAAGATTGTTAAATCAGATGTCAGTTAATAGTCAAAACATTTGATGAAGGACATGCTTACGTTATATGTATACACATTTGGGTGACGCCTGGACAGCACATGAGGCACTAATTAGAACCCGTAGCTTTATGATGACACTGCAGTGAGCTCACCACCCACAGCTGGCCGGGTGGGCACCTGCTGAGCAGCCAAGCAGAGGTAATCAAGGGCCCGGATTGTCCCCAGTGTCCCTGAAATGGCACCCAGGCAGTCTGACCCGCTGGAGGTAGGGCTGCTTCCTTCTGCTGGGTGAGGAGTTGTTTGTTCAGTGTTACTGTTTCTGCCAGGGGAGAGCTGGAACAATGCATTTCCTTTTTTACAACCCTGATTTTTGTCAAGATATTTTCGAAGGCATTCATTTGGGGAGAGACTGAAGAGGAGAGAGGCGTCCAGGATGCGTGCGATGTGTGTGGGAGGGGCTGGAGGGAGAAAGCAGAGCAAATGCATCCTTTGCTTTCTCTTCTCCAGTGGCTGCTGTTTTGATTAGCTTGTCCTTTAGGCTATCATTAGCGTCTTTTGGGGAAAAGTATTCAGTCCATAAATATGAAAATAAGCCCATAATTGACCCTTGGACTGAATTTGTTTCCATTAGGGTTTGCCACTGAAAGAAGCACCTATTTGGAGAGCGTTATGTGTGACATAGACGGGTGGTGTCCCAGCCGGCTGATGACAAAGGGAACCCTGCATGGCCCTGCATTTGGGAAGGAGGAGGGAGGCAGGAGGAGAGAGGGCCGAGCAGGTGGGCTTTTTTCTCCCTTTCCAGCCCTAAGCACCACTGGGGAGAACTGGGAAGAGGCTGCCGGGAGCACACCCTTCATGCCTGGAGCTGCTGGGGAGACGCTTCGGAAGCCCTCAGCTTGCCCTGCCCAGTGTGAGAGGGAGCCTCGGGATGCAGCTGGGGGAGGGTGCCATGAGCGAGTCCACTAGAGATGAAAGACGCAGAGTAACACAGACAGGACTGTGAGAGTCTGCTGATGGAGGGCGAGCCTGTGTTCCACAGCGCGTCCTCTGAGGGGGCTAAACCGAAAAAAATGGAATTAAACGGCAAGTTTATTTTGGAGCAAAACCAGTTTGAAATCAATGCATAGATTTTTCATAATACTCATTTTCATTAAATTTTTGATGATCCCTTGCATGCATGGATTTCAAACTGGTTTTGCAGCAGAATAAACTTACCTTTCCATTTGATTTTCCACAGCCCTTTTGACATCCCTCGTGGTGTTCCGCAGCCATCCAGGGTTGGTGCCAGCATGGTGTGCACCATTCAGGTCACCATCTTGGCTTGTGGCCCCAGCTCCACACTTCCCGTGCACAATCGATAGTGTCCCCACCCCCACCCCCACACACTTTGCAGTTGTGCTGTCTCAGGAACTCGTGCCACTTATGGAGAACAGCTGGCATTGCGATTGCATTTGGCTCCCTTATGCACTTAGTGGGAGTAGGGTGCAGAGGGGAGAAATGGCTCACTGCAAGGCTCAGGGCAGAAGATGAGGCTGCTCCTCACAGCCTTCCAGACAGAGCAGCCCTGGGCTCAGGACCTTTTGGGAGGATCCTTGGTGATGACTGAACCCACTGGGTGTCTGGCTCTGGTGGGGAAATGTGAGGGCTTCCGGAACCTTGCCTCTGAGATCAGCTGGCCTTCTGTTTACACAGCCAGCCATGGCCACGCTCCCTAAGTGGACCTCAGCTGGACTGCACCAAGATGTGCTGGCCATCTTCTTTCTCTGTAGCATGGCATGTATCTTCTATTTTCTGAAAAGCTACAGGAATATGAGTTCCTTTGCTTCTGGTTTACTCCCCAGGCCCCACATCCTGGCTTTTCTGTTTCCTCGGGGTCTTCAGGATCACCTTCCCATGCCGTGTTTTGTTCTGCTCCAGAAACGCTGGCCAGCAGTGAACCCAGCCCACCTCCCAGTGGAGTGCAGTCTGCTAAGGACGTCTGAAATTGCGGTCCTGAGACCATGACCCATGGGGTAGGAATAATGAGCCTAAAAAGAGCCCCCTGCTGAAGGGTCTGACCCACTGAACAGACTTCTGTGTGAACAGGGCTAAGTGGATTCAGGATGCAGTGTGACTTTACAAGCATGAGCCTGGTCTGCAGTGTTCCACACTTTTGTGGTTTCTTTCCTTTGTGGAGCATATATGTAAACATTAGGCATGCCACTGAGTCATTAAGTGTGTAATTCCAGGGTGCTAGGTGCATTCTCAATGTTGCACCATCGTCACCACTGTTCATTTCTAGAACTTTCTCCTGCCCAAACACAAATTCCATACCCATTGCACAACTCCACACCCACTACCTGAGGCCCAGCAACCACCTTGTACTTTAGGTCTTTGTGATTTAGTGACTCTGAGAACCTCAGATGAGTGGAATCATGTAGCGTTTATCGTTTTGTGACTGGTTGATTGCACTTGGCGATGTCCTTTAGATTCATCTGTCCATGGCATGTGTTGGAAGTTCTCCCCTTGTTAACTCCTGAGTGCCATTCCACTGTGTGACCACACTGCGTTGTGTGTCTCTGCCACTCCACTGTGAGACTGTTCTGTGCTGTGTGTGTCCTTTCTTCTGTCCATGGGCATTTGAGTTGTTTCTACTTTTTGGTTACTGTGAATCCTGTGGCTCTTATTATACCAGAGGCCTTTAAGAAGGAAAATATGTCTCATGAAAAAAGTATGCATGAATTTTCAAAACATTTTACACCAAATTAAACCTTATCTTCTAGTTCCAGTTTTCCTTGATCTTTTTGAAGTATCCCCATTTATATTAAAAAATTAAAAAGTACACAAAAATAAATCTTGAAAAGAAATGCAACCCTACTATGGTTCAGCTCTAAGTAATACTTTCAGAGTAATGTAGAAGTGGGTTATTGATCCAACTCAAAAAAGGCCAGGCACTGGGTTGGGCCAGGGGTGGCAAGGGCTGACAGGGGAGGCAGGGAGCATGGAGGGAGGCAAGAGTGAGGAGATAATGCTCTGTCCACAGCAGAAGTCACCAGAGAGCATCTGAGCTGAAAGCCGGGGCTGTTGCCTGAGGAACCTGGACAGGTGATGGAGGAACAACTTTTTCTTCTCATGATAAGCCTCAAAGAACTATTTGCTTTTTAAAATTATGTCTAACTTTAAATTTTTTTTCAAAAAAATCTGAAGGAGTAGGTTAGGCATCAAGTATACTTAAAATATGACAGATATTTTTTCCTACCTTGGCACAGCCTGCAGCCTGGAGTCACCCTGAAATTCCCAGAGTGTGGCTTACCATAGAAGCGGTCCATATTTGATTTGCTTCAGGTGGTATCTCCTCATAACAACATTTCCTAATGCAACTTGTAGTAGCAGTGTTTGTCCTAGAGTCAGCTGATCTCAGTATTTTTAGAAAGGATAATGTGCCCTCTTCAGAATTCCATAAAGTCATCTGGGAAAATTTGTGTTTGCACCGATTCAGGAGTTGTACTGGTACTTTTCCTTGAATTTACATGACACTTTTCTTTCAAAGTATTCAAAGCATGTTAGAAATTCCGTTTCATTAGTTGTCACAACACCTGAACAGGCTGCCATCCAGTCTCATGAGCAGGGAAGGGGGAAGGTGAGATACAAAAAGTTTAGTCTCTGTACCCAAAGGATGACAAAAGACTTAACTTTATATAGCCACGAGTTTTCAGGAAAAAGAATAAAATCCAGCTTAGCAACATTTTTTTAGCAGCTTGCACTATCATTTTCTTATATAGAACTTAAAAATTGGTGCACTGGTTTCTTTAGAATTTGAAAGATAAGCCGGTGCCGCGGCTCACTAGGCTAATTCTCCACCTGTGGCGCTGGCACCCTGGGTTCTAGTCCCGGTTGGGGCACCGGTTTTGTCCTGGTTGCTCCTCTTCCAGTCCAGCTCTCTGCTGTGGCCTGGGAAGGCAATGGAGGTTGGCCCAGGTGCGTGGGCTCTACACCCACATGGGAGACCAGGAGGAAGCACCTGGCTCCTGGCTTCGGATTGGTGCTGTGCGCCGGCCGTGGGTTTGGGGGGTGAACCAACAGAAGGAAGACCTTTCTCTCTCTCTCTCTCTCTCTCTCTCTCTCTCTCTCTCTCTCACTCTCACTGTCTAACTCTGCCTGTAAAAAAAAAAAATTTGAAAGATAAATTTTACCTAAGCTAAAAAGGACAGCAAAAACTTTTGAAGTATGCCAAACTATGATTCCATGAATTATTTATCTGAGAGATGGTAATTGATCCAGGGGAAAAAAAGAATGCTTGATTAAAAAAAATATATATAGGGACTAGATAAAACAGTCTTGAAGAAAGGAACAAAGATGGAGAATTCTCATTTCTTGATTGCAAAGCTTATTACAAAAGTTATTAATTCCAACCGTGTGATAATAGCTTAAGGACAGGTAAAAAGACCAGTGTAGTTTAAAAGAGAGCCCAGATTTAAGCCCTTACACATATGGTTAAGTTTTTTAAAAAATATTTATTTATTTAGAGAGGTAGAGTAACAGACAGAGAGAGGGAGAGTCAGAGAGAGGTCTTCCATCTGCTGGTTCACAAATGGCTGGAGCTGGGCCAATTTGAAACCAGGAGCCAGGAGCCAGGAGCTTCCCCTGGGTCTCCCACGTGGGTTCAGGGGCCCAAGGACTTGGGCATCCTCTACTGCTTTCCCAGGCCATAGCAGGGAACTGGATCGGAAAAGTAGGTAGCGGCAGAGACTAGAACAGTGTCCATATGGGATGCTGGCACCACAGGCAGAGGCTTAGCCCACTAAGCCACAGTACCAGCCCCAGTTAAATGGTTTTTGATAAAGATTATTTGATGAAGAAAGAACAGTGTCTTCAATAAATGGTATTGGGACCAGTGGATAGTCACATGACAAAATAAATTGAATCCTTACTTTTCATCATATATAGAATTTATCCAAAATGGTTCCTAGACTGAAGCATAAGAGCCAAAACTATAAAGCTCTTAGAAGAAGACAGAGGAAAGGCTTTATGACATGGGATTTATCAGGATTCTTAACTGTGATACCAAATATACAAGGAGCAAAAGAAAAGCTAGAGGAATTGGATATCGTCAAAATGAAAAACTTTGTGCATCAGGGGACACTATCAAGAGTGATGAGACACCCTGCAGAATGGGAGAAAACATTTTCAAATTATCTGTGACAAGGAGTTAATCTCCAGAATATGTAAAGAAGTCCTACAACTCAGCAGCAGAAAAGGAGAAAATGGGCAAAGACTTGAAAAATAGTTCTGCAAAGAAGAAATCCTAATGGCCAATAAATGCATGAAGAGGCTCAACATCACTAGTCATCAGGGAAATGCAAATCAAAACCATAATGAGACACCACTTCACACCAATTAGAATGGCTATTATCAAAAATAATGGGAAATAACAAGTATTTCTGAGGATGCAGAAAAATCGAAATCCTTGTACATCACTGATGGAAATGAAAACTGATGCAGCCACCATGGAAAGTACTTTGGTGGCTCCTCAGAAATTTAAACAGAAATGTCATATGATCAAACAGTGCTGCTTCTAGGTTCACATTGCTGGGAACTGGAAGCTATGATTCAAACAGTTATTTGTACACCAGTGCTTTTAAAGCAGCATTACTCACAATACAAGGATACTTTTAAAAGTTCATGGATGAGAGTAGGCATTTACGCTATCATTTAACACATCTGTGTCCCACATCCAAGTGCTTGTGTTTGGTTCCCAGTTCTTCCTGCTACTGCAGACCCTGGGAGGTAGTGGTGATGGCTCAATAGGTTTCTGACACTCACATTGGAGACCTAATTTCTGTATTTGTCTAGCCCAGTCTCGTTGCAAGCATTTGGGGAGTGAAATAGCAGACGCAAACCATCTCTCTGTCTCTCAAATAAATAATGACAAGAAAAATTCTAAAGTGTGTCATGTGTGTATTTGTTTGAACTTCTATGTTCTGACTGCTAAGGTCAGAAAAGTTTGACACAGTTATTACTGCCCTGGTCTGGGTCCATATTCTCCACTTGGCTTCCAAGACACCACCCTCTTGTTCTTTCTTTCTCAGCCTCCTTGCTGGTTCCTCCTTCCTCTTTGGGCTCTTGGCCCCAAAGCACCCCAAGGCTCAGTCCTGGAGCCTCTTTTCTCCTGCCGTACATTCCATTCCCTTGGTGATCTAACTGTGACCCAGATCAGTCTCCAGGGAAGACTTTGCTCCTAATCCAAGCATGCCCAGTTCCTACTCAGCGCTTGCACTTGCAGGCTGAGCTGGCTTCTTAGGACCACCCTCACAGACTGCATACACTAGAGGCTTAGCACACCAGCAATGCTCTCACGGTTCTGGGGGCCAGAAGTCTAATGTTGAGGTGTCACCAGGGCCCGCCCCCTGTGAAGGCTCTAGGGGAGGATCCTTTCTGGCTCTGGTGTTGTTGGTGGCTGCAGCAATCCTTGGTGACTCCAGGCTAGTGGTTGTGTCACTCCAGCCTCTGCCTCTGTCTTCATGTGGTCTTCCCCCTATGTGTCTGTCTTCCTATGGTGTTGACTCTTATTACAGCCGCAACAGGCCGTATTGGATTTGTGCCTCCTAGTGACCTCCTCTTAACTTAATCACATCTGCAAAGACCCTATTTTTCAGTCAGGTCACATTTATAGGTGACTAGAGTTGGAACTTCAACACATCTTGTGTGGGGGTGGGGGATGTAATTCAAACTGTAGTAGATATCTAACAGATTTCAAATTTAATTGGTCCCCAATGGAACATCTAATTCCAGCCTTCCCCCATTACTCCTGAACTTGCTACATCAAAAGCTAAAACCTTGGATATGTCCTTGATGCCTGTCTTTACTGCACAACCTACATTCAATGCATTAGGAAATCTGATAGGTTCTACCTTCAGAATAGTCTAGAAAGCGTCTCCTTCCTCCCTCCTCTGGTTTGCTCTTAACATATCAGTTAGATTGATCTCCAAACCTACATCAGACAGCATCAGTTGCCCTCAAGGGCCTATGAGGTCCCTGAGGACTCAGCCTCTTGCCCTATCTTCTCAGCAACATCAGCCTCTAACGGTGTCTCCGGTTTGTCTGGTCTGGTCCAGCCTTGGGCGTTTGTGCTAACAATCTCTCTGCCTGAAGCAGTACTGCCCAGGGTAGCCCCCTGCAGCTGCCCTACCTCCTATGGTGGAATAGGCCAGCTACCTGGCCCTGGGTGATAGGGGGCACTGCCTCCCAGCCCTGCCTGCCCACAGATGGTTAGTTTCGTATATTGCGTTCTAGATGGTTGCTACAGTTGGTCCGATTGATTCTGGAATCTGGCTTCAAATAAAATTCAAATATTGCCATTGATAGATGTAGCTCCTCAGTATCTTTCAGTGTATAAACTGTCCTCTCCCCTGTGCCTTTATGTTGTCTTTGAAGAGCATTCAGTGACAAAACTGGGTAGTTTGTGCTGAGAATTTCCTGCAGTCCGGTTTTTGTGGATGGCATCCCTATCCCTGTCTGACATGCTGATCTGTCCTGTTGTCCTTTAGCCCAGAAGTTAGGTTTAGAGTTTGGGTAAGAAGTCCTTTTTATGCCTAGGAAGGCAAATAAGTAGTCTTTCTTTTCTCTTTTATATACAAATGTGTAATTACTTCTTCAAAACAAACACAATTTCAAATAACTGTCCTTGTTTTAGATCCGCTCTCACTATCATCTCCCAGGAGCTCTGGCATCTCCAGTCTGGGTTAGGATCAGAATCAGCAGGCTCTGACTTTTGCCTACTGCTGGCATTTCAGCATTCTTAGGTCTGCCTTGCAGCTTCCCAGATTTTGCTGTGGTATCTCCCCTGTTCTTTTGTCTTGGTAGAGGGCCCCATCCTGTATTGAAGTTGATTTCTTCTGAGAGGATTTGTTCTGAGAGGAGGAGCGTGATGGGGACAAGAGGCATGGAGTCACCACACAGACCCCGGGAGTCAGGTGAAAGCAGGCCTGAGGCAAGCAGTCCGCAGACTCGTTTATTTCAGTTGCTACAGTTGCTTATATAGCCAAGGCAGCCAATCCAGTCAAGGGACGGTCTATGCCCTAACCAATCACAGCTTGTTGCCAGGCATTTTCAAAGCCATCCAATCACAGCCTGTTGTCAGTCAGGCTCTGGTGTCATGTGGTTTCCAAAGTCATCCAATCACGGCCTGTTGCCAGGCAGTTTCTGTTGTCAGTAGCCATCTTGGCATGACCTTCTCACCTCAGTGGCCATCTTGGCATGACCTTTTCATCTTCTCATTCCACCCCAGTCCTGGGCTTTCATTGCCATCCTCACACCTGAGCCATCTTGGCAGTGAGCACACGTGAGTGTTTGGGCTCGGCCCTCCATCTTCAACAGGTCAGTTCCTCCTCTCCAGCAGTCATGAGGGTGCTTCCATCTGGACGTGGGCATCTTTGCTAGCATCTTAACCCATAGACCAGTGCCTGCCCCCAAAACCACTCTTCACCTCCTGGAGGCAGCTGAGAACATCCTTCTGCTAGCCCCATGTCTGGTTGTGCAGGTTGCTGTTGGCTCCCCTCTTCCAAGAACTCAGACAGGCACATGCAAGAAGCCTTCCTCAAAGCTGTTGGCTCGGAGTGAGGACTCCTTTTCCTCTCTTAGGGTTTCCATCTTGTTTCTGTCCCTTTCCCCATGTTGTTAGCTCTTTTGCTTTATCCCAACTGGTTACTTAAGGTTTATAGACCTTTTCCTGTAAAATCTGTAGGTTTCCCCCCCTACATATAATCATGAACCTAATTCTAACCCTGACCTCAGCCAGGGCACATGGCCATGGGTTTCCCATTTAGTTTCCTATTCACTTATTTATCTGTCATTCTTTATTCCAGAAGTCTGTCAGTACAAATAACCTCTGAACTTATTCATTGTGCTGATGTTCACTATGGAAACTGAAGTATATATCATTATTCTAGAATGCATCATCAAGGGGCTGGGTTAGTAGTACAGCAGGGTAAGCTGCTGCTTCTGATGTCAGCGTCCCATGTTGGGATCTCAGTTCAAGTCCTGGCTGCTCCACTTCTGATCCAACTTCCTGCAAATGTGTCTGGCAAGGCAGTGGAAGATGGCCCAATTATTTGGGCCCCTTCCAGCAATAAGGGGACCAGGTTGGAGTTCCCTGACTCCTGGCTTCAACCTGGCCCATACTTGACTGTTGCAGGCATTTGGGGAGTGAACCATCAGGTAGAAGCACTCTCGCTCGCTCGCTCACTCTCACTGTCGCTCTCTCTCTGCTTTTCAAATTAAAGAAAAAAAAATTAAAAAGTGTATCATCATGGGGCCGGTGCTGTGGCATAGCAGGTAAAGCTGCTGCATGTAGTGCTGCCATCCCATATGGGCACCAGTTTGAGCCCCAAATGCTCCATTTCCGATTCAGCTCTGCTATGGCCTGGGAAAGCAGTAGAGGACGGCCCAAGTCCTTGGGCCCCTGCACCCACGTGGGAGACCCAGAAGAAGCTCCTGGCTCCTGGCTTCAGATCGGCGCAGCTCCAGCCATTGTGGCCATTTGGAGAGTGAACCAGTAGGTGGAAGACCTATCTCTTCTTCTCTTTCTCTCTATATGCCTCTGCTTCTCTGTAATTCTGCCTTTAAAATAAGTAAATAAATCTTTAAAATAAAATAAAATGCATTGTCTTTTTTTTTTAAAGTACCTATCACTCCATTCCCATTTCAGAACCTGGAAGTCTGGTATTAAGTTCTCCAGCCATTCTGACGCTCTCATGCTCTGAATTCCACCTGAATTAATACTCTTGAAGCACTTATAGAAACATATTTTTAAGTTTGTTGATCACTTGTTGATCTTTCTGCCTTAACCATGCAAACATACCAGTTCCATTACAAAGCCTCCTTATAGTTCTTCTGCTGTGGATTCTTCCATGATTAGAAAGTAAACATGCTATCAACTCATATCAGGAAACCCCACTCTGGTTTGGGAAAAGCAAGCATAGCATCCTGTATTCTACACTACAGTTACCATGGAGTAATTTTAATATATAATTAAGGCTGTAGCCTGGCCTTATTTTCAATACTTTTGAATTTTTTGAAAGGATTTATCTAAAAAGTGTCATTGGGAAAGATGACTTGAGAAATAGAGCTTTGTTTGCTTGCCATAATTTTCTTGTGTGGGACCATTGCCAGGGAGGGGTGGTATTAGAAACATTGAGTGTTTATACACAGGCACACGATTTGCTTTTCAGAAGGGGCACTGAGTGGGGAGTTAGCACCACTTTAGGGTAACAGTAGTGAGAACTGTAAGTCTTCATTCATGACACTGGGGTCCACATAGATTGGAGCTGTTGGCCACGTGGAATGTCACTTACGGACAGGGCACTGAAAAGCACCTGCCTGTTTCCCTAAAACTGGCCACTCACTTGTATATGTCTGCATAATTCTCACATTTTTCTTCCTGAAATCCAAGTAGAGTCTACATCTTGCTGATAGTCTACAGGAAATCCCTGCCTCTCTCCATCTCTCTGCAAAAGCTGTGAACAGCTGCCACTTTTGTTGTGGAATCTGACCTTGGCACTATCATTTCTGCTTTTGGATGTTCTGATTAGAAATCTTCAAGCTAATATAGAGTAGTGAATTCTATTCCTCTATTTCTGCATTTGGTGTAGTATTTGTGCTATACTGTTTGAAAATGAAGGCTCTCACTAAGAATGAATGGATGAATTCCTTCCCATCCAATACACACACACAGACACACACACACACAACTTGGCCAGTTGCTGGGTTGGGTGTTGATTTTGTGGTCTTCTTCCCTTTTCTTAGTTTATGCAGTACAAAGGTTCATACCTTTGAGTTTCTGATATATTTTTAATTACCTCAAAAAAAAATGAGACCATCAGCAATTAGGTGTGGCCCACTATGTGTATCAGCTCCCAAAGTAGAGCATCTCAATGACCCAAATCACCTATTGCTGTGGTCTTGATGTGTCTTGAGAATTCGTGTATTGGAAGCTTGGTCCCAGTGCCACAGTGTTGAGAGGTGGGGCCTGATAGGAAGTGTTCCAGTGGCAGAGGTGCTGCCATCATGGGGGATCAATGTCATGCAGTGGGCTGTGGGCAGGTGCAGCCTTCTGATCTTCCAAGGGAGGGCACAGTGAGGGACACAGGCTTACAGGCACCATCTTGGAAGCAGGGAGCAGCCCTCACCAGACAACTGAACCTGCCAATGCCTTGATCCTAAACCCCACAGTTGCCAAAACTGGGAGAAACAAATTTCATCGATTATAAATTACCCAGTGTGTGGCATCTTGTTATGGTAACACAAAATGGATGAAGACCCCTAACGCAAGTCCGGGCAGTCTGGCCCAAACACTGCATGGCACCTCGGCTTTTAAGACTTTGCTTCTGCACACTCAACAGATGATGATTAATCAGCAGCTACTATGAAGGACAGGTGCTTCTCTCTAACTCTTGATTTTTTTTTACATCAGCAGGCAAGAGCCAAGATTATTCACAACATGCCCTCTTTGGCTTGTGGTCAGAAAAGGAGGATCTTACCACTTTCTGGAAGCTGAGGACCAAAGGGTCAGTTGAAATTGGCCTCAAAGCCCATTTTCCACCAGTTTGTTGGTGACAGGAATTTTCAGACAGGTGGAATCCTTGACCACTTGCCCCTCAATGTATCCTGAATCTGAGCACTGGCTGATTGTCCAGTGTGCCACTGAGGACCACCATAAGGGGACTGTTCTGCCTCATTCTCCCCCACAGTCTGTGTGGTGAGATGGGCTGTGGGACTTTTCTGCTTTGCTTAACTTTACATAAAGACTTCAGAGTCTCGAACCAAATTTGCTTTGTTTCCAATTTATTTCATATTTTTTGTTAAGTGTGGTTCAACTCGCAAATTCTACTTTTAAAAAAGGAAGAAAAGAAGCAAAATAATTGACTCAGCTTAACCTTAGACACGGTCTAATGTTCTGGATTTTGTTTGGGCCAGATATGATATTAGTCTTCCTTGTCATGCACAAGAGGGAATGGAACCTGAGAGGAAAGGTTGGGCATGTCTTCCTTGCTACCCATGGCACCCACTTTATCCATGCCATCTATGCTACCCACACCACCCATGACACCCATACCATCACCCATGTCACCTGTACCACCCACTTCATCCACACCACCATGCCACCTGCGTCACCCTCACCAGCCGCATCTCTCATGCCCCCATGTCACATAGAACTCTCCTGGCGCCCCAGCAGAGGTTTTACTCTCAGCGACCTTTCTTCCCTCCCTGTTATGTGGGGCAGAGTCAGAAGGTCTGCTTCCTCAAGTCCTTGATACAAGCTGAAAGGAATTAAAATGAAGAGCAGTGGGCTGTTTCCCCGCAGCTTAAAAAAAGATTTATTTATTTATTTATTTATTTGAAAGTTAGAGTTATATAGAGAAGGAGAGGCAGAGAGAGAGAGAGAGAGAGAGGTCTTCCATCCTCTGGTTCACTCCCCAGTTGGCTGCAGCGGCCGGCCGTTCAGGCTGTGGCAGAGAGCTGGATTGGAAGTGGAGCAGCCGGGACTCGAACCGGTGCCCAAATGGGATGCCAGCACCACTGGCGGCAGCTTTACCTGCTATACTACAGCGCCGGCCCCTCCCCTCAATGTAGGGGCTGGACCTTCCCTACCTCCCCTGGCAGAAAGGCCTCCCTTCTTGCCTTCCTCCTTCCTCTTTCTCCCAGAGAGTGGTGAGGAGGGTCCAGGCCAGGGCCAAGGCCAAGAGGTGGGCCTAATAAATCAATGGACTCCTGGAGAGCAGGGCTTTGTTTTCTATTATTTGTCACAGCATTATTGAAGTTATTGAGATCCAGAACACTGTTCCATGCAATATGTACTTGACAGAGGTGAACATACTTGAGCATCGGTGATACCCTAGCCCATCAAAGCAGTGGATACACTCACGAGTGAGTTTCCCATGGCCCTTGGGTTTCTTGTGTAAGAACATTAATGTGAGGTCAATTCTCTTAGCAACTGTGGAAGTGCATAGTGCCATGTTTTGTTAGTCTCCGAACTGCCCTCAAGCAGACTTGGTTCTTAAAAATACATTTTTATAATAATGTTTATTGACATCAATAGGGGAGAAAAGGTTCAATAGAGTTTATGAAGGAAAATAAATCTTTAACTTGTGTCTCTTGGCGACTCGGTCAGCTGAGGAGCAACCCCTGTTTGAATTTCTTGCACAGTCTCAAACTGGGCTCAATTCTTTTGACTTCCTTATCCCTTAGCAGGTAGGAACATTTCCTGCCTGCTCTCAGGGCTGCCTTCCTGTGCTGGCTGAGAAGAGTGGTGTACTACGAGGCTGGTGCAGAGTTACCTATCTTCACCAGTGATCTGATCAGCAGACAACATCATGGTGTCTCTCCTGTATGCCAGGCACTGTTCAGCCATGCAGAGGCATTGCTGCGTTAAGTTCCCAGACAACTCTGTGAGTTAACTACTAGTTTATTCTCCCCACCCCAGAGGAGGAAACAGCAAAGGGCCTCAGGGAATCTAGTCAGAAAAAGTGGCTCCCTACAGCCAAGATGTGGTGGAGCTGGGACTCTTGCCACGCTTGTCCCAGGCCCATGCTCTTGACTGATGGGCACATGGCTGCCGTGGCTCAAATATCTGGACATCTTTGGTTCTTAAGCTATGCATTCAAGGTCCACTTTTAAAACTTCTGAAAAAAAAAAGAGCATCACCCAAAGTGCCCCATATCTGGATTTGCCTACTCTCACGGGCCTTTGCCTGGACTGCCCAAGAATATGATTCCTTCCTGACGACCTGAGTGCTATTTGAGATGCCCTAGAAAGGGCTATAAGGCAAAGAGGAGACAGAACATGAATTCACAGCCAGAACAGGTTTATTCAGAGACAAACCTGAGAGGGTCTCACTGCTGTTGACACACGGCAGAGAGCACATCTCATACGAGCTAGGAGCTTACACAGCATAAAACAGTTGGAGGGCCTGGGCTAAGGCTGAACTCTTAGGATAGTTGGGAGGGCTTGTGAGGTTTGGGGCTAAGACCAAGCTGTTGAGATAGCAGTGTGGCTTGGGAAGGTTAGGGCTAATGGTCAGGGAAGGGTCAAGATGGTCGAGGAAGAATGCAGGGAGTTGGGGTCTGCTCCCAGTCACGTAGGCAAGAGGATATAATAGATCTAAGGTTTTTGTCCTTGCTCTATTAAGGGGTTATGTGCTAAGAGAGCTTGAGTCTCTCTTGCACACAAGTGGGAGACTTCTGGCCTGAAGGAGGGTCCTAGAATTGAGCACAGTATCCTAGAAGCAGGTGAGGGTTTGTAGATGGGGTAGAACCTAGCTAAGACAGGTTCATGAACCACACTGGTCCATCTGAGAGATCTCTCCAGGGACAGCCTTGGAACTCACCACGGGCAGAGAGATGGGAGATGGCTGACACCCACACCTTGCAATGGGGTAGTGGGGCTGAAAGTGGAGATGTGAGGGATGGGAGGAGCAGTGGTGGGGGACCTTGAGACTCACAAGCACTGGATTCTGGTGGTACCCTCACCCACAGCTGAGAAAATAATGACACCATTGCCCAGCACCTAACAAGATATTGTAGGAGCTACAGAGGAGAATGCTGGACAAACACCAGCTGGTGTTACCAGCACCTGTGTGGACTGGATTTGGAATTATCTTCCCATTTTGCCTGGAAAAAGCCTCATACCAACGGGACATCATCTGTTCACGTCCTGGCTCTGTGCTGAGCTCTAAGACTTAATTGAATCACAGGTGTGGGAAGAAGCCTCCCCTGGCAGAGTGTGAGTCCAATTACAGGGAGGTGAGAGCTCCAATGGAGAGCCACTGAGGTGGGGCTGACCGAGGTCAGCTGACTCCCCCAGGCCACCCGTGGGAGTGGGCCACAGCTATGCGGGCCACGGGTGCCACTGGCAGGCCTGTAACCCTTGTTTCCCCGTGGTTAGCCCTCTGACCTGCGCACAACAGAATGAGAGGTTCTCTACGTGTTAGCCATTACACTGGAACAGCGTGCTCCCACCGGCTGTTGGAGACCTGGTGGCTCAAGCTGCCCGGCTTCCTGGCCCTCTGTGAAGGTAGCTGGGTTTGAAGGACCAGAACCTTGAAGAACAAGTCCGCATGGGATGCGCTGCACAAATCTCACACAGAATAAGCTGTGCTCTTTGGTGTGATATTCTGAACACAGAACATGGTCTCTGGGGGAGCATCAGTTGAGTCTGAGCAGGGGGCGTCTCAAGTCTTGTTTTTGGAGAACTTGTAGGGGCTGCATCCAAACTGTTCAGGGATCAGTAGACATAAAGAATCTCCTGTGCCGCTGTGGGAGTGTTTAGTTGTTGAGTTGTTTTTGGAGTTTTGCATTATAAAGGTATCTGTCTACCTCCCCTCCACCTCCACTCCTGCCACACATACACACACATTATAATTAAATAATCACCAGGATTCACAGGAAGCTGTATGGGGAGAAGTGTGGCCAAGGACAGAGGCCCGTGTGGCTGTTGGGAGAACCAGCCTCTGAGTCATCTTCGAGGTTTGCCTCAGGAAGTGTTGACTCAGCTGGGGTTTTTAGGTTGAAAAAGTCAGGAATACCTTAAGTCTGCTTTTCTCCCCAGCCCCCCTAAATGCCATCCAAGACTGACCATAGTCTGGGGTGCCATCCTCCTCCCCCTGACAGGGAGCCACACACAGCTCTGCCCCGGGTCCACAAGCTCCTTCCCGGGAAAGGCATCCGTGCGCATGAGAGCTCGTGTGTGCGTGGTTGGTTCGTTTCATGTGTTTTCTATTGACTCTGACTTTAAGTATTTTCCTTCATTCTTGTGATAACCGCCACTATTTACTTAATTTACTTTCTGTGGTCTTGATTTATTCTCTCCCCTTTTTCTGTAACTTCACCCCTCCACTCGGTTCCTTCCTACTCGTCTTGTTAGCCTGTGTGTAGGCACCAGCTGCCTCTGGATGATTTGCTGGGGCCGATCAGAGGCACAGCTATGGCATATCCTGTCTACATCTCAGGGATGGTGTACCCTGATACTGTACGGAGCTGGAGCCCAGGGGGGTGCACTGTGGACATTCATTGAAGGAAGGAATGAGTAGATGACACAACTCTGGCATCAGCTTCATGACTCAGAAGTAACAGGTTTATCTATGGGACTGGGGTTTAGGGGCTGAGGGTTCAGGTCAGGATGGTCAAGGTGGCCCCAGGCATGCATGGCTGGACCAGATTTATGGTAAAGTCAATGAGACTTAAACTTCAGGTTCCTGGGACCGGCACTGTGGTGTAGTGGGTAAAGCCGCCGCCTGCAGTGCTGGCATCCCATGTGGACACTGGTTCGAGTCCTGGCTGCTCCATTTCTGATCCAGTTCTCTGCTGTGGCCTGGGAAAGCAGTAGAAGATGGCCCAAGTGCTTGGTCCCTTGCACCTGTGTGGGAGACCCAGAAGACGCTCCTGGCTTTGGATTGGCCCAGCTCCTGCCATGGCAGCCATCTGGGGAGTGAACCAGCACATGGAAGACCTCTCTCTCTCTCTCTCTCTCTGCCTCTGCTTCTCTGTAACTCTGCCTTTCAAATAAAAAATCTTTAAAAAACAAAACAAAAACCAAGTTCATGTTCACTCCCAAGGCCCAGAGAGCAGTGCCTTCACATGATGTATGATTTTCTGTGAGCAATATTTTATTTTTTCTAAAAGAAGATCCTCAAATAGTATAATTACAGACACCCCAAACCTGTATCAATACCTGACCATTTGGTGATAAAAGTTTAACAATAAAGAGAAAATGAACAACAAAACAAAGCAAAAGACCTAAAGCTAAAGTTCTGAGATTTTCTGCCTTGCTGACATTTCTTATTCTTAGAGCGATTATTGTTTAAATCATAGATAATGACATTTATCAAATCTTACCTAAAGTGAGATTGACTGACAGCAGAGATGCAAGTCTGCATGAAATTCTTGGTTTACGGGATTTTGTGAATCCAAGAGAGTTGTCACATTTTCCTGTATGTCACAGGAAACCAAGAGGCCACAGGCCTCTGAGTCCTGCTGGCGCTCCAGCCCTGCCCCTCTCCCACTCAGGTTCCTCCCACTCCCACACGCAACATTCCTCCCTCTATTTGCAAATCAATCCAGTATGAGGCCCACTTTCTGTCCCATGGTTTTTTGCTGCTTTCTCACTAGCTATTAACAGTCTTCCCAAAATAACGATGGGTTTTCATTATCATACCCAACAATCAGTTTCAAGCAGATTTTTTAGTAGTGTAATCTCTTTTATGTCTTTGTGATCAATTGTGCCAGTGATCAATATCTCTCCTTTAATTCTGAGAACAGCCTGGGGGGAGACTCAGCAGGGAAGTCTTGTTGGATCCTTTATGACTCTGGTACCTCTTGGGTTTATTTATTTATCACAAAGTCAAAGGAAATATAGTAGATGCTGTTTAAAAATACCCAAACGAGGGTACCTCAAAAAGTTCACGAAAACATGAAATTAACAGCTAAATTAATCTTGGTACAATTTCAAAACTTTTCAGTCCATGCATAGTTTTTTCATAACATGCATTTTCTAAGAATTTTTGAATTCTTGTTTTAAAAGATTTATTTATTTATTTAAAAGAGTTACACACAGAGAGAAAGAAAGGCAGAGAGAGAGAGGTCTTCCATTCTCTGGTTCATTCCCCAGTTGGCCACAAGGGCTGGAGCTGTGCCAATCCAAAGCCAGGAGCCAGGAGCTTCTTCTAGATCTCCCACGTGGGTGCAGGGGCCCAAGGATGTGGGCCATCTTCCACTGCTTTCCCAGGCCACAGTAGAGAGCCGGATGGGAAGTGGAGCAGCCAGGACTCGAACCAGAGTGCCGGCCCTGAATTTTTGAATTTGGTAGCATTTTCTACCAGATGATTAATCTCAGTCTCTCTCTCCCTCTTTCTCTCAAAAGGCCCTAGTCATGAGCAGATATTAGCCCACTTTACAGATGAAGAAGCTGAGGTTTGGAGAACTTCCTAAGACCTGGTACATGTGGAGCTGGGATGTAAAGGCAGGTGTGCCTGCAAATTCTGGGGCCTCTGTGTTCTGTTGTTCTGCCTCCAGCCCCTCCTCCTGGAGGAAAGGGAGCCCCCCTCCCTTCCATTCAGTAAAAGGAGGAAGTGAGGAGCCCTGAGTAGAGGTTACAGGAAATCCTACCCCAAGCATGAGGAAGTGTCTTTCAGTGCAGGCAAAGCCACCTGTGCAGAGCAGCTCAGGGAGTCCCAGCAGCCCCAGGCTGCCTTGGAGGGGCACAGAGTGACCTGCACCCTTGCTGGGGGGCCCATTAGTCTGGATCCCAGTGCCCGTGGGGATGCCTGGAGCTGGGCAGGACAATGCTACTGGCTCCTCCTCCTCCAGCTGTTGCAGACCTGGAACTGCCAGGTACATCGGTTCCCAACCCCTTGCATTAGGTGTGGCTGTGACTTGCTCTAGCTAATACAGTGCAGAGCATGGGCTGTGAGTTAGCTCCAGGCAAGAGCCTTGAAGAGCTAAGACACTCTAAGCCAGCGAGCGGTTGAGTTTCCTGTGACTGCCAAAACCAAGGACCACTGACTGGCCCAGACGGTTTACAGCAACAGGGATTGTTGTCTTGGTTCTGGAGGGCTGGTGGGTGCTTCCTCTGAGTGCTGGGGGGTCTCCTTGCCCTCTCCAGCCCCTGGGGGCTGCCAGCCCTCCTCTGCCTTCTCTTAGTGGGTGTGTCCCTGGAATCTCTTTCTCCCAATGTCTCTCTTCCATTGTCTATGAGATGCAGGCCTGGCCCTAACCTAGTGACCCCACCTTAACTGCACCTGTAGCTACTGTTTCCAAAGAAAGTCACCGTCCACCTGGGGGTGAGGCCTTCAGCACAGCTTTTGAAGTACAGTCAACCCCTACATCATTTTCCACGGCTCCTTGCTGTGGCTCCAGCCATCACCCCTGTCAGTCCACGGCCCGAATCAGAGCAGCAAGGACTAGAGCCCCAGGCTGGATGTGTGGATGTGTGGCTACTGCTGGGTGTGGCCACCGAGAGTCCTTTTTTTTTTTTTTTTTCCTTAAGGTCTGTTTTATTTATTTGAAAGGCAGACTTACAGAGAGAAAGAGAGAGAGGAGAGGCAGAGAGAGAGGGGGGAGGTCTTCCATCCACTGGCTTACTCCCCGGTTAGCTGCAACAGCCAGAGCTGTGCCAAAACTTCCTCCAAGGCTTCCCACGCAGATGCAGGGGCCCAAGGACTTCTACTGCTTTCCCAGGCCATAGCCGAGAGCTGGATCAGAAGTGGAGCGGCTGGGTCTTGAACCGGTACCCATATGGGATGCTAACACTGCAGGCGGTGGCCACATCATCAGCCCCTTGATTGTTTATTCGCACACATAATAGCCTGACCTAACTGATAGACCCAAATTCATCTAAAGAATAGGCTTTTATATTTGTGCTATCTTAAGTCATTGTGTCCAAGTCTGCTAATTATGCTTCAGCATTCATACTCTGTCCCACAGAAGTTCCTTGAGGGGCTCAGTGTGGCCCAGTGACATGTGGCAGTGGGACGGGATGCAAAACGTGAGACATCAGGGAGCCTTTTGTCCTCTTTCCTATTTCCCTTCAACAGGCTGGGGGCAGGACTGGGCAAGCAGAGTCCATAAAACGAGGGTGATGCTGTAAGGAGTAGAGTGGCAAGAAAGGAGGGCCCCGGTGCCCTGGGTCTCTCCCCTACCCCTGTGTTGTTGGAGCCGTTGCCACTGTGACTCCTCAGCCCAGCCTGGGTTGGGTCCCAGGCACAGGCATTCTGATGTGGAAAAAGGAGAGTAACTTCTTCAGGGTTTGGCATTTCTGTGATCGGTTTTAGTGTTTCTTATGGTTGTGACTTTAAATTAAAAACACCCTAAACCCCTGGTTCTTGCTCCGTGAACTGGACTTACTAATTTGTAAGGTGAAGGTATACCTTCTCGTCCACATCTCGCTTTCTGTCAGCTGCAGTTTCACAGGGTCGTTAACGTGGACGTGATGTCCTACAACGAATTTCCTCAGGTGCACCACCAAGTGTGAAAGGAGGCTGCTCAGGGAGGGCCACTTCCTTCTCCAAGGACCCAAACCTCGTCAGCTGACTGCTACCGGCCCACTTCCACCTGCCCCCGGGTCAGCCAGCTTCTTGAACTGTGTGGGATTCCTAAAGTCCAGCTAATGCCTGCACTCCCACTTCCCCACTAACGACTGCCACAGACTGGTCCTTTTCTTGGTATAGGGAATACAGCAGTAAATGAAATGGTTCCAAACCCTGGCCCTCCTGGGGTGCATGGTCCATCATGGGTGAGATTCCTAGGTGTTGGCGCAGATGTGAGGTCGGGGAGGCCGTGTGTGTGTGTGGTCACTGCCAGGGCAGATGGCATTGCCGGTAGGCCCGCACTAAGGAGTGCCACAGACAGGAGACCAGGACACCAGAGACCCTGGCCTGTGCTGGAGTGGGGGAGGAGGATTCCGGAGAGAGCGGGTGAGGGATTGCAGGCGATGCCAACAGTGGTGGTGCACTCAAAGCTGGGGACACGGGGGAGTGACAATGAGGGACACTAAGCAATGGTATTGGTCCAGGCGGGGTTGAGGAGTCATCAGAGAAAGGAACCCAGGGAGCAGAAAAGTGAGCTGGGAAGAGGAGACCCAGGGAGCCACATGGACCCTGAGCCTGTGGTGGGAGTGGTGTGCATTCCTTCAAGGGGCGGAGCTTGCTCACCTCGCCCAGCTGGTTCCTCCCCCTGCAAGGCCGGTAGGTAGTGATACACCTTCCCTGCGCCTTTAGGGTGCAGGAGCTCAGGCCAGTGTGGGAGGCTGGCGTGGAGCATTCTAAGAGCAAACCGAAGCCATGGAGGAAGATGCATGTGGTGATGTGCTGGCTTGCTTGCTTGCTTTATGATTTGTCACTTCTTGAAAATTTCAATATTTTAATTATTTTCTTCTTCTTCTTCTTTTATTTATTTATTTATTTTTGACAGGCAGAGTGGATAGTGAGAGACAGAGAGAAAGGTCTTCCTTTTTGCCATTGTTCACCCTCCAATGGCCGCTACGGCTGGCGCATCGTCCTGATCCGAAGCCAGGAGCCAGGTGCCTCTCCTGGTCTCCCATGGGGTGCAGGGCCCAAGCACTTGGGCCATCCTCCACTGCCTTCCTGGGCCATAGCAGAGAGCTGGCCTGGAAGAGGGACAACCAGGACAGAATCCGGCGCCCCAACCGGGACTAGAACCCCGTGTGCCGGCACCACAAGGCGGAGGATTAGCCTGTTAAGCCACGGCGCCAGCCATTTTAATTATTTTCTAAATTTTAATTCAGAAAGGTGGTTCCTTTCATGACCTTGAGAGACCTGGCTTGTAGAGTGCTGGGGGCGTCCCCCTTCCCTGTACTTTCAGGTGCCCTTGTGACCCCAGCTCTGTGCTACCAGCCCATCCTAGCCTTATCCTGGGTCGCTGGAGCTTGTACCCAACCAAAATTATGTTCATTCCTACATTTTTATTATAAAGGCACGATCTAATTACATAATTTGTAGATCCGTTATATAGAGTACGCATGTGGGGAATATGTATTGTGTCCACTAGATTTAGGTTTACTCCTTTGAAAGACCGGTAACAGCAAGTTGCTTAAAAAACAGAACAAAACAAACAAACAAAAAAAACAGTTGCTGCCAAACTAGGTGTCAGGAAACAACTGACAGAAATTACTACATTTGGAAGAATTCTGCTTCTTACTCACTCCCTCCCTGCCCCCTCCCTGCTCTCTCTCCTCTGCCTTCTACCTTCTAACTCCAGGGCCTCCTGGGGGCCACAGGAGACAATCCCAGGGACCTCTCCTGCTTTCCTCTCTTACCTTGCTCTGAACAGCGTTTTCCCTGAGGTCAGCCTCACCTGGCCTCCTTAGCTGGAGTCTGATGGACTGGCCCTGCACCCAGAGGCTGGCTGTGTTGTGTGGGGGCCACTGAGCATGTTGGAGGCTCTGTGGGGCACTCTGGGAGATAGGCAGCATAGTAACATTGACCTTACAGGGTAGAGGAGGGCAGACAGCAGTGTTGACAAGGACAGCTGAAGCCTTTGGGGCAGTGGCTCCTTTGGATCCTCTAGGCAGGGGGGCCTTTGACCCAAGCCCCTGGGGCTGCATTTCCTGATGGGCAAAACACCAAAGAGAATTGCCACTGAGTGAAGCCTATGGTCCTGTGCCTCACACTGCCATGTGCTGAGTAGATGGGAACCCTTGTGATCCCTGTATGCATGGAAAAAGACTGGAAGTGAAACCAAGCCCCAGCCTCTTGCCTGTCCTTTATCAAAAGGAATGCACTGACTTGAGGGACTGATGCAGCTGGCCTTCTACTGTCTGGACTCTAGGAGTCCTTTTGTTACCGGAGAAATTGCAGGGTTCTTGTCTCCGCGCAAGAAAGAATTCAGGCGTGAGACAGAGTAGTGGGAGGTAAAATAGCAAGGTTTATTAGGAAGGGACATCCGTAAGGACGGATGGGCACCTCTCCAGACAGAGCCTGAGAGACTGGGGAGGAGGAAGGAGCGAGGTTACATGTTGAGTGGAGATTACACCTGACCAGGCCAGGCAGGCGGCTCAGCAGAGACGCAGAGGGCGGAGCGAACAGTCCAGTTGAGGCTGGGGGTTTTTAAGGAGATGGGTCTGGCTTCCCCACCTCTGCTCCTCTTGGAACAAAGGGCTTTTTGGATGTAAATAGAAAAACTTCTCTTGAAGGTCTGACACAAAGGACTTTATGGATGCAAATGTTATCAGACAGGAGGAAGCGAGCAGGGTGTTTGAGATGCAGATACTGGGCTGCACCTGGGAGATTGTGGAAGATTGTCAGGCAGAAGGGGTGGGAACCTCCACGTGGCAGGTTATCAGGTAGAAGGGGGCAGGGCAGGATGAGGGCCAGGCTGCCCCTGAAACATTATCTATCGGGATGACTTTGAGATGCAGATGCATATGCTGGACATAGATGTCTTCTCTTTGTGCCTGTTACACGCACATAAGCTCATAACTGACTTCCTACCTAACACTTTGGTTCTCCAATAGATAAGAACCTTGATGCCAGCCTTGTCCTGGGGGGATTTGTGTAGGGGAATTCCAGGTCTGGGCTACTTTCACATAGCCCCCAGACCAGCTGGAGCCCATGTGACTGCCATGAATTCCCTAAAGAGTATGGCATCACTGACCAATCAGAGGAAGGCCATGAGCACGGCTGCCAACCAGGATCTTGCATGGGAGCTGATCGCACTCCTCTCAGCCCCATTTCAGTCTGTAAGAACCTTCGCCCCTAGCGCCTTTGGAAGCCAAGGAGTTAAGCCACAGCTGCCTGCTCCTTGCTCTGCCCTTTGCGTTGCCTTTCTTCCATCGCCCCAAGGTCAGCAATTGGCTTTATGAGCATCAGGCAAGTGGACCCAGTTTAGAGGGTCCATAGGAATGCCTCCCACTAGTTTGGAGTGTTGTTCATCAACAGAAGGAAATATTTGAAGCACTGTGGGTGATATTATGGGGAATTCTTAATTTAAAAAATGCACATCATAAATATATACAATTTTTATTTGGCAATTAAAAAAAAAAAAAGATGTGATTCCCCCCAAATTTTCCCCAAATCTTAGATAGTGATGAATCAACATGTATTTTCAGTTTAGGAAAAATGTTACAGTAACAACCAACCTGTTTTCTTTTCCATCTTGCAGAGCTTGTTTTGTTTTGCATCTTCCCTGGCTTCCAAGACCTTTGCTTTTATTAACGAAGCAGTAACGAGGAACACAGGAACCCATTTCCCCCAACTCCTTAGAAAAAGGCCACTTGGACACATCTGTATGCTGCAAAATATGAGACGAAGCTCAGCACAATGTTTATAGTACCTAGGTGGCCAAGCTGTTAGAAACAGGTTTTGGGGCCAGAAGTCATCTTGGTTACTAACAGGCAGCTTCCTGACGAAGTGTGCGGGTTTAATTGTCCTCTTCCCCCTTTCTGATCTCTATTCAAATTCAGGAGAAACATCAGCAGACTCTTTCCAGAGCTATTCACTTTGTAAATGGGGAGTTATCTCTGCCTAAAAATATGCAAAATGCATTAGAATGTAATTGCAAGACATTCAGGATTCCAGAAACCTACTTTGATGACTTTTAATGGCTAAATATACTATCTTCCACTGGGCACGAGTTTATTTTGTTAGTAATGCTAATTGTTCAAACAGCCCTAAATGGCTTTAAAAACCTGGCAAACAGTCGTCTAATACCTCTAAGCAGATGGACAAATTTCTAATTAAATCCAAATTTATTCTTTATCTCTAACTTCTTCAGAAAGAGACAAAGATCTTACTGCACTTGGACTTTGCCGAGAACCCCTCGACCACAGCCTCCACCTTTTGTGGTGCCTGGGGGTGGTGCGACCTCTCAGACTCCACATGGATCAGATTCCCGGAGGTGTGGGATGGAGCCAAGGCTTCTTCAGTTTCTAAATTCTCCAAGTTTAGTCTTTATATTTTGGTCTTCTTTTTAGAGATTTGAAAACTAATTAGTAGTAGTGAGATTTGTCAACTTTTTTTTTTCTGACTTTTCAAGTTGCTATTATTCTTTGTAACATTTATTTATTTTTTCACTTTCCTTGAAAGGAAGAGACAGAAAGAGAGAAATCTTCCAACTGCTGGTTCATTTCCTAAAAGCCTGCAACTGCTGGGGGTAGACCAGGCTGAAGTTAGCAACTCAGAACTCAGTCACGGTCTCCCTTGTGGGTAGCAGGGACCCAAGTACTTGAGCCACTGACTGCTGCCTTCCAGGGTGTGCATTAGCAAGAATCTGGGTTGGGTGTGGGGCTGGGAGTTGAACAAGGCACTCTTGTTGAAGGACCCAAAGCTGGCGGGGTCCTTGGTAGCACCCTGGGGACCCAGAAATTCAGACTCCGGACACCGGCGGCGATGCAAACAGCAAGAGGCGGTTTATTTACATTTTGCGCAAAACAGACCCCTCCCTCCTGAGAGAGTGAGGTACTGGATGAGGGTTACAGGCAGTATTTAAAGGCAAAAACCACAAAATTATCTTAAGCAAGTGAATACAGAGAGGAAGGGGGTTTTTGTTTACAGTAATTTTACTTATCTTAGTATACAGCAGTTCTACTTATCTCAGTACACATCAGTTTTACTTATCTTAACCATTGCACAAGGGGGGTTTCCAAATTGCTATTCCCTGTTATCTGCTAAGTTGCAGTTTCCCAGAAACTGACCTTTCTTGAAACTTTCTAACTGACCTTTCTTGAAACTTCCTAGTTTTTTAGCAGGTTAGTCTGGTAAATTTTCAGAAGTCCTTCATTGTGTGGCATGTGGGCCTCCTAAGCAGTCCCAAGTGTCCACTTCCCTCCTCTGAGTTTGCATCTTGCCAAAGCACATTCTGTAAAATCAGAATCAAAATGGAGTGAGTGTGGCTAAAAGCTAATTGCAGATCTCTTGCTTCTGTACATATTAGCTTTGCTTGCTAACGGCTAAGGATGTATCTTGTGAAACTATGTGGGCCCAAATTCCCAGGAACTAGATTGACTGAAATGTGTCCTTCACTATTATCTTACAACCATATCTTGGATCTGTTATTGGGTTTGTTGTTGTTAACTGTTACCTTACAAACACATTCTGGTTTTTCTTTTTATTGTTCACTACATACCAGGGGTCCGGTTCGAAATTGTGAGCCCTGGTGGACAGAATACGATAAAAAGCTGTGTAACCCACTGTTGGGGGTCGCACTCTGGTAAAGAGTGTTGGTCCTAATCGGTGGCTGGTCCAATCGGTTCCCTTGTCTCTCATTAGCCTCTCATTTTCAATAAAATTCATGTGTGACTGTCACTGGTTTTTGTAATACTCTATTTTAGCTGACGAGTGGATGCAACGTTCTTTACTAGGGTTTTTTTTTCCCATCCAGGCAGGGCTCTGTGGCTGGTAAATTCTCCTGTTTGTAAGTTTGAAAAAGGCCTTGATTCCACCTGTACTGTGTAGGGACTATTTGTCCAGATCCAGAGTGACAGGCTGACAGTGTCGTGTGAGCGTTTGGATGACATCACCCCACTGTGCTCCACCACCTTTCCTACTGGGTTGAAGTCTGATATCATTAGGACTGCTTCTGATCCGTAAGATCTTCTCTTTGTTCTTGACTTTTTCCACCTTCACTGCTGTGTGTTCAGGTATGGGGTTATTTTTATTTGTCATTGGCAGCATCTCCCATTAGCTCTCACTTGAGGACTTAACTGCCAGCCTTCCGAAAACCCTCAGCTACTACCTCTGCATAACCAGCTTTTCTGCTGTTATATCTGTTTTTCCTTTTGGAATGTGTGAACCTCTCCATCTACTTTTCAGGTCTCCTTTGTCATTTGTTATTTTTTACTTTTTGTGTTGCCCTGCTGTATTCTTGATGAATTCCTTATCATGGTCCTCCAGCTCACTAATACTCCCTTTGACTGTGTCAGTTAAGCATTTATCTATGAGTTTTTATTTTAGTGACTTTTTTTCATTTCCTGACTTTCTCTTTTATTTCTTTTTCCATAGTGATGTGTTCATGATTGATACTTGCCTATTTTTATCTCATAACTTTTTTGCTCATTAAGGCAAAGTGAGTGCATCAATGGCCCAAATTCTTCTCCGTTCCTTGAAGCAAAGCCTGTCCTTCCCATACCTGCAGTTCCTTTGTCTGGGTTCACATTGTGACTTGCTTTGGCTGATAAAACAAAGTAGAAGTGACAGGGATCTTGTTCTTGGCTTAAGCTTCCAGGACACAATGTAGACATGTGAGCCCACCGTGCTAAGGTCATCAGAGCCACAGAGACATCTCCCAGGTATGTGAGCAATGATACTTATTTTTCATGCAGCTGAGGTTTTGCAAGTTTTTTTATTGTTTTCCTAATCTTTTTCTTTTCTTGGGTCTTACTCCTTACTTAAATTCTCTAAATCTTATGCATAAGTCTTTTAAAGTTACTTTGAGATGCATTTCCCCATTTCATTGGTATGAGAATTTTCTCCTTGATTTCTGCTAATTCACTCCCTCTCTGTGCTGATCCAGGTCTTATACTGGCATACCTCTTCCTCACTTGTTGTTTGTAGACATAGCCACTGAGTCACAAAGCAACTTGGCATGATTCTGTCCGTCCGGTGCTTTTTCTGCTTCCTCCCACTCTCATGGAAAGGAAATGCTGAGGGCATGACTGAGTTCTACTCAGGTCCAGTTTGTGGGTGGTGGGGCCACGCTCAGCTCCGGAGCTGGAGATGGCTCCCACTCCCGCTACCCATTGGACTTCCAGTCCTGCTGTACAGAGCTAGACTTCCAGCTATCCCCCAGGCCTCCAGATGTTAAATTTGCCCCAGATCTGCTCATTTCTGGGCTACCTTCTTTTGTTTTTCACGTAAGTGTTCACTTTTTTTTTTTTTTGACAGGCAGAGGGGACAGTGAGAGAGACAGAGAGAAAGGTCTTCCTTTGCCGTTGGTTCACCCTCCAATGGCCGCCATGTCTGGCACGCTGCGGCCGGCGCACCATGCTGATCCGAAGGCAGGAGCCAGGTGCTTCTCCTGGTCTCCCATGGGGTGCAGAGCCCAAGAACTTGGGCCATCCTCCACTGCACTCCTGGGCCACAGCAGAGAGCTGGCCTGGAAGAGAGGCAACCGGGACAGAATCCAGCACCCTGACCTGGACTAGAACCTGGTGTGCCGGCGCTGCAAGGCAGAGGATTAGCCTAGCGAGCTGCAGTGCCGGCCTAAGTGTTCGCTTTTATTTGAGCTTGGCTAGACTTTTTTGTTTTTTACTGTTATTTATTTATCTGAAAATCAGAGTTACAGAGAGAGGAAGAGAGATACACAGAAAGTGAGATCTTCCATCCATTGGTTCACTCCTTAAAGGGCTGTAATGGCAAGAACTGGGCCAGGCCAAAGCCAGCAGCCAGGAGCCAGGTGCCAGGAGCTTTATCCAGGTCTCCCACATGGGTGTAGGGTCCTAAATATATGGACCATCTCCCGCTACTTTCCTCAGCACATTAGCAAAGAGTTGTTGGATCAGAAATAGAGCAGCTGGGACTAGAACTGATGCTCCTATAGGATACTGGCATCACAGCAGTGGCTTTATCCACTGAGCCACGATGCCAGTCCCTTGGCTAGACTTTTCAAAAATGCTTTTAAATATGTTGTTTTGCTTCAACATAGATGAGCCACTCTTTCCCTCCTACAATGTACGGCCAGTAACCCTGGTTGTCAAACATAAGAAGCCTCCAAACAGTGCAGAGAAGAAAATGCATTGCCCAGAGAAGCTGGGACTCAGTGACACAGTGGTGCATTTTGTGGGTTTCCTTTGCCTTTTGAATTCCAGACTTGTAGCAGGAGAAGCTCACAACCTAGAGCTGCTGATGGGCACAGACAAGACAGCCCTCTGCACAGAGGACTAGGAGCAGAGCAGTCTAACAAATCAGAAAAGTTTCAGGTTCACTGCTCATCACAGTGAATCATGACAGAAAAAACACAAAAGATGTAAATCTAGAGTTTCAAGAGGTTGAGTGAACTTCCAATGGAATAAACCCAAATAAATCCAGACTGAAACATAGTACCACCAAATTTCTGGAAACTAAAGAAGAAGAAATAATCTTGAAAGAAGCAGCTCCTTCTCTAGAAGAAAACAACAATTTTGATTAACTTGCATTAAAAAATTACTTATTTATTTATTTTAATTTTACATGAAAGGCAGACAGAGAGGCAGCATTTCCATTTCCATTCTCTCCCTGAATGCCTGCAGAAGCCAGGGGAGGGCCAGGTTGAAGCCAAGATCCCAGAATGCATTTGGGTCTACCACATGGGCAATGGAGACCCAAATATTTGGCTAATCATCTGCTGCCTCCAGGGTGCATTAGTAGGAAGCTGGATAAAAGCAAAGCCATGACTCAAACCAGGTACTCCAGTATGGGGGGTGGGCATCCCAAGTGGTGCCCTAGCTGCTACAGCAAGCACCCATCCCTGAATTTAGATTTTTCATGAGCACCATGAACTGTTCTTCAAGTGCTTAAAGAAAATAACTCTCAATCAATAATCCTGTTTTATAGGGAAAATATCCTTAAGGAATGAAAAGGATATCAAGACAGAATGAAGAAAACTAAGATTGTCTCCAGCACATATACTCTAAAACAATGGCTAATGGGTGTTCTCTAAACAGAAAGGAAACAAGAAATCTTTGAACATCGGAAAGAAAGAACAAGGTAAGCAAAAACATGTCCAAATTTAGTGGACTTTATTTCTTTGCTTAACTTTTCTAGACTATGTTTAACAAGAATATTAAAACACCGTTATGGTTCTAAGTATATGGAGAGAAAACATTTAATATAATTATAAGAGGAAAGTAAGATATGTAATAAGAGGTAAGGTTTCCATACTTCAAACTGGTAATATGAGGGCATCAGCTGGCAGTTAGATACTAAAAATGTTATTTATAGATGGAAAGCAATTGATTTTTTAAAAAAGATTTACTTACTTATTTGAGAGTTAGAGTTACAGATGGAGGGAGAGACAGAAAGAGAGATCTTCCATCTGCTGGTTCACTTCCTAAATGGCTACAATGGCCAGAGCTGGGCAGATTTGAAGCCAGGAGCCAGGAGCTTCTTCCAGGTCTCCCACGTGAGTGCAGGGACCCAAGCATTTGGGCCATCTTGTACTGCTTTCCCAGGCCATCAGCAGGGAGCTGGACTGGAAGTGGAGTAGCTGGGACTTGAACAGGTGCCCATATGGGATGCCAGCACCACAGGAGGGATTTAACTACACCACAGCACTGGCCCTGGAAATTGATGTCTAAAATATGTTCAAGTAACCCATAGAAAAGCATGGAAATGAAAAGACAGAATACCAGAGAGAATGAACAGGAAACAATTGTGAGATTTGAGCCATAACATATCAATGATTATACTAAATGTAAGCTATCTAAACATACTAGTTAAAAGACAGAGATTGCAGAGTGGATTTGAAAATATGATGTAACTATGAACAATCTACAAGAAACTTATTTCAAATATAATAATAGGGCCTAGTTGAAAGATTAGCAAAAGATATACAATACAAGCATTAATCAAAGAAAAGCAATAGTAGCTATATGGGTACCAGATATAGTATACTATAGACCAAAGAGAGTGGCTAGAAACAGAGAAGTTTATTATCAGAAATGGTCACTCCACCAGTGACTCATAGCAGTCCTAAATATGTGCATACCAAATAACAGAGCGCAAAATATGTGAAGCAAAAACTGATAGAACCAAAAGGAGAAATGGATAAACCACAATTATTGTTGGAAATTTCAATTACTATTTATACATCATCTTAATTATTGATGGAAAAACTAGACATCAACTCAGAAAATTTACAGGAGATCTCAGCAAACATGATGGAACAGCAAAATAGAATCAATATTTGTGGAATCCTTAACTCAACAGTAGCAGAAACCACGTTCTCCTCCAGCGCCCATGGAATGAATATATAGACCACATCCTTGACTACGAAACAGACCTCAACACATCTTAAAACTGAAACCACAGCTTGTGCTCTCAGACCACACTGGAATCAAAATAAAGATCAATAAAAGAAAGGTGGAAGGAAATACTCAGCACTCAGAAACTGAAGAACACACCTGTAAATGCAAAAGGAAATTCAAAGTACTTTGAGTTGGCTTGTGATTACAAAGTAAAATGAAGATATATCATTGTAAAATTTAAAAGAAAAAATAAGGAAGGAGGAGAGAGGGTAGGAGCATGGGGGGGAGGGAAGATAGGGTGGAAAGTATCATTATGCTCCTAAATCTGTATATATGAAATACATGAAATTCGTTACCTTTTATAAATAAAAATTTTAAATGAAAAAATACAGTGAAGTTTCATCTCACCTCAGTTAGAATGGCTATTATCTAAAAATCAAAAAATAATAAACTCTGGCAAAGATGTGGAAAAAAAGACACCCTAGTCCACTGATGGTGGGAATGTATGGAAGACAATATGGAGATTCCTCAGAAATCTGAAAACAGATCTACCAAATGACCCTGTCATCCCACTCTTAGAAATTTACCCAAAGGAAAAGAAATCAGCATATGAAAGAGTTATCTGTACCCCCATGTCTATAACACTTGATTCATAATAGCTAAGAAGTGGAATTAACCCAGATGCCCATCAACTGATGACTGGATAGAGAAAATGTGGTACATATACACTATAGAAAACTGCTCAGCCATAAAAAAGAATGAAATCCTGTCTTTTGCAACAAAATGGATGTAACTGGAGACCATTTTGCTTAATGAAGTAAGATAGTCATATGTTCTCTGGGATATTTGGTAGTTAATATAACATACAAAAATGTATAAGAATGAAACTGACATCTTATGATTTTATTATTGTTCATAGCCCTTGTATATTTTTCTGTGGAACAGTGGTCTTTCTATGTTTTACTTGTTGAACATGATGGTTAGTGGTGTATTAACCTGTTATAAAGCAAATTGAGAGTCTGTTATTGAAAAAACTAAAGGAAAAAAAGAAAGGAAGGAAAGAGGGAGGATGGGTGGAGGGAGGGCAGGAAATATGGTTATCTTCCTATAATTGTGTCTATGAAATACATGAAATCAGGGCTCGCATTGTGGCCTAGTACAATAAGCCTCATCCTGAGGGCTGGCATTCCATTTGGGTGCCATTTCGCTTCCCAGCTGCTCCACTTCCAATCTAGCTCCCTGCTAACGGCCTAAGACAGCAGTAGAAGATGGCCCAAGCCCTTGGGCTCCTGCACCCACATGGGATATTCAGAAAAAGCTCCTGGCTCCTGGCTCTGGCTCCTGGCTCTGGATTGGCACAGGTCTGGCCGCTGCAACCATTTGGGGAGTGAATCTGCAGATGAAAGACTTCTCTGTCTCACCCTCTCTCTGTAACTCTGCCTCTCAAATAAATAAATAAATCATTTTTTAAAAGGAAACACGTGAAATCTGTTCTTTTTATATTAATAAAATTTTTAAAAAATACACACAAAATACCCAAATTTATGAAACACAATGAAAGTTTGCTGAGAAGGAAATTTGTAACAAATGCCCATGTTAGAAAAGCATAAAAGTGTCAAATCAGTAATGTAAGCTCTCATACCTAAAGCCTGGAAAAAAATAAATCCAAAGCAAGAGTCATGAGTAGAATTAAAAATAGAAAAAAATAAGAAACAAAAGTTGTTTTCTTGAACAGATTAATCAAATTGACAAACCTTTATAAAAGGATGACAAAAAAATTCCAGAAAACAAAAAATTACTGATGTCAGGAATTGAAACAGGGTCCAGCCAACCTTATAGGCATGAAAAGGATGGTAGAGAATTCTGTGAACAGTTCTATACCTATAAATTTGGCAACACAGATGAAATGAACCAATTTCTTGAAAAACAAGCGTATTCAATATGAAATTGGTAAGTGGAATAGCCTGGTAACTGTCAAAGAAAGTTAATTCATAGTTTTAAAAAAATCCCATAACAGAAATCTCTAGGCCCAGTTAGTCTCACTGGACATTTCTGGCAAATATGTAAAGAGTTATCACCATTTTTTCATAATTTTTTAAATAAGGAAAAGGAAGAGAAAACTGTGATATTGTATGAAGCTAGTATTACCCTGATGCCAAAACCAGATAGACAAATAGAAGAAAACCACAGATTAGTATCCCTCATGAATATAGATAGAAGAATCTGTGACAAAATATAAGCAAATAGAATTGAGTAATGCATGAAGGATAATACACCAGGACCCAGAGTTTGTTCCAAGGCCATGCAGCCGGCTCAGTATTCAGAGACCCATTGGTGCACAGCCCAGCTTTCGTACAGGCTGGAGAAGAAAGAAATCCTGTAACAATGAACACATAACAAGCACTGGACACGATTCAGCATGCATTCATGATGTACAAAACTCAGAAAAGCATGAACAGAGGTCACCTTCCTCACTGGATAACGAGCATCTACAGAAAACCTATAGGTAACATTGTATAAATACTATGATTAACTATACTCTATTAAGAACATCAAAACCGAATACTTTTTCCTTAAGTTTGAGAACAAAACAAAGATATTCAGCATTTTTTTCTGGAAATTTGAGCCAGCATAATAAGGCAAGAAAAGGAAATAAAAGATTTACAGATCACAAAAGAAAGAAGAAAATTATGTTTGCAGATAACATGACCATCTGCATAGACAACCCCAAGAAATCCATCAAAAAACTCCTAAAACTAATAACTGAGTCAAGCATGGTGGGACCGTTCAAGATAAACATACGAAAATCAGCTGTGTTTCTATGTACTGCAGTGAACATGTTGAAGCTGGCATTAAAAATACACCAAATATTTCCAGTCATCTCCCAAAATGAAAAATTTAAATGTAAACCTAACAGACGATATACACTACATGTGTGCAAAACACTGATGAGAGAATCAAAGAATATCTAAACAATGGGTAGGTCTGCTCAGTCCATGGACTGGAATAGTCAGTATTATAAAAATGTCACTTGCCACCAGCGGATACAAAGATTTAACGCAATTCCATTCAAAACCCCAGCAAGATTTTTTTGTAAATTAAAAAATAGATTATTCTGCAATTAATATTGAAATGCAAAGGGACTAGGATAGGTCAAACAACTGTTAGAAAAAAGGACGAAGTGAGAGTGGTCACTGTACCCACTATCAAACTTGTACTACAGCAGTCGGTCTGCACGGCGTGGTGGGGAATGAACATGTGGATGGCACAGAGTGGTGATCCAGCCATAGATCACACAAAGACAAACAGCTGATTGTTGACAACCTCAAAAGCAACTCAGTGGAGGGAAGACAACCTTTTCAGCAAGTGGTGCTGGAGCAATTTGACAGTCATGTGTCAAAAAAATGAACCTTTCTAAACTTCCTGTCTTATGCATACAAAAATTCATAAAAGATGGATTGAAGATTTACGGTAAAATGCAACACTGTACCTGTTTTAGAAAAAAATAAGAGAAAAATCTTTGCAACTTGGGGCTATCCAATGATATTTTCTAGACCAAAAGCAAGACCTGCAAAAGGGAAAATTGATAAATTGGACTTAGTAAAAATGAAAAACATCTGCTGTAGGATTGATGAGAAGATAATTTACAAACTTTAAAATATATTTGCCAACTGCATATCTAGAAAGGATTAGTATCTGGAATACATAAAGGACTTTTAAATCTCATTGGTAAAAGAACAGTCTAATTAGAAAATGAACAGAAGACATAAAGAGATATTTCATTTACCGGACATATAGATGGCACATTACCTTATGAAAATATGTTCAATATCATTAGCCAGTATGGAATGAAAATTAAAATCACAATGAGATACTGTGTATCTCTTAGAATGGCTAAAGTAAAAATGATGACAATAAGGCGGAAGTGGATCACTGACCTTTTGCTGGTGGAAACAAAGAATGGGTCAGTCACTCTGACAAATATTTTGACAGTTTCTTAAAAAAAACCCGCAATCGCCACTACAGTATGACCCAATAATTGTACTCATGGTGTCTCTCCCTGAGAACTGAGAACTCGTGCTCGCCTAGAAGCCTGCATGTGAATATTTACAGCCGTCTTAGATGTCCTTCAGCAGTGAACTGTTGGGGCTGACACTGTGGCATAGTGGGTAAAGCCGCCACCTGCAGCACTGCATCCCATATGAGTGCCAGTTCAAGTCCCAGCTGCTCCACTTCCAATCCAGCTCTCTGCTATGGCTTTGGGCCCCTGCACCTGCGTGAGAGACCTGGAAGAAACTTCTGGCTCCTGGCTTTGGATCAGCGCATCTCTGGCCATTGCGTCCTTCTGAGGAATGAACCAAAGGATGGAAGACCTCTCTCTCTCTCTCTCTTCCTCTCCTTCTCTCTCTGTGTAACTCTTTCAAATAAAGTAAATCTTAAAAACAAAACAAAACAGTGAACCATTAAGCAAACTATGGTGTGACCAGGCTGTGGCCCGCTACTGAGTAATGAAAGGGGATGAGTTATCAATCTATACAGCAATCTGGGTGGATCTCCAGGGACCCATGCTCTGTGAAAAAGCCAATCCAAAGTGTTACAAACTGTGCAATTCCATTTACTTAATGTCATTGTGGTGGAAAAGTACAGGAATGCAGAACAGCTGTGTGGTTTGTAGGGGTTAAGGATAGGGTGAGAGCAGGGGTGACCATCAAGGGTACCAGGGTAATCCCTGAGGGGATGAGAATGATCCTGTCAGTGTGCCAGGAGTGATAGCGTCCTACAGGTCAGTAGGCCGTTCCCACAAGGGCGTGGGTAGAGGAATCGGGCGGTCTCTCTGTGTTGTTTCTTACAACTGCATGGGAATCTACAATCATCTCAAAGGACAAAATGCAATGAGAGATTTTGTCCATATGGCCGGGCCTAGAGTGGCATGAAGAGACCCAACTGTGAACTTACAGTGCCTTCCAAGTAGATCAAAGCAACACTCTGGAAAAAGGTGTGGTCCCCAAGGTTACTACTACAGGTTCTGCCTGTAGCAGAAGGGCTTCGGCCCGCAGCCCCTCTCGGTGTCAGGGAGGGGACAGTCTGGCCTCTGAGTGACTGCCCAGTCGTCTGCTGTCTGTGGGATGGCTTCTCAGAGGCACACGTGCAATGCAGACATCCAGAAACACTCACCGGCTTTCCCACGTGGCATATCAGAGTTGTGACATGAAGCATGACGTAAGAGAGAGAATGCCTATGATGTCTGTTCTGCGTGGGCCCTGGGCTCTGTGGAGTGGATCCCACTCTCCAGCGGGCAGAGGGTGTGCATGGTTCTCACAGTCGGCGTCTGCACACAGGACGGTGACTTGCCTGTGGGGACACTGCTTGTCCTGGCTGTGTCCCTGCAAATCGCGGCACATGGGCAGCACATCCATTCCTTTCTTCTAATCTTCCTACTTGTATTTTTTTTTTAAATTTGCTTATTTATTTGGAAGGCAGAGTTACAGAAATAGAGAGAGAGGGAGATCTTCCACCTGCTGGTTCACTCCCCAAGTGGCTGCAACAGCCAGGGTCTGGTTGAAGGCAGGAGCTTCACCTGAAGCCAGGATCTCCTGCATGGGTGCAGGGGCCCAAGCACTTGGGCCATCTTCTGCTGCTTTCCCAGACCATTAGCAGGGAGCTGGATCAGAAGTGGAGCAGCTGGGACTGAAACTGGCGCTCATGTAGGATGCTGGTGTCGCAGGCAGCGGCTTTACCAGCTGCACCACAACACTGGCCCCAATATTTCTGCTTTTAACCCAAAGAGCATTGTATTTTATGAGGAACCCAAGGAGGTTATGAGGGCTCTGTTTCACTGTTTCCAGCACTCAGCCACAGCGCCTCTCAGCTAAGTCTATCGTCACAATTCCAATCAGGATTCTGCTGAGCTGTGCTTAGAAAGTCCTGTGGTTCCCGTGCCATTTGCTGGGAAATGCTTAGACCTCCCTCCCTCCCTTTCTTCTTTCCCCTCCTCTTCCTCTCCTCCCCTTCTCACTCTACTATATCTCCCCCTCCTCCTTTTTCTTTGCCTGGGAGATGGAGATTTCTCTGTGCTTAGGGTGACTGATTGAATTTTACCTGAGCTAATTTGTAGTTGCTCATTCTTGTAATTGCACAAGGCCACACAGAAGCAAAGCATTGACTGCTACTGTACTGGGATTTCCCAGATGTATAATTTCAAATTGATATAAAAAAAGCTTTGCAATGCATTAATAATAGCATAAAACAAGATGCAGTAGGCCGAGGGTGAGCAGAGGCCTTATTGTCTTAGCTACAAAACCAGCTATAGGCCTTGGATGACTGGCGTTTATTGTTGGAATGGGTTTTCTGTCGCATACCTTGAAAACACAGAATCAGAGCAGATCTACACTGCACCCTGGCCTCTCCAGAGCCCCATGTACCCAGCCAGCGCATGTAAGCTGGAGGCACCCTTCTTACTCAGCAACTTGGAGAGCAGGGGGTTCTCCGTGATTCAAAAGCACCCATCCACGTCTCATGGGAGAAGCAGGTCTCCTGGGCTGTTTCTTTTATATGCTGCCATTATTCTTTGCCCAGCCTGGCACACGCGGCTCTGTGACATCAACAAACAAAGGACAGGAAAAAATCTGAGGGAGGCGACACAGTTTCCACATATATCTGGAGGTACTGGGCCAAGACACCTTGTTTTATTCTAGAAGTCTGTGTGTCTGCACTTGTGTATTTATGTGCCTGGCCACGGATGTCCTCGGCAAAGGGACGGCAAGTGGGGTTCTTTTTTATTATTATTAATTTGTATTTATTTATTTGAATGGCAGAGTGATTAAGAGAGAGAAAGAGAGGGAGAGACAGGGAGATCTTCCATCCGCTGGTTTGCTTCCCAAATAGCCACAATAGCCATGTCTGGACCCGGCTGAAGCCAGGAGCCAGGGACTCCATTCAGGTCTCCTACATGGGTGGCAGGGGCCCACGTATGTGGACCATTTTCTGCTGCCTCCCAGGTGTGTTGGTAAGGAGGTGGATTGGAAGTGGAACAGCTGGGACTTGAACTGGCGTCATAAGAACAGCTTAACCTACTGTGCCACACTTGCAGCCTTAAATGCACTTGTAAGTCAAGCCCAAGTTTCAGGGGGTGATGAAGCTGCAGGTACCTATATGCTGTTCCCACCCTGAAAGGTGTTTTCAGTGCCACCAGAGAGCATGTGGCCCAGAGGATGGAGTCCCCTGGGTGTTTGAGCAGAGAGAGCTGTGGGACAAGGACAGTGCTGTGGCCCCTCCCAGCCCCAGGCTGTGGGCAGGACCTCGCAGCCAGGACGGAGCCGCTGGGCTCTTCCCGGATGCGTGCAGGGCCTGGGGCCAGCACCTTGGGGCTGCGCCTCCTCGGACTACTATTTGGGTGTGATTTCACTTTTCCTCGGGATGCTCCTCATTTCTCCAGACCTTCCATGGAAATAGGTGCCACCTCCCACTTGTGCCTGTTTAGAGGATTTTGTTGTGTATTGAAAATTTTGATTTAAGAGATGTTGCTTAACAAGTAATACGTGTACATTATTATGGGGTACAGGGAATTATTTCAGCACATGTATACAGTTCAAACTCCCCAAATCAGGTAATCAGCATTTTCCTTTCCTTATCTTTTTATTTTTTAATGTTTAACCATTCCTTTAACTATGGAAATAAATGAAAGCTTCTCTCCCCTCAAAAAATGGATTTTGCGCAGGGGTATGCTTTTTGGGGCAAGGATGCCTTTTTACTGTCCTATAATTTATAGCGAGTTAACTGTACAGATGACTGACCTAGGGCCATAAAATTTTATTATTGCTGTCTTTCAGCCCCAAGTAGAAGGAGGACAATATCTGAGCATAACAATAAAGAGCACCATTTGTGGGGAGGGGGAGAGAGAGAGAGAGAGAGCGAACGAGCAATCGAGCTCCCTTCAGGAGACGCAGCCTGCGAGGAAGCTATCAAAACAGAGAAGGGCAATTAAGATCTTGCCCCTCGGCTGCCGTCGGGCGTCCGTGGAATTGTCACGGTGTTGGAGCACGCGCCTGTCCCAAGTCTGGCAGCCGCTGGCCCGGGCTGACCCAGGAGCTCCTTCTAGTCTAATTCCTGTGATTCTAAGCCCGAGTTCATTATCTAGGAAAGCACATTAAAAATAACGGCGAGAAAAGCACTTCAACACCTCTCACAAATTATAGCAGTCGGATGCAATTTGGATTAGATAAAATATATATTTATTTTATGGAACAAACATGCAGACAATAAAATTTTGTTTAACAGTAACGGTATTATGCAGCGACTCAGTAATGGAATTGAGACCTTTATTATCGAATGCTGCTTTTGAGGGAGGTGATTGAACTGATGCACCCCAGCCCCCACCCCGTACCCTTCTGAACGATTTCCCTTACTCGCCATCATGTTTTCAGGGATTGGAGAGGCGTTAGACTGGGCTGGAGAGAAAGAGGTTCTCCATACCATCTGGAGGAGAGGTGCTGGTCCCCTGTCGCACCCTGCTAGGCTGGGCCAGGGGTAGGGCGTGCCTGCTGCTGTGAAGGGGCTGTGGGTGCAGGAACAGTTGGAGCTAAGACAGATGCTGTGTGCATCATGGCAGCTCTCCAGCTGCAAGGCACAGGAAGTCTGGGTGCAGCCTGGCTCCAGTCTGGATGCGGAGTCTTCCCCCTCAAATCCTGCCAGCCCAACCCCGAGTGCTCACCCGTCACAGTGCAGCGCCACGTGCTTTCAAAGGCTGGAGAGATTGTCCCCCCAATTCTCCCTTCCTCTCCAAGTCCTGCTGGCCAGGACTCTGCGCCTGAGGCATCTGGGAGTAGGGAGATGGCTCATATCTGCAAAGGACAGGCTCCCTGTTGGGGCGGGGCAGGCAGAACTTCTGTGAGGAGAGAGGAAGGGTGATGGCCAGTGAGTGGGATACTGAGGCGTCCGTGGCTATGGCCAGCGTGGAAAAACAAGCAGAGTTTGGTGCCCCTCTGCAGAGGGGCACCAAAGACAGAGTTGGGGGTGGGAGCACTGGCTGGGGAAGGGGGAGCAGGTGGGCAGAACCAGGAGGGGAGCACTGGCTGGGGGAAGGGAGCACTTGCTGGGGAGGGGGAGCAGGTGGGCAGAACCAGGAGGGGAGAACCTGGAGGGAAAAGTGCCTGCTCACAGGGGCCTCGCAGGAGGCCGGCTCCTGTTTTGGTTCCGACACTGTTTTATTGATCATTTTCAGGATCAGGTGGCTACGAAGTCCAGTTTTTCTCCTTGCTCTTCATGGTTCTGTTGCTTTGGGAGCTTGGGGTGACTCTGCCCCTGTCGCCGCTGTGTCTGAGGGGTGCTAGGAGGGGCTGCTGAGCAGAGGGGCGCCGCATCAGGAGCAGTGGTACAGACACCAGGAGCTCCTGTCCTCGGGCCCTGGAGTCGGGGACCGGGGAGCCCGTGTACCACCTTCTCTGCGCCAAGTCCAACTGCACCAGCACTGCTGGTGGTGCTTTGCAGGGTCTTCAGCTACTTGTCAGCGTACAAAGTTCCCCCAGGAGTCCAGGGCTCCCTTTCGCCCCTGCCATTCCTATCAGCCCTTGCTTGTAGTTTCTAAACTGCGGGCTGGCCCAAGACCCCGGGAGGAGCGGCCTTTTCCTGGGAGTGCTCGACCCCTCCACGGAAACACTCAGGGGGCCCCCACGTCAGCAGCAGCCACCAGAGGCGAAAGCACGAACTCACAGAGTGTGTGCTGCTTTTGCCCAGGGAGGGGACAGTGAGGATCTCTGGGGCAGACGGTGAGGGGAGCGCAGGAAGGCTGAACACACCTGCTTCAGCCCAGGGGCTTGGTCGGCCCAGTGGGCGGTGAAGAGCCCTGAGTGCTGGCCCGCCTGGTGGAGGCACCAGCACACAGCAAGTCCCCATGGGAGCTTCCAGACCAGGGAGCTGCGGTGACTCCACTGACTGCGTCCTTAAGAAGGGAGAAAACAGATGGCCGGGGTCACTGAGCAGGTGAATTTGCTGCGTCTTTACAGAAAATTATCCCAGGGAGGAGTCTGTCCATCTGGGGCCGTCATCCAGTGCACTTGTACAGAGAGGAGCCACGCCTATGACCGTGACAGGTCGGGACACCCAGGTCAACGCCGTTCCCTGGGAATCGTGGGGTGCTGCTCTTTGTGCTTTTGCTGACACAGGACTCCCAGGCTGTAACACCTGTCGTAGGACTGGCCTTCGTGGGATGCAGCCCTCGGTGGGTCTACCCCACTCCAGGGGGTGGAAACACAGGGCCCCTGCCCCTGCCCGCTGCGTCCAGCAGCTGTGAGTGTGCGTGCTGCCTTCCCACATGGGACAGCATGAAGATGGGAAGTGGCAGGTGGCATGGGACAGTGAGGGGTGGACAGGCCTTCAAGTTTGTAAACCAGGGAAGAGCCTTCCTCCAATAATTGTGTGTCTGCATTGAAGAATCAAGAAGCCCCGGAGCTAATGCTGGACGGTGTTTATGCTAAGGTGTGCAGCAGTCACCGGGCGTGCTCTGCTCCCCACCACGTGTGTCACGTGTACCCAGAGCAGCGAGCCGACGCCCTGGGCAGCTGTGCCTCGTGGCCCATGGTCTCTGCAGCCTGTATTCTGCTCCTGGCTTTAGGGATTTCCTAACGGTGGCAGCCTCGCCTCTGACTTTCCCCGTGGTAAATGGTTGCGCCGGCCTCAGTGTGGACCTCTGAGGATCCTACTCAGGACGTGAGAAGAGATTCCCGGTGCCTGTGGGGACTGCAAGGCAGGCGCAGGTGCTGTCTGTTATGCTCGGCAGCATCACTCACTTCACATGGGACTCTGTCCACTGAGGCCATTGTTCCAGAGTTCTTTTTTCCGATCGTGCGGGGGGAAAGATTGTGAAATCCTTCTACACTATAGGGTGAGAGATGGGTCAGTATCTGTGCAGACGTGGCCCCTGAGCTTGTCCTGTAGCTTCCTGAGTGCAGTGGCCCCGCAGGTGACAAGGCAGGAGGCGGCCTGGGTCACCTGCCTCCACGTCCGTGCCACAGCCAGTGTCTTCCAGTGGCTGATCACAGGGTGTCCAGGGCTGGCGCAGCCTGGCAACACCCGGCTTGTGGCTCTCATTCTGCTGAAATCCGCGTTCTTGAAGGGGCCATGTTTAGAATCTCATCCAGCTCTACAGAAAATGCCTCTGCACACCCACTCGAATGGTTGAAATCGATGGAGCTGACCACATGAGCTGACCGTCACTTTTCTTCTTTTCTGGTGGGAAATGTTCCGTGAGCTGGTCCCACCATGTCTCCTGTGAGCACCAAGGCCGAGGTCCCCCGGGGGGGACAGCATCACCCTTCAGATAGTGACCGCCTGGAGCCTTGCGCATCCCTGCTGTAGTGGGGAAAGTTTACAAATGGAAAGCAGAAATGCTTCTGCTGGGGGAGTTGTGCCTGATTCCCCTCTGAGCCCAGCAGGAATGTGGAGCAAGGATGCAGGTACCACCCACCAGTGCATCCAGCTGTGGTTCCACTGCGAGGGTGGCTCCCGAGGCTGAACTGGTAGGAGGGACGGCAGAGCAAACACAGGCCCAGAACCTTTGCTTTTGAGCCCGATCTGTCGCCGTGTCATGAAATACATATTCATAACCCTGCAGCTCTGGGAGCCTGGGCAGGCATCGGGGGCTGATGAGAAAAAAGTTGATTTATGATGATCTCAAAAACATGGTCTCCGAAGATGTATTCAGCAGCGCTGAGGCTTCAGGTTTAAGCTCTATGAATTTTCCCGAGCTGTCTGGGATTACCCATCTGTTTAAAGGTTAACTGTCTCCACACTTTCGAAATGGGTATTTCTGTTTGGATTCTTACTTTGTTCACGTTAATGATTTATCAAATGCAAAACGCAAAGCCAGGGAAATTGCTTTCCACCCTGGGTATGGAATAGCTACCTGACCAAGTTTCTGAGAGACACCCAGGATCAACTTGGAAGTCCTGCTGCCCCAGGCCGCTCATTCTGAATAAGGGAAAAGGACTGCGTGGACCGCGTGAGGCCAGGTGTCGCAGAACGGGGACTTCGTTTGGGTCAATATCTTACCTAGTGTGCCCGTGGCTGTTGGGAGTCTCGGACCCCTTCCCATGTCTTCTCTCCATAGAGTCTTATCCAAATAGAAGCCTTTCCGTTTCTGAACGTGCTTATGTTCTCATGTGCTATTCGTGCACATTTCCAGGAATTGATTTCCTCACATAAAAGAGCACGTAATTCTTCTCTCTTGATAGTTTTGGAAGTATGACAACTTGCTTTGTAAATACGGTTTTGAATGTTACATGTTGAAAATTCTATGACCTCAGACAATTTATTAGTCACTCGTTTAGCTTTTGATACTGTTGTTAATAGGATCAGCTCACAGTGGCAATTACTCGTGTTTCTGTAGCTACAAAGCATTCTGTTGCTTTGGAACGATAGCCAGCATTGCCCCAAAGGGCCGTGGCTTCATACTGCATACTGCACAGTGTGTACCGCGCACACACTGCACACCCGCCGTGGCGTGCTGTGGCCCTGGTGCACTGGGGTTGGGGCAGATCTCCCCCGCCCCCCAATGGGTTGCTGAGCTTTGGCCAGACAGTTGGCCAAGGATTAGGGTTACCATGGTTACCTGAGAGCAGCCCCATGGGGTGGACCACACTCCAGCCCTGTGCTCCCATCCAAAGTTTTTGAGTGCATGATCCTATCAGAAAAATATTCTTAACCACCTTGCCCCCTATATACATGTTTATGTCACAAAATATGTATACTTATGAATTTGAAATGTACTATAAGGCACACATGATATAGAAAATAAAATGACTAGATGGGTTAAATAGCATCAGCTGCTGATTGTATTAACTATACAAAGATATTTTGGCTTATTTTGCATCTGTGCTCAATGCATAGCTGCTGGTGTCTTGCCAGTCGCCGTGACTACCTACCACCACCGCCTGCTGTCTCAACGCACAAGGTGAACTCCAGGAGGGGTCCATGGGGACACAGATGGGTGGGCGGGGCTGCCTGCGCTTCTCTTTGCGGTCATGGCGGCTAGAGGAGGGCCTCCGCTGTCTCCTTGACGTGGTCTGCTTCGACCATGATGCTGTCAAGTTCCGTATTCTCTGTGCAAGTCTTTTGTGAAGCCACCTGACCCTCTTGCGAGGGTGGATTTGGTTAAAACTAAGCAATCCAACCTGCAGGTGCACCTTGCCAGCCACAGGTGGAGGTGACAGCGTGCCCACTGGTCCCGTGCCCTGGGCATTTCTGGGCACCCACAGATGCCTTGCTACGGGGTGTGTATTCCACTTGATTGCTGAATTCAGCCAAGGAGCAAAGCACACTCAAGGATGGTTTAATATGGCGCGAAGTTTTCATTTGCAGGTACAACCACTGGAGTCAGAAGTCCACCCTGTACTTGCCCAGTTTCTCATCTGTAAAATGGGTACGGCAGCATTCACCTCGTAAGATCCGTGAAGAGTGGAGGAGCAGAGGCATCTAGGGCCAAGTCTGGAGTGTAGTGTCTGCTGCAGAGTCCCGGCTGTCATTACCATCGTCACTGTGATTACCAGCCAGTACTGTTCATTGAACTTGAACCAAAGAGGCTGGCAAAAGAAGACAGATTAAGACAGAAGCTGTAGATACCCAATTTTAAAAGTCAGGAACTTGGTTAGAATTCTTGTGGAGAATTTGAGCACAAAAACAGACACGTTTAACTGAATCATGCAAGTGTAAGACTCCCTGCCACAACTCACTCCTCGCTGCCTTCTCTCGGTCTTCACGCAGGGCCTGCAGCCTCAGACGCACGCACCCTAGTTCTGCACCTTGGAGAAGGGCCTTCCTTACCTACACAGGCTAAATATTCCCGAGACACAGCTGTCTCCCCCTCCCCCAGCGCCGCCTCGATATCCCAGCCGCACATTTTCCATCCTTAAGTCTCAGGAAGAAGATGCTAACACTGAAGAAGATCTCTCTCTCTCTTTTTTTTGTCTGAGTAAAGTAAAAGGTAGGGTAATTTTTGATTAAGTGTGCTGACAACACAAACTGTTCTTCCCCGAACTTGCCGGTGTGACTGAGGCTGAGCGCTGAGCGTGGCTGGAGGTGTGATAATTGCCGGCGCGCCATCTGAAGGTCCGGGCTGCTGCGGGCTACACAGGCTGCGGATTACTTTTGTGTCTATCTCTGTCTTTCTCTCTCGCTCTGTTCTTTAAAAGTTGCCTTCTGCAAATGTTCTCCAGCTGTTGAGAAATTGTTTTTCATCTGGAGCCGCAATTGTTTTTAAGAGATTGATTCAAATGCATAAGGAGTCCCAGGGACTGGTATTTGCATTTGCAACAATAATTATTAGATGCTAAAACTGTGGCTACATGAGGCAAGAATTTCTAATTATTCTCTATTATCTGGGCCCAACTTTTTCCCTGCTGCAGTAGCAATGCACAGAGCAGAACACACACAGCAGGTCGAGCTCCAGCAGTCACCGTGCCCGTGTCCCCGGGAGGCCCTGAGTTGACCCCAAATTTGTTTTGGTGCATTCATACGCCAGGCCCACCTCAGAGCGCTGCTGGATGGTGACAAAACCTCTCTGCCCCTTTGCCGTTGGCACAGCAAAGAAACTGGGCTGGGGGAGGCGTGTCCTGCAGCTGCCCCCCAGAGCTGGGGAGGAGCTGCCGCTCCAGTGAAAGGGGCCTGGCAGTCGTCCAGGGGCTCTGTTTCCATGGTTGGGTCTGGTGGCCTTGGGGATGACCTCACGGCCCAGGGAGGAAGCCCATGTGACTTGTCGGAGGGCACAAGTATCATTCAGGAGGCACAAGGTGTGAGTAGTGGCTGTGTCAGTGTACAGCCTGACCATGGCTATCACATGAGAATTACATACAGGGAAACAGAATATCACGTCCCAATTCTTTAAATACTCCTTTACGTAATTAATGGCAAGACGAATACTACATTCGAGCCTAGGAGGAACACAGTGTTAAAGAGGCAACACATCCTGAGCCTGCTGGGTGACAGTGACAGAGCTACAGGAGCAGCCTCCCCACTCTCCCTCGAGATGCACCTGCTCAAGTTGGGGCTGGACAGAAGGCTGCACAAGCCTGGCCAGTGGACTCGCTGGTGTTCACGTGGTCTGGGTTGGGCAGAAGCAGCCACAAACCAGCACCCCCAGGGAGGGCACGGCTGGTCCCAAAGACCCTGAGTCCCCAAGAGCAAGTTAGGGGCCACGCTGGCCTGGGAGTGACCGATGAGGGCCCTTGCCGAGGTTGCCGACCTGTGCTTCAATCTTGTGTTTGCTTTGGGGACTGAAGAGGACTAGCTGGGGTCAAAGGTGAAGGAAGGAGTCTGAGGATGCGCTGGTGTTAGGGAGGCCAGGAAAAGAGCAAGGGCATGGTCAGCCGACACCTGTCCATGCCAAGGTGGTATTTCCTGTCTGGTGGTGTGCGATCCAGCTGGTGGTCCTGTTTCTTTTTTTTCTTTTCTTCTTTTTTTTTTTCTTTTTTGACAGGCAGAGTTAGACAGTGAGAGAGAAAGAGAGAAAGGTCTTCCTTCTGTTGGTTCACCACCCAAATGGCCACCACGGCCGGCGCAGCACTCGGATCTGAAGCCAGGAGCCAGGCGCTAGGTGCGTCCCCATGGTCTCCCATGTGGGTGCAGGGCCTAAGCACTTGGGCTATCCTCCACTGCCTTCCCAGGCTACAGCAGAGAGCTGGACTGGAAGAGGAGCAACTGGGACAGGACCAGTGCCCCAACCGGGACTAGAACCTGGAGTGCCGGCGCCGCAGGCAGAGGATTAGCCTAGTGAGCTGTGACGCCGGCCATTGGTCCTGTTTCTTTTAGAAAGGGTCGATGTGGGAGAGACCCAGACTGAGATTCAACATGAGACTCTGACGAGGTCTTGTCCCTGTTTCCAGCTCCCTGCAGTCCCTGCTCTGGGTCTGAAGATGCATTTCGGCTCTGCCTCTGCTGAGGCCGGGGATTACAGCCAGCTGGCCCAGTGCCTGCCCGAGCCTCTGCACCCGGTGTTTATGGGGCTGTGGTCTTCCAAGGGCACAGATGCTGCTACAGCTTCCTGTGTCCAGAACAAGGAAACCAGCATGTTTGGTGCCCAAACGCCAAGATGTGAAGTAGATGCTGGAGATCAGAGGTGGACAGCGTGAGAGCCGGGCGTCTCCACCCACAGCACCCACTTGTGTGTGTGCACAGCGGGACCCTGTCGTCTCACTCCCCTCCCACACGCTTCCCCGCCCCGCCTCAGTCTCCCAAGGTCGGGCACCTTTAACTCATCAACACAGTTTTGCAACAGCATTAATGCCTCTGATTGGGAGCTTGCCTGGGAGAAGGTGAGAAACAGGAAGAGTTGTGGAGTGGGGAGCAGGCTCTCCTGTCCGATGCTGGCATCAACCAGGCCTTCGCCGTCGCAGATTTCAGTCATGAGGCAAATGGGCAGGACCTGGGGGATGTACGCCGAGGAAGGCAAGAGTTTCTTCTTCCTCTTCTTCCTCCTCTTATTCTCCCTCCTCTTCCTCCTCCATTTATTTATTTATTTGAAAGGTGGAGTTACAGAGGCAAAGGCAGAGAGAGAAAGTTTCTTTAATTTGGTTCGAGAGTCTGTGCCTCCCCTAGTACAAAAAATATTTGCAAGTCAGGGACCATGAAGAGAGTCAGTTGATGACCAGAAAGGTATTCTTATCTAAGAGCTAAGTCGATCTTGACAAAAGGCAAAAATCCCACCTAAGGGAGAAAATCATCACTGATTCTGAGTGTTTCATCCTGCTGGGGAGAATTAGAACTGTTCTGGGCCCGACAGATGTCTGTGTGAGGAATGTGCAGATCGGGTGCCCCGGCAAGTGCGCCTGTGGTTCTCGGAGGGCAGCTCTTGGCCAAGTCCTCATTGCAGACTCTTCGCACCGTCGGCATTTGTGCAGTGTTACGGAGAGTGCGATGGCGATGGCAATGCGTTCTTACCACACCCAGCTGAAGGGAGACGGACAGACAGAGATGGAGGCCTAGGCAGCTCCTCCAGAGCCGTGGAACAAACACAAGGAGGCACCTGAGAGTCCTCATCTGCCGACCCGGGCCACTGGCAGGACCTGCACAGTGCAGTGGCATCTGCTTTAGTCCACGTTCCAAATTCTTATGCAACCCTAAGGATATTTTCATTTTACTTTAAAATAAGGGAACTCTAAAAAAAAGATAAATAAGTCAAAATGGTCCCAGTTCCCTTTTAAATTTCTTTGCAAGTAGGAGAGGTGCTAAGATTTTCAAACTCGTTTTAACTCAGTTTCTGCAAAGCATGGAGGATTTTTTTAACCTCTGAAAGTGATTTAGTGGGGGATTTATATATGTTTTCATTTTGAGAAAATAGGGATAAGGTTACAGTTTTATTTTCTCCTCTTTGGTTGTTTGTGTTTTTATTACTTTTTGTGATAAGCACATGTGTTTATACTAAGGAAAATGAAGTGATTTTTTTTTTTTCCTAATCAAGCAAAAAAAAAAAAAAAAGTGCTGCAACATGTAGCTGCGATGGTAAGGGGTCCACCAGGCTGAAGTGACTTGTTTTTTAGGACCAGGACCCCTGATAACCCAGGCGAGGATGACAGGAGACCCCAGGTCCAGGCGGCAGAGGTCTGCTTCCAGCCCCTCCCTGAGCGCTGAGAGCCACCTCTGGGTTGGTTCTTCTAGGTCCTGGCCAGCACCCAGGTCTCCTGCTCAGGAAAGGGAGACCCCAGTGATGGACATAATGAGTCCTGTGAGCAGTGGGATGAACCTGAGGTCTTCCTAGCCAGCAGAGACGGCCGGGGACAGGCCATCCCAGGGTCGATCCACTGTAAGTCTTTTAGGAACACCTTTGCTAGAGCAAGTAGGCACATACAAGAGCAGGGAGAACAATCCGGTGAAGCCGTGTGCCCATGGCCCAGCTCCGGTCATGATCCACCCTTCGCCAACCTCTCTGCCAATGCTTTCTCTAAAAACAAATCCTTGGTTTCATAACATTTCATTCAGAAATACCTGTGTTTTTCGGCAAGACAAAAACATAAGCAGGATATAAGCCTTATAATAGTTTTTCAAAATCACTGTTACCCAGCCCCTGTTGTCTTTTGCTGTTTCAGGTTTATCCTACTGTTAACTTTTCTTTTTCAAATCCAAGTCTAAGTGAGCTCTATACATTGTCTTCAAGACATTCATGGAAAATGATTATTATAGAAAAAACTATCCATGATTTCAAAGTTTCTTGCACCAAAATTAAATCTTTTAATTCCAGTTCCCACAAACACTTTGAAGTACTCTTGTGCATGAGTTTGTATGCCTTTGAAGAGTCCCGACCAGTTGGGTTAAATTCTCTTTGTGTCCCTGTCATTTCTCTTGAATTAATGGACTGCTTGTCCTGTGGAATTCCCAGCTTTCTGGATCTGCTGATCGCATCCTCCTGTGCTGTTTAACAAACCTTTCTTTCCCTTGCATCCCCTATAAACTGGCAGTCTAGGTCACTTTCAAGTTTTCTTTCTTTCAAGCATAATCCATTGTCCACTGTTTCCAGTTAAAGGAAAATCACACTTGAAGCTATTTACAACTGTTCCAGTCTTGATGATGTCATATACAATACATTCCTGCATTTAATGCTGCTCCAAAAATGTGGGCAGTATTATTTTGGTGAGCAGATCTTCCACCAGGCCACGGACCTTCTTGAAGATTTTTACCTGCACTTTAGGGATGCTAAGATAAACCCAAACGGGCTGCGGAGTTCTCACTAAATGAACACAGAACTCTGAGGGGGTGTCTGTCCAGCACTGAGAGGCAGTGGCAAATAGCTCCTGCACTTTGGGAGAGACAGGACGTCCAGTTCCTCTCCCCTCAGCAAAGGAGCCGACCCGCTGTGTGGTTCCCGGCGAATGGACGTGGATATGGAAACAGGGAACTTCTGAACGTGCAGACACAATTTGCAGAAGTTTTAAGAAATGATGCGTTGGTTGAGTCACGGCCGTCACGATGCCCACACGCGGTGCTGCAGCTGTGATTTCTCTTCCCAGTGTCCACGTGGGTCTAGATCTCAGCGGCTTATGTGAACAGTGATTAATCCGTTTGTTTTAGTGGTTCACGGAGTAGGGTTGGAGACTTGATCCCAAGATGGCGTCTCCCAGTGGGAGGTCTGGGGCTTGTTAGGAGCCTGCCCTTGGAAGGCAGTCTTCCCAAGAGGGTTGATCATGAAAGCCGAGCAGCCCCCCCCCCACCTCCACCCTGACCACCACCACACTCATGGGGTCACCTGATCTTGGTCTGTGAACCTCCGAGCAGTGGGCCTAAGCAAGGCTTCTTCCTCCCTACGCAGCTTCTCCAGTGTTCCAGTTAGAGCAGTGGAAAGCGGACTGACCCAGAAAACTGGTCCCAGAGGGCCGGGAGCCTCACCGCGCAGACGTGGAGGGACCTTTGGAGCTGTTTCTTCTGGCAAAGAGCAGAAGGGCCTGGGGGTTGGGTGAGAGGACGTTTAGAGCACTGTGAGCAGAGGTGATTCTGACGCAGGCTCCAGGCTAGGGTGCTGGGAGAAGCCTGCAGAGTGATGGGCACACCCATGAGGCCCCAGAAGGGACAGAGACTAGAGGCCATCCTTGGCACCTGGCGGCAGAGGACCTGCCTTCCCTGTTGGTGTTAGTGGAGCTCTCGGGCCGCAGCAGAGTGTGGGAGAGTCCTTGGAGGCTCATCTCTGAAACTTTGAAACCATGGATAGTTTTTCTATAATACACATTTTCCATGGACATTTCAAAGACCCACTGAACAATGTATAGAGAGCTGGCCTGGGAGAGGGGCAACCGGGACAGAATCCGGCGCCCCGACCGGGACTAGAACCCGGTATGCCGGCGCCACTAGGTGGAGGATTAGCCTGTTGAGCCACGGCACCGGCTGCTTTCTTAGACTTGGATTTGAAAAAGAAAATCTAGCAGCAGCCCCATCAGAAGCCTAGCAGTGCACACCGGTCTCCGAGATCTTCGGGACAGAATCAGTTCAGGAAGGCTCACTCGGGCACAGCTTGCTTGCACAGTGCACAGAGGCAGCCTGGCTGCAGCTGTGTGCAGGTGGGTCCCGGGCCAGGTGTGGCCTCTGAGGGCAGCAGACGTTGGCATCATCCATGGGATGCAGGTTTTGCAGAGCAAGGGCTGTGGGGTCACGGTGGAGCCCCCACTACTTCTGAGGGAACCCTGGCAGTGCAGGCAGAGATATGGCAGGGTTGGAGCCCCTGATGGGGTGATAGTGGGTGTTGCTGCAAGAGGGAAGCCACAGCAGAGACCTCAGGAAGATGAGGCAGCAGCTCCAAGAAGCCTGCGATGCAAGTTCTGGGAAAGCCATTGGCATCGGCATGGCTGCAGAGACAGGGAGGCCTCTACCTACATACACAGGCTGCTTCCAACAAAGAGGGCACGAGACTGAGACCTGTGGCAGGGGCAGAGCTGCTACAGAGGGACTCACGGGAGCGATGCCACGCAGAAAAGGGGCTGGAGCTACCAGAGAGTCCTCAGCAGGCAGTGCCTAGTGGACCTGCGGAGAACAGAGTCCGAGCTGGGAGAGCTGAAGCCCAAGAGGCCCGGCTCCCTGCTGATGTCAAGCTTGCTTTGGTCGGAGACTCTTCTACTTCCTGCCCGCCATTTGGGAAAGAAAATACCTACCCCGTGCCTGTCCCAGCATATCTCAGACTTGTGTAACGTGAACTTTGACAGACTCACCGTGGAAAGATGAGACTTTGGACTCTGTGGGCTTTGGATGGATGTTGGACTAAGATTTGGGACCTCGAGGATGGATGATTGTGTGTTGCCTGTAAGAGGAGCGTGAGTTGTGGGGAGCCAGGAGCGTGGTGCTATGGTCTGAGCGCGTGCGGATGTTCTAACCCCAAAGTCTCACATTACAATGAACGGTTTAATGCTCACGATGATGGATTAAGGATGGAAGGAGGCCTGGTCAGAGGTCTGTAGGTGGCTGGGGACTTGCCCTGGGAAGGCAGTTCTTGGGAGAGTTGGTTGCACAAGCAAGCACGCTCCCTGCCTCTTCGCTGCCTGGCTCACCACATGGTCTTTGCCTGCACACACTCAGCCACTGCCGGTCTCCGCCCTCATCAGACAGGAGACCATTCGGCCTGTGGGCCTCCAAAACGTCGCCTGAAATAAAAATATTTCCTTCGAAAGTAGCACCTCTTGGGTAGTTTCCTTAAAGGAACAAAAAGATGGCTCAACAGGCTAATCCTCCGCCTTGCGGCGCCGGCACACCGGGTTCTAGTCCCGGTCGGGGCACCGATCCTGTCCCGGTTGCCCCTCTTCCAGGCCAGCTCTCTGCTGTGGCCAGGGAGTGCAGTGGAGGATGGCCCAAGTGCTTGGGCCCTGCACCCCATGGGAGACCAGGAGAAGCACCTGGCTCCTGCCTTAGGATCAGCGCGGTGCACTGGCCGCGGCACGCCGGCTGCAGCAGCCATTGGGGGGTGAACCTACGACAAAGGAAGACTTTTCTGTCTCTCTCTCTCTCACTGTCCACTCTGCCTGTCAAAAAAAAAAAAAAAAAAAAAAAAAGATGGCTAGTGCAGATGGCCTTTCCAGTTTTCACCAAAGCTGTCCACTTGTTGCCCCTCAAGGGAGCAAGCAGAGCCCTTCCTGACATCTCATCCCGCCGCCTGCAGCCCCCCTGGATGGCCACGCTGTGTCTCATCACAGGCTTGGCGATGAGATGGACTTCTAGATAGGGAAATGGCTGCTCTGATTGCAAAGGAGAGACTGATAGGACCAGCTGACCCTTGGAGAGAAACTCTTCCCGTTACAATGTTTAGTTGCAAATTGCTGACATCAAAAGGAATCTGAGTCTACAGGCTCAGGCCGGGTTGGGCTGGAGGCTGAGGAGGGGCACCCTCTCTGCCGTGCTGCAGGTTCTCGGGCTCTGAGACTGTCCACAGCCTAGACTCTGGCGCTGGACAGACAGGGGCCCTGTCTACGGGCACTCACCCACAGGCCCGGGGCGACCCTCTTGCGTGCTGCTGCCCTCCGTGGTATTTTCAGTCTCCATGGCCTTGGCCGTCTGTGGAGAGCGTGGCTCCCTGTGCCCGGTGCAGGACTCCTTCTGCAGATCTACATTGCAAGGTCTGTTTTTCATGGAGGCGGGTGGTGAAATCCAAAAGCCAAGTGTCCAGAGGCTTTCTGCAGCCATGATTAATTCTCCTCCCCCTTGCAGTGGTTGGCGCGGGGCACATCCCAATGAGGTGCGGCATCTGGGGAGCCCTTGCCAGCCAGATCCTATTGATCAGGTGGGCGCGGAGGTGGGCGTGGGCAGGACTTCTGCCCTGGATTGCAAGGATGCCTCTCCTCTCTGCAGACAATGCTGCCTTGTACTTAAAGCTCCCTTAATTAATCTTTTTGGGCAAGGAGGCGTTTCGGCACTGTGGCAGGCACTCTTAGAGAACGGGTGGACGGTGGGCCTGGGAGGGAGCCCAGCACGCACATCGCACATCACGGGGAGGTGGGGTGTGTTCAACATGGTTCGGGGGAGATCAAGCCCTCCAGGACAAAAAAAATGAAAGAGGCATTTAATTGGAACACTTAGCAATCACAAAACCAAGACAGAGGTTAAATTGTTTTGAGCAAGAGAAATTAATACATTAAAGGTTACATTTCCAACTGAGAGGCAGTGAGCCTGGCTCTTCCGCGGTGTCAGAATTACATAAGGCAGGAGAAATGGTTCTGAAATGATTGTGGAGTCATTAACAAAAGGCGAGGCAGGGTAAGACACTTCCCAGCAGGGGGGTGCGGGGAAGAATGAAGACATGGCGAGAGCTCATTAAGAATGAATTGCAGACCATAAACATTTGAAACCACTAAGTGTGGAGTTCTATCTGTTATCTAATGACTCAGAAATTAGAAAACTCGCAGTGACTTTCAGAAAAGGAGTCGACTTTGCAGGAGGCCGCTTGCCATTATGGGCGCAAAAAGGTGCTTTTTTCTCTCCACTGGGGGAAAGCCTCTTATCTTTGTAAATCAGCACAATTGAAGCAACCTCAGCTCGGCCCTGGGTTTCCCTTCTGTGTAATTACACCGCGTCTCAGATTTAGTTATAGGGAGATGGAAAGGAACCTGCTGGCCGAGGGGGCAGAAGCAGGAGACCCGAGTCCACAGCTGGTCTCTGGCCGCAGATCCAGTCTCTCTACTTGGCCAAAAAAGCCTTGCCACGAACTCCTCCAAAGCGGATTCACGCGTTGTTTTGCTTGTGGGAGATTCCATTGGCACTGTCATTAACTGCGTGGTTTGATAGACAGGCTCAATGAAACGAGCCAGTCCATCCTCACTGTCAGCTCTGCCCTCTCCCTGCCACAGCCTTCCCCTGCAAGAAAAAGGAGCTCTTGGACTTCGGGTGATGGGAGACTCCAAATGCCAGCTGAGGCAGGGGCATCCAGGCCCCGTGTGAACTCCTTGATCCTCCAGAATGTTCAGTGCCCTCTGCTCGGTGATTCACCCTCCCAGGACTCTAAAGTGCCTCCTGGGAAAACAGATGATGTACCACAAAAGCAGTTTCCTTTCAGACAGAGCTGGGTCCCGAGCAGCGTGAGGAGCCCCGGACCAGGCAAACAGCTTTGCCAGGGGCCAAGACTTTCACTGGGCAGCCTGGTGTCCAGGACCCTGTTACTCAGAAGGGACATGTGTGTAGACAACCCGTGATTACCTGGCACCATCTCATCGCCTCACGTGGCCTACGAGAAAGGCACAGTGGACAAAGCCCATTTGACTGTCCAGACGCCTCCTGGTCTTGGTTGCTCTTGTTTATTTCCCCCACCACCGCCATGCAGCGGGGGCAAGGCCAGCTTCCACAGGGTTCAGAGGCCGCAGGACTAAAGAGAAGTGTGAGATGCTTGGGGAACCACTTGTGCTGAGAACAGCCCCCAGTGCAGATGTGCATGGCAAAGACAGGCTCCCAGAGGAACCGCGTTTGCTGCTTTCTGTCTTGCAGCACTACGATCCCTAGCCGGGTCATCCTCCAGGCTCTGGGCATCTCACAGATGAGGGGAGGGAGGCCCACTCCATTCCCACCCTTAGTGCCTGAGGTCAAGCACATCGCATGAAGACAAGCGGTGTTTTCAGTCCCTAGTTCAGTGAGCTGCAAAGTGGGAGTGCGTGTAACTGATCAGCATCACGTGCTCAGTGACTTACTGGGATGGGAGAAGGGTGTGTGTGTGTGTACATGTGTGTGTGTGACACATGCATGCATGCATGTGCGTGTGTGTCTTTTTTAAGTAGAAAGTAAAACTGTGGGCATTACCATCTCGGTTGCTGCTGGTGTCATGTTCTTTGGTGTTAAATGACCAACCGTGCCACAGTCCCTGCTATGGACTGGACATATGCATCTCCCCAAAATTTGTGTGTTAAAGTCCTACCCTCTGAGACCGGTGTTGTGTGTGTGACTCCTGAAGCAGCACGGGCCTAACCTGACAAGGAGGTGGCCCCACAGCGGTCAAGAGCACGCCTTGAAATTGGTGGGCTGACGGCTGTCCCGTCCTCAGGGTCGTTGTATACATCGGGCCTTTAGGAGGCATCACTTCCAGCAGAGGCAAGCGCAGCCAGTTTAGGCACAAACCGAGCCTTGGACCATTGCTTGAACTGCGCCCCAACTGCTGAAATCGACAGTTCTCAAGCCTTGCAGCCCTGGGCCCATTTACCTTGTTAACAAAGCCCCAGTGACTTTAAGGAGCTCTGCTTATGTGGGATGCACGCATCTCTATTGGAAATTACCACATCAGGAATTAAAACTGAGAACATTTGAAATAGTTGTGTACTCTTTAATAAAGAATATATTTTTAGCAAATATCTGTATTTTCCAAAGCAAAAAAAGAAAGCAGTGAGGAGAATGTTATCACTTACTTCTCCACAAATCTCCACAATGCATGGCTCAATCCACATGTAGGTTTTTATCTCTTTATCTGCATCCATCTGATACAATATGCCGTTTTCCTCGGGATATGTGAAGACAATCTGAGCCTACCCAGCTATGTGTGTAGTTGGAAAAGGGAAACATTTTTAACAGCCTTTCACATAATGGCAGAGCTTATTTTTTGATACTACACCAAAACTCAACAAGGACGGTTCCTTAAAAGTTAACCGTAGTGCAGGCTCTGAAACAGTATCAGTGAGCTTTGCTGCCCTCTAACACTGAAATCCACTGGTCTCTCCTGCTCTCTGAATAATTCTTTTTTTTTACTCATGCATGATTTTCTGACATTTTACATTGTTTCAAAAATATTGGCCCAGGGAACGGTGCAGATCTTCCAAATGTTGGCACATCTCGTGGCGCGCTATCAAAACATCACACCCATTAATATCACCCAATCTCATTAGAAAACTTCTTAAGTTCTGGGACGCTGTCAAGCTCTTGGTGGTAGACAATGTTTTTCAAAATTCTATTTTTTACTGAAAAGATGGAATCTCACCCTTGGCAACAAAAGCTGTCAGTTAATTTCCCTGTAGTTACAGGCTCGCTTTGTTCGTTTCAGGGAAATGTCTGCCAAGCACCCAAGTGTCAGTCTCTCTTGGGGAGAAAAACAGTAACAACGCGTGCAGCTCCCCAGCCCAACACTGCCACAAATGCTTTCGCCAGAGCTTTTGGTGTGCTGCACGAGCCCCTTGGTCACTCAGAACTTTAAGAAGACGCGGACTTGAGGATCAAAGTTCAGTGGACTCATCAAGGAAGCGGAGCTGGCGTTTCTTTCTGTAATGTGTGTGTGCGACTGGAAGGCATGGTGACTCCCAGGGCGGTGGTGCCTGGCTGCCCGGGTTTGCTCGCTGTGTCACCACAGTCAGCGTCAGCCCAGGGAGAAGGGAACCGACAGCCAGCCTGGGATGGAAACTGCACCGACTGACTGGATATTGGGAACTCTACGTGGAGAGCTACATGTTGGTGCACACTGTTTTCTGTTTTTTTTTTTTTTTTTTTTTTCTATTCATTTGAAAGGCAGAGTTACACAGAGAGGGAGAGAGAGAGAGAGAGAGATCTTTCATCTGCTGGTTCAGACCCAAGTCAGGAGCCTGGAATTCCATCTGAGTCTCCCACATGGGTGGCAGGGACTCGAGGACTGGGGCCATCTTCCTCTGCTTTCCCAGGCACACTAGCAGGGCGCTGGATCAGAAGCCGAGCAGCCAGGACTGGAACTAGCACTCATGCAGCACATTAACGTCTCAGGCAGAAGCTCAGCCCACGGTGGCACAGTGCCAGCCCCTACATGCTGGATTAAAGCAAGATTTCCAAAGGTAATGAAGCCTATTCAGACGCGTTGCTTAATGTCAAGAAATTAATTAACAAAAATAAACCAGTTAATTAAAATTTGAGCCATTAGTGGAGAAAATAGTGAAAAATACAGGTATGCAGCCTTTGATTTCTGTCTAGTATAGATTACTGTGTAGTGGTACATGCTCATCATTTATAAATGAGTAAGTACAGTAGGGTGAGTCCAAGCGTGCAAACTTCTGAAGGTAATTCCCGGGTAAGCAAATGAAGTGGGGCTTGCACCTCAGCCCCACGAAGGGAGTCGGCAGCTGCCCACTCCAGAAGGGACTTCTAGGGACACCTGCATGGTCTCGGTGAATGGAGGCTTTGGCATTGGCTGAAGCGGAATGAATCTCCCCCTAGGAAATGGTCCTAGTGCAGCTGCCGCCCCGGGAGAGCCTCGGCACTGCGCTGGGCCAGGCCCCTCCCAGCTGCCCAGCTGCCTACCTGGGCCATATCCATCCTCCTGCCCTACACCGCGTGGTTACTTGGTCTTCGGAAGCCTCCGGGGCTCTCTGAACTCCCTTAGTCCCACCCTCTTTTATGGGACCTTGGCCGCCTTCACTGTGGCCTGTGTCCTTCCAGCCCCCAGCCCTGCCCCGGGGGCAGAGCTGTGCTTCTGCCTGTGCTGTTCCCTCCTCGCGCTGGCCACCCACCCTCCCGCCCTCCTCCTCCTCCTCTTCACCCCCTCCCCCCATGGAGCCAGTTCAACGAGGGTGAGGCCCGGCTGCCACTCCTCCCAGCGATGCCTCTTCCTTGGTTTTGGCTCTACACCTGGGTGTTGCCTCTTAGCACGTCAGGCTTTGCCCATGTGATCACTTCTCAGAGTTTCAAACCTTCCCTCACTGCTCATGGTGGGGGCTGAGTGAGGCGGGCTGGGGGAAGTGTCTGGGAACAGCTCCCGTCAGAGTCCAGTTGCTTGGACTGTGTTAGTATCTGACCCCGACAGTGCAGCTCGCACGGCGTGTTCATGGTCTACTTGTCATGGGCCAGCCCTGGCGCCTTCACTACCGTCTAGCCCTGTATGCCAATGCTGCAAGCACCCAAGAAGTGCTCGGGAAGTGAATGACCAAGTGAAATCGGAAGTCAGAGTGAGAAACATGGCCTGTGCCATCCGTGATGGCAGCCACCGGCTTCTTAAATTCCACGTCGAATCAGGCTGCAGGTCAGCTCCTCAGTCTCGAGGGTCACACCGGGCTGGTCGCTCCCACGCTGGGCTGGGGGAGTTAGGGAACACTGCCGTCGCTGCAGGAGGTTCACGGGCCAGCGCGAAACTCCGTGTTTCCTGGCTGAGGCCACTGATGTCACGTCTCTCACTCCAAAAGGCTGGCATGCACATGCTTGCGATGTGGAAGAAGCAGTAACAATGCTAATATTAACCAGATACAAAAGCTCAAATCCGACAACTGGGCAGGGCACGTGTGCCAGGGAGGTAGGGTCCGGGACTGGTCTGACCCCACTTTCATTCAGCTCCTTCGGGGCTGTCTGCATGCAGTGGGCAGGTCAGGAGACAGTCCCCGCCCCCTGGGACGGTGCCATCCTGAGCACTCGATTGACAGTGGGGACAATTTGCAGATCCGCTCTGCTCAGCTACCGTGTGTAGCCCCAGGCAGAATGGGCGTCCGATGGCCTTTGGGGGAGCGCTGGATGGCGTCTGTAGGGCTGACTCCGCCGATGGACCCTGTATTCCTCGGGAGTCGTGTGACATCCGAGAGGGCTGCCCCATGTTCCTCGGGGCGAAAGCCCATCTCTGCCAGCAGTCCCACCTCTGTGAGGATGAGGCTCAGCTGATGAACTGCGCCCCAGGAACTCACTATTCACGACCTTGCGTCGCTGGAAGTGGATTAATAAGTGTCTGCAGGACAAGTCTTCCCCGAAGCTAACTGAGAAGTCCAGCGCTCCCGAAGGGCTACCGCGGGGAGGGAGCCCTGGCCTCAGGGGCTTCTCTCCTGCTCTAGAACTTCCTCCTGTGCCTGTGCCAGACCCCGGAAGTGTGACTACAACGCGCGCTGGCTCTCTGGTCTCCATTTTCCGGTTCTTTGGATAAGAGGGCACTGCCTGCCTGCGTCCTGCCAAGGCAGCAGAAGTCGGGGATCGCTTTCCAGGTTTCTGAGCCAGCATCGGCTTCGGTGGCAAGTCGGGCTTCCCTGGGCCCGCGGCAGCCACGACCCAGGCTCTCAGGATGATGAATCACCTGCAGCATGGCGCTCGGGCGCAGAAGTGACTCACGCAGGCTTTGGCAGGGCTCTGGGGCAGCAGGGGAAGATGTCTCCAGACTAGGAGTGCATCCTGACGCCAGCTCTGCATCCCAGACTGTTAGGAGATTGGAGAGATATCAGAGGTCATCCCAACCAAGTGCCTAATTTCATAGAGAACGAAAAAGAGTCCCAGCAAGGCACAAGGACTTCCCTAGAGGACGGGCGCCGGGCCCAGGCCCGGACTGAGTTCTAGTTCTGTGTTCTCAGTGTGGCAGACTCGCTGCCTTCGCCTTCGGCAGAGCATCTTGATGCTGCTTGTTCTGCTGTTTTGTCCCCTCGGCTGAGCCATCAGCTTTATGAGGAGAGAGAACTTCACTTTGTTTTCATTCATGTCCTCAACACATGTATGTATGGCCCAGGTTTGGAAAGCAAAGCTACCAGAAACGAAGTCGATAAAAAATGGTTCTGCACTAAATGGAGTGTTGAGTAGATTCGGCTCACTGGGAACACTTTCTACATCTGCGTTTTATCTTAAGTAGAAGGGGGAAGGCGGTGCTGTGGTGTAGTGGGTAGAGCCACTGGCAGTGCCGGCATCCCACATGGGCACTGGTTCAAGTCCTGGCTGCTCCACTTCCTATCCAGCTCTCTGCTATGGCCTGGGAAAGCAGTAGAAGATGGCCCAAGTCATTGGGCCCCTGCACCCGCGTGGGAGACCTGGAAGAAGCTCCTGGCTCCTGGGTTTGGAATGGCATAGCTCTGGCCGTTGTGTCCATCTGGAAGATGGAAAACTTCTCTCTCTCTGTCTCTCTCTCTGCCTTTCAAATAAGTAAATAAATCTTCAAAAAAAAAAAAAAAAAACAGGTAGAAGGGAGGAGCCATGATACTCTAGACAGGGGGATGAGGCAGGAAGTATGGAGATGGACTTGAAAGAGTGATCTGCAGGACTGGGACACGGCTGCCGAGGGGGTTGTGGGAGTTGGGTTGGAGGAATGGGCTGGCACAGGTTGTCAAGTACCTGGGAGCCGGGGGCGTGGGTGTCTGGCAGTTCTGAGCGGGCTGGTGGCATGGTGACTTGGGGGCTGGAGCAGAGTCTGGTATAGTGTAAGGCAGGTGGGTAAGGAGGAGAGAAGGGGTGTGCCTCAGGATGTTCTGTTGAGACGTGCCCTGGGGTACTGAGCCGGCTGAGACCCCGGAGTTTGTAATCCCACAGCGCTGGCTCCAGTGTGAGCTCCACCCTTTCCCAGCGGGATGCCCCTGGGCGAGCTCCACCCTTCCTCAGCGGGATGACCCTGGGCAAGGCACATTTCTCACCTGCCCTCTGGGTTTCTCTCTCTTGGGTGTAATGGGCCAGGGCTGAGGGGGCCCCATCTGGGTGATTTCCTCCATTCCTCCTGGCTATTGAGCAGGTGGTTGGGTGCCTGGCCCCGACCTGTGCCAGGGCTGCAGCCCACATTGCACCAGGCGCAGAGGTGTGGAGTTGACTCTGGGAGCAGGACCAGAGGGGCTTCGTGTGAGGCGACCGTGTGGGCCATCGCTCTCCTGCTGCTGCCGCGTCTCCAGACCCTGCAGAAGGAAGGGGTGCCCTGGCTTTAACCACGCTCAGCACACGTCGTGTAGACGCGATAGCCGTGCTCGCTCCTGCTGTGCTGTCACGTGTGAGCAGAACCAGCCAGTGAGCACAACTGCACTTAGGACAGAGTGTTGGTGCCAGGCCTCCCCCAGCCTCGTCTGCAGCTTTGGAGAGCAGTGGCCACGAGGAGTGAGTTTGTGTCGGAGAAGGTGTGTCAGTTTGTGTATCAGTGTGTGTGCGTGTATGAGTGTGAATGTGGGAGGTGGCTGAATGTGTGTGTGTATGTGTGTGCCAGTGTGAATGCCTCTGCACAGCTGGTGCAGGACTGGCGGTTGTGAGGAAGCCTCACCGGGCAGCACGTCCCCCACCGCCCAAAGCAAGTGCGTTCCCCAAGTCCAGGTTGGATCTGCGAGAGGAAGGTCCAGTTAACACTGGAACAGAAAGGGAAAATTACCCCAAAGTCCATGCTCTGCTTCACGTGTCTACACAGGCGGCTCCCATCTAGACACAGAATCCATCTGTCAACAGCAAGCCACTTTGTGCCCAGGAAGCCTATGCTGTGGTTCAAAATGCTGGGGACAAATCTCGGGGCAGCAGCCCCTAAAAGGAGCAATGGCTTCCTAGGAAAAGGGAGGGAACGGTGCTTCTGGAAGACGCCACACACAGCCCCCGCATGCCTGGAGCAGAACAGGGGCAGGGACACTCTGATGGAGGCCACAGGGAGAGAAGCGCAGGGGACAGAAGAGTCCAAGCCGTCCTCCCCACACAGCTCTCTGCAGGAATTGCCACGCCATCCTCACACGCTCACTCATTGGCTGGCTGGCTGGGGCTGTTCCCTGGGAGCCCGTGGGTGCCTTTGACCGGGGTGCACTCAGAGGCACCCACACGTGCGGACCCATGCACTCAGAGGCAGCCCCCGTGTGTGTATGTTTGTGTACAGCCATCCGTGTCCTGCGTGGCTGTCCGTGTATAAACACTGTAAACACCACAGCCCGTGAGGCAGAATGCACGGGGAAAAGGCAGATAAACAATTCCAGCAGTTGGGTCCCAGTGAACAAAAGCAAAGGGCAATTTACCCTTTATTTACGTCCTAGGAGCTCCTGGCTCCATTCTCGCCATTTGGAAGCCAGGAAAAGCAACACTCGGGGATTTTGAATGAAGCAAAAATTCACAACCAGTGTATGTTTACTTTCTCTTCCTTCAACCAAGACATCCTTTGCCGGAGTCCTTTATCTAGTGCTTTGTATACATATTTTTTTAATCCTATACAAAAATGATAGGATGTCAAGAAGGACCTATAATAACACCATTCTTTTATTTCACTTCAAAGACTTGGCAATTTCTGATCCATGTGACATTCACTCTCCTTCAGGGTCAAACAGCATCTTGCAGCCTTCATAAAATGATTAAATATTTTAAACAGCTCCTGCTTCTACCTCCATCGCCCCTCGAGACTGATACTGTTATCGTTTTTGTCAAAGCCAGTTTCCGTCCACATTTGTCATTCCTGCTTGCATTTATGAGTTATCAATCGCCACGTCAAAATGCAAAATAACTGATGTTCTTTGGGCGGTATTGGATGGTCTATCTGGGGCTTTTAATCAATGCTGATTTTTATTTTCCATACCCATACATAAATCTTTACCATTCCAGGCCACATATAATGCGTTTGTACAAAACGCAGTGACAGAAGCAGTAGTTATATTATCAAACATTAAACCTCGGGGCTAGCTGAGCACCAAGGGCTTTCAAAACGGAGCAGTGGGAATCACTGTGTAGGAGACTTGACCGCGGTGGCGAATATAAGGAATTGGTTGTTGCCGTTTATAAATCTGCATCCTGCTGGCTAATCCTTCTCACTTAAATGCAGGCCAAATTCTTTCCCTGATCCTCTGCCGTTTTAGTCATTAAAAAAAAAAAAAAAAAGACAAAGTTTGCATAATCTATACAGATAGTAACCAGCTGAGGCTGTGTTTTCCCCCCGGGGGCATCAGTTCAGCCACAGCCTGGGACTTCCTCAGAGCGGCTCCAGTTCAACCTTCTGGGGGATTTTCTGTGGCGCGCTCCACCCCGTTGATCCAGGAGAGCGTGCTCTGCCCTTACAGAGGGCATTTGCCTGGTTGATCGGCAGTCATCGTGGACATCATTCAAAGGAGATGCTGGTGCCCTGCGGACTCCAGCGCACGCGGACTCCAGCGCATGCAGACACCCACGGCCAGCAGAGAGACCCTGGTACAGTCGAGTGGGAGGGAGCAGCACAGGTGTGCAGACTACAGAGGCCCGGCCCATGGGTGTTCATGGGCTGCCTCCAAGGGGACAGCGCCCTCCACGGAGTTCTCCTTGCATTCGGCTTGCTTCTTCCCGGACTCCAGTGTCACTAATTGGCCTTCGCTCCCGCCTGGCCTCCCTCCCCTCCCAGCATCTCAGACAGTGTAACCGCCTTCAGTTTGCTTTGCGGGTAGGGAAGCCAGCGCCAGGGCACGGTTTCCAGGGGAAGGAGCTCTGGGATTCGCCGCAGAAACCGAGAAGACAGAAGGTGGCTGCCACAACACACTTTGATTTTTAGGAAGCACTGTCGTGGTGAAGATGGTTTCCAGCGTGCAGAATGGGAAATCAGGCACCAAAGCCAACAAGGTGTCGTCGAGGGCTGAACCCGGGGCTGCAGCTACGAGGAGAAAACCGACGCACGTGAAAGCTGGGCACCACCTGAAAGGCGTTTTCCATCGGCAGCTTCCGGGCGGCTCATTCCAGAACGGCTCCAGTTGGAGGAAAGTGGCTTTCTCCTCTGTGTTTCAAGAGGCAATATGTTCTGTGTGGAATTCGAGTACTCACAGCTTAACAAAATCAGTGAGTAGCCAGCCTCACTTGGCAACCGGCATGTTCAATAAGCAGCATGTGATAACTCCAGCATTTGTTTATCCCAACACTGGGAGACAAACTCGGCACACTGGAAGTCCCAGCCACCCTGGAGCTCCAGACCAAAGCAAGCCATGGAAGCTGGGAAGTTGCTGGCAAGACGGAGACGACTGATGCTGAGAATGGCCCAGCGCGCTTGGCGTGGACTCTCTGTCCTCTGAGACAAACCAGACCACGTCTGCCTCCCCCGGTCTTCAGTATCTGAACACAGCGCCAACAACCCTGATGCCATCCCTGCCCCCGCCAAGTGTCTTTGAGGTGCTGCCCAATTGGCCTGATCTTTGGTCTTCTCCCTCTGTCTCCTGGTACCAGCTGTATTGACCATGGCACATACACCATCAACCAGGTCATCCCAGAATGGCATTACCATCACCGCTGTCCCACGTGCGTCTGAATATATGGAGCCTACTGCATGTCAGGGACACAGTGGTCTCCACCATCAGCACACTGGCTCATCACTGTAGCACCACCACACTCATGGGAGTATTTGCATATGGTCAGTCATTTTTTTTAGGCTGTTTACCTATTTTCATTTTATCTGAAAGGCAGAGAGATCTTTCATGCCCCTGATTCACTTCCCAAATGTCCACACAGTGAGGACTGGGTTGAGCCCAAGCCAGGAGCCTGGTACTCAATCCTGGGTCTCTGTCGTGAGTGGCAGGTATCCAAGCGCTTGAGCCATCGTGCACGTCCTCCCAGGGTGCTCACTGCAGGAAGCTGGAATCAGAAGTGCAGTTGGGGCTCAAAGCATCTGAAACGCCGCACTGAACACCTGTCCCAAGTGGTCAGTACTTCTTGGTGCCAAAGCCTGCTTCTTCCATTCTTTATGGACAACAAAATGCCAGCACAGACCTACGGTAACAAGATACTCTTTTTTTTTTTTTGACAGGCAGAGTGGACAGTGAGAGAGAGAGACAGAGAGAAAGGTCTTCCTTTTTGCTGTTGGTTCACCCTTCAATGGCTGCCGCGGCCGGTGCGCTGCGACCAGCGCACCGCGCTGATCCGATGGCAGGAGCCAGGTGCTTATCCTGGTCTCCATGGGGTGCAGAGCCCAAGCACTTGGGCCATCCTCCACTGTACTCCCTGGCCACAGCAGAGAGCTGGCCTGGAAGAGGGGCAACCAGGACAGAATCAGTGCCCCGACCGGGACTAGAACCTGGTGTGCCGGCGCCACTAGGTGGAGGATTAGCCTATTGAGCCGCGGTGCCGGCCACAAGATACTCTTAAAAGCACACAGATGTCTGAGATGGAAATCATTTTGTCACGATTGGGTGGTAATCTGGTTGTCTCAAGAGCTGTTCAGAGAGGAATAGTCCTTCAGTGCAGGTCAGCGAGGGGCCGCAGCCTGTGCCCGGGGCAGAGAGAAGGACTGTGGCCCTCAGGGGAGGGAATGCAAGGGCTGTTTCTGGGAGGGGGGGTGGGATTTGAAGCCCCTTGAGGAAAGGCACAGCCCCTGGCCGAAGGCTCTGGGAGGACTGGATCCTGGTGGGGAGTAACCTTGAATTTGCTGCAGATTTACTGTTTGTTCATTTCTCCAATTTCTTGACTGGGCTATTGTTTCAATATGGTTTGATTCCAGGCTCAGTATTCAGACTTTCAACTTGACACCAGGGTGAACAGGGAAGTACACAGCAGTTCTCCCCCAGGGCAGTCTTGCCCTGAAGTTCTGAGGGTGTGCTTCTGGGGCAGGGGTGGGGCTTGCTACTGCACTGACACCTGGTGGGCGAGGCCAGGGGTACCAGCCAGCATGCATGGCCCCAGGACAAAGGCCGGTCTGGCCCCAGCATCAGCGGTGCTGAGGTTGGGAAGCCTGCTTCCTACACAGCAAAATGTTCCCAAAGGATGCATTTGCGTGGAAAGAGGAGGAAGGAAGAAAAAAAAATGGAGCTGTTTGTAATAGAATTTATACATTCTAGCCCATGTTACAGAAAACAATATGTTTCCCTTTGCCGCTTGATAAGAACTGATAAATGTTTATTAACACGGTAATTTCAAACTGGAATCCTTTTATTATGGAAGCACATACTCCAGCAACAGTTTCTGTAAAGCCCACGTGGTGTGGACATGGCCACAGATATGTTGTATTCAAATATCTAAATGGCATTTATATTGCGATGACTAGTTTGGGGAAGAAACTAATGTTTTTCAGATTTATTTTAAATTTTGGATGAATTACAGCCAATGCAGTTAAATTTAATTTCTGGATTCATGAGAGACTACACAAGATGACTGTTTTGTCTTTGTCATAACAGCATGTGTATCAATATTTCTGGGTGAAATCAAAGACAAATTCAAAATGATGGTTTTGCAAATTGTTCCAAAATGGAGAACACTGAGAATTTTGGCAAAGGTTCCACGCTATCTCTGTCCCTAGACTCTAAGAGAAACCGGTTCTTACGTGCAGAGCGCTCCCATGTTGTGCACCGAGGTAGAAGTTCTGGACAGCAAGGACGCTTGGGGCCGAGAGGCCCCAGCTGATTGCAGTTCTCTCCCTGTCTGCTGGTATGAACTTGGACAGGTTCTTTTCACAGGCCTTAGTTTTCTCTTCTGTAAAATGGGCTGAGCAGTGAAAGCGCTTCCTTTAGGGGGTTGTTGTAAGGGCTTGTGGGAACCCAGAACACAGAGAAGAATTAAATTAGCATTTTATCATTATTAATATTATTAATATTAAAAACAAAGTTCCACCGGGACTTCATCCCAAGTGTGTCAGTTTCCTAGGGTGACTTAAAGCCACAGGAAGCTATCTCCTGCAGTCTGCATCCTGGAATGCCAGAGTGGAGGTTGGCAGCGCTGTGGCCCCTCGGGAGGTCCTAGCTGAGGATGTATGCCAGGCCTCTGTCCCAGCTGCAGGTGCTTCCAACAGTGCCAGGCGCTCCTTGGCTTGCGAAAGCGTCCCCACAACCTTGGCCCCGTGGCCACGTGGTCGCGTCCTGGGGTCCTCTTCTCTTCTCTTCTCTTCTCTTCTCTTCTCTTCTCTTCTCTTCTCTTCTCTTCTCTTCTCTTCTCTTCTCTTCTCGGGAGCCATCCTAATCTAGTGCGTCTTCTCAACTTGATGAGGTCTGCATGGATCCCTTTTCCACGTAAAGTCACATTTGCAGTGACTGGGGCTTGGAAAAATCAGGATATCATTTTTGGGAAGGGGGACAAATACACCCCTGAATACCAAGTATCAATACAAAGCGTAGGATGAGATGGTTTTAGAACTTGAAGAGAAGCCCAAGCATGCTGTGGTGTGGCAGTATGGTGGCCAGCCCACGTAGACACAAGGAAGCAGGACTGATGGCCAAACACGGAGAGCCAGCGAATCCCAACTCGGAAGTGTGGACGAGAGCTCTGCGGGCTGCTCACACTGGCAGTTGATTGTAAAGCAAAACAGTCCGGGGGCTCCAGAGCCCAGTGCTGACTCGGGGAGCTCCTGTGAGGGTTTTCTGGAGCAACTCTGGCGACTAGGTGTTCATGAATTCCCATGCACGTCACGTGCACCGAGATGCAGTTAAGTTTCAACTCTCGGATCTTAGCTGATGTGCCTAGACATGAAGTCCTTTCTCATCTTGCACGTGATGGTGATGGTTTTCCTGGGAAAAAGTTTAACCTATGTCAGCTGCTACCTGAAGTTTGAACAACCTTGGCTTCCTTGTGTTGTGAATACAGACACAAGCATCAGGTTAACAAACACTCCCGGGGGGAACACCACGGGAAGATGAGGGCAGAGTCAGGGTGATGCTACCAGTGAGCGACAGCACCAGCAGCCCGCCGGTGCCTGGAACTGGACTGCTCATCTCCAGAACTGGGGACAATACCCTTCTGTTGTTTAAGCCACCCGGTGTGTGGTACTTCTTTAGGGCAGCCCAGGGAACTGTGAAGAATTCTGGAGGACTCCGGGATCAGAGGGCCCAGGCCACGGTGCCTGGTGCACAGGTCCTCTGCACAGCACTCATTTCCCCTTTGTTAAGTACCCCTGGCCACAGGAAACTCGCTGACTCAGCAGAAAGCCCACTCCTGTTTCAGACAGTCTACTTAGTGGGAAGGCATTTCTTCCTTTCCAAAATCTGTCCTCTGAAAGCTCTGTAGGATCACTCCCTCTGCCCCATGGCCAGCCTTCGGACACTTGGAATAGCAGTCAGGTCCCCTCGTGTCTTCGCCTGCCGAGCTGACTGTGGTTCTAGAAACCAGCGCCACTTGGGGAGACCTACCAGACTCTGCTGATTGGCATGCGGTGCTCCTGCCACAGACCCAGGGGACAGTCGCTCCATCCCTTTGCATCTTTGCCTCTGGGTTGGCCCCAGCGGCAGCAGTAGGGAAGAGTGGCTTTCCAGAGCCGAGGCACCTGCTGCTGCTTTTCGGGTTGCCCAGTAGTGTGTGTGCTGGGCTGGTGGATGAGGCCCAAGGCACACAGTGGGGACACTGTCTTCACCAAGACAAAGCTGGAAGAGACTCTAGAGGGATGTTGGCAGCTAGGAGGGCAGCTCCCCGTGGTAACAAGTCTTGCTGTGTGTGAGCGTGGTTTTGGTTTCACACTGAACATTGGAAATGTGGCCAGAGGAATCTGTTTGCCCCGCGATGGCCATGATCTGTGTTCGCTGGCTACCTTTGTAATACAGAACTGATGCTCAAGTTGACCGTGCACCTCTGTAATGCAGTTACTAGCCCATACAGGATCACAACCAGCCCACATAGGGTCTTGGGGCTTGCTGCCATCAATGTGGCTGGACCCTTGTGGTGAATTACATTCAAGGTTAACTTGGCCTCTTCTACAGGAAACTATGTGGACTGAGAATAATTCATGAATTGGTTGCCAGTTGGGAGGCCTTTCCTCGAGTCCAGGACCTGAAAAGTAGGGCATTTGGTCATCTTGTCCCTTCTCTGCTCTCCTTGTCCCCGTCACATCTCTCCTGTTGACCCCACTCCCTCCCTTTGATGAAAGGTCTTTGTTGAAAACTCATGGGTCACTTGGCTAATCCTCTGCCTGCGGTGCTGGCATCCCATATGGGCGCCAGGTTCTAGTCCCGGTTGCTCCTCTTCCAGTCCAGTTCTCTTCTGTGGCCTGGGAGTGCAGTGGAGGATGGCCCAAGTGCTTGGGCCCCTGCACCCACTTGGGAGACCAGGAGGAAGCACCTGGCTCCTGGTTTTGGATTGGCATAGTGCCAGCTGTAGTGGCCATTTTGGGGGTGAACCAACGGAAGGAAGACCTTTCTCTCTCTCTCACTGTCTGTAACTCTACCTGTCAAATAAATAAATAAATTAATAATCCTTAAAAAGAAAAAAGAAAAAGAAAACTTGGATGGAACCAGCCCACTGATATGGGTCCCTTGCTGTAAGTCCAGTGGCACCCAATGGCTGCCCTGAAGGTTATGAATGAAACCACGTAATGCCTCACACGGTGTACACGTGGCTGTCCCTTACTAAGTCCCAACATGTCATTTTCCAGGATTGGGTGGGAGGCAACACACATGGCAAGATCAAGGCAGTGAATCACACCAAGTCTTCCATACACCAGTCTTCCATACAGCAATGTCTGTGGGAAGCCCATGACCTAACTTCCCGTCGTTTGACCTTTCACTGGGTGACTCACATTCCTTATGATCTATCCCATGAAATGCTAAGACACACGCCACTGGGGAAATATCCATCAAAATGGCATCTGTAGCCACAGGCAAAAAGGTGGTGGAATGATAAGTGCTACATGTTGACCATTGCAGCATCAGCTCGGGCAGACTCAATTCTGAATGGGGAACCCCGTTCTCCTGGGTGAAGCCAAGTGTAGTCCTAAGGCTAACAAAGCCATGTGTGTGAGGCAGCATTGACCTGGGAAATCAAACAGCTTGCATCCCATGGAGCCCCTTGCACACTGGCATCTCTGGCTTCGGGAAGCTGACAGCCACACTGTGGCCTTTCCCACGCTGCCTCTGCTTGGTGCCTTCTTCCTGGTCCCTGTTCCTGTGCTGATCACTGCCACTCACTGCCCGGTGCCCGGAGATCCTCAGTAGCCATCACGCGAGGCTACTATACATAGCTGGCAGGATCATCTTCCAAGAGCGCTATTTTCATCCAGCTACTCCCCTGCTTCAGAGCCCACAATAGCTCTGCCTTATCTTTCTCCAGCCCACTTCCATTCTTCCCAGACCCCCAGAGTTCCCTTCTCTCCAGCCCTGTCACACCCTTCCCCATCTCCCGCACAGGTCTTGCTGGCTCCAGCCCTGCCCCTCTGGCTAGGGAAGGACCTGCGTGGTGCCACGGTTTCCTGGGTCTGATTGGCTCGCCTCACAAGGTCAACGAGAGCGGCTCGACACTTTTCCTTCCTGATTTGCCATAGCCACCGTGGCAGATCCGTCTGCCCAGGGGCTGGGAACCTGGCAGATAAAGACGTTCGTGTTGTGATTCTGTCATCTAGTGCCGAAGTGACCTTGAACAAGTTGTCGGATCTCTTTGAGACACAGTTTGCTCATCCACAGAATGGGGGCGATGATGTTACTGCTGCCTGCTTCTTGGTTGTGAGCACCTGGAAGTAGCTCGGTGCCGTTCATGCCTTGGTGTGGCCGTGTGTGCTGCGGGCACCTCCCCTCACCCTCGGTACACTGCCTGCGCGGTGGGAGACAGCGTCAGGGGGCCCACACCTGCTTCTCCATGAGCCTTCTGGGCACTGCCGGAACTTCCTCACGTTGGGCGTCACGAAGCCCAGTGCCGTCTGCGGAGTCTTCCACACGTGCTGTCTCTTGCTCCCTGACCCTGGCTGGGTGCCACACTTCCCACGGTGTGTTCAGACCCCCCCAGTATTTAGCTTTCGTATCAGAGCAACGGGAGACTCGCTCCCATTCACAACTCCAGGATCCACCGCATCGTCTGGCACAAAGCCATGCGGATGGGTTAGCTGCTGTTGGAGCAGATTCACCCCGAAAGGAAACACAGGAGTGGTTACCCTGTGGGCCACCGACCTCTCCGCCTCAGGCCTGCTTCCGGGACAAGCTTCTCAGCGTGGGTGTGGGTGGGACTTCCCACGGAAGTGAGGTCATGGGTGTGGGAGGGGACTTCCTGCGGAAGTGAGGTCACGTGGGGGGACTTTCCTGCGGGAGCGAGGTCATGGGTGTGGGAGGGACTTCCCACGGAAGTGCGGTCATGGGTGTGGTTGGCGGAGGCTGGGCTGTGTGCTCCGACAGCTGCTCTGTGCTTTAAGGTGACGCGACCGCAGGGCTTTGGGTGTGGCGCTCTGTTTACGGACAGTGGAAATGGTGAAAGTGGAGTGGCAGGCACAGAGCCGGCAAGCCTCGGGGGCGCGAGGTGGCTCTCAGCTACGTGGCCAACTCCCTCTTGGCTCACTCAGCTTCCGTGGGTCATGGGCACCTGCACCGGGCATTTTCAGTAAGGGGTTCGCTGTCCCCCATCACCTGCACCCCCCCAGCTTCATCTTCATGCCACAACCCCTACTTCGACACCTTTGCCGGGCAGGGCCCTGGGCAACAGCCCCTTCACCTCAGCAAACTACGGAGAATCCCCCGTTGCTCACCCCGCCTCCCACGTCCCGCCGGATGGGCTCTTCCCCGTGGGATGCGGCCCCGCACTGAGAGGAGCGTCCCGATTTACCCTGAGGTAGCAAACTGCTGCTGCCCGCTGGGCCTGGCTCCCCCGGCTGCAGAGACGACTCCTGCGCCGGCTCCTTCCTTGCGTTTTCCCGCGGGGCACCTCCGAGCTGGTGGGCTCCCACTCCTCCAGGGGGCGCTCCTCCACGGGAAGTCTGCCAACCAGAAAGAAATGTGGCCAGGCTCCCCGTGTGTGTCAGCGCGGCTGTGTACAAACCGCCCTAGACTGAGCGCTGCAAACAGCTCCACGCGCTTGCTCTCCAGAATCCATGCTCGGGGCACTGGGTGGCCGGGACTCCAAGGGGCCCTGGGTGGCCGGGACTCCAGGGGCACTGGGTGGCCGGGACTCCAGGGGGCACTGGGTGGCCGGGACTCCAGGGGGCACTGGGTGGCCGGGACTCCAGGGGCCCTGGGTGGCCGGGACTCCAAGGGGCATTGGGTGGCCGGGACTCCAAGGGGCCCTGGGTGGCCGGGACTCCAAGGGGCCCTGGGTGGCCGGGACTCCAAGGCGCAGCTGAGTGGCCGGGACTCCAGGGGGCACTGAGTGGCCGGGACTCCAAGGGGCCCTGGGTGGCCGGGACTCCAGGGGCACTGGGTGGCCGGGACTCCAGGGGGCACTGGGTGGCCGGGACTCCAGGGGCCCTGGGTGTCCGGGACTCCAAGGGGCCCTGGGTGGCCGGGACTCCAAGGGGCCCTGGGTGGCCGGGACTCCAAGGGGCCCTGGGTGGCCGGGACTCCAAGGCGCAGCTGAGTGGCCGGGACTCCAGGGGGCACTGGGTGGCCGGGACTCCAGGGGCCCTGGGTGGCCGGGACGCCAAGGGGCCCTGGGTGGCCGGGACTCCAGGGGCCCTGGGTGGCCGGGACTCCAAGGGGCCCTGGGTGGCCGGGACTCCAATGGGCAGCTGGGTGGCCGGGACTCCAGGGGCACTGGGTGGCCGGGACTCCAAGGGGCCCTGGGTGGCCGGGACTCCAAGGCGCAGCTGGGTGGCCGGGACTCCAGGGGGCACTGGGTGGCCGGGACTCCAGGGGCCCTGGGTGGCCGGGACTCCAAGGGGCCCTGGGTGGCCGGGACGCCAAGGCGCAGCTGAGTGGCTGGGACTCCAGGGGGCACTGGGTGACCGGGACTCCAGGGGCACTGGGTGGCCGGGACTCCAATGGGCAGCTGGGTGGCCGGGACTCCAGGGGCACTGGGTGGCCGTGACTCCAAGGGGCCCTGGGTGGCCGGGACGCCAAGGCGCAGCTGGGTGGCCGGGACTCCAGGGGCCCTGGGTGGCCGGGACTCCAGGGGCACTGGGTGGCCGGGACTCCAAGGGGCCCTGGGTGGCCGGGACTCCAAGGCGCAGCTGAGTGGCCGGGACTCCAGGGGGCACTGGGTGACCGGGACTCCAGGGGCACTGGGTGGCCGGGACTCCAAGGCGCAGCTGGGTGGCCGGGACTCCAGGGGCACTGGGTGGCCGGGACTCCAAGGGGCCCTGGGTGGCCGGGACTCCAAGGGGCAGCTCTGACCTCAGCTGTGCTCCTCAGCCTTTTGCAGGCACCTGGCCGAAGTGGCATCGCCAGCATGGCTTGTGTCTCCCTCACGGCCACTCAGCTTCCACAGGTTGTCCCGGGCCTGCTGTGTGGTGGTCCGGCCAGCTTCCCAGAGGATGGGAGCTACAAGGCCTCTTGAGCTTAGCACGGCTGTGCTGGGGCTCCTGCCACCCCACCAGGTCAAAGCGAGCCGCTGGGCGGCCCCCATTCAAGGGTGGTGGAAGACACACAAAGTCACCTGCAGAGGAGCGGGCCACCCACCCCGCCCGGTCCCATCACACACATCGTCCTCTAGAGAGAGAATCTCCACGGGAGGTGAATGCGGGCCAAGACCCCTGAAGGGTCAACAAGCCAACGCATGAGACGGGATGCCCATCTAGGGCGGGGACCAGCCCCTCCTTGCGAAGCGGCTTTCAGGAGTGACAATTGGTAACCCAGTGTGTGTGTGTCCTTTTCCTGGAAGGCCCCGGGTCTTTGTCGTGACTCCTCCCCGCCCCTGCTGACTGTGACGTGTGTCAGCAACAGGTGCGCACCCACAGCCAGCGGCCACCTCCGGTCTATCTCAGATCTGCAGTCGGGTCTCAGTTTTCCTCTTTGGAGGGGCTGTGTGCTCGAGCTGGGATGGCACAAAGAACCAGGCGTCAGCTGTTGTTTTTCTCATTACTGTAGAGTCGCTTTCCTGGATTTTCAAGACTTCCAGTCACCCAGGAGGAGCGGATCTCTGCTCCCTGAGCTCGCGTGGGCTTTGAGGCCGGGCAAGCACGGGGCCTCTGTGTCCTGGACGTGTAGGACTTGGAGGCCAACAGGGTCCTGCGCCTTTTTAAGTGCCGATAAGGCGTGTACCAGAAAGTTAGCTGTGGGCAGCCCTCGATTCCCTGCGATACCGTCCCCAATAAAGAATTAGGGGTGTCATCAAGTCGTATCGTCTCTCTCAGGAGCGGGCTCTGGGCTGTGAGGGACAGAAGAGCAGTGAAGAGGCAGCACTGACAAGTGTGTAAAAAGCAGGCCCGAGCACAGACGTCTGCTGTTTAATGCGGTGCGTGGCGCTTTCCCAGGTCTGCGCCTGTCACGCACGGCTCTGTTCTGAGAATGGCACAGACGGCTCTGCATTTGGTTTCCAGAATCAGCAGATTACACTGGCAGAACAAAGCTGTCATATTTGGTGGTATTTTGTTGCATCCATTATTTCACTTAAGTTTAGACGTCTCTCTGCAAAATCAGATCCTGCCTTAAAAGATTGCCGTGTTTTGCAACATTAAACAAAATGACAAGCTAGAAGCAAAGTTGATTAGTAAGCAATGAATGCATGGAGAAAACCCTCCTTTAGATTCAGAAATGAAGACTTAAGTCAACAAACGCAGTCAACTTTCTCATAGACAGGCACGTGGCCTGGAACTTGGTGCAAAGGTTTCCACTGGATTTACCTCAGTGAAGCCGGGGAGCCGGGGCCAGGGGCTTGTGGAGACCCCTGCAGAGGCTAGCCTGGGTTTGTCGGTATCACCCCTAACACACCCTGGCTCCTCCTGCATAACCCCACTCTTTAGCCCGGTCACCGGTCACAGCTCTCAACTGGACCAAAGCACCTGCCGGCAGACTATATTCTCCCTGTGCTGTCTTCCTGTTTGGCTTCACACAGATCAAGCCCATGAGTCACGCAGCTTCTGAGAATGGGCAGACAATGCACACCTGTTACAGGTTCAGGAGTGTTCTCCAGAGAAACAGAACCCCAAGGACCCCACTCCCCACCCCCACCCCAGTATACACAGGGGCACTGGCAAAGAGCTCACAGAAAAATGCGATTAAAAGATCAGTATCTTTTGGTACAATTTTTTGGAAATCCATGTATAATTTCGTTCATATTTTCATGCATTTTCCACGAACTTTTGAAAGACCTTTTAAACACATGAATTGAAAGTATGAATTTATTTTATTTTGGTTCCAAATATTTTTTCGGAGAATGTGGAAAATACATTTATAAAAATTATGCACGGATTTCAATTTTTTGCATCAATACAAACTCACCCTTTTAATTCTGTTTTCAGTAGCTTTTGAGGTATGTTTGTGTGTGTGTGCATGTGTGAGTGTGTGTGCATGTGTGTGTGGAAGTGTGTGTTCATGTGTGTGATTGAGTGTGCATGTGTGGTGTGCATGTGTGTGCATGGTTGTGTGTGCATGTATGAGTGTGTGTGACTGCATATGAGTGTGTGCACATGTGTGAGTGTGTGAGTGTGTGTGCATGTGTGAGTGTGCATGTATGAGTGTGTGTGACTGTGTGCATGTGTGAGTGTGCATGTGTGTGCATGTGTGATTGTGTGATTGTATGTGCATATGTGAGTGTGTGTGCATGTGTGAGTGTGAGTGTGTGTGCATGTGTGTGAGTGTGCGCATGTGTGAGTGTGTGCATGTGTAGTGTGTGTGCATGTGTGAGTGTGTGTGATGTCCAGGCTGCCTCTGGAGTGCTGAGGGCCAGGACAGGAGAAGGCAATAGTCCAGCTTCTGCAGGAATAAACTGGCTCTTTCCCCACCTGCTTCTTCTGCCCGCGCTCTCCGCCGATCGAATGCTCCGCCCCCCGCCCCACCCCCAGCACACACATGCGGGAGAGGCCCGTCTGCTTACTCTCTGCTGATGCAGAAGCAGTTTCACCGAGGCTGAGAAGCAATGTCTTACCAGCCCTCTGGGCATCCCTGAGCCCAGGAAAGTGGGCACGTCAGTGACCATCCTGTGCCAAACCTGTCCTGTGCTTGTTTTTAGAGATCAGGTGTGGAAAACACTTTTTTTTCCCAGCCAAAGGCAATTTGGATATTTATAGCATCATTTGCAGGCCATACAAAATTACCAACTTAAAAATTCTGCTTCCACACAACAGACTTATAGAATGACAACCACTTTATTTTTTAAATATTTATTTATTTATTTTGAAAGAGTTACACAGAGGGAGAGGCAGCAAGGGAGAATGAGAGAGAGAAAGTCTTCTATCTGCTGGTTCACTCCCCAGATGGCCACCATGGCCGGACCTGCACCAATCTGAAGCCAGGAGCTTCCTCCGGGTCTCCCATGTGGGTGCAGGGGCCCAAGGACTTAGGCCATGTTCTACTGCTTTCACAGGCCATAGCAGAGAGTTGGCTCAGAAATGGAGCAGCTGGGGCTTGAACTGGCGCCCATATGGGATGCTGGCACTGCAGGTGGCAGCTTTACTTGCTACGCCACTGCACCAGCCCCGACAACCGCTTTAAATAACACTCTAACCTCAGAATCAGCCCTTAAGGTATTCTGGTCTGGCTGAAAAGCCCATGAGAGCATATCAGGCATGGAAAGCTAAGACACCAGGGCAAAAAATGTCCTACATGAAGGATCTCTGTGAGAGAGACCCCAGTGGGAAAAAGTGGCCTTCAAAGAAGGATGTAGTTTTCTTTGAAAGGAGGAGAGAACTTCCACTTTGCTTATGGCCTTGTCTAAATACTGACGGAGATTGTGGATTCAGAAGGCTTCCATAGCCTTGGCTGCTCTTGTCGAGAGCCTTGGGTGATCACTGACGTCATACCTGAGAGTGTTGATTGTTAAATTAACAACAGAAGTCACTGTGCACTAACTTCCCATGCGGGACTTCTGTCCTCAATGAGTTGTGTTATGAGAATTAACTGTAAAACTTGCTCTCAAACAGTTTTTTTTTATGCGTGTTTGTGCAAATTGTTGAAATCTTTACTTAGTACAGAGTTGGTCTTCTGTGTATAAAGTGAATTGAAAATGAATCTTAATGGGAGAGGGAGGAGGAACTGGGGTGGGAGTGTGGGTGGGGAGGGAGGGTATGGTGGGAAGAATCACTATATTCCTAAAGTCGTATTTATGAACTTTGTACTCATTAAATAAAAGGTTTCTTTGGGAAAAAAATAGCACTCACAAAAGAATTCTGCTGTATTGAGTCCTGCCTATGGTTGCCTTGGCAGGGTCAAACCAGGTAATTTCACAGGCCTTACACGGCCCACAGGGCAGATGTTCCCTGCCTCTGCCGTGGACAAAGTCTGGGGAAACGTGCAACTCTGCCATAACATTGTAGGGGTAACCCCAGCTCACGGCTGCACCCATCTGCACCCCAGGGTGTCCTCTGGCTGCCGTGTGGAAGGTGCTGGCTTCCCACAAGTGGCTCCAGTCCAGATCCTCTCTGTGCAGTTTGCCGAGGGCTGTGTGTCTGGATCCCTGTTTCCTCCATGGCTCCCAGTGTTGAAATCTGCTAACAGGTTTCAGGCGGACATCCCCCACTTCCCTTGTGCAGCTCTTCCATCTCTCTACCAGGCTGGATGTTGGCACTGGCCAGACCCCTTCCCACATACCCTCTGACCCCTCCCTGAATGAACACTTCCTCGCTCGGGGGCTGAGCAAGGCCATGGAAGGTGAAGCCCCCATCCCAGAGACCTGCACGTGTGGCAGAGGCCTTAGCTCTGCGGGGATCGGGCTGGCAAATTGCCTTGGGATGGAATTCCAGGAATTATTCAAGACGGGGAGACTGGTTACTGATGTAGGTTCGTCCTCAAGGGTGGGCTGCATTCAGAACCACCCTTGGGAGCAGGGGTCATGGAGCTTGCTCTGCAAAGATTCCGAATGGACACATTTTAGGCTCTTTGGGCCACCCGATCTCCATCACAATGACTCTGTTACAGTGTGGAGGCAGCCACAGATAAGTAAATGAGGGAGGGTGGCTGTGTGTCAATAAAACTTTATGCACAAAAGCAGGCAGCACAGTGGGCTCGCCTTACAGACAGTAATTTGCAGAGCCCTGACCTAAAGGGTAAGAGAGGAACAAGGACGGACCTTTAGGTGGGTGTGTTTGTGATTGGAGCAGAGTGGGCGCACTGGAGGGGGCAGAGTGAGTAAGAAGCAAATATGAGGGGCTGGCGCTGTGGCACAGTGGTAAAGCTGCAGCCTGCAGTACCGGCATCCCACATGGGCACCGGTTCGAGAACTGATTGCTCCACTTCTATCCAGCTCTCTGCTATGGCCTCAGAAAGCAGTAGAAGATGGTCCAAGTCCTTGGGCCCCTGCACCCACATGGGAGACCAAGAAGAAGCTCTAGGATCCTGGCTTCAGACTGGCCCAGCTCCAGCTGTTTCAGCCATCTGGAGAGTGAACCAGTGGATGGAAGATCTCTCTTTCCCTCTGCCTCTCCTTCTCTCTGTAACTCTTTCAAATACATAAATAAGTCTCTTAACAAAAAGGAAGCAGGGGCTGGCGTCCTGGTGCACTAGGTTAATCCTCCGCCTGCGGTGCCAGCATCCCATTTGGGCGCCGGTTCTAGTCCCGGTTGTTCCTCTTCCAGTCCAGCTCTCTGCTGCGGCCTGGGAAAGCAGTGGAGTATGGCCCAGGTGCTTGGGCCCCTGAACCTACGTGGGAGACCAGGAAGAAGCCAATGGCTCCTGGCTCCTGGCTTCCTGGCTTCGGATTGGCGCAGCTCCGGCCATTCTGGCCATTTGGGGAGTGAACCAACGGAAGGAAGACCCTTCTTTCTCTCTCTCTCTCCCACTGTCTGTAATTCTACCTGTCAAATAAATAAATAAAAATCTTTTAAAAAATAAAAAATGAAGCAGATATGGGTGTGCAATTTATGGGCAAGTTGTGTGGCACTGCTTGGAGCAGGTGCTATGGCCAAATCGGGGGTGAGAAAAACAGGTGTCAGAATTCCTATTTTCAGAACACCCAGTATACTGCTCTAGGTCCTTAGGTTGTTAGTTCCCTGGGGAGGCAGGAGAGAAGAAAGCCTCCCAGTGTTGAGTGGTGGGGAAGTGGATATTGTTACCCCATTTGATGCGGAAGAAAGCTAAGGGTCTGAGACGGCAAATAAACCATCCTAAGGAGGCGTGAGTGGGAGGCAGAGGGGCAGGAGGAAGGGAGAGGCGTGGTGTTCAGAGCTGGGTCTCCTCCCCGGGGGAGTCGGCACTGGCTCCTCTGGCCCTCCTGCCACCACGCCTGGGGGTGCTCTTGCTCCTACAGACCGGGGCTGCCTCAGTGTTCTCTGAGCAGCTCCATTGCTTACTTGATGAATTCCCCGCCCGGGGCCCTGCCTGGTCAGGGTCTGTAGTCCCCAGGCCCTGCTTATTCATAAACACGTCGCCTCTTTCAGGTGCCATTTTCATGGTGGACGAAAACTTTGGCCCCAAAGGGGGACCTCCAACGAGACGGGACGCAGTGTGGCAGGAACACTTCCCCGCACAGGCCCTGCCCGTGTGGTCCTGGCCAGCGGGCACCTGGCGATTCCTCCGTAAACCACGCTGACCTTTCCAAATATCACGGGGCCGTGCCCCTCGGCATCTCACGTTAATTGACTGTGGTCTTCTTAGTCAATTAAAAATATCAAAAACGCCCGTGTTCTTGCCAAGAATGAAAAACCTTAAGGCCATTGTTTAAAACAGACTACATAAAATAGTGCTATTCTGAAATTTAGCTTTTCTAATTTCAGGCCTTTTGGTTCTTATGTACAGGGGAGGAGGATTTTTTAGATCATCACTAAAACAGCAAAACAGCGTCCAAATCTCCTTCCCCCAGTTTAGCTTTTTAATTTCTATGAATTGAAAAAGAAAATTACAATTTGAGAAAAATGTGACCTAAAACTTCCCGAATGTGCAAAATGGCTCATTACAGGCCTTCTGTAATTCCTTATGGCTTTGAGCAGAGAGAAGCAGCGGCATCCTGGCCCCACAATTAGAGGGCCCCGGGGACAGCCTGTCTCTCCCTGCAGCCCGAGTTCATTTCAGCTGGGCTAACGCAGATAATGAGCTCAGTGCTGGCTAACCTTAGGGCGGTGAAGGAGTCCACACCTCTGGCACGCAGTGGAACTGCGAGGCTGCAGGATGCTCGGATGACCGCGGCTTCTGTAAGAGCAGCCGTGTGGCTGTGTCCTGCGTGTGCTTGTATGCACGTGCTCCTGCTCCCACGTGGACACCCGTGTGTCTGTGTGTTTACTACTGAGCAAACAGAGAGGCGCTGCTGTGGGTTTGCCCTTGTTGGCAGAAAAAAACCACGAAGCCCGGTAAAGGCCAGCTAAACCTGGAGATTCTCGCTACCCACAGCACTCAGAATTGGAGGGAAGGAGAGAACGGGAGAAAGAAAGAGGGTGGTGATGGGGGGAGGGACTGTTCTTTTTTCCTGAGAAAGTGAATAATGTCATCGTTGATTTAATTAGCAAATTCTCGATGTGCTGACAAAGGAGATTTTCTCGGGAGATGCGCTGGGTTGTGTCACGGCTCCAAATGAATAGGCCGGGCTGAGATCCTGCTAATAACAGATGAACAACACGACTCGCCAAACCTCAAACAGTGCATAAATCAATTTGCTCGGAATTAACCACTCGCTTCAAAATTAGGGGTTACTTGACAGCGTTTCGGCGATGAGGTTGTCAGGGACCTCCGCTTCTAGCTGGGATTTATCTGTTGCTGACGCCAGTGCATCTGCCCCGGCTGAAGGCCGGCTCCTGTGGCCAGCCGTGGCAAGCGTGGGAGCCTGCGCCTCCTCAGGAAGCCAGAGCCTTCCGCAGGACACGAAGGCAGGCGGGGAGGCCACTGACCAAGGGGCCACGTGGTGGCTCATCCGGGTCTTCAGGAGCTTCCGCTACTGGCCGGACCGTGAAGGGGGGTGCACGTGAGGATCCTTCAGCGTCACGCAGCTGCTTTGATCGCAGGTGATAATTGTGTGTCCACCGTGTGGTCAGGGCACGGAGTCTCTGACTGAATGTGGCCGCCAGCGCCCCCGCCCCGGAGGGGCCCCGCAGTGGCCTCCCCGCTTGGTTTCAGCAGGCAGACTGAGCACCAGTCGGGAAGGGAGTGTCTTTGGGTCAGATTTCTCATGTGGCATTTTTTGGTCAGCCCTTCCCTGGCCATTTTCCAACCTGTCCCTTGGGACTTCAAGCTGTACACACCCACCCCCAGCTCCTTGCCCCAGAGGAACGCACCAGCAACTCCCTCATGTTTAAGCTCTAGTGGTCAATGCTCCTGCTGCAGGACACTGACCCAGCAGTACTGGAAACACCCCTGCGAGGCAGGGGCCCCACCAGGGCCAGCCCGTGACTCGGGGCAGCAGCGGACTGCCCGGCACTCAACTGTTTTTCCTTCTCTCCTCCCCTCTGCTTGCTGGCCACCTTTCTCATCCTGCCTTAGTCTCCGGGGCTTACCTGGGGCTCCCAGCTGCTCGTCGGGGAGTGCTGACGGGAGACATGCCTGCTCTTCCCAGGGATTCCGCCAGCGCCTCTCCTCTCCCAGGTGCAACTCTCAGGAAGTGGTGGCCTGCCTTTCTCTTCACCGAATTGACCTTTTGCACCCCAAGAACCACAGTCCTAGAAGAATCCTCGAATACCCCATGCAACTCTTGAGTGCCTGGTTGCAGATTTTTTTTTTTATAAAGATTTATTTTTTATGTATGTGAAAGACAGAGTTACAAAGAGAGGCAGAGACAGAGAGAGGTCTTCCATCCGCTGGTTCACTCTCCAGATGGCTGCAACGGCTGGAGCTGTGCCCATCCGAAGCCAGGAGCCAGGAGCTTCTTCCCGGTCTCCCATGTAGGTGCAGGGGCCCAAAGACCTGGACCATCTTCTACTTCCCAGGCCATAGCAGAGAGCTGGATTGGAAGTGGAGCAGCCGGGACTAGAACCTGCACCCATATAGGATGCCGGCACTTCAGGTGGCCGCTTTACCCGCTATGCCACAGCGCCGGCCCCTGGTTGAAGAATTTCAAGGTCAACTTGCGCGAGATGAGTTCACTCTATGGGAGATGGAATAAAATGTTCCTCCCATTACTAGAGGATCTCATTGGAGTTAACTGTGGCTGTCACGATGTCTCCCTCCTGATAACTTCTGTGAATCGTCTCTGTTCTCATATCTCTTCCTGTTCATCTACTACCCATTAGTTAATCCATAAAGTTCTCAGTTCCATTGAGTACCCAAGTTCCTTCATCTGATGTCTCACATGGCAAATGTGCACACGTTTGTTCTGCTTTGTCACTTAACGCATGAAACTGCGTTTCTGGTCCGCTGGTCCAGAGGTTTTCTCTCTACCCTCACCAACGTCTGCTTTAGCCTGGAGTCGGTGAGGGAAAATATTTACAAATCTCTGAGCTCCTTTTAACAACAAAAGCAGCTTTGTTGCGTGTCATTTATATTTCGTAAAATAGCTGGCTGTTTTCACTAGATCTCGGTGAGCTTCAGTCACACCACTATGCGGTCAGCACCGTAATCTAACTTAGGGGCGTTTCCATCGACCGCACAAAGAAACCGCATGCCTGTCAGTAGTCGCTCCCCACTTTGTCTTCCTCGTCCTGGGCAACCGCTGCTCCCTGTCTTTATCAATTTGTCTCTTCTGGACATTTCCTATAAATGGATCACAGGATATGTGGTCTTTGTGACTGGTTTCCGTCATGTATCACGTTTTCAAGGTCCATCCACGTGGTGACATGTATCAATATTGCACTCCTTTTCACGGATGAATAGTATTCTCTTCCATGGACCGACCACGTTCTGTGTATCCATTACCAGTTCAGGGACAAGTGGGTTGTCTCCTCTGTAAGCCAGGATTTTACTCGGGTGCCTGCTTCTGAAAGAACAGGCCCATTTTATGGATCCCTCTTTCCCCGTTGGAGGCCATGACGCTCGGCTCTTCCCCGCTGCCTCTTAGGCCCTCCGACACATGTTCACTGCAGACGTCACCTTCTTTGGTCCAAATTTCCTGTTGCCAGTCCTCTTCTCATCTCCCCAGCTCCCAGTCTGTAATGAACTCGGCCAGCCAGGTGATACGCCTCACCTCGAAAGCTCGACTGCTTGATTGAATTGGTCAAGGAGATGAGCAAAAATAACCAAGCAACGCACTCCTGGACTGCACAGCCGGCAGTGTGCCCGTTGATGACTGAAACTTGTCCTCCCGTTCTGACTGCAACTGTGTCTCTAGAAGGGACAGAGTGCCCCTACCCCAGTTTCCAGCTGTGACATTAGTAGACTTTCCCCGCTCTGGGTTCCAACACCCAGCCCTTCCTCCAACTTTAAAGGAAGACTGCTCTGTTTGCCCTCAGCAAGCGGGGTCCCTTAAACCTGAACACCTTTCCACTCAAGGAGAGAACGGCATTTCGGAGAGCCGACTGTTTGGCAATGTCTGCATCTTCTCCTGTTCCTCACCAGGACGTTGCTGCTGGGACGCTGGGGCTGTTGATGTTAATGCACTGCTTTGGACACCAGCCCTGCCCAAGGCACTCCCTCCGAGCCTCTGCCTGGCACGCCTAACTGATAGCCTTTTCCTCTGTGCGTTGTTCCCTCGGAATCACCGGGTCTCTGGAATTCCCAGGGCCGGCCTAGAACATTCTCTGACCTTCCGCAGGGAATGATGCGAGTAGTAGCAACTGCAGATGCAGCTTTGCTTGTCAGCTGTTTCTTGTGGGCCCAGGAGGGCCACAAAATTCATGATGAGAAATTCCCCCTGGACAGGGATAGGGCTTGTCTCCATCCTTCCCTTCTCTCTATCTCTGGGATAGTAACCTGGAGTTCTCTGGCTCATTTATAAATAGAAATTGACAAGAGACCAATGCTGAACCCAGACAACATTTGTTGGGGGCGTAGGCAAGGGAGAGAGTGGTGCTGAAGGAGGTTCCCCCAGCTGGCTCTCCAGTGAAAGCCGCACAGAGCTTTATGGGCTGTGAGGGTGGAGCTGAGCCTTCCAGCTCTGGCTCTTCCTGCTCAGAACACTGAGCAGGTGCGGTTGTTTCTTTCGCACAGGACATGCTCCAAATGGTCGTTTGCTTGCTGCAGCTCCCTTGGCGAGGTCATGTTCAGGCCATACTGGGTCACTCTGGGCATGCACAGGGCGTGGGAAAGTCCCCAGTGGGTCTGTAGGGGTCTTGTGGTCACAGTCCTTGCTTCTGGCTTGTTAGGAGCTGGGTGGGGTGACCTGTGGTGGGAGATGCATACATGGCAGTTTGGGAGGGACTGGGTCCTGTGAGCCCAGTTTCCATCTTGTCTCATTGGTCTGGGGACTCCCTGCTCCTGATCAGTCTCCGAGGTGGTCTCTTTTCACGGAAGAATCTCTTCTCTCAAGACAAAAATGGCTGCAGGAACAAAAATGGCTCCAAATGAAGCCATTCTCGTGACAAAGACTGTAATGAGGACAAAAAATGGCACAAAATCAATTTATTCTCATGACAACCTTAAGATTGTAATGAGGACAAGAAAAACAGTCTGAAATTTATCAATTCTCGTGACAACCTTGAGACAGTAAGGAAAGCGGCAAATGGTATGAAATTGGCTTGCTCTCCTGACAAACAGTGAAACAAAACTGGAAAATAGCACCATGTTTATCTAGCCCCTTGACAACCAAGGGACTGGAACAAGAACAGAAAAGGTTACAAGATTAACCCATTCCTGTCAAAAATAATCTTGAAAGGGTAGCTTCCACATGTCCTTTAGAAATGACCCCACAGCCGTGAGTTATGCATTAACTTCAGCTTTCACCGTGGGAAGAAATTCTTGTTGGCTTGACATCAGCTGATGGCCATGTTTCTTTCTGATATGTGAAAATTAATTTGTGATGATCTTACAGACTAGGCTATGTGTCAGTCATTCTAGATCAGCTTTTGTTTGATGATCTCAAACGACTGCCAATCTGGACTCCGTAAAGGATGACTTACAAGGCATAAGAGCATTGTAACAGTGACGCAAGTGACCATTCTGGAAATATCTGGGAAGACAGCAAGGTGGGAAGGAGCTGGAGGAGGGAGGCAAGTCTGGGTCAAGGAAGCACAGCTGCTGCTGTAGCCACTATTTATAAGAAAAATGGAGTGGGGGCGTGTGTCACTGAGTTGGTGTCTGCTCCTCTGCTTAGTTCTCCCCATGCCTGCAGGAACTCATGGAGAGTTTCAAAGAAGTCATGAGGGAGAGGAACCCCTCAACAGAGTGGGCGTTCACCACAAAGCTGCTCAATGACTTGGAGCTACTGGGTCCCTGGTTCAGAATTCGGATACACGATTCAGTAGGTTTGGAAGTGGTGTTAGAAACACGAGCAATATGCCTGCAGCAAGTGAGTATTGTTCCCAGCAGGTGGAAGTCTGAGAAGCACCAACTGCCTTTTGTACAGGTACTGGTTTGCAGCTCTCAGTGTTGTGATTCCTCGTCAGAGGCTCACGACTTCCTTCCTGCTAAGACTGTGGTGTGCCATCCTCAATATCACTGATGCGCAAGCAGCAGGGAGCCGAGTTTTGATGTCAGGTCAGGTGCCGGCTTTCACTGAGCTTGGACTAACTATTGATGAGCTATTGGCAATGACCAAGAATAAAGGCTTACTCGGCTTGGGTGGAAGCTCTAGAGATAACAAAGAGGTCAAAGCCTTTTCATCTGGTTCTCATCATGAGAAATGGAGCGGCCACATCTTTCTTTGTCCATCTGCCTGTGCAGCATCCCGCCTGATCTGGTAGGTGCTGAGTGATGGAGAAGGATAGAATTTTATATTTAGTGAGGCAGGTCAATTTCTTCCTGATTGCATCTCTTGAACAGTTGGTGGCTAACCCAAGTTCTAATATTGTTGACTAGAGTTTCTACATTTTTTTCCCATTTCTTTTGTTGGCAACTGGCTTTTAGTATTTTTTTTTTTGAATGAATTACAGCTAAATTGTAAGGTTTTGGCCATGGCTGTAGGTCAGTATCTTTCATCCTCACCCTGTTTTGGAACAAGTTAGTAATGACTACATCAACGTCTCATGGTTGTATCCCCAGGCCCTCTCTCTGGATTCCTCCCTCTGTCTTAGTGACCTCAATGGTCTGAATATTTTCAGTCTAGTTTGAGGTCAGACCATTACCGAAGAAGCTTCTACAGGGGATTGTTTTTAGGTTAAGAAGGATTTTGTCATATGACAAGTTTGCACAATTCTGTATTTTATTTTAACAGTTCTGGATGGCCCAGGAGCCAGGAAATTGGGTACAAGGCTGGGAATTTTCAGATCAATGTCAGCAGGCATGCAAGAGATCAAAGGGAGTTTCAAGTGCAACTTCCAAGTTGGTGACTTCCATTCCGAGCCCAACAGAGTCATAGGCTAATAATTTGGTTGAGTTAGGAGGAGTTGAGTGATAGGTAAAGACAGAGTTTTATCTTATTGGTCAGGTTTGGGGGAAGGAGGGAGGAAGGCAGAGAGAGAAAGAGATCAAACAAGAAAGCTGGCAAGAAAATGGGAGAGAAAAAGAGACCAAAATCAACACAAAAATATCATCATAAACTGGAGACAATAATTAAGTCACTCCTTGGTGGGTGTTCTTTTCTTTCATTCTTTTTTTTTTCTTTTTTTCTTTTTTTTTAGTCTAAATTACCCCGAGTGTCTTTTTAACCTTTGTCCAAGGAATCTGGTTTCCTCTTAATCATTGTTGTCACTCTTTTCTGCGTGCTCTCTTGGTTTCCCCGTAAGTGCAGAAGTGCTATCTCATTGCTTTTCACAGCATACCCATGAGGTAACCAGGGTCATTGCTAAGCTCAAATTTACAGATTGTATGAAAGTGAGGCGCACGGTGAGTAGACGATTTATTCAAGGTCAAACTGCAAGTCAGTGTCAGGGCCAGAATGAGACTGGCCCCAGATTCTGCCCCTCGACCAGCTCGCTCCCTCTCTGTCTCCTGAGAGGCAGAACAATGACTCAGTTTGGAAACTCTTCCAAAGGACTTTTGGTTTCTTTCATTCAGAATTTTATTTATTCAAAATCAAATAAAAATGTAAAAAGTTATTTCATGCGGCTACATATGCCAGTTTTTTCTTTATTTACTCACTTAGGAGACATTTACACATAGACTCGCTTTTGCACACACATGGCGAAATATACAAATGCATTGTAAATCAGATCAGTCAGGCAAGTGGCTACTTTTAAAACTTCTGGCTTCAGTAAATTACTTCTAGTTAATTTTGATGGCCATGGGATTCTATTTATCTGAAAGGCTGAGCGAGCCAGAGAGAGAGAGACACACAGAGAGGGAGAGAGAGAATTTTCCATCCCCTAATGACTGTATTACAGCTGGGGCAGGGCCAGCCTGAAGCCAAAATCCAGGAACTCCATCCATGTCTCCCGCGTGGGTGGCAGTGGCCAAAGTACTTGGGTCATCGTCAGGAGCCCGACTACTTCTTGAGTCAGCATCTGCTGCCTCCCAGGCACACAAGCAGGAATGCTGGATTGGAAGCAGAGGCAAGACTCAAAGCGGCGCTCCAGTAACAGCACCTGGGCATCCCAGTGATGGCTTAACCAGCCGCACCACACTGCCTGCTCAAGTCATGTGATTCTTTCCACACTGCTTTGTGGGCATGTTGTTTAGGAAAGTCCTAGAAAAGATACCAAGTTTGAGAGGAAGAGCGATCATGTCCGATTTTAGAGCTGAACACAATCCAGAATAGGAGGAGGCACTGTTTCATTTGCATGTCAGATATTCCCTTGTTCTAAATTTCTTCCTTAAAGATTTCGAGTCCAGGAGAAGCATCAATGTAGAGCATAACTAGAAAGTTGTCCAGATTTTTTCCTGTAATGAGATGTTGCTGTCTTGGAAACTGCATGGCATGTGGCAAGTTGTCACGTCTGCCTCCTGTGGCGTTCACAGCAGTGATGTGTTGTCAAAGCGGGCTTTGCTAAAGCTAGGTGTCCATGTCCAATATAATCCCTGGTACACAGGCGACGCTCAATGAACTGTTAGGGAATCTTTAGTCCACACTCGTCTGCTGGGTCAGCACGGGCAGCAGCCACATACTGGGGCTGTTTGAGTGATCTTAAACTATTGCTTTCCTTGGTTGTTCAGTGACTTCAATAAGGGGGAGGAGTACTTGGTTTTACCATTCTTGTTTCCCTGAGCTGAATACTGTACCCTGGGCAAACAGATCCTCAATGCGTGTGTGTTCAGCGGGTGAATGAAGGAGTGAGCAAGTGCACCTGCTCCCCATATTTTACAGATTTGGGGAGGAAGGCTAAGCTGATTTTGTCAGATCTGTGACTAGAAGTCTTCAAGTGCTCCTTTAACCTTAGGGGAAATTTCCTTCATTCACTAATTCATGAAACAAACACTGACCGTGATCCCTGGTTCAAGTTCATCATGCTGGATGAGGAGGAGGAGGAGGGGGAGGAGGAGGAGAAGGAGGAGGAAGGAGCTGGGGAGGGGAAGGAGCAGAGCGACCAGGAGCGTTGCTGCCAGCAGTGGGTCCCCGAGCTAGGCCGGCACAATTGTGTGTCACTGGGTAAGGACGCGGTGGTACCGTTGGGGAGGAAGGAGGACTCCCACTGCGTGATGCCACAGTGGGACCTCCCAGTGCTCCTGGAAGCTGGTGGGGCAGAGGTGCTCCAGTGGCATTTTCAGCAACTGTGCCAACATGCTTTCTTGAAAGGCAGCCATGGCCACACAGCGGCCTACTCTGGGTGTCTTTTTGAAGGGATTAGACAATTAATATATATTCAGAACAACGTATGCCTTTCTGAAAAAGAACTGCGTGTTGGAGAGCGTTGCCAATTCCAGCTGCATACATAGTAAACAACAAGGATCCCAATGTCAAATGTCAGAGGCTCCCACTTTGTGAACACAATGATAAATTTGCAAAAGCTCCTCTCATAAACAATTGTGTGGACTCCCCAGGGATCAGATGTTAAGCTGTCCCCTTCACTTGGTGACAAATGTGATTCCTGAGTGTGTGCAGGGCCATGTTGCATTTACCCAAGTGCGATCTAAGAAGGATGAGCAAGATAAGAAAATCATTTTCAAGTCTCTTGTTGTTAGAGTCAGCATTTCCCAGCGAGGGTGAACTAGCCCTTGAAAAAGTGTTCACGCGTAACCCCAGTGCAACAGGGTCGTGGGCGAGGCCTGGCAGGCTCACCGAGGACCGCTGGTGTGGGCAGAGGGCTTGGGGCCTGGGATTATCTGTTCCTCCTTCCACAGTCTTCCTCCTCTCTCTAAGAAAGCAAGTGGAGGTTTGATTATTCTTTTACCAAAAAGTCCCAGGCACTAAGACTAGAGAAATTCAGGCCTAAAATTTAAGATCCTTGTGTTTATTTTGAACAGTGCAAGTGGTTCCCGCATCCCTGGGCCAGACTAAAAGTATTCACCAAATGCATCAATTTCCATGATGGAAGACAGGATCTGTGAGTTGCCTTCTTGGCTCCAAGCAAATATGACACTTAAATCTGTGTTGAGGTCCATGGAGCGATATGCAAACCTATGGCATTTCTCTTCCTTTTTCTCCTTTGGATTTCAGCCGCGTATTTTTGTTCCCATTGTTACAATCACCATCGCTCCCTGCACCTCCCACTAATGTGTTTCTGGAGGAGCAGTTTTTAAATGAGAAGTTACGGGTGCTGCTCTGATTGAAACAAACTAGTGTTGATTGCTGCCCAGCCATCTGGAAAGGAGGCCACCTCAGGAAGGGGCGAGCTAATGAAAAGATGGGCTTCGTGCCACCGGCCAGGGTGAGTGGCATGAGAGGATAGCAGGGCCAGGAGAGGCAGATTGAGAGTAAGTAACTTCTGTCTTAAAGATTAAATGGCAAATTTGCTATTAAATGTGAAAGACATAAAAGGGAATTATTGCTTTGGGGATGTTAGCTGTGGCTCTACACACCCCGGAGACAGCACGGGCAACCTGTCCTCCTGAGGCTCTATTAATACTCATCCCTGGGTGCCAATGAAAGACGTGGAGAGCAGAGTGGTGGCCCTCGGGAGGGACCCACGCGGCGTCTTCCTCCCACGCTGTTTCCTATGGCCGTCCTCTCTCCAGCGACCTTCAGAGCTGCTAACTGCTATTGATGAAGTCGTTACATGTCCCAGAGATCCACTTGATAGTTCTTGGAGACATTGGTGCTCGGGGGGTGAGGGAGGGGATCCCAGTGGGCTCCAAAACGTCCAGAGGCCCGGAGAAGCAGGTGTGGTGCTCAGGGAGCCCAAACTCGCTGGGTTAAGGCAAACACAGAGCCAGTGGTTGACTTAGTGAGGCCAGAGCATTTGCAGTCATTGAAGCAGGCCCCTGGAGGCCTGGCCTGAAGGTGCTCCTGGCTACACCCCAGGGCCTGGGTGCAGGAACCCCACCATGGTCCTTGAGCAAATGAAAAGAAAGGGAAACGTCAGTGTGGAATGGCATGTGGAGCTGGAGCTGCCCAGTCTGGCTCTGGGCACAACCTTTGTTCTTATTTAGCCTGCGTGGGCCCCCAGGAACAGACAAGCATGTGTTCCCTATCACCTGTCTACCCTGTAGAGACTTCGCAGCTTGTTTGTGCTCTTTGTCTAACTTCTGTCATCTCTTTGCTAGCTGTTAATTTTGGAGGACATCAGAAAATCTAGAGTGAATTCAAGCATTTCCTGGCTTTGCTTCTTTTTTTTAATATTTTGTTTATTTATTTGAGAGCAGAGCCACAGACAGTGAGAAGGAGAGACACAGAAAGGTCTTCCATCCACTGGTTCACTCTCCCAAATGGCCACAATGGCTGGAGCTGAGCCAAATACAAAGTCAGGAGCCAGGAGCTTCTTCCAGGTCTCCCATGCGGGTGCAGGGGCTCAAGGACTTGGGCAATCTTCCACTGCTTTCCCAGGCCACAGCATAAAGCTGGATAGGAAGAGGAGCAGCCGGGACTCGAACTGGCGCCCATAAGGGATGCCTGCGCCGTAGAGAGAGGATTAACCTACTGCGCCACAGCTCCAGCCCCTTGGCTCTGCTGCTTGGTCTCTATGCAGCCACATTTTTCACTGCCACGAGCCACTCAACTTGGCAGTGGCTTTTTGAAGGTTGCCAAAACATCCCCACGGTTCTTCGGCGTCAGTCTTGTGCGACCTGGTTTCTCTGTCCACTTTCTAGACGTGATGGAATCTGTGCCCTCCCACCCTGAAGGAATGTGCTGCCCGGAGCCACCTTGCATGCACCTTGCCGTCTTCGTGGTGCTCCTGGGAGCTGGGTGTGTACTGGAGTCCTGTCATGTCCCAGGGCAACGTTAATGATTTGATGGATCAGCGATGGAATGAGCGAACATGAGTGCGGGTATAGCCCTGGACTCCACTTGCCATCAGAATTCTGCACTCAGGAGACCTGCCTGTGGCTGCAGAAAATGGGGAACAGCTGCTGGGTGTCTCAGCTGCTCCTGTGCTCACTTGAGCACGTAGACCAGCTTGGAGGTGATGGGCTGTGTTGCGTGCGACTTTACTGTGTGAAGTCTGACGTTCCGCTGTCCTGCATCATTCTATGTGCTGGTGTGACTCAAGATGATAGGGCACAATCGAAATGAAACACCAGTAGTGGAACAAAGTAGATAACACTATCTTTTAGATTGGATATGCATCATTAATTCTTTTTTTTTCCTTTAAAATTGGCCCATATGAATTTACCACTGCTCATGAAATCCAAGGACTAAAGCCACCGGCTTGTGCCATTTGTGGAGAGCGGGGACTGATCCCGGAGACTCCCTCCCTGCCACGCTGCAGCCTGGCTCTGCCATGGTGCCTGCAGGATTGGGTCGGAGGCTCCCTCTCGACGCAGCCTGGTGGCTGTGCCAGATAATATGATAGTTTTATGATGAAGACAATGTCAACAGGGATCAGAGTGAGAGAACAGAGCTCATTTTCACTTTTGACCCAAGAAGGATTCATTCCCAGATTTTCAGATGTGAAAAGCTCGTGCACTAATTAGCACTGTCTCTTGCCCTCAGCATCAATTTTGAAAGTCACCAGTTCAAACCGAACACCCAGAAACTTGGCAAAATAATCCAGAGGATATCCAAACAGATTTCAAATTAATCAGCTTATGAATCCAATTTGCTAGCTACAATAAGACTTTATATTTACATGGCAATTTTTTTCTATTATTGTTCTTACAGCTGATAATACTGGAGTAAATATTGACTGAGTGCAGTTCAGCCTCTGACCAAGGCAAGGATGCTACCCTCGCGGCTGAGATGCTGTGGACTTGCGTCTCCGTACTGTTCCCAGGGTGGCTCTGAGAGGCTGCCGTGTGTACTTGCACCACCTCTGCCCCTCGGTGTTCCTGGCTGACAAGACACATACCCTGTCCTTGGAGGACTGGATTAGCAAACCTGTCTAAAAGTTTTCTCTCCTTGGTGACGGTCTCTACACCGGACCTGGTCCTGAGTATCTTATTTCACATCTCTCCTTGCTGGGTTCCTGGAGTGTCTTTGTTGCCCCATCCTGTCATGGCCCTTCTCTATGTAGCTGCTGACTCCGCAAGCCCTTGAGCTCTTGCGAACCTGCTCACCCCTCACCCATGTGCCTCCTGACCCCTGCCGTGCCCTTGTCTTGGCTCTTGACCTCGGCCCTCCCTTTGTGCAGCTGTCCAGTTTGGGATCACCTCTTGTCTTGCAGTTTCCTGTACAAAGGCCTTGGGTAAGGTGCTCATACACAGCTCTGCAGAAATTTCTAGAGCCTGCCATTGCTCCTCCTTGAGCCCTTCCCCAAAGGGAGGAGGGTCAGATTCTGGTTGGAGGAATCATCTTCTGTAGGACAGGGTGCTTTTTTTTTTTTAAGACTTTTTTTTTTTTTTAACTTCAGTAAAAGGGGGAGAGAGAGAGAATTTTCCAACTGCTGGTTTACTGCCCAAATGGTTACAATTGTCAAGTCTGGGCCAAGCTAAAGCTAGGAGCCAGGAACTTCATTTGGGTCTCTCATGTGGGCACAGGGACCCAAGTACTTGGGCCATCCTCCACTGATTTCCCAGGCCATTAGCAGGGAGCTGGATAAGAAGTGGAGCAGCCGAGACACTGACCAGTGCCCATATGGGACAGCGGTGTCACAGGTGGGGGATTAACCTGCTGTGCCACAGTGCTGGCCCCCAGAAATACATCGCAGCAATGGTTTGTGGTGATCTGTGCATTCCATTTTCTACATCCTAAACAGTATCTGACGCATGGTGGGAACTCCGTGAGTATTTGTTGAATGAATGAATTTCCCAGTCACTTGGGAGGAAGATACATGTTAAATACTCATAGTGAAGAGTCACTGACCATCTATGGATGGACAATGAGCATCTGCCGTGTCCCAGGCAGTGTTGTAGGCCAAGTTCCTGCTCTCAGGGCGGTCACATTCTAGGAGGGGGAATGACGTTCAAAATAGGGTCAGTATAGTAGGGTGATGATGCCACAAACTTCCTTACCGTGGGTAAGGGAAGCGCTCAGAGCTTCCACGGAGGCTGCTTTCTTGCTCAGTGAGTCGGGGGACCTTGCTGGGTCACTGCAGGGATGTGATGTGGCTGTAGGGACAGAGGTACCTGTGCCAATGCAGGGGAGGATCCGGTGGGCTTGGTAGCTGTGGTGGGGAGAAAGGTTCAAGGCTGTGGAAATTTTCATTATAAGCAGACCTGCTCAGCTATTTTTTAAAAATTTATTTATTGAATTTTGTTTGAGAGGGAGGGAGGAAGAGAGAAAGAGACAGAGACAGAGAGAGAGAGAGAGAGAGAGATCTTCCACTTGCTGGTTCACTCCCTAAATGCTTGCAATGGCCAGGATAAAGCTGGGATTTGGGAACACAATCCGTGTTTCCCACATGGGTGGCAGGAACGCAAGCACTCGCGTCCTCACTGCTCTCCCAGGGTGTGCATTAGCAGGAAGCTGGAATCAGGAGTGGAGCTGGGCCTGAACCCCCAGGCACTGTGACACAGATGTGGCATTCCCCATCAGTCTGACAGCAAGCCCAGATGCCAGCCTCCTGCTCAGCTTTAATTACCCCAGCAATTTCCCAGCTTGGGCAAAGAGCCTTGGTGTTACCATACTGCCTGATGTCCTGTGGCCCCTGCGTCCCACAGAACACAGTTGGGGAAACACTGCCTTGGGGACCTGTGTGTGCCCAGAGCCGGGCAGGGCCACCGGCACCCTCCTCGGAGTCTGGCAGCTCGTGTCTACAGCAGGCAATGTTGTCTCAGTTCTCACCAAGCTCTGTAGGGGCCGAAATGGCTGAGGGAGACGGGGGCAGTGACGGCCGGTGGAGACCGGCAGCCCAGCTCTGCCTGCAGGGCACGTGCCCCTTGGCTCTGAACCCAGAGGGTTCAGGTGTTTTCATTTCATTTTATTTTCAAAAAGCATTTATTTATTTATTTGAAAGGTGGAGCCACTGGTTCACTCTCCAAATGTCTGCAATGGCCAAGGTTGGGTCAGGCCAAAGTCAGTAGCCTGGAACTCCATCCAGGTCTCCTACATGGGTGCAGGGAGATGCTGCTGTCCCAGGTGCATTAGCAGGGAGCTGGACTGGAAGCAGAGCAGCTGGGACTCGAACTGGTGCTCCTAGGGAAAGCTGTGCCTTGCAGGCAGCCGTTGAACCTGACACACTACAATGCCGGCCACATCAAGTTTCATTTTTAAAAGAGAAAGCTCCTCCCCCGGTCACCACGACAGCTCCTTCCTCCTCCTTGCTCCGTCTCTGGCGTCTGTGCCTGCTGCTTCAGGGGCTGGTGGTTTCCTGCCACCCTGTGCCCGCCGCTCTGGCTGCCCTGCCCTAGAGCTGAGGGATGCCTGCTCTGGGCTACGTGACTGTGGGTGTGGCCAGTGTCCCAGAGGCTCTCTGTCTGGGGCATCTCAGAATGCTAGGAGCTCCTGATTTTGTTTCCATCATCCCAAGTGTCAGGAAAAGCCTTTAAGCAGAGCATCATTTACAGAACCCTTCAGGAAATACCTCCGATTTTAAAGACACATGTGTTTAGGGGTGGGCTTTTGGCCTAATGGTTAAGACACCAGTTATGTCGCCCATGTCCTACGATGGAATACCCATGTTCAAGTCCTGGTTCTGGCTCCCAATTCCAGCTTCTTGTTGGCGTGCACCTGAGAAGGCAGCAGGGATGGCTCCCGTCACTGAGCTCCTGACCACCGTACAAAAGACCTGCGTTGCATTCCTCCCTCTCAGTCTCGGCCCCAGCCAGGCCATCGTGAGTGTTTGGGAAATGAATCAGGAGATAGGGAGTTTTCTGATCCTGTGCCTCTCAAGTTTTATAAAAAATCTGTTTCGTGCACAGATGTCACAGTTCAGATCCCAACTGCGGTGTCCCCGAGTGCCTGAGCCTCCACGCACGGGGGTCTGGAGGTCTCCTAGGCAATCGTGTCAGGCTCAGCCGGCTGCCTGCTGCCCGACAGACTCTGTGAGACACCGTGGCTGCCACAGACGCTGCTCGGGGCAGCACACGCTCACTCCAGCCACTGCCCCGCTTCCTGCACTGCCAGGTGTGGGAGCTGTAGGGAAAGACACTTCCCACGTGAAGCTCCGGAGGGAAGCAGGCTGCAGAACCCGGATTTAGGAAGTGACCGGCAGTTTGATCGTAGAGAGGAGACTCTATACCGCAGAGGAAGCTGAGTTAGACCAAGCGCACGCCGAGAGTGCTCGGGCAGCATTTCCTGAACAGTCCAGCGGGCCAGCCCCTGCCCTTACGAGCAGTCCCAGCTTCAGGACGTCTGGCCCAAGCTCTTCTGGTGACTGAGAGCTGGTCTTCGTTCTCACATCCGGAGCTGCCCTCTTGTCCAGGTTAGGTGACAGAAGCTCTGTCTTGTGGGGCAGGCACTGGGGCTCCATGTTAGGATGAGCCCAGCACACAGATGCCACTGTCCGGGGGGATTTGCCAGCCCCCTCCTCCACATCCCTTTGCCTGGGGCCATGCGTTTGGCCCTGGGAGACACTGTCTTATGGGAAGCTGGTGTGCGTGGTCCTAGATCCGTGGTCCTAGATCCGGACCTGGGTGGGAGTCTTAGGCAAGTGCCTTCAGATTCCTGGACCTCTCTCACCTTCTCCTGGATGACGACAATGATGGCAGCCAAGGCTGCTTGGAAGATGGTTAGGCGTGCACTCAAAGCACTTGGCATTCCCGTGGCACAAAAATTAGAACAGTCACAATCACTGCCATCATTTCTGATGCTGCTCTGCCTGCTTGAATCGCAAACCTTGCCCTCTGTGAGATTCCCTCCCAGGGTGCCCTGCTCCTGAATTAGAGCGCTTTGCTCTTGGATGTGGGTCCTTCTTGTCTGTCTCATATCTGAGGATGCTGCATCTTGTTTATCCTGTTAGGTGGCCACACAGAGAGGACTGTGGTCCCATCAGCTGGGGCTGCCCCCTAGGTGTCAGCTCCAAACCCATAGGGGTGCTCTGTGCCAGGTGGTTCCCTCCCAGTACATATCCCCTCACCAGGGCTATGCCCAGCTGGGTTCCAAAATATGCAGAAAATAAGCCTGATGTCTGAGGGACCTTGGCATGAGGACTGCCGGGTTTCCAGCCACTTCTGTCAGGCCCTAATGCACAGCCTGGGCTTTGGGCGCCTGCTGACTATGGGGTCCTAGAAGCACACAGAGTCTTGTCTTCCCCTGGGATTATTGACAGACCTGAACGTGTACCTAAACACTCATTTTGCGAGATTTGAATTTTGTGCTGGATTTCCTGGACATCACTGCCACTGCTGTGCCAAGAGACCTCCCTTCCTGTGGCCAAATGAATCCACACAGACAAGGCCACGGCGTTTCCCCTTGAGGACCAGGCCTGGGGGGGGGGGAGGGCACGGGGCTGCAGATACGGGGGAGGAAGAAGGGAGACGGAAGATGTCCTTTGCAGTTTGGTGGCTAACGGAGCAGCCGTTCTCTCCGGGTTGGAGTTATAGATTTGTGGGGGGCATCTCCGAGAGCGAGGCTCTTTAATCACGCCTTGTGTACACCTCTCGGGTAGGGTGTTTCATTTGTGCTCTCAGCTGCTTGCCGTCTGGGACTCCACTCATTATTCCATGAAACCCATTGTCAGTCAACAGCCATCAATCATGCAAAATTCACACGTTCCCCAGATCTGTCAGGAAGTCAAAAGACTGTTAGGTTGTTGTGATTACCCATTCATGAGCCATTTTGACTGGAAACTTCACAGACCTTCCCTCTTGCCACAAAGAGGGGGGAGAAGTTGAAATCAATCACTTAAACAATTTGTCAGCGAGGTCTATTTTTTCACAACACAGTTGCCTGCTCTTTGGCCTTGGCCAGCATTTTTGCCTTCTCTGCAGACGGGCGGCTGTGGCTGTTTCCTAGGTGGAAGATGCACGGGAACAGGGCACACCATGGCTGCTGAGCAAGTGGTACCTGCACTCCATTCTGGGGGATCCCTGGTCCTGCGGCCACAGTGGATTCTCACTTTGGAGCAGGAAGGTAGAGGCATTTGGACAGGAATTAGAGGGGGAGGGCCTCCTAGGTGGATTCCCGCTCTATGAAGGGAAAAATCCCCGATAACCCAGGCTGGTGTTTCCACGGCTGATCCATCTCACAGAAACATGCCCTGACATTTGCCTGTGAGCAGGCGGCTTGCCGAGCAGCGCCGCTGCTGAGCCTGGCGCTGGGTACCATGCGAGCGCATCTTCCCTTCATCCGTCTCCCTGCTTGTCTCAATGTGCTTTGCCATCTTTTGACCAGTACTGACAAATTAACTTTTGCTTAGCTGATAATCACTTTGTTGTTCTCTCTGTTTTTGCAGCAAGCAGACTCACAGAATTTCTGAAACAAACAAAACAAAAAGTGACTTTAGCCAGTAACTCTCGAACTGCCGCACTGAGCCCTTCTGGCATTGAGGGTGACAAATGGTAGAGGGCTGGAGAAGTCACTGGCACTGCCGTGCGACCCAGTGCTGTCCTGCTGCAGTGGAAGGTGTTCAGGCAGGGCGGCCAAATGCACAGAAGGAGCAGCGAGATGTCAAAAGCCTGGAAATGTGACCATTTCTCAATGACACGCCTTCCCGACAGCTTGTCCAGCTCGCCGCCAGCTCCACCATCTTCTCTCCGAAGGAACCCCACAGAAAGAAAGAAGAATGAAACAAATGCAACCGCATCAGACCACCTACCCACAAGCAGGCCCCATGATCACAACACTGGGATTAGGAAGCCAGATTACCAGATAAAAGGAGCTGAAGAAGGACTGAGGGTCTGAGGACATGAGATAAATCAAGAACTTCCTTCAGGAGGGTCCTGTGTTGGCCACTTGTTTCCAGGAAACTGGAATGAATGTAAAACCCCAGAGATCAACAGGAGGGACGTTCTTGCCATGGAGCTGTGCTTTATCAATCAATGCTTTACCTTTAATGAGTACACAAATATTGGTGATAATGAGGCATGTTGCAAACAGGTGCACGGTGTTATCTCTGCTGCCCCTGGACAGCTGCTGCTGTTATGTGATATCTCAACCAGGGTGGCAGGGGGAGGTGCGAGTCCTCCCCGGGGTGACAACTACACCCTCCTCGCCCCTCCTCTAGCCTGGTCCCAGTGGTCTGCCCTGACTATTGCAGCCACCTTGAGCTGAGTGTCTTGCGCACCTGCAGCTCTGGAATGGCCTTGTGCCAGTGAGGGCTACAGCCTGCGATCTGCAGTGAGTCTTGGAATGGGGGTGGGGAACACCAAGGACATCGATAATGGCTCTGTGCCCTTGATATCATCTTTCCCTAACTGCAATGCTGCCGCTGTCTGCCAAGTCCTGTCCACAACCCCTGGACACTTGGGTGTATTTTAAATTGGGAAAAAAAAATAAGAAGAGGGGTGGAAGGTGAGTGCAGCCGGCCTCAGAAGGGAGAAGTGGTCTCATCCTTATCCGGATGGCACTGGCGTGCCCAGTGCAGCTGTGTGGAAAGGAAAGAGCAGAGCAGGCTCTTGGGCTTTCGCTTCACCTGGTGTTCGATGCTTTCACCAACAGACAGAGTCCAGATGCAGATGGAACCAGAAGGCCCTTCCCTGTGTCCGTGATGTTGCTCAACTCTGCAATCTGCAAGGGTCTAAAGCCGCGAGTTGCATGGATGTGGCTCCAACTTGTGAACAGCAGATGCCCCGAGAACTAACTTTGCTCAACTGAAGTTCAGATAACGCCAGAGACTTTCTCTTTATTTTGGGCACGTTTATGGCTGGAAATGGTCTGGGTGATAGTGTTTGTAAGCACAGAGCCTCATATTACCCACTAGTGCAGTGTAACACCAGGTCTCATCCTTCAGTATATCCAAGGGCAAAAACGTCTTGTTCACCCATAATAAAGAAGCACAATGCTTTAGTAGTTTTCTAGAGGATTTGTCCCTGTGTTTTAGCAATGGAACAAACACATAGCTTCAGTGATGAGCTTGTGCTGACTCCATTTTCTCATTTCTGTCTTTATTTGAATATTCTTGTCCATTGAATTAACTCATCAGCCACCACTTTTGGGCTTTCTGAATTGAAAAGCTCATTATTTCAGGGAAGTTCACTATGAGTAGAAAAACAACAACCCAAAACCCACAGTTATTATAATTAGATGGCTAGGATGGGGAGAGGCTCCCTGTGTTATATATATGTGTGTGTGAAATTTGTAAGAAAGAAAGACACATTTTCTCTCCTTCCTTGCATAAAAATCTGGAGATGCATCTTGAAGGCTCATGCTGCAGATTAACTTTCAGGATGAGTTGTGAATGCAGTTGGTGGTATGTCAAATATAAAGATCATACTTTCAGATAAGGTTTGCAATGTGACCAATGTAATTGCTGACTGGTGGCTCCATGTTGAGGATGTCAAGAGCTGTAGGAAATCGAATTGGGGTGTGAGCGTGGGTTGCCACCTTTGAGTTGCTCAAGTCAGTCTGGCCAATGTGAGCTGGAAGCATTACTAAAAAACAGGGTCTTCTGCAGGCCACCAGGGGGTATGGGGTCACAGGAGGCTCTTCAAACCCATCTGTGGAAGCAGTTCACAGTCTGGGAGTTTAACGCATCTTGAATCAGTGCAAGAGCACCTGTGATGGCGCATGATGAGATCTAAGGCTCTTAATTGTGCTCAATGATCCTGAGACAAACCTTTTAAATCCCATGGGGGTCACAAAGAGTTCTTATTGTTATTCAAAATTGAGCAGAGCCAAGCTCTCATGCAGGCCGCAGCAGCACTTCCCAAACCTCCGTGTGCTCATCCACTACACATTCCGTAGGTGTGGTCTTTCCAACAAGCTTTTGGGTGAATTTGATGTCACTCAGGTCTGGACCACCTCTGTGTAGTGAGGTCTCAGAGGAAATGCAGTTTCCTACTCTCAACTGCACACCTTGAACGAGGCTACTGAAGAGTGACTATGAGGTCTGCCCTTGCGAGATGAGACTCCTACAGAGAATTTGTTTGCTCTCCCTAACATTCCATTTCAGAATATGGTGCATGAAGAGAATGTTTGGAGCGAGCATTTTTTTAAAAAATCTTAATTAGTGAACCTCTCCTTTAACATAATGAGTGCTATTCATGTGCATAGGAAACCCATTTTACATAGGTTATACTGATGCAAATTCTATCTCAACGTCAAACCAACCCTTCAAAATTCCATCTTTTTAAAAAATACTATTTACTATAGAGTGAGGCTGAACATCAGACTTGAGCATTTTGTGTCCCAGTCAATGATGCGGAATTCCTAAAGAGGCAAATCCTTCCACACTGGACAAATTTACCCAGGCAGTGACTGCCCTGGAAAGAAACCTAAGGATAAACCATTTACCAACTGGCGAGACTCCCTCACCACCGCATGCAAGTTATAAAGAGGAGGTGGTACCAGCGTATTCTAGTGCAGACAGAGAGAGTGGCTTTCCCCTGGGTAAGCAGGTTCTGAATTTATACCAATTTCTATATCTTATAGTTCTGCATCAACATTCCAAAAACTGTATTTATTTTCAGATAATAAAAGATAAAATACCCAATATTTTCTATAAATGATTTTATCCCTCCATCAGCTATGGAATCAATTATTCTTGAACCACTCTGTCCTCATTGTCCATTAACTGTTGGCATATTAGACTAAAACTGATGAGAGTGTTTTAATGGGGCAGGATATTATCTGTGATTTGGGTTGGACAGAACCCCAAATTCACCCTTCTTGCCTGTCTCCCTTTTAGCAATAATAAATCTGCAAAGTACACAGAATAACTAAATGAGGTATAGGGAAATGGACAATTTTCTTAATATTTTGTGTCCCTTCAATATTAATATGAGCAATGAGTGTTATTTATCATGTCACATTTATTAATTGGTCTATTCAAGTGCAAAGTTCATCTTTGTAATCTGTGTGACTGCTATATATGAGTGTGTGTGTTTGTGTTAAAATAAAAACACACCAGAGGTCAACATTTCCTTCAGTGTTTGATCAATATATATTTTTAGTGATTTATCTATTTATTTGAAAGGCAGAGTTACAGATAGAGGAGAGGGAGACAGACAGACACACACACACACATACACAGAGAGGTCTTCCATCTGCTGGTTCACTTTCCAAATGGCTGCAATGGTTGCATCTGGGCCAGTCCAAAACCAGGAGCCAGGAGCTCCCTCTGGGTCTCCCATGTGGATGCAGGGGCCCAAACTAGGGCCATCTTCAACTGCTCTCCCAGGCAGCTTAGCAGGGAGCCAGAATAGAGATGGAGAAGCCTAGACATGAGCTGGCACCCATATGGGATGCTGGCATTGTAGGAGGTGGCTATGCCACAATATTGGCTATGCCAATATTCTTTTATATGGAAGCCATTAGATATGGAAAGATGCATTCAGTAGGAGTTTACTGAGAACTTTCTCAGGAGATAATAGACACTCAATGAGCTCCTACTGAGTGTATCTGTGTATACTTAACACCTTCTGTGTAAAACAATGTGGGCCAATGGAATCATTTAACAAATAATAAGTCCTTCATGGTGTATCTAACCTAGTGAGTGGGACAGAGAAGCAAGCAACTAACCACCAGAGAGGTTAGAATCAAGTCAATGCTAGAATAGGATAGGAGTGCAAGCAGTGTGCCGAGAGTGAAGAGAAATGACTGAATAATAACAAAAACAGTAACAATATTGGACAAAGCTTCCTGAAGACGACATCGGGTATTTACAACTGTTTATGAATATACAGCCATGGCATGGTGAAAAATGTGTCATCAGATGGTTAGCAGGAGTCTGATCTATAATGGAAGCCCGTGGGATATGTTACTGAGAGCTTCAAATTTTGGACTTGACCAAAATTTAGACAAAGGGGATCCGTTGGTATGTGTTGAGAACCAGAGTGCTTTCCCTTGTGTTTGGTGACAAAACAGTCACTAGCAAAGCAAAATCCATATATTTATTGCCAAGTTTAAATGCTAATTATTTTATCACTTTTTTTTATCAGTAAAAAGGAAGAGTTGTCAGCTTGTGTGTTAGTCCATCAATTCCAAGCATTCTCCATAATATTTTCTTTCACAGCAAAATACTTCTGTGAAATAGTTGTAGCAGACCCAAGCTTATCAGGAATGGTAACAAGTTTTGGGACAATTCTTGCTGCAACAGTCTCTTCATAGACTCTTTAGCCTGTACTGCAAGAATTGCTTGTTATTTATTTTAAAACAATTTCAACTTATGTAAAAGTTGCAGGAATAATATAATGACTGTCCCTATAAAGACTAACCCAATGCTCTGATTCCTTACACATTTTACCCATTGATCCACTGATGTCTGATGGATTCAGCGCTGGATTGTGGTTGCAACTGATAGTCTCGCCTTCTTAGTATCCCACAACCTGCAGTAGTTTCCTCAACTCTCTTGACCTTAATATTTTGAAGATTGTATGTTGGTTATTTTTGTAGCTTGCTCCTCAGCTTGGATTTGTCTTATGTTTTTTCATGAGCATATCCAGCTGTGCTCCTTTGGCTAGGATATCAGAGAAGCTGTATTCTTCTTGCCACATCTCATGTGGCACAGGATGTGGGCTAGTGCCAGTGCAGCTATTAGCACCTTTGACAAATTCTCCCACTGAAGTCACTAGATATCCTCTCTTATAATTACTGAATCTTTTATTTTATTTATTTGAAAGTCAGAGATAGAGACAGGCAAAGAGATCTCTAAACCACTGGTTCTCTCCCCAAATGCCCACAACAGCTGGAGCTGGACCATGCTGAAGCCAGGAGTCAGAGATTCAGTGCAGGTCTCCCACACGGGCTGAAAGGACCCCACTTCTTGAACCATTACTGCCTATCTCCCAGATGTGCCCTAGCAGGAAGCTGGAATCATGAGCAGGACGGGGCATGGACCCAGGTGCTCGGATGGGAGATGTAGCTGTCCCGAGTGGCACCTTAACCACCAAACATGTGTCCTCCCCGGTGTTTTGTGGGACGATATTCTGAGAGTATGCAAAAGCCTCTTTTCAGCCAACTTTCATATCCTGATTTTTGCATCTACTGGTGATTCTTAACTGAAATGGTGGTTTTAAAATTACACATTACTTGTTTACTAGTTTACTTTCATCATTAGGAAGAACTTTACCTTTTCCCTATTTATTCATATATGTATATCCACGTTACACTTAGATTACTATTTTATACACCAGCTTTTAAACCATTTACTACTGTTATTCACTTTGACTCTTGTTTCCGCTTTGGCCAATGTTCTACCTTCAAATTTACTCAAATGTCCTTTTAATAAGCCCTTATTATTACTTGAGCAGCTTCTTTGCTCCAGGCATAAAAAGAAATTCTAAGTTCATCTTGTACTTTTCCTACTCCAGTTTGGTACCAGCCATTTCTTGAAGGAAACTTTGTTATTTTGTCGGAGAGTAATATTTAGAAACCAACAGCTTAGAGGTAGTTTTAGTCATTGTTACTATGGTATTACTGTTCCCAGGCCCTCAAAGTAATAAAACATATGTCTGTATGAATAGATAATGTATACACATATAAGTGTATGCATACCGTAATCATGCCTCTATTTATCCCCCATTTCAAATTGTGAGTGTAAACAAAGACTCGTATTTTTTTTATTTGACAGGTAGAGTTATAGACACAGAGAGAGAGACAGACAGAAAGGTCTTCCCTCCATTGGTTCACTCCCCAAATGGCCGCCACGCCCAGTGCTGCGCTGATCCAAAGCCAGGAGCCAAGTGCTTCCTCCTGGTCTCCCGTGTGGGTGCAAGGCCCAAGCACTTGGGCCATCCTCCAAAGACTCGTATTTGAAGTCAATGCCATGGGCCCATCCTAACTTTCTCCCTTTTTTTTCTGTGCCTCCCTTCTCCAATGGCAGAACATTCGCTGGCTACTCCATTGGCACATACGACCATGTATTGCTATATGCGCTCCTTCTCCTGCATGGGGCCAGTCTCTCAGCTTTGTCTGCTGTTTCTCCAATCCACCTAACATTATCCCAGTGAAATCAGCTAGTGCTGGCCGCTGCCTTCCTATACCTCTTGGACTTGCCTAACAGACATTTTTTCTCCCTGAAAGACTGGGTAAAGGAGAAAGAGAGGGGGGAGGAAGCAGAACAAAAAAGAAACACATGGAGTTAGATGTCTTCAGAAATTCTCTTCTCAGTATCTACCAAGTTACTAATCAAGGTAGGTGCAAATCACTTTGTTTTGTGCTAGTGTTGTTGCTAGTTATGGAAGAAGAAGCACCTGTCTTCTGACAGGTGTTGAAATATTTAAATTCTAAAAGAACATTCAGAATAGAAAGTTAGCCAGTGCTAAGCATAGTGACACACAGGGAGTGCCTGTGTCTGGAAAAATGGAAGCAGCAGGTGTTTAGATACCACAGCATAACTCTTCACAGAACAAACTTCTTTAAATCCAGATTAAATATACAATTTGAAGCCTGACCTTTCTGATTAATTAAAGATTACTACCTTACAGATTTTCTAGACATGTATGGTGGAGGCAAGAAGCAGTCTTTCAATGATTAAGGTGGACAGTGTGTAGAGTTCTTTTTTTTGCTGCTTATGCTCTAAAGAGACAGATGCTGGGTCAACTCCCATCCCCAGGGTGGCTGTGATGGCCCTGGTGTCTGTGGCCAGAGTGGATCCAGAAAGGAGACCACGGAGAAGAGTTCCGAGTGTGGCTGGGTGGCAGAGTGAGGGGAAATGAGGGAAATTCAAGGCTAACATGGCTCAGGACAAGGCACAGGTGGGATCATATTCTGTCCCGCGTAGGGCGTAGGGCTTTCAAGGAAGTGGCAGTGTGCCGGGGTTGGGGGTGGGGGAAGGGCAGGTGGGAAGACTCCTTCCCCACTGGGCATGTGGTAGCTCCGATGTGTTTTCTTTTTTCGACAGGCAGAATGGACAGTGAGAGTGAGAGAGAGAGAGAGAGAGAGAGAGAGGTCTTCCTTTACTGTTGGTTCACCCTCCAATGGCTGCAGCGGCCAGCGCACTGCGCTGATCCAAAGCCAGGAGCCAAGTGCTTCTCCTGGTCTCCCATGCAGGTGCAGGACCCAAGGACTTGGGCCATCCTCCACTGCACTCCCAGGCCACAGCAGAGAGCTGGACTGGAAGAGGGGCAACTGGGACAGAATCCGGTGCCCCGACCGGGTCTAGAACCTGGTGTGCCGGTGCCACAGGTGGAGGATTAGCCTATTGAGCCACGGCGCCGGCCTAACTCTGATGTTTTCCAAAGTTCGTCGCCTCCTTGTCTCTGCTTAACATATGAGCTAAGTATGGTAGACAGTAGTCTCCTGACTTCACAATTGGGGAAATGCCCATACTTTGGGAATAGGCGACCTTGCTGCAGTGAGAGGACACATGTAGAATGATACTACAGAGCCGTGCTGGGGCAAGTGTACATTAGCAGTGCCGGGGCACCCACTTCTCTCACTTCCTGCTTCCGTAAAATCAGGTCAGATGACACCACCCTGAACTGTCCAGTGTAGGCATTTTAGAATTTTAAGTGCTGATGTGGATCAGTGCTTAGAATCCAACTGATTCCACTAAGGGGGGTGGTTTAAAGAGGAGATTTTTTTAGTGTCCTCTGGTGGCAATCACGTGGGTTGCGACTGCATGTGGCACCAGCAGCCTAGGTTTCTCCAACTTAACTTCTGTCTCCCTGCAAGCCCTGCTGTCCTTGTCAGACACGGGCGAGGCTCATTTCCCTAGACACATACAGTGCCTATGCTTCCTGCCTGGAAAACCCAGAGCTGCGCTCACGCCGTTGGCAGCAACTGCACTGCCTGCCACAGCTGTCCTGACAGCTGTCACCCAGGGAGAGAGGCAGTGATGAGAGCCCTGCCCGCAGGAACCAGCATTTGAGGTCGAGGTCCGGCAATGACAAGGTTTGTCACTTTGGGATTCTTTCTCTCTTGCCCCACTAGGGGATATTCTATCCACTCTTTAGCACTCAAATGTCTCTCTACCTCCTCCACACCAAATGCACTATGTCCCGGAAAGCAGTGGATTACCCAGTCATGTGATGTGTGGCGAGGGGGGTGTGTTACCTTTGCTGTATGTATTTGTTTTTCACATCTGACTGTATAGCAGGTGAAGTAGTTATTTAAGCAACTTATATGGCATCTTCATGCAGATGGGAGCCATGTTTTGTGGACCACATGGCCCTACTGGTCCTGGAAGAGACATAAGGACTTCCTTCCACAAGTGCAAGACCAGTGGAGGTCTGTCAGGTGCAGCATCCAGGAGGTTTTGAAAAACTTACAAGGCTTCTATGGTTGAAGCTCCCAAAGAATCATGGCTACTCAGGTAGCCATGTGACTCCAGAATTCTTTCTAGCAGGCTTTCCCTCTTCCCAGGGTCTCTGTTCATGAAAGGGTTGGGGGCATGATGTTCTAGAACCTCAGGCACCAGAGCTGGAGGAATGAGGCAGATGACTGAAACCTGACCAGCAGGCCAAATCCTGTGCTTGCTGGTGTACATAATGGCTGGGGCCACATTTGGAAACGAAGCTGTGTATGATATGGAGAAGACAGGCTCCATATCCAGCAGCAGTTCACAATGTGCGTCCAAGCCTAGCAAATCCATGAAGGTCTGATTGTGGTCTTCATTTTGTATTTCCAATTCCCTCTAAAGGTGTAGCTCAGGAACTCACCTTCAAGAAACTGCTTTTCTTAGTAAGTCTGTCACTTCTTTGATCTGAGGGTGAACACACATTTCATCTTGACATTGCTCCCAAATTCCTTTCTCAGAACAATCATTTAGGAAAACCAGATTTTCTATCTAACATAAAAATACAGCTTGTAAATGAGACAAATAAGAGATTAATTTAGGACATAGATCATCTGCATATAAACTGAAAGAAAAATGCTGAATCAAATGCCAAGTTGTCACAGTTTTCTTTTAAATTCAAATTGAGTTTTCATAAAGGGAGATAGCCTAGACTCTTGGGCTCCCACAAAGCAGACCTGTTGGGTTTACACTGTGTCTCAAACTCCATTTGAGAACTTCACACACTGAAAGGGATACTTTCATTACTGGTCACATCGATCCCTTGACTGTTAGTGACGGTAGAATATTATTTTTTCCAAAGATTTATTTATGTGAAAGGCAGAGTTAATGAGAGAGAGGGAGAACAGGTAGGTGGGAGATAGATCAATAGATAGGTATCCACTGGCTCACTTTCCAAAAGACTGCAATAGTTGGGGCAAGGGCAGCCCTAAGCCAGGAGCCTGGAACTCCACGGCAGGTCTCTCCCATGGATGGTAGGGACCTATGCACTCAGGAGATCTTTTACTGATTCCTCAGGTACATTAGCAAGGAGCTGGGTTGGAAGTGGAGCAACTGGGACTTGAACCAGCGCTCATGTGTGATGCCGGCATTGCATGTGGTGGCTTAACCTACTGTACCACAACACTGGCCCTGGCAGCACATTATTTTAAATATCCATTACTATTAACATTAACTAATAGTTAATTACAACAGAATTCTTATGGAAGCGATTAAGAGAGTCAGATGAATGCCAAATGAGTATGTTAATGATTGATGTTATAAATGAATACAAAATGATTTCATAGTGACTGGGGAGGTAATAGAAAATGAAAAAGGCTGCTCCTACTTTGTTACGCTTATCATAGCTTTAAAATTCATTCTTGGCCTTCATTCAGAAACCATGAGTTGCCTGAGAGCTTTTCCCTAAAGATTTCTCAGGAACCTGTACATCCTCAATCAAAATCTAAATAGTGCTACCCATCATCAAGTTAAACATTGAGGATAAATGTAATTTTATTTCTCTTTAAAAAGTGCCCAAGAAATACTAGCTCATTGTCTTAAGTATATTCAATTCATTCATTTATTGATCCAAACTGCCTTCAGAAAGTTCATGGAAAGTATGTATTATGAAGAAACTATGCATGGATTTCAATGCTTCTTTCATACCACAATAAAATAATTTTGAATTTCCATTTTCCACTTACCTTTTTATTTATTTTTTATTCCATGAACTTTTTGAAGCACTTCTATATGATGCCATTGGCACTGTTGCTAGGTACCAAGATAGCAAAGGAAATGAAAGAGAATTTTTTTTAAGATTTGTTTCATTTTTATTTCAAAGGCAGAGTAAAACACAGGGAGGGAGAGACAGAGAGAGAAGGATCTTCCATCTGCTAGTTCACTCCCCAAATGGCCAGCAATGGCTGGGGTTGGGCCAGGCAGAAGCCAGGAGCTAGGAGCTTCTTCCTGGTCTCCCACATGTGTGTGTAGGGCCCCAAGCACTTGGGCTATCCTCAGCTGCATTCCCAGGCACATTAGCAGGCAGCTGGATCAGAAGTGGAGCAACCAGTGCCCATGTGGGATGCCAGTGTTACAGGTGGTGGCTTTACTCACTATGTTGCAATACTAGCCCCAAGAGGGTTCTTGTCACTGAAGAAAGTCAAACGGAAAAAGCTACCCAAGAATATAATTCAGTGGTGGGTTTCATAGCCTATACTACAGAGGAAAAACATAATGTTGGGGGAGGAGAGAAGGAGCTACCATATCGCCAGGAGTTGGTGGGGAAAGTGTCAGCAGACATTTGAACTGGTCTTCAGTGCATGGCTAGGATATTGGCCAGTTGATAATGGGTTGGGAGAAAGGTCAGCTCTGGTCAAGATCATGGCATAAGCAGAAGCAGAGAGGCATGAAATTGTACATCATAGTTGGAGTATGGAATGCATGAGACATGGGCTAGGATGGCTGGAAGCAAAGACAGATACAGAATGGAACCTAAGATTCTGTTGACTTTCTGAAGGATCTGGGCTTCTTTTTGTCTCAAACTTCATGGAAAACATTAATTTAAAAATCCCAGCAAGCTCCAAGCAGGATAAAATCAAAGAAAACTATTCCTAGCCACATAACAGCCAAACTTCTAAAATATAAAGGTGAAGGTGAAGTGCAGAGAGCAACCAGAAGGAAAGAAAGGAATTACATACTGGGGACAACGATCCAATGGGCAGCTCACTGTTCCTTAGAGGAAATAGGCTAAAAGACAACAGAATGTGCTAGAAGGGAAAAAAAACCTGTTAACCAGAATTATGTATCTAATAAAAACTCTCTCTCAAAAGAAAGATTAAAGAAAGGCATTTCAGATAAATGAAAACTGAACGAATTTATTTTCAGCAGATCTGCGTTATAATAAGGATTTTTTTTTTTTTAAAGGTTGAAGGAAAAGACAACAGATGAGAACTCAGATTTTCAGGAAGGAAGAGTTCCAGCAATGGTAAATAGGGATAAAAATAAGTGTTTTACACACACACACACAAAGTATATACATATGTCATATATATTTTATATATAATTTAATTTTTGTAAGATGTGTTTATTAAAATTATAGCATTATATTGTGGAAATTACAACATATACAGATGGACACTTGTGGCAACAATAGCACAAATGATGGGATGTGGTATCAGAAGTAATTAGACTGCTGGAAGTTTTCTATGTCTTACCTGCAGCAGCAGAACACTATCCTTAATTAGACAGTGTTAAATTGAAGCAGTACATGTAATCTCTAGAGTAACCCTAAAAAATACAAGAGATCAACTAAAAAGTCCACAAAAGAATTAAAATACAATGCTAACACTATTTTATTACCCTGATTCAAGTTATGAAAAGCAGAATAGAGGCATCAAAGGAGATAGACAATAGAAACAGAAATAGACAAAATGGTATACCCATGTTCAAACACAGGAAAATGGTGATTGGTAGCTTCCTGATGTAGCTACCCCTGAAATGATTAACTGCTCCTGATTTTCCCACCCAGTTACATATTTTTTGAATATTTATTTATTTGAAAGCAGAGCAACAGAGAGACAGGGAAATAGAGAGAGAGATCTTTCATCCACTTGTTTACTTTCCAAACAGCCACAAGACTGAATGCCCACAGCCAGGAGCCAGGAGCTCCATTAGGGTCTCCCACACGGGTGGCAGGGACCCAAGTATTAGTCCACCTTCTGTTGCCTTCCCAGGCACATTATCAAGAAGCTGGGTAGGAAGCAGAGTACCCGAGACTCAAACCAGCACTCAGATATGGGATGCTGGGATCACAAGTGGTGGTTTTCCCCAATGCTGCTTGCCAGGTCTCTAGTCATTGTCATAACCAATTCCCTGAATTAAATCTCCAGTGTTTTAAATCCTAGAGGGCTTTTGTTTATATTTTGGTCCTGACTTATATCCTATGCTAAAGGACTGTTCAACAAAATAATGCTCTGATTATAAAATAGAATATCGTGCATTCAGCAAAACCTTCGTAAGGAGATACAAAATTACTTAGGAAAGCTTCAAGGGAATGTAGCTAAGAAAACAATGTAACTATTTCACAGTAACTTCTAATGTTCACTCACATGTTAATATTAGTTAATTCTTGGATATAAAGATTCTAAGGATTTTTTACTCTCACTTTGGAGTTTTTATATGCTCATTTTTTTTCTATTGAAATTAAATTATATTTGCAGTTAGAGAAATGAAATAAAAAGAGATTGATAAACATTTTGAGCTAAGGTAATGATAGTGGGGATGAAGGAGAAATGGTAAGTTTCTAGAGTTGTAATTATTTCTAGAGTTGTAATTTCTAGAGTTGTAATTATTTGTGATTAACTGGATATGAAGAAAGAACAATGTGGAATTATGGTGATCCCCAACTTGAAACAGAATGACACCCTGCTCGGAGACAAGGAGAAACAGGTACCAGCAAGAAGTTCTATACTAAATTCAGACATTCAGGAAGCAACTAGACATAGGGTTCTGGCACTCTGAAGAGAGAACCAGAGATACAACTTTGCAGTTATAGCATCCCAAAAGACTAACTGAAGCCAACAGAGTGAATGTGCCAACTCAGGGAAAGAATGAGGCTCCAGAAGAAAACCTGTGAACCCTTCCATTTCATGGTGAAACACTGACTTGAGCAGAGGGTGGAGGAGAAGCCAATCCAAGTGTCTGAAGTGGCATGTTCAGAAAGACAGGCCCATCGCTTTTCGGCCTTTTGAAAGATAGGCCGAAAATTAGGAGACAATGACGTCCCAGAAGCTACCAGAAAAAATGTTCCAAGAATTAAAGGGTTGTCAACAATATCAAATGCTACAAATTGATGATCTACTTTGTATATCCCTATATTTGACACTTAGAAAATTAGTGATTTTTTTGTACAGAACTATTTTATTAGTGGTGTGGGCAGAAATTAATTTGTACTAGGGGTTAATGTGTTTCTGTTGCTTTGAATATATTTTTCTTTCTCTCCGAAATGAAGATGGCACTTATCCTGGAGTAGTTTTGTATTCCTGGCCATTAAATTTTACTTTTTCGGTTTAAAAAATGTTTATTCATGGGGTCAGTGCTGTGGTAAAGCCGCCACCTGTGGTGGCAGCATTCCATATGGGAGCCAGTTTGAGTCCTGGCTGCTCCACTACAGATCCAGCTCTGTGCTTTGGCCTGGGAAAGCAGCATAAGATGGCCCAAGTCCTTGGGCCCTTGCACCCACATGGGAGACCTGGAAGAAGCTCCTGGCTCCTGGCTTCAGATTGGCATAGCTCCAGCCATTACGGCCATCTGGGGAGTAAAACAGCGGACGTAAGACCTCTATCTCTCTCTCTCTGTAACTCTGCCTTCAAATAAATAAATAAATCTTTAAAAATGTTTATTAATTTATTTTTTACTTTATTTTAAAGGCAGACTGAGAGGGAGAAGAAGGGCGTAAGGAGAGGGAGAGAAAGAGAGAGAAATACGAAGAGATATCGTCCATCCGCTGGTTCACTTTCCAAATGCCTGCAATAGCCAGGGCTGGGCCAGGCTGGGTCAGGCTGAAGTCAGGAGCTCAAAACTCAATCCTAAGGTCCCATGTGGGTGTCAGGGACCCAGGTACTTGAGCCATCAAGTATAATTGCCTCCCAGGATGCCTGCTAGCAGGAAGTTGAATTGGAAGTGGAGGAACCATGACATGAATCAGGCACTCCAATATTGGATGTGGGCAGCCCAAGTGGTGTCTCAATTGCTGTGCCAAATGCTCATCCCTAATTATTTACTTAATTTTAATTGTTTATTTTTAAAAATTATTTATTTGAGAAACACAGGGAAGTAGATAAAGAGCCCCTATCCGTTTGTTCACTCTCCAGGCACTTACAATGGTAAGGGGCTAAAGCCAGGGGCCAGGAACTCAATATATGTCTCTCTCATGGTTGACAGGATCCCAATCACTTGAACAATCAACACTGCCTACCACAGTCTGCACTGCAGGGAGCTAGTCAGGACCCCTAGCTGACAACCAAACCCAGGTATTTCTTTTTTAAATTTTTATTAAAGTTTTATCTATCTGAAAAGTTAGACTTACAGAGAGAGGGAGAGAGAGATCTTCCATCCTCTGGTTCATTTCCTAAATGGCTGCAACAGCCATGGCTGGGACAGGGTGAAGCCAGGAGCCAGGAGCCAGGAGCTTCATCCAGGTCACCCATGTGGGTGCAGGGGCCCAAGCATTTGGGTCATCTTTTTCTGCTTTCCCAGGCACATCAGCAGGGAGCTGGATTGGAAGTGGAGCAGCCTGGATTTGAACCTGGACACATATGGAATGCTGACACTGCAGCCAGCAGCTCAACCCACCATGCCACAGTGCCAGGCACCCCCAGACCCAGGTATTCTAATGTATGATGTGGGTTCTTATCTGCTAGGCTAAATACCTGCTCTTAATTTTATTTTTAAGAGTTTTCATCATTTTTACAAATAAAATAAACCAAATTAAAAGGAGAGATTAAAGCTGTATGTATATGTATGCATGGGGAAAGAGAGAGGAGACAGACACAAGATAAGGCTAGGAGGGTCAGAAGTAGCCTGCACAGATTTAGAGGAGAGAGCCCACTTTTCCTTTAGGAAAAGAAGAAATGAGGCAGCCTTAGGGGGATTCTAGAAGATTCTGACTTGGCCAAGGTTCTCTTCCCATCTGTCAGGGCCTGAACAGGGAGGCCTGCACCCTTGTGTGCCCCTCAGCTGTCTCAGTTTTGCCTTTCTGGTCCTGACACAGTGGGTGCGCGGGAAGGCGAGCAGACCACCCAGGAGGGGAGACACGGGTCATCCGGACCTTGGACGCTTTTTGTTCCAAACCTCCATTTCAGGCACTCGGGATGAAATGTTGAGCACCACGTTAAGATCACGCTCCTTGCCGGGAGCAGAGAGCAGCGCAGACCAGAGAGACCCGAGCCAAGGCCAGGGATGGGTTCGAGCGCTCCCAGGCTGGCGCCACAGGCCCACGAGGCCCACGCGCCCGTGACGCCGCGGGTCTGGCGCTGCTCCGCTGTCCGCCGAGGAACGTGGGCCTCCGCGGGCCGCGGTGATTCTCAGCGACAACCTTCCCGGTGTGGCGCACACCGCGGGCCCGGGCCTCCAGCCGCACACCCAGGGAGCCGGCCGGATACGCCAGGACACCCAGGGAGCCGGCCGGATACGCCAGGACACCCAGGGAGCCGGCCGGATACGCCAGGACACCCAGGGAGCCGGCCGGATACGCCATGGCTCCCTCCGCGCCCCGAGGGCAGTGGCGCGGCCACTCAGGCGCGGAGGAGCCGGGCTGCTCCGGGGGTCACTCTGCACCTGCGCTTGGCAGGGCCCCAGGGCCCGGGCACCCACAGCGCCAGCCTGTCCGTCCGCGCTGGCACCCGGCCGTGAGGCGCCCACAGGCCGCACGTGCCAGCGCCTCAGGAGCCGGCCCGCCGCGCCCGCCCAGGCCAAGGCGCCCCGGGACGCCGGCCCCGCGTCTGCACCCCGCGTGCGCCCCGGGTCTGCTTCCGCCGCACGGAAACATGGCGGCTGCCCTGGGCGGCGGGCGGGGTGAAGTGCCCGCGCGTGGACGGTGAGAGGCCCTCCGCCCCCGCGGCTGCGCGTCCCGGCGTTCCTGCTTGACACGCGCCACGCCAAGCCCCCCTCAGAGCTCCAGCTGCCCGCGCGTTCCGTCAGCCGGTCAGCGCCGGAAGTCAGCGCTGGAGGTCAACCCGGAAGTCAGCGCCGGAAGTCACCCTGGCAGGTTGGACGTCAGCCTGGAAGTCAGTCAGCGCCGGAGGTCAGCGCCGGAAGTCAGCCCGGAAGTCACCCTGGCAGGTTGGACGTCAGCCTGGAAGTCAGTCAGCGCCGGAGGTCAGCGCCGGAGGTCACCCTGGCAGGTTGGACGTCAGCCTGGAAGTCAGTCAGCGCCGGAAGTCAGCCCGGAAGTCACCCTGGCAGGTTGGACGTCAGCCTGGAAGTCAGTCAGCGCCGGAAGTCAGCCCGGAAGTCAGCCCGGAAGTCACCCTGGCAGGTTGGACGTCAGCCTGGAAGTCAGTCAGCCCGGAAGTCAGCCCGGAAGTCACCCTGGCAGGCTGGTTGGACGTCAGCCTGGCTGGCAGCTCCAAAAATGATTCCCAGAAGTCAGCCTGGGAAGTCCGGCTTCGGCACTGGGCCTCACAGATCTCTAAGTGGAGGTGTGTCAGCCATGCTTATTCAAGGGTGGTCTTAAGTTTTTTTTTTTTTTTTTTTTGGATTTATTTATTGGGGCTGGGGCTGTGGCGTAGCGGGCAAAGCCGCCAACTGCAGTGCCAGCATCCCATATGGACACTGGTTTGAGTCCCGGCTGCTCAACTTCCATTCCAGCTGTGCTATGGCCTGGTGAAGCAGTAGAGGATGGTCCAAGTCCTTGGGCCCCTTGTTTTTAAAGATTTATTTATATATTTGAAACGCAGAGTTACACACAGAGAGGAGAGACAGAGAGAGAGAGGGAGGGAGGGAGGGAGAGAGAGAGGTCTTTCGTCTGCTGGTTCACTCCCCAGATGGCTGCATTGGCCAGAGCTGCACCGATCAGGAGCCAGGAGCCTGCCTCTTCCGGGTCTCCCATGCAGGTGCAGGGGACCAAGCACTTGGGCCATCTTCTGCTTTCCCAGGCCATTGGCAGACAGCGGGATGGGAAGTGGAGCAGCTGGGACTCGAACCAGTGTCCATATGGGATGCTGGCACTGCAGATGGCCGCTTTACCCGCAGTGGGGACTCAAACCGATGCCCACATGGGATGCCGGCGCTGCAGGCGGTGGTTTTACCCGCTGTGCCACAGCACTGGCCCCCATCTTTCTGTTCAGAAGCTGCAAATACTTGTGGGAGCTTAGATGTGACAAGTTGTCCCAGATGGCTGCAGCTTACCGTGTAAGGTGGGGAGGCCATGCTGGGAGGAAGACCTGTGGGGTTTGACTTAGGTCACCAGTGGGAAGAATGCATGAACCTCGGAGGAGATGAGCCACTGGTGGGGATCCACAAAGCAGTGGGGACAGTGCAAGCTGAGATAGGGGTGTGTGGGGGGTGAGGGGCACGTGACTCCAGTTTGCAGCCATTCTGGAGTTAAAAACACCAGTAAAGGAGGGAAACAGGAGAGGTCTTAAACACCGGGAACTGTCTGCATGGCTGTTATATGATGCTGGGAGGTGAGGAAGGACACAGTTCCCAGTTCCCTTCCCTGCTGTAAACCGGCCTCCGGGTAGAGGGACGGGAGCCGTCAGGAGGGGTGTATTTATAGGCCGGCATTGTGCGGGAGGAGGGGAGCAGGAAGCATCTTTCATTCTGGGCCATGCGTTTCACATTGAGGATTTTAACCCTAATCCTGGTCAAGCCCAATTATAGGAGGGGAGTAGGGGGAAACTGATCTAAACTGTGACCCCTAACTTTGAGGGCGCTGTGACCACATAGCAATTCAACTATTTGACTGCCATCAGTGGAAGTGAATAAAAGATCTCTCTTAATAGAACTGGCCCCACAAACTCTGTTTTAAATGACTGTACTTTTTCCTTCTCTTTTTGAAAAACATTCCTGCAGCATTCCCTGGAGAGAGACTCAGGACAATATTAAATCCAATGAATCACCCGGCCTTCAGGGGGGCAGGGCGGCGTGCCACAGAGCAGCGTGGAATGAGGCTTGGCCTGATGTCCCTGGTGGCAGCAGACGCAGCACGAGGCACCACACTCTGTTTCAACAAAGACTCAGGTTCGTGGGGGAGACGCCTGTGCCAGTTCTCTCTGGGTATTGCACAATTCTTCTTTTATAGCTCTCGGTTCAGGAAGGAACCTGCTGGATGCCCCCCTCCCTGTCATGCAAGGTGTTCAGAGAATCAGCTGTCGCACGGTCTTTACTCGATTCATTGATTTGAAAGTTACTCCTGATGACTGCGCTTTGCTCTCAGAGCAGATGAACTCTGAGGGAGTCGCACCATTGGGGAATGGTATCCAGGGCTGATTCGGGTTTCCTGCTTGCCAGAGCCTGGCCAGAACCTGTATTCCATCCAGTGGGTCATTCTGCTGTGTTCCCTCCCACCTATTGGCTGTTTGTAAGAAGCCAGGGAGGCCTTGTGGACTGGGCTGGCTGAGGGATCTGGTACTCCAATGCTTTCTGTTGACTTCCTCTGCCTCATTTGGAATTGTAAGTTGCTCCAGGACTTGTGGTTGTACTCACAGGGTTTATTAGTTCTGTCCTGCTGGGATGGATCCCAGGGGAAGGAACAAAAGCTTTAAGGACTTGCTGCTGCATGGATGGTTCAGAAGTTGGCAAGGCCAGAGACATTGCCTGGGACCTGTTAGAATTGTGCAACCTTTGACCCCACCCAGACCTGTGACTCAGAATCTGCATTTAACTAGGTGATTCCTGTGCACATTTAAGTTTAGGAAGCACTGTTTTGGGGACTTATCCAAAGTTGGAGAGGAGCTGAGCATCCTTGCCCCTGATTCATGGTGTGTGACTGCAGTGGGAGAGCCTTCCTGTTCCCCCACCCCTGATTTGCTGACTTCCTGTGGAAAGTACACAACCCACACAACCCATTTCTCAAATGCCCAGTTGTCCAAACACTTCCAGCTGTGACTCATTTATGTGTCAAGCCGTTTAGCAATGAGTCATCATTTATAAACCCCTTTATGAAGTGTGTCATCATAGTCCAATGATGCCACAAATTCTGTGCTGATGGGACTGATTCATCAGGGATGTGGAGAGATTAATCCCACTTATCCTTTTATGAGCAGCACATGAGCTGGCTTCGCAGTGCTTTGTGTTAGCAGAACTCTCCACTGCAAAATGCCTGTGGAGTAGTGTGTATAACAAAGAGACTCAGCTTAGGCATGTCCTCTGGGTGGGACAAGAGCCTTCAGGGGAGAATTGAGCAATGTGAGCCCAAAGCCTGGATCGTGATCACAGATACCTCTGTTCTGGGGCACTTCTGTGACCCTGGAGGCCAGTGTCATGTCAGTTAGTCTAGCAAGAAGGGAGCCTTCTGGGTTTTGTTTCAGTGTCCTTGCCACCTCTCTGTGTGTAAGGAGAAGGACACTACAGTAAAAAGCAAGATAAAGGATGCCTCCCAAGAATTTAATTCAGAAAAGTATAACAGGTGTCTTTCCATCAGCTGGTTCCTCTGTGAGCACCACCCGTTGTCTACCGAACAGACTACTTGTAATTTAGGGTAGCAGCATCTGGACGGGACTCCAGGAGATGAAAGACAAAGACAGACATCATCGATGAGAACTTTGTGTGTGTGTTTAATTATAGTTTTCATCATCATCTTTCTCTGTGAGACACATAAATGTGGGCTATGGAATACGAGCTATCGCTCTGCCATGCCTCCACTCTGTGCCTGGGAGTCTGGCCATCTGCACACATTTCCTCAGGTGGATTGGCCCTTCAGTCGCCTGGCTGCACTGCGAGTTCTGAATCCCTGGCCGGACTCTTCAGTGCGAAGCTGCCACAGGCAACCTGGACAAACCCAGCCAGGCAGGCAGAGCAGGGCTCGCCCCATCAAGGACTTCGCACCTGCCTTACCTTTGAGTCTCCTTGCTTCTGTCAGGAGGTGCCGCAACCTTAGACGTAACTCTTGTTGGTGTTAATTATTTCCTTCTCATTTCCAGCTGGTGAAGAGCTTTAGCACCTTAAGTTGCTCCATTTGATCTCTGCACTCAGGAGCAAGGTAATTAAGTCAGCCACGGTTTAAGAAAGCGGATCTGACTCGACTTGTCCATCTTCAGACAGTGCTCCGTCCCGAATCATTTGATAATGTAAGAGGCTTGGTGCGTTCTCTACTTGACTGAGGCTTAGTTCATTAGGTTACAGTCAGTAATTGATTCTCAGTGTGTCTCTGCTGGCTTTATTACAGTAATGAGGACTATCTTTATTTTTTCATCTCCTCTAATATGTTACCAAAACTATCAGCCTCTCAGTTTGGTGTCAGGATGACTTTGACAGGTTGTTAGCAACTATATGATGTGCAAAACATCACAGAAATGTCTCAAACTGTGTTGCTGTGTACCACACAGAGCCTTAGGTGGTCCTAAAATAGGCAAAAGCACTTGCAAGGCACAAGTTGCAGTAGCAATTGAAAACACGGCTACAGGCTTGATGTCCTAATGAAGAAGTTCTTTGCCCCGTTGGATCTGTTCAGACTCGCAGGGCAGATTTCACAGGGCTGGGTGGCATCTGAAACTCTCCTTCAGAATATTCCCAAGCACACAAGGGGAAGAGGAAGTGCAAGAGCAAAACAGACATTCTCACTGAAAAAGTTAAGAGAGTCAGAGTCCTCTTTGTGTGTGGAGTTCTTTTTTTAAAGATTAGCACCAATTTGCTGATCTCTGTACACTCTGATTTCCATTTAAGTTCTTTTTGCCTCGAGAAAGGCATAAACATAATGTGAAGCCATGAGAGAGGAATATGCTATCATTTATTGTCTTTCTACTGTGCCTAGGTGACTTCAAACTTAAAGAGCCATGAAAGACAAAAGAGAGAAAAGCCATCTCATTTTTTGATGGATTTAATAAAAATCTTAGAATAAAATTTAATGTTTACTTTTATCCAGTGAACATATTTTTAAATTTAAACTTCTTTCTAGATTTTTGAGTTTTTTGAGGTTCAGGATTTCACTCATAGGCATTACCACTGTTCGATTAAATCAGGAATTTTGAGTTTGGGGTAGGTAGGTGTCTTAGAAGAAGTCTTAATTGGGGCTTGGAAGGAGAAACTCAAGGCCATAGAAATAGGAGCACACAACCGATTGGTTTCTTGAAGCCTTTTCTAGCCTTGTAGAAAAGATAACTCATAGAGATTGAGTGCATGTAAGCTGTGAAAATAAACCATATTTGTGAACCTTGTAAAATATCACACCAGTAATGAAGTAATTCCTTGCAGTAATGGGGCTGGCATTGTGTTGCAGTAAGCTTAGCTACGGCTACAATGCCCGCAGCCCATACCTGAGCAGGGATTCCAGTCCCAGCTGCTGTGCGTCCCATCTAGCTCCCTGCTGATGCTCTTGGGAAGGCAACAGATTGCCCAAGTGCTATCCTTAGGGGGACCCCAGTGGAGCTCTTGGGCTCCTGACTGCTGCCGGGACCAGCCCAGCCATTGGTGTCATTTGAGGAGTGAATCAGCAGATGGAAAATCTTTCTCTCTGTTACTCTCCCCTTCGAATAAGTAAGTAAATCTTTACAAACAAATAAAAACTTGAAGTCATGAGACCATTGGGAGAGTAATACAGAGCTCATGAGTTTGACCTTCAAGCCTCAGGAGTGATTTTTGTTCTATGAAGGACACAGTTAACTGTCTTGCTGTTTGACTCACAAATGATGACTTGGCAGATTAGACTGTGAGATGGATCCAAAGCGTAGATTCTCATGCTTTGAAAACAAACATTTCTTCTATGCTGAGGTTAAGGTAGAGGGACTTAAGGCCTGGAGATAGCCAGGAGGCCGGCTCCCCTCCCTGACATTGTAAGCTAGCCCCAGCATGTCTGTGCAACATGCAGAACTGCCAATTTATCCCATGTTTGCAGCCTGAGATTATGAAAAGCTTTTATCAACACTTAAAATAATATTTAGCAAGCCACAACGATCCTTCTTTAAATAAAGCACCCATTTTAGGTGAGGTTAGCAATTTTATTCATAGGATTAATTTCATCCCACAAACTGCTATGCAATGTCTGACAAAAGATCTTTTTATAAATTCAACATTGGAAAATAAGTCATAATCCCATCTGCTCCCTTCATTTCTCTACTCTAGAGAAGGCATTCAGCAATAAAAGGTCTCCTGCAGACTGAGACAGGTGGAACAGATATTAATAAATCACCAGAAAACACACAGATGAAGGTGACAGTGGTTAAAAGAAATCAGATCATTACACTTACTCTGCTGCTGTGCGCTGAGTGACTCGTCACTGATACAGAGCTTGGGCACTAGAATTTCTGAACTCCCAGCTGTCTTGAGTTGCAGGTTCCACACTGTCCTGACCCCTGGCCTCAATAGGAGGTGAAGTCCAAATCCCCCTAGGAAAGGCAAGAACCTCTGCAGTCCAACCGTATTTAGAAGATCCCTCAGTCTCCTTATTCTGAATTTCTGCAGTAGTTGAGTGTAGGTGACTTTACCAAAGAGAAAAGCAGGAAGAGTGGAAGAAAGGAGAGAAAAAGGGCAGCTGAATTAAAGACAGAATCTCAAATGTGAAAGTAACAAATGCCATAGGAAACCCAAGTTGAGCAATATTTCTGCTCCCTAGGCCACACGCTGTGAATATTTTGCTGCTGGCTGCTTCTGCTGCCAGGGTCTTCCTGTTTAAGGAGTGAGAGTCTGGTACAGGACCTGTCTGGGAACCGGATGGCAGTCCTGGCTGAATGTCATCTGAGAGAGCACAGGGTCAGAAGGCGTCACAGAGCACCTGCATCTGCCATCTCCCACGCACTCTGACATCAGAATGTCTCAGCCCCACCTGTCTCGAACCACTCTGAAGCTGGTCTCCCTGCCACAGGGGTGAGTGTGGCTTGTGGGTCCCAAAGCCTTTGGAGAGCCGAGTCTCAGGAAAACTGACCAGGGATCAGCAGAACCCTCAACACTGGGAGGGAGGACTGCATGCAGCACAGTTTACACAGATTCTTAGCAGTAGCCGTTCCTTGGTCAGTATCAGTTTTTCTTTGTCCTTTTTTCTCCAGGCCCATGGCTGTTCTTTCTACCTGGAATGTCCACAAGTCTCTCTTTTTATTCAGGTCCCAAGTATTTGAATCCAGGGAGTCTGTGAGGATTTGTTAGGTTGTGAAACAGAAAAGCTCCCCCAGTTTGTGTTGTCTGTGAATCCTTCCCCACTCAGGAGGGTGTTTCTTACTGTTACTGAAGAGCGATAAGGAAGAGAGAAAGGCATTTGGTGCACACGAATGCAATGCATAAAATGGATGCTTTAAAATCTCAACCTGCCTTCCATACCTGCTTACAATATTGGGCCCTTTGACTGCTGTGAGATAATTAACTCGGTATTTTTGCATTCATAGCTCAGGGATGGGTGCCACTAGCAGAAAAGAGGGGAAAATTTAATTTAGAGGAGAACACAAACTGCTGAGGTTACAAAAATGTATTTGTTTAGAGTGGCTGAAGAGTGAGGACCATGTTCCCACTCTGGACAAGACAGACATTCTCTGGGACTGCTCGTCTGGGCAGCTGAGTGGTAAAAGGACGGTGCACACATACTCTGGTCCCTGACAGAAGTCCTGCTTCTCTGCTCGTCCTCCTGCCTCACAGACGCTTAGCACTGGGGTGGAAAGAGAACCCAGAAAATCTGCGCATAAAGAAAGGCCCCTTGCCCAGATAACTCTACAGCAGCATCAACAGCCGGAAGAGAGCATTGTATGAACATGAGGGCGGGGCTTCCAAAGGCCAGGACTTGGACAGAAGTGGCAGGTTGGCTATACTGTCTGTCAGATGAATGAGAACCTGAGAAGCGGAGACTGGGACTGAAGGGCTCTGATATGGTGAATAGACTCCCCAGCCAGATGGGGTGTGAGTGTCTGCTGTGACAGCCGCATGGGTTCCACCCCAGCACGCTGGCTGTTCCGGGGAGGAAAGTGTGCCCTGACTTACTGTCAGTGGCTTCCTCCACTGGGCACAACGAACATTCAAGGTGAAAGTGAGGCTGCAAACACACACACACACACACACGCAGAGCAAAAGTCTTTTTCTTACCTCCAAACTCACTCCCAGAGATCATTACCATTAATACTGTTGGGTGGTATTTTCTGGTGTTTCTTTCCTTCCATTGACACACACAGACTCAGTAGAAGGGTTAAATAGGATCTGTTCAATCATCTATCAGTCACCTATGTATCAACCTATATCATCTATCACTTGTCTGCAGCTTGCTTTATTCACTTGATATAAGACAGACATCTTTTCATCTCTGAAGGTATCTCTTTTTAATAGCTACGTAATTTTCAATTTAATGGTGACAGTACAATTTGTTTATTCTGATGTTGAGAATTTGGTTGTTTATAGATTTTAATGGAAGTTTGTCATTCCATTTTGTGACTCATAATTTATTAAAGTGTTGTCTTTTATGAACATATGATAGGTACTTCAGCTGTAGGTAGTGTTTCTCATTAAAATCCGTATGCAGCCAATGTCACTGTACATATACCTTTATAATCCTTTTGTTTTTGTGTTTTGATAGATTCACAAAAATGAGATTGCATGGTCCAAGAGTATGCAAAACCATATTTTATCAGATAATGCCAAACTGTCCCCCCTAAAGTTTCTACCAGTTGCTTGTTCTTGCCAACAATTATGAAGTTGTCTCAATAGCACTTGATGCTGTTAACAATGATGCTAGCAATCACGTTGGGAAAAAAATTGTTATCTGTGTAGTTCCATCTCCTTTATTCAGTACTGTGGTTGAGTATCTTGTTGTAGATTTATTTACCGTTTGTATTTCTTCGCTATACATATTCTGTTTCCCTTTAGGGATTCGTTTGCCTTTTTCTTCTGATAAATTGAATTTCTTTGAATATGGGATACTAGTAATCAGTTGTAAATCCTTCCCCACCCTTGGTTTTCTTTGGAAAAAGTTTATAGTATTTTGTAACTAAATCTATTATTTTGTCTTTCCATTTTTTTAAAAGATTTTATTTATTTGAGAGGTAGAGTTACAGACAGTGAAAGGAAGAGACAGAGAGGCAGGTCTTCCTTCTGTTGGTTTACTCCCCAATGGCTGCAATGGCTGGAGTTGCGCCAATCTGAAGCCAGGAGCTTCTTCCTGGTTTTCCTGGTCTCCCAAGCGGGTGAAGGGTGGCCATCTTCTACTGCTTTCCCAGGCTATGGCAGAGAGCTGGATTGGAAGTGGAGCAGCTGGGTCTTGAACTGGTGTCCATATGGGATGCTGGTGCTGCAGGTGGAGGATTAACATACTGCACCACAGTGCCGGCCCCTGTCTTTCCGTTTTGTTTATTCTCACTGAAAGATAAAAGATGTTTTCTGATATTTTCTTTCAATGAACTTGATTTTTATTTGATGATTTTATTTAAATCCTTGATTTAGCAGTAATGTCATTATTATCATTTTAAATCAGTCTCCATTATTTACTTATTTTTTTTTAATGTCACTTTTTACTTTATTTGAAAGGCAAAGCAAGGTAGAGAGACAAAGATCTTCCCTTCCCTGTTTTACTTTCCCAATGTCCCCAACAGCCAGGGCTGGGTCAGGCAAAAGCCAGGAGCCTGGGTCCTGGACGTGGGCAGCAGAAGTTTGGTCCTTGAGCCATCATTGGCTGCCTCCTAGGGAGCATAGTAGCAGGTTGGGAGCCTGGGAGTGAGTGCCAGAACTTTAAGGAGGCACTCCGATATGGGGTGTGGCCATCAAGCAGTGTCTTAGCCACTGCACCAGACATTCGCCCCAGCAAGTTATTTTTTGTTTGAGACATAAAGCAAATGAGTAGTCAGTTGTTTTCATTCCATTTATTAAATTTTTTGAAATATCCCCTTTGTCGTAGACTATAGACACTTAATATGTACTTAAATTGGTTTTTGTGCTTTGTTTCACAGGCAGATTTGTCTAGTTCTGTACTCTTTCTTCTATTTCCATCCTTATTATTGTAAGTTGGGAGGCTTGTTGACCCCAAAGTTTCTGGGAGACAGAATGATTTGTTAAAGTCTGCTGGTCCCCAGAGGAGAGTGCACACTGCTGGACACAGTGCTTTTGTTAGGGGAAAATGGGGGTTTCACACACTCGGGAGGAAATTCTTATACTCATTAACTAAAACTTAGGGTTATGAAATCATTTCTAGTGGGACAGAAAGTTGTCCCCAGACTTTAAATCCTCGTTGGCACTCATGTGCAGATAGCATCCTCGGAGGCGAGCCGCGGGGGCTTAGTTCACCCCTCTCCTTGCTGCGCCGCCCAGCCTTTTCAGCTACCGACTCAGGGAGGGAGCACCTGCCTCCGGAGGAGCTGTTCCTGTTAAATCTTCAGGTCTTAAAGGGCAGTGGGAAGCATCGCGTTCTCCCAGCAGGAGAGTCGACACGGAGTGTAGGTGTGAATCTCAGGCAGCTGATTGTTGGAATCCAGAGCCCTGCCTTGTAAATAATTCACTTCCGTGCAGGAAATCTGCATATGGGGATGAAATGTCATTTATAACTCATAGAATATTGGCTGGGCTGGGAACAACTTTCCAACCCCTCAACTCATTAGGTGCTGCTAAGGAAGAGAGAATATAGATGATGTAGGATAAACTCCCCACAGTAAGCCCGTCACTGGTATGCACTAGTTAGTCCTGAAACTGAAAATAAAACTCACGGATACGCCTGCATAATCACCCAGCTCTCCATAAACCTGATGCTTTGTGGGGTTCGCTTGGCTCTGCCTCTCTTCCCAAGGTGCTTCTAGGCCTGCTCTTCACTAAAATCCCTCAGCGGTCCTGGAGACACGTTGGCTGTGGTGTGTTCTCATGAAATGGTGCAAAGAGAATATATAATGCTCCAATTAAGAACTTAGCTCCCTGCACTCTGGACTCTCACACAGACGACTGGTGGAGAAACGGGATGGTCTTTGTAATGAGCTCCTCTCTGTCTTTATTAAATATTGATTGAATAGGAAAGAAATTCAATTTCCAAACAGAGTTTAAGTTTTATTCCTAGGTGTTTGGTAGTAACGCTTTTATTTTCCAGTTTCTTTGTTCTATTTTGAGGATAAGGACCATGAGTATCTCTGGAGTCTGCTCTATCCTTGAGCTGCTAGCTGGGCTTAGCTGCTCAGGTGATGGGGTATTTTCTGAGTGAGTCTGGGTGTGGTTGGAAATCACAAAAGGTGCAGTGGGAGAACAGAGGAGTTTTTCTTCTATGGAAGAAAACATAAAATTGATACGGCTTGCAGTTTGAATATAAGCCTCTGAAAGCATTTGCAGCCAATCGCACATTTACCTCATACACGGAGACCTTAATTAAGCACAACTGTAATAGCTCCAGAAATGAACTCAGAGAAGGGCTGGCGTTTCCTGGCTTTCTTCCCGAGAGACTTCTTTACTGGAAGATCAGGAGAGGGGCGTTATGAAGTGGTGTGCCTATTGGAAGGTCCCACGTCACTGGGTCTGAAAGGCGATGAGCGCACTGCAGCTCGACCTGGCGCGATGCCTGTTCTGTCTCAGGAAGGACCAAGGTGGGGCCGGCAGACGCTACCTGGTCTTTCTGCTCCTCTGTGGCCCACTGTTGCATCACTACGGGGGTTCATTTCTTCTGGCCCATTTTCCTCTCTGCAGTGTACCTTGATAGCTACCCAGTAGCCATGCTGTCCCAGATGGCCATGAACTGATTGCTAGTGTCTTTTTTAAAATTGCTAAGGTATTCCTTTACCCCATGTGCTGCTAGGATTTCTCAGCAGTAGCAGTCACATAGAAGAGTGCTAGTCATATTCAAAACTGGGACAGGAGATACTCACAGCTACAGTTTACAATGTCTGCTTTCTCAAGCTTCATGTTACAAGCAACTTTTTATTGACAAATTTATTTTGTTTAAAATAAATGATTTTTACACATTCAAGGTCATGTTTCAGAAAGAGAGTTAAAGTAACCATTTTAAGAAAGATTTATTTATTTACTTTGAAAGTCAGAGTTATAGAGAGACAGAGATCTCCTGTCTGCTGGTTCAGTCTCCAGATGACTGCAATGGCCACGGCTGGGCCAGGCTGAAGCCAGGAGCCAGGGGCTTCCTCTGGGTCTCCCATGTGGGTGGCAGGGATCCCAAACACTTGGACCATCTCATGCTGCTTTTCCCAGGCCATTAGCAGATACCTGGATTGGAAGTGGAGCAGATGGGACATGAGCCATTGCCCATATGGGATGCTGACTTTTCAGGTGGCATCTTTACTGACCACACCACAATGCTGGCCCTGAATTTTGGTTTTCTACTGTGTTATGTAAAAACAACTTCTGAGACATAATTGGTAACATTTTAAGTATCAGTATAAATTAAAAGCAGAAGTCTATGACACAGAGCTCCTTATTAATTTGAGAGCACTAGATTGGATTATTTGTTGGCTGCTTATGACTTTAAAATATAGTACGTCAAAGTCGGGTTAGTTATCAAAGAGATGTGTGACCAGTATGGTTCATTTCAGAGTTCTGATGTGGTTTCAGTATATGGATCACTCACTGAATTTTTGTTTTCAAAAATATATTTGACAATGTGTTAACAAAATTTTCTCAAGTCATACCATATGTCATTGGCGTAACAGAGATTACAACTCACATGTAAGTTCTGTGCCTTTTGTCCTGACTTTCACAGTCTCATAAAAAAGCATATTGACTGATAATTGACTGAGAGACCATAAACAAAAACATTCTATCATTGGAAATCGCTCAAGGAGTTAGCCATTTAGATGTAGGAGCCTGGAGTTAAATTTGACTTGGCATTCTTATTCTTTCTCAGAAAGAAAAAGAAGCAAACAGCAGGTCAAATATGTGATCCCCCACAGGACTCTGTCCAGCAATCCTCTGGCTGATTTGCAGATGCATTTTCAAGAATGGAAAAGTGAAAGAGAATGATTTCCATAACAGAAGCTGACAAATGAAAAAGTCGTTAATGTGGGCTTTATCCTTCCGGTGGCTGATGACTCTCTCTGGTAGCAGATTAAGTGCATGGAGAGGGACATTACCTTTTTCATGTTATTAAGGGGCAGGGAGCCACAGAAGAGAAGCTCAGTAGCACCTGCTATTAACTAGAGGAAGCCGGTGTGTCAGTGGTTTTAGTTAGAGGAGGTTTCCCCTCCCCCTTTCCACCCCAGGATCCATCTACATGGTAAAATAGGACTCGGCACCATTGAATAATTCAGGATGGAGCTTCCTGTAGCTGAATGTGGTCATTCTTAGGGCCAGAACTTGACTGATGATGGGGAAACTGGATTAGCCTCATCATGGGAGTATTAAGTTGAGAAACTGTATGTACTTAGCCATCCTTCTGTTTCAAAGATAGAGCTACTTGGGTTGTCTCACATTTGCATTTTAATAGTCTACCTGCTAATAGGCCTCTAACCTTGAGACAGTCAGGTATTGAGGCAAAAGCAGAAAGATGGGATTTCTTAATGCTGTTAAAGTCTTTATTCCAGTTATAAAGAGGTGGAAGTGGTGGATTTAATTATTGTTGAAATATGTGTCATTGCATCTTAACTACCAAATCAGAGTCTGTCTTCCTTTGTTTTTAAATTCCACATTGTCTTCAACATACAACTTTGGTAATTAGAGCTACTCTGTGTATCATTCACAGATGAGTGAGAATTTTTAAATAATTAGATTAGAATAAAATGCGCTTAAATCGAGTCTCTACTCTAGATTAAATCATGCTTAGTATTGCAAAAGGATCATCAGGAAGCATTCTGAGAGGTGGAAGCCTGGGAGGGAAGGTGCTTAGGTCTGGATGATTCGTTTCTTTACTTCCACACTTGTGCTACATTTGAAGTGGTTATCGAGGCATTAATAAAAATCAGGCAGGTTGGAGCTAATGGAGCAGAAGGGGAATTGGGGAGCCACCCTGGTCCCTAACTGCGGGTGTCTCTACTGTGACTCCATGGGCCCTGTCTGGGTCCTTAGGACCACTTTTCCACAAATACCACCACTGCTAGCTGTGAGAGAGAAGTATTTCTGTAGGAAAATCAGCAGAATCCCAGTGATGCTTTGATGAGGGGAATCTTAAGAGCATGTACAACATTTTCTCATAATTGGGATTTCACAATGTGTGAAATGTATGAAACTCTGGGGTTTCTTTACAGTCTGAACCTGGAGATTCTGTTACTCCATTTGGACTGTAAATGTGACTGACTTAACTAAAACAATACAAAACCAAAAGCCAACTTGAGCTCCCATGAGAAACTTCCAGAAACATGAAGAGTTTGTAGTCACTAAGGAATATGTGGAATTCCTAATGGCAATGCATTGTATCGCATTCTATGTAAAACTTGGAACCCCAAGAGGTGTTAATTTGAGAAAATTGCTGGATAAAGCAGAGAGCACAGCAACAGTATTTGGAGGATGCTGAAACCAATTCTCTTGCCTTCTGTGATTCCGAGGCTCCCGTTGTGAGAGCCGCTTGTTCACGCAGGAGCTGAGGTGAGCATAGACCGGGAGCAGAGAGAGTGGAGAGGATCAGGTGGGAAAGTCTCTGTGACCAGGGAGACGAAGACAGCCAGCCATTGCCTCTGACCCGAGAGAGTGGGAAAGGAGAGAAGAAATCAAACATGGCAGGGATATCTAGGTAGGTGCAGGGCATCCCGAGAACTCTGGGGCTGTATGCCCACGTTTCCATCTGAGTCTTTGAGAGAAGCCTTTATTCAGCCAACATGCATGCCGAGAAGGAAATAAGATTGTGAGAAGACCTGTACTGATAGCTGTTTTGCAACAGCTCTTCAGTGCCTGGCTTGTCAGAACACAACTGGGCTTTCTTGTCTGCTCCTGCACTTTGTCTTTTGAAGTATCTAACCCCATAGAGACTCTGGCCACCCCACTGCCCACGATACTGATACCTTAGTATTATTAGGCAAGTAATGCAGGTAATTTTGACCTGTGGAGCCCTGAAAGCTTCCCAGAGATCCCTAGAGGGCCCCAGAATACACTTTGAGAACCACTTTGACCATGGTTGGGGTTGAGGCAAGCCACAGGGGACTGGGGCTTCACTGCTGGATCAAACAGCTGGGATCTGGACTCCTTGCCAGGGCCTTGTGACCCCCAACAGGTCCAACAAGGCCACCCACCCATCCAGACCCCTGGTTTCAGAGAGGTCAGAGTAGTAACTGCCCAGGAGAGACCAGCAGGCCACTGTAGCAAGCTGTGGGAGCCAGAAGAGTCCTGGGGGAGGCGTGAGGAGGAGGGAGACAGACATGTGACTCAGTGGCCACATCAAAGCTGCCACTTAGATATCTCTGGCCAGGATAAACACTGGCTGAATATTTAGCTCCTGGTTTTTAAATCCAAGGGTACTGAGCTGGTATGGCTGCTTTAAAAACCAATTGGCAGTTCTTCAGACTGTACAGAATTACCGTATAATACTGCAGCACCATTCTGAGGGTTACACTGTCCCCAAGATAAATGAGAGCATCCATCCACATAACTCACACCCATTATTCATAGTAGTCAAGGGACAGAAAGGACCCAAATGTCCATCAGCTAATGAGAGAATAACACAATGTGGTCTATCCATATAGTGAAATATAACTCAACTACAGTACTGACACATGCTACAACCTGAAAACCTCAAGAACATTAAGCTCAAGTGAGAGCCAGTCACAAAACCACGTCTGTGTGGTTCAGTTTTTGTGGCATGTCCACGAGGGTCAAGTCACGGCGACAGTGCAGACTGGCGAGAAGCAGTGGCTGCTGCCAGGTCATTTCAGGACCCAAGCTAAGCTGCAGGCTTCTCTGTGGGGAATGCTCTAGATGGAGTAGTGGTCACCCAGCAGTGTGACTGTATTAAAACCACGGAATCAACATCTAGGGTGCCTTTCATGGCATGTAAATTATACTTCAGCCAGTGGTCCTTAGTTTGTTAAGTGAGGACTTGAGAATTTAATGAAGACTGAGCTTTCACTAATTAATAGGTTTTACTGCAAGATCAGTTCAGTTAGAAAATTAAAATACTACGTTTAAAATAAAAGAAATGCTTTTTCCTTGCAAGTTCCAAAAAAATGTTTCATAGAGCTTTCAAATGCTGTTGTCCCCCCAAACCTCTGTAATCTTAGAGAACTTGATGGGAGTGTCAGAGTTCTGAGAAAATCAGAGGTGATCTTTCTTGACACTGAGTACAAAGAGGCTGTTATTGATTTATGTGCAAAGAGAAAAAACTTGGAGCTAGAGTTAGGAGATAAATGTGTTCATTTAGAAAAAGACCATTTAATTTAAAGGGGCCCGAAGAGGAGGGCAGCCCCGTGAGCTTTCTGGGACTGAATATTGTGCAGGGCACGGTCAGGAACCTGCCCCTAGTTCTCCCACTGATGGTGGAGGTCAGCCGGGCACCCTGCAGGGCACTGGGCAGAGTGCTTGAGAAGTCACTTCGCCAAAGCCCAACCATGAGGAGGTGGTGGGAAGTGGACTTGGTCCCAGGAATATCTCCTTGCTGTCGTGCTTTTTGCCTTGCGCTTGGCAACCAGCAGCTATGTGTGGAGACGACAGCTCTGGCTTATGTCTCTTTCAGGAGAGAATAGTGGATTAACTAAATGGTGCTTGTGTTCACCTGTGTTCTCAAAGCTGAGTTTTGATTGGCTTACATATTTCTCCCTCAGTAAGTGAGGTTAACTTCTCATCTTACATATCGTAAGGATACAAGAGAAATGAAGTCCAGATTCATTTTACTGATGGCCTTAATCCGTGGAGGCATCTTCATTCTAGTGGTAGGCTTTAGGAATGGAGAGGGAGCACCATCAGTTTGTTAGTTGCTGTATATTAACAGTTTCATCCTTTAGTTTTCATATCCACCTAGTATTCAGATGGAAACGGTTGTATGCAACATATTACTGCAAGGGAAAATTTGGCCGTGTTAGCTCTGCTTCATTTAATAATGCAAACGTGAAGACCATCCACAGTTGTAAATGATGCTTTTGGATGCTCTTGCAAATAAGCCATCCGATGGCACTGCTGAGTGGCTGGGCAAACTCATAGCGCTATACTGATCATCCGGCACTTCAAAATTGGCAGATACAATCAAGATTCTTAGTAGCGACAGCGTTTTGTTAGGGATGTCTATGTGAGAACTAAGAGTGGAATCCTTTTTTCTTTTTCTGACATCAAATTTCATAATTAGCTCACACGTACAGGCTGAGGCAGTGTTATTTTTACCAGAACTCATGCATACACCTAAGCATGTTTGATGGGCGGCGTAGTTTAATCCGTGGAGAAGAGCAGATTTCTGGCAGTTGTTGGGGTATGGTTAGAATTCAGCACTTCAGAGTTTCACAACAGTAATGTTCCTGCATGAAGTAGAGAATAACTTTTCCTCCGATTAATGGGACTGCTGACGTTTCTGAAAATTTCGGAAGGCTCTCAGTACATTTATGACCACTTCTGCCCCATTTCCGTATCTTTGAAGTCTTGTGCATAGTAACATAATTAATATCATTGTGATAAATGAATGTTAATCATAGCACAAATGTATATGCATTTCTGAAGTGTCAGGCTTGAGTTCTGTGATACTTTGTTGACCGCATTATGTCTGTGACATGGAAGCAGGAGGAGCCCAGAGCAATGTTTATAGGATATGGTGTTTCTAAGAGAGAGCCAAAAGGTTATGGAGGAAAGGGATATACAATTCAGATATATTTGGAAAATTTTGAATTAAACATAGTCAATTTCTTTCTTGAATGCAGGACTTCAGTTTATTGCAGAGGCGTCAATAGACTGCTATATACTGAGAATTACTGTATGTTTATACAGCTGCAACCTGTTGCAGACTTAGTTGATTCCAGAAGTTTCTTTCCTTCACCCATAAGCCCCAACCTCTCATTTTTCTCCTCTCTCCCCCCTCCACTCTCTAGAGTAGCTCATGGGACTAGTGTTTGATTAGTTTCAGAAATGATGGATTAGATTATATTCCAGACTTATGGAAGTGGGTGCCCATGCACTTTTGTGGATTATTTTTATTCCCTAATTTACCCAAGGAGTGTACTTCCTTAAAGACCAAAGACTGGGGGCCCGTCTCATTTTGGTCACTGACTGGTGACATCTTTGCCAAGTCACTTAACTCTCTGAGCTTCAAATTCCATTCTGGGGAACATGAATGAGAATTGTGAAGAAATATGAAAGAAGTAATATGTGGACCAGAGCTTTATATATACGTTACTCGCTGTGTAAGGGAGATGCCACTGTTCACAGTGCACGCCACAGTGCAGTGGGCCCTCCAGTGCACTCCAAGGCCTCCGTCCCCTCCCAGTATTGGCAGTTGCTGCATTCTGCACTGTGCCCTGCTGAAGTTTGGGATGTGCAAGCTGGAGGGCTTTGCTTTGAGCCTTGACTGAATGGATGGGGTGTGCGTCTCCCTGAGAAGGAACAAGACCACTGCTAATGGTGTGCTAATGTATTTCAGTGACTTGGGTCTTCTCATCTGTGGCTTTGCCACAGTGGCGCTCTGCTTTCGGCCCTGTCAGAAGCAGAGTTACTGCACCTGAGCATAGCCTGTTATTGTGAAGTTGCTTCTTCAGGTTCAAGGTTGTCTACTCTGGGTACACAGTAGACCCCCTTGTCTGAGGGGGACCCGTTCTAAGACCACATGTGGATGCCTGAAGTCAAGGATGGTACCAAACCCGTATGTGTTATATGTTTTCCTATACTTGTGATAAAGTTTATGTTGGGCACATTAAGAGATTAACAGCAGCAGCTAGTCATGAAATAGAACAGTTATAACTGTGTGCGGTATTCAAATCGTGAAAATGTGTGGTCTGTCTCAGAATACCTCATTTCCTTGTACTTAGACCTCTTGTGATGAGGTTGGATGATGTGGTGCCCATATGATGACTGGGAGTGAGGTAAATGACGCAGCATTGTGATGTAGCATTCAGCTTCTACATAAGGGTTGGACACAGGCACTGCAGTGCTGTGAGGGGTGATCTGGTGACCAAGACTATTAAATAACTAATGTGCAGATAGCATATGTGGTGTGGTACACTGGGCAAAGACAGGCAGAGTGAGACAGAGGCTTTATCATTACTGAGAATGGTACAACTTGAAAACTTAAGAATTACTTATTTCTGGAATTTTATATGTAATATTTTCAGATTGTAGTTGAATACAGGTAACTGTACCTGCAAAGAGAAACCACAGGTAGCAGGGGACTAAGACACTGACTCCTTCAGCTATGTTTACTTTGTGCCAGCAGTAGTCAAGCTGTGATGTATTTAGGTATGCCACAACAGCAAACAACTCCCAAGTCTCAGCAGTTTGTAACAACTAACATTTCTTTCATGCATTTAATATTACTACCATGTCACTGTATATATTCCTGTTTCAGAACCCAGGATAAGACCAGAGTTTTGGGGACAGATCCTTCCCATGGCAGAGTGGGACGTATAAGGGAAAGGGTCAAACCACACAATCTCTTTGGAAGCTTCTGCCTGTAGGAAATCTATGTCACATTGCTCATGTTTCTGTGGTCATCGGGGCAAACCTGGCCATAGGTCAGCTACCACAAGTCACATGATCTGGGCAGCAGGTATATCCCTTCCTGAGAAAGGTTGGGGTAAATCATCGTGAAAGATAATACAAATTTGTCTGTCCCACCTGGCAACATCGTACTGTAACAGGCTGTATATATGTGTGTTTCTTCAGCTTTGTGCGTAAGAGACATCCTCTGACACCAAAATGATCCACAAAGTTTCCTCAGAGATGTCAGCACTCACTGAGCACTCCAAGTATTGTCTGTAAACACGAGATGCTTAAATTCTGGCAAATAAAACCTCCCAGAAGCATAATACTTCACAAGAAAGTAAATGGAAGATTGGTCAGAAACACTGTCCTTGACTCTGAATATTGGCTGAAAGAAATGAAAGTCCTGTTCTGCTGCCTCGGAAGATAACAGGAAGGGGCTCTTTCTAGTTTCGACTGCTGGCTTGGTAGAAACAACAGCTGGTATGTCCATTGCATGACCCATGGAGTAATGGAATTATCCACATCCCAAAACCATTCTCCGAGTGGCCACTGAAACTTTACTATCCTGTGTTTAATTGGTAAGTGTTTTTATTGTCAACATTTTGTGGTTTAACAGGCCTCTTAGGTGTGAAAATTAGTTTATCAACTGACATTCTTAGTGAAAAGATGGGTGAAGCTGCAGGAAGTGGTTGGCGCAGGATTAGAAAGCAGCTAATGAGTGTAGCAGATGTGAGACCTGGATGATGGACTTGAGATTATTTAAATAAGACAGTAAGTTTCTAGGTTACTGAAATCTCTCCAGCTGAAGAAAGCAGGCCACTCGGATGGAGGGACCACGGAAGGAGTCTGTGTCTGTGCGGTGAAGCCCTCTGCCCGTCCGTCTTTGTTGGTGTCTATCTGGCAGACGTGGGTCCTCAGATACTTGTGATGTGGTATTGCTGTGGCCTCTATCCATTCCCCCAAGCACTTCCTGAGTCTGAGGCTCGGTCAACCCTTCACACAAAACCAGGACAGTAAGCTAACAAATATTATCTAAAAGTTAATTCATAACCAGAATGGTTTACCTAAACTTCTCCTTAATCAGATGTTGATTGATGAAATTTATAAAGTGTTTTAGGAACTTCAGCTCCATCTACAATTATTGCATAGAAAATGCACAAAACCAGCTCTTAAAACCTATTGCAAGGGCATGCATGTCGTATTTTGTTCAGAACTAGAGAACTTTAAAAACAAACAAACAAACAAGCAAACAAGAAGACGACAGTAGAAACTAGATAGAGGACGTGGATAACATTGGCCTCCCTCCTCTGCACAGTCAGAAACACTGAGTATGAAGCCCTTACAAGCAGAGGAGAGCAAACTAGGAATGTGTTTACTTTGCGAGAGAGGAGACTTCCCAGAAATTGTGTCTCAGGACCTCAAACTTACTACTATGACTGGGATATCAACTTCCCTTCCAGAAGCTATTGTGTAACCCCATCCCCTTTGTAAACGGAGAGCCCATATATCGGAGTCTGATGGCAGCACTTGGGCTACTTCTTAATGCATGTCGAAATTTGTTGCAACTTTTACTTCTTTCCTATTACGAAGGAAAAGCCCCTTCTTGGAGTGCAGATGTTGCATCTGCTCTAGGGTTACAGCACTTGGCGGCACCCTTGTGTCTGTGTAGGTAGAGCTTGACTTCATTGACCTGTGTCCTGATTTGGTGCCTGAGGGGAGGGTCCAGGATCTTCCCTCCTCAGATTGGGAACTGGGATTGGGAGAGGGGGCAGCTGTCTTCCCCAGGGCTGAGAAAGTGTCAGCTGTGTATTGCTATCTCAAGCCAGGCTCTGGAGAGTGTGGCTGTACGAGAAAGTGCACCCAGGTAGTAAGGGCAGGGGAGGGTTTTGTGCGTTCATCTCTGAGCAGGGCTTATCGTGACTCAAGGCTGAAGACCTGTAGGCTGAATGTGGCAGGTGCTTCCTCTCGTGGTTGTTTGCCTTTGACCACCCAGCCCCTTCTGCAGAATCTTGTCCGAGTGTCCCCAGCTTGTCTGTGGAGAAGCAGTGGGTCGCGGTGTATCTGCCATGGTTTGCATGGTGGCTGCAGCAGTAACCAGTGAGGGTTCCTTGATGACAGTGACATCTGTCCCCATGGAGTTTTTCTCTTCACTTCCAACCTGAGAGGATGCAGGCACTGTTTCATAAAGGCATATGGAATCTTCCCACGCCCATAGAGAATTCTGAGCTTTGTGAAATTGCTCTCTGATATGAGAATGCATAACCGTGTCTCTATGGGGTCTGACGGCAAGATGCTTTTATGAACTTTAAAAGCAAACTCTATCTCCATACAACAAAGTAAATACTACTATATCCACTTTAATGGAAGCAAAACAATCTGAAATTCTTTCTGGGACCTAGGCAAGATACAGACCAGAGTCAAGCAAAGGTGGTTGACGTCCTGGCTGCATCACATGGCCTTGGACAGTGGAGCAAACGTCCCCATGCTCAGTTTTCCTTCCTATAAAATGGGTAGTGTTACTGGGAGTTCAGAGTGAAATAACAAGATAGGAACTGACCTTGCGTTGTAAGAAAAGAAGCAGTATTCACTGGGAAGGGGTTCTGTTTCTTGTTGGTTCCTTCAGCAGGGTTCTCTGTGGAGTGGGGATGGGTAATTAGGTTTTAATTCCAAACATTTTATGAATCAGCTGGAGCTCAGATCTAAGTAAAAGTATATAACTCAGTGGATTTTAGATATTTAACTTCAAACAATTAAGAGAATAGTATTGAAATATTTGGCTGACCAGATTTAGTGCATCTGCTGAAAATTCGCTCTGCAAACTTAAACCATGTAGTGTGGGAAGCCAGTCTTGTCCTTCAGCCAGAAGAAGGTGCCAATGCAACATTGGCATGCAAAGGCAAGAAGGAGCAGATGATAGAAAACAAAATTAATTCAGTGGCTGTCTTCAGTATTTTTTTCACCTTTCTGAACATTTTCCTACCCTCGCCTCTCTCCATTTCTCTCCTCCTTCCCTCTTTCCAGGTTTCAGATGTCCTGTTTCCCCCAAACTCCCACTTTCCTTGGTTCTTGATAGACGCACTTGTGATCAGACAAGGAAGTGGATGACTTATGACTAACAGAGTCACCCACGTGGGGAAGGAATCTTAGAAAGACCACTCCTTCGTGAGTTTGTTGTGCTGAGCATTGTACCATAATCATACACACATGTTAAAAAAAATGCCACTTGGAGGTTTTTATTATGTCATGATACAATCTTATGTCATCTGGGCTCCTCCCATGCCTGTACGGAGGCATTGGAATGAAAGAGCCCACGATTTATGGACTGAGTAACAGTGGGTGATTAATAAGAGAGTGGTTTCTTTTCAGAGCCGTAGTTAAATTCACCCCTGTTTTCTCCATTTAGAGAACTGGAGCTGTAGATGACTCTATGAAGCTTTTTGCTAATTTTAAGAGTTTGTGCTTTTGGCTTCCTTTTCTCATTTTAACTTGTTAAAGAGAGTGAACCCCATCTTCTTTCTGCAAGAGAACAGTGTTCCCTTAACTTGCCAAAGAAAGATGCACGTTTCTCAAGTGCATAGAATTCCCAACTTGGGAGTCAAGGAGAGAGTTCTCCACGCAGGTGAGTGTGGGTCAGACCAGCACGCTTCCTTCCCTGTGGGTTGGCAGGCGGGGTACTGATCTGATGCTCCTGAAAAGAGAGAGGGGTGTCATCCCAGGAAAGGTAGTGCACTGGCTGATTGTTGCTAAGCTGCAAGGGAGCATGTGTCAGAAGCCAGTGGTGGTCTTTGTAAGAGCTGAGACACTGCTCTCCCCTCCTTGTCAATCACCAGCTTTCTGGTGGGCTTTCTGGCCCCTCAGTAGCTCTGCCCATGAAGTGCATCTCTGATCTGGGTTTCTCTCCCGCTCTCACTCCCTTCTTTCATTTGGAAGGCAACTATGCTCACCACTACACCACCAACACCTACCACTTTCTTTCTTTCTTTGAAAGAGAGAGAGAGAGAGCGAGAGAGAGAGAGAGAGCGTGAACTCTCTATCCGCTGGTCCAATCCCTAAATGACCGCAGTGGCAGGGGCTGGGCCAGGCAGAAGCCAGGAGCTGGAGCTTCCTCCAGGTCTCCCACGAGGGTGCAGGGGCCCAAGCACTTGGGCCATTTTTCTCTGCTTTCCCAGGTACACTAGCAGGGAGCTGGATTGAAAGTAGAGCAGCCAGGTCTGGAACTGGCACCCATATGGGATGCTGGCACTGCAGGCAGCGGCTTTACCTGCTATGCCACAGCTCCAGCCCCCGGCCCCCCGGTTTTCTCTTTCTGGACTCTCCCTCCACCTTTGATTATCTGGTCCTTGCTACAGACCTGTGTCAGACCCTGTTTTCTGTGGTTATCTACTCAGTTCCAGCTCAAGGTCTCCTCAAGTCCCCACCAAAGCTGTGTTTTCATATTTGTGCTTAGTGTTGGGGGAGAGGTCAGTCCCTAGTGTGGTCCTCGAAACCCACCTGCTGTGTCAGCAACCTTCCCCCCAGATCCCTCTGCTGGTGCTCACTCTGCTCCCTGACAAGGCTTAGCTATGTTGGTTTTGTGTCTTCTGCTCTTACTCTTGAATTCTTTCCCTCGGGTGGGGTCCTGGAGTTGGCCTTGACCACCCTGATGTCTCTCCACATTCTCTGTTGTGTGGTGTTCACTCCCTTCAAACACATGGCTGTCTCCTTGCAGACCAAGTGTGCAGCATTTCCTGGTGGGTGGCAGAGCCCCTGCCATCTGCAGGTCCCAGTCCCACCACCAGCGGTGGCTTCCCCGTTTCTGTTCACGCGTCACCAGCCTTCTACTTATCCAGTGCCTTTTTAAATTCCTCCCTCTTCCTCCTTTCACTCTTTTGAGTTCTGACTTCATGATGTTCTTTGTATCCTTTCTGTCCCCCACTTTATACGTAAGGTTTATGATTTAGTTTTTATTTTATTTGAAAGGCACACAGAGATGGAGAGAGTGAGTGAGTGAGTGTGTGAGAGTGAGAGTGAGAGTGAGAGTGAGAGAGAGAGAGAGAGAGAGAGAACCATCTTCTGTCTGCTGTTCACTCCCCAAATGCCTACAATAGCCAGGCTGGTTCAGGCTGGAGCAGGAGCCCAGAACTCAACCTGGATCTCCACGTGGGTGACAGGGACTCAAGGACAGGAGTTGTCATCTGCTGCCTCCAGGTGTGCATTAGCTGGGTCAGACTGGAGAAGCTGGGACTTGAACCAGGCACTTCCATGTGGGTTTGGGCGTCCCAGGTGGCATCTTTGCTATACCAAATGCCGTTCCCCCACCCCCATTGCCATTTTGAAATCTAGTGCCCACATGGGCGCCGGTTTGAATCTTGGCTGCTCCGCTTCTAATCCAGCTCTCTTCTATGGCCTGGGAAAGCAGTGGAAGGTGGCCCAAGTCCTTGGGCCCCAGCACTCATGTGGGAGACCTGAAAGAGGTTCCTGGCTCCTGGCTTCAGCACAACTCTGGTGGTTGTGGCTATCTATGGAGTGAACCAGTGGATGGAAGACCTCTCTCTCTGCCTCTGCCTCTCTGCACTCTGCCTTTTAAATAAATAAATAAATAAATCTTAAAAAAAAGACTTAGTTGTCTTTTTCCCCTGGGTATCTGTGGCCCCTGGCTGAGCTGCATGCCCTGGCACTCTCTCCAGTCTCTACCTCCCCTGTAGTTTTTTTTTTTTTTTTTTTTTAATTCTTAGATACATCATCTTCTTTTTAGTACTAAGCCTGCTGGGTCAAGGACCTTGACCTTGACTTCTTTTTTTAATTTTGTTTATTTATTTAGTAAAGATTTATTTTATTTATTTGAAAGACAGAGTCACAGAGAGAGAAGGAGAGGCAAAGAGAGAGAGAGAGAGGTCCTCCATCCACTGGTTCACTCCCCAATTGGCTGCACTGGCTGGAGCTGTGCTGATCTGAAGCCAGGAGCCAGTAGCTTCTTCCAGGTCTCCCATGCAGGTGCAGGGGCCCGAGGACTTGGATCATCTCCTGCTGCTTTCCCAGGCCACAGCAGAGAGCTGGATTGGAAGTGGAGCAGCTGGGACTCGAACCGACATCCATATGGGATGCTGGTGCAGGTGGTGGCTTTACCTGATATGCCACAGTGGCAGCCCTGGACCTTGCCTTCTTAATGGATGTATCATTACTTTCTGTGAGTTTTCCTCAGTATGGTGAATCTTGAAAATGATTTATTTCTTCCTGTTGGAAGAAAGAACAGGAACATTTCCACAAGCTGCCTGGCTTCCACCAGGAGAGTTTCATGTGTGTCATTCATAACTCCATAAAAGTCCTCGTGAGAGTTTTCTCCTAGCTTAGTGCAGACTCCAATCCATGGATTTATGTTAGGAAGTCACGTGGAAAATCTGAAAAACATCATTATCCAGTGGGTATGTAGGTTTTTGAGGTACTCTTTCGTAATTTCATTCTTCTGCTAGTGTTTTCAAATCTGAACTGGAGTAAGCTTTGGCAGTTTCGTTAAGGAGAAATGAGAAAAACATAAATTCGAGAATTTCTGGTAGCTAAAATGTTTCCAAAGTGTAAGCTAATAGAATTAGCTCAAGAGCAACAATAATAACCTAACTATTCTGCAGTTAAGTATCATTTTCATAATCCTAGTATTGAATATATTTGAGCTGAAAGAAAAAAAAACTATTAAGATCAGCATTTATTGTTTTATCTTTTGATTGCTTCTGAAAAATTGTATTGGAATTGCTTTGTATGAATAGGTCTGCATGAGTAAATTACGATCAAAACTTCAAGCCATCGTAAATTAAATGTTTTTTTTTTTTTCCTCTTTGGTATACAAGACTTTCCATTAAGCTAGCCCCATATAATATACCTTGGATGTGTTCAAGAAAGCCCTGTAAATTATAGTAAGTATTTAAAATGGTAAGTAGACATTGGAAAAGGCCACATTAGGATTAATGAATGAAGGGGTTGATACTAAAAATGCACTTGTAAATAAATAACATGAAAAGTACAGATGACACATTGTTAGGTTAGAGTTGCCAGTAGAGCACGACAATAAATTGCAGGCTGGCACTGAGTGTGCGTGGGACTTCAGTTCCTTCGTAGGAGCAGTCCTGACTTCTTCCTAGGAAGGGCTTCAGTTTCACCCAGTCTGTGTTCACTCCTCAAACGTTTCCTACACCTTTTTCTCACATTTGGGAAGTGCCTGAGATTCCTGTCCTCAGTCGTGGACTACTTCCTGTGAGTCTCGGGTGATTATCGCTGAGCCGCAGGGCTGACTTGGTTGTGGGAGGTGACAGCTTCTCTCCTCGCTCCTGGACCACGTGCTCTGGGGCAGGAGGAGGAGGTGAGAGTGAGCAAGGGGAGGAGTGCGCAGGGCAAGGACGCGCTTGACAGGCGTGTGCCCATTGTCTCCGGGTTCGGGGCGATGAGCTGCACTTTGAGGAGAGCATACAGAGAGGACGGTGCATACGCAGGCCGTTCTTTCTGAATTTGTGTGGCTTCTCAGAGCACAGTGGAAACACTTGGAAAACTATCTGAGGCGTGTTACGGATTGAACAGGACTTGGTCCCCCAAACTCGTGCTGACATTGACACCCCACAGTCTGTTAAGCAGTTAACAGATGAAGGTGAGACTTGACATAGATACAATTGTGGTGGCTAGGAGGTAGGGCCATTGGGCTGTCTTAGGGATTTGCCCTTGGGAGGTGGTTCTTGGGAGAGGTTGGTTATGTGAACTGAGCTCAGCCTGGCTTCTGTGCTTGCTTCCTGGCTTGCTGTGTGATTGTCCCTCTGCACCTGCTCCACCATGGCCAGCCTGCACCAGGCCAGCCTGCACCAGCCCAGCTTCCACCAGGCCAGCCTCCACCACAGCCAGCCTCCTCCAGGCCAGCCTCCACCACGGCCAACCTCCTCCAGGCCAGCCTCCACCACGGCCAACCTCCACTATGGCCAGCCTCCACCACGGCCAACCTCCACCACAGCCAGCCTCCACCAGCCCAGCCTCCACCATGGCCAGCCTCCACCACAGCCAGTCTCCACCAGCCCAGCCTCCACCAGGCCAGCCTGCACCAGGCCAGCCTCCACCAGCCCAGCCTCTACCAGGCCAGCCTCCACTATGGCCAGCCTCCACCACGGCCAGCCTGCACCAGCCCAGCCTCCACCAGGCCAGCCTCCACCACGGCCAACCTCCACTATGGCCAGCCTCCACCACAGCCAACCTCCTCCAGGCCAGCCTCCACCAGGCCAGCCTCCACCAGCCCAGCTTCCACCAGGCCAGCCTCCACCATAGCCAGTCTCCACCAGCCCAGCCTCCACCAGGCCAGCCTGCACCAGGCCAGCCTCCACCACAGCCAGCCTCCACCAGGCCAGCCTCCACCACGACCAGCCTCCACCAGGCCAGCTTGCACCAGGCCAGCCTGCACCAGCCCAGCCTCCACCAGGCCAGCCTCCACCACGGCCAACCTCCACTACGGCCAGCCTCCACCACGGCCAACCTCCACCACAGCCAGCCTCCACCAGCCCAGCCTCCACCATGGCCAGCCTGCACCAGGCCAGCCTGCACCAGGCTAGCCTCCACCAGCCCAGCCTCCACCAGCCCAGCCTCCACCACAGCCAACCTCCACCACAGCCAGCCTCCACCAGCCCAGCCTCCTCCAGGCCAGCCTCCACCAGCCCAGCCTCCACATGGCCAGCCTCCACCACAGCCAGCCTCCACCAGGCCAGCCTCCACCACGGCCAGCCTCCACCACAGCCAGCCTCCACCAGCCCAGCCTCCACCAGGCCAGCCTCCACCACAGCCAGTCTCCACCAGGCCAGCCTCTACCAGGCCAGCCTCCACCACGGCCAACCTCCACCACAGCCAGCCTCCACCAGCCCAGCCTCCTCCAGGCCAGCCTCCACCACGGCCAACCTCCACCACAGCCAGCCTCCACCAGCCCAGCCTCCTCCAGGCCAGCCTCCACCACGGCCAACCTCCACTATGGCCAGCCTCCACCACGGCCAACCTCCACCACAGCCAGCCTGCACCACGGCCAACCTCCACCACAGCCAGCCTGCACCAGGCCAGCCTCCACCAGGCCAGCCTGCACCAGGCCAGCCTCCACCAGCCCAGCCTCCACCATGGCCATCCTGCACCAGGCCAGCCTGCACCAGCCCAGCCTGCACCAGGCCAGCCTGCACCAGGCCAGCCTCCACCAGCCCAGCCTCCACCAGGCCAGCCTCCACCAGGCCAGCCTGCACCAGGCACCATACTGATGGGGCTGCTGATCCTGAACTGTGAGCCCCCCAGCTGTGAGCTGAACAAACCTTTTCCTTCCGAAGAAGCTGCCATCAGGTGTTTTAGTTAAAGTAATGACAAGCTGACTGATACAGTGTATTTAAAGTCATGGCCTAAAGTTTACTTAACAATCCCCTTACACTTATCCACTTGCAACTATATAAACTCTGGTTCCCTAAATTGTTCATCCATCCATCCATCCATCCATCCATCATCCATCTATACAAATATTAATTATATGATGAGAGAGGTTCCCTTTTGAGATGTTGATTTTCTCTAGAACACAGGTTTACACAGCCCCAATCATGTGGCTTTCACTACGTGTTAAGATTTCTAATATGCTAGATAATATGACTCCAACTTGGGGTCGGCGCCACGGCTTACTAGGCTAATCCTCTGCCTGTGGCGCCGGCACACTGGGTTCTGGTCCTGGTCAGGGCGCTGGATTCTGTCCCAGTTGCCCCTCTTCCAGTCCAGCTCTCTGCTGTGGCCCGGGAGTGCAGTGGAGGATGGCCCAAGTCCTTGGGCCCTGCACCGCATGGGAGACCAGGAGAAGCACCTGGCTCCTGGCTTTGGATCAGCGGGGTGCACCAGCTGCAGCAGCCATTGAGGGGTGAACCAACGGTAAAGGAAGACCTTTCTCTCTGTCTCTCTCTCTCACTGTCCACTCTGCCTGTCAAAAAAAAAAAAAAGTTATACAAAAAAAAATATGACTCCAACTTGAACCACTAGAAATGCATTTTTAGAATTTATGCAGAAATGCTGCATTCAGACAAATGGTGAAAGTAAGTAGAACAGCAAAAGCGATGTTCTGTATCAGAGAACGGACAGTAATGTTGATGGGGAATTTGCAGCGTTGTGTGAAAAACTGCCAGGAAGCCTGAAGTTCTAAGAAACTATGGGAGGTTCCAGACTTCAGAAGATTAGAGAAGGTCTGATTCTGATAGCAGCACCAGGTGCACAGAATAGATAGCATCTGGACAGAATACGTCAGCTGACTCCTGGGAGCCTGGAGGAAGACGAAGGAGAGCAGAAACTGGAGAGAGCCAGCCTTCATGGGAGAGGGTCCGCTGGGACTATTAGTATTTATCCTATTTTTTTTTTTTTTTGTGGTGGGGGTAGGGAGTGGTTACTGAGGATACTCCAAAATTAATGCATCATGGAATAGAACTCAAAGAGAAATCCATACTCCGACGAGCTTGAGAAGCCACTGGTATGGTTTTGGGCTGGCAACAGCTGGGAAATGAAGGAGGAGTTCCAGAAGTCACAAGCTACAGCAATGGCAGCTCCAGGCTCTGTGTCCCACACTCGGCCTGATCCTGGTTAACTGCTGAACTGCACAGGCAAGGGTAGACCCCGAGTTTCCCAGAAAAAAGCAGCAATTGCAGGACTGGAACCTGAGCAGTGTTCACTGATGCCCACATAAAGATGGAATGTGGAGTTTGAGTTCAGTCAAGTTAACTGCGAGAGCAAAGATCAGCACGCTTTCAAGGAGTGTGACAGTATCTGGAGTCTCTAGAACAGGTATCCATGATGTGTAGTCCAGTGAAAATTACTAATAAATACTAGACATGCACAGAAACCAAGAAATTTGACACAGAGTCAGACCTACGTTCTTATGTTCCAGACGTTGGATGTAGCAATCAAGGATTTTAAAACAACACTTTTAAACACATATAAGAACCTAAAGGAAGACTTGAATATGATAAATGAACAGAGTAGAATCTCGGCAGAGAAATGGAAGCCATAAAAATAAATGGAAATTCCAGAATGGAAAATTATATTGTTAAATTTTTTTTTAAAAATTGCTGGATGAATATAAGCAATGGCGAAATTAGAAAATTAGTAATAGATGCTAAAACTATGAGGAATACCGTATGTCTCAAAATAGCACCCCATAAATCACTTATTCATAGCAAATAGAATAATAGAGCAGTTGAGAAACTTGATGAACCCATTGTAAACAATTGGTAAAAGCCAATATGCTGTGACTCTTCATGTGGTTCAGTGAGGACACACCTCTGTGGATTTTCTGCCAAAAATGCATAATCTAAATGTAATTCTGAGGGAAACTCAACAACCTCAGATTCAGGCACATCTATAAAGCAAGTAGGCTATGCTCTTCAAAATGTTATGATCGAGAAAGACCAAGACTTAGCAACAGTTCCGGATGGAGGGCAGTAGGTCGACAGGCGTTTGTGGAAGGATCCCGGACTGCGTGCTGGGTAAAGGCTGTCCTCAGGACACTGGACATGGCTAGGATACAGTCTGTGGCTGAGGGAACAGTGTCTTTTCTGTGTGAAGTGTGCCGATGTTGGTGACCGCGTTACAGTCATACAAAAGAAAGTCCACGTTCTTACTGAGTATGCAGTCAGGGGTAACAGGACCCAGTGACTCTCGAGTGGTTCCCAAAATGTGGGTTCTTCAAAACGTTCATGAAAAGGGCATACGATGAAAAATCCTGCATAGATTTCATTTTTTTTCACGACAATAAATGCACCTTTTAATTCCGTTTCCAACAAACTTTTGAAGTGCCCTTGTGTATATCCTCTCTGTCTCTCTCTTGAGTGATAGAATAAGTGCAGCACGATCAAAACTGATGAATCTGGGAATACACCTGTGCTGTCTTGCGGATTTGCTATAAATATCAACACACTTCAAAATCAAATTCCATAAATACAAATAAACAAATGATTTCATTTGAGCTCCTTCGCTGTCCAAACCAGTGACTTCTGTGCTCTTAATGTTCGTGTGCTGCTATTTCGATTCAGCGCTTTCTTCCTTTATAACGTGTCTTACTGTGGTTTAAGGATCACTTTGACTTTCTGAATGATTGTTGTATTTATTTTTGAAAATAATATTTGTTCTTTCATCTTCCGGATTCTTATTATCCTCCATACCTCCAACTAGAAGTTGCTAGGAGCTTATGAATGAGTGGTTTCTGAATTACATCAAGCTGTTTCACACTCTGCTCTGAACCTCTCTGAATAGAACTATTTACATGCAGGTTGCTGGCCTGTGGCACAGCAGGTTAAGCTGCCGCCTGCAGAGCAGGCATCCCATATGGGCGCTGGTTTGAGTCACAGCTGCTCCGTCTCCCATCCAGTTCCCCGCTAATGCGCCTAGGAAAGCAGTGGAGGATGGCCCAAGTCCTTGGGCCCTGCACCCACATGGGAGACACTGAAGAAGCTCCTGGCTTTGGCCTGACCCGCCCTGGCCATTGTGGCCATTCGGAGAGTGAGCCAGCTTGTGGAAGATGTTCCTTTCTCTTTTGCCTTCTCTCTGAAACTCTGCCTTTCAAGTAAATAAATAAAAAAATACTTTAAAAAAATTGCTAAAAGTGGGGGAAAACTTTCCTATTATGAGTGGCAGTTTCTTTCTCCTTGTCTCTCCTCTTTTTTGCTGGATTGACATGGAATTATCTCACCTCTACCAGTGGGATCAGGTGTGAGGGTATTAATCTGTTCCTGGAAGTCAGTCTGCTCGAAAGTGGCTGTAGTAGTTGCTGTGAGGAGACCAGGAGTGAGCAGTGACCATTATCAAAGACACGGCGGAGACCTTCACTGATGATACTTGTGCACCCCTGGGACTTTCCTGACCCCCACAGGATGGCTTCCCTGGTCCCTGGCACAATATAAACACAGTCACCCCACATACATCTATCGTGTGCCTCTTCTGTGCACAAGGCTCTGGGGTTCTGCAGAGAAGACAGCACAAAACTATCTCCATCCTCATGGAACTTACATTCAATGAGAGAGTCAAGCAGAAAGAAAGTCCAATGAGGAATGTGTTCCCTAGCAATAGGTACAGCGGAGAAGAGCAGGCCAGGGAAGGGAATACAAATGCTGGCAGGGGAGGAGGCCGGTTAGAGTGGTCAGGGAAAATGATGTTAAGTGTCAAGGTGGAGGCAAAGAGGAAGGGCAATGGGTATTCCAGAATGCCTGGGAGGGAGGAGCAAAGACAGAGGTTCCCAAGCAGAAGCAGAAGTCCACCTGACGTGGGTTCAAGACAGGCAGGTGTGGGCAGGAGCTGAGTGCCCACGGTGCCCATGGCTGGCTCCCAGAGGAGCCTGGCTTTTACTCTGGGTGAGAGCGGAAGCCACTGGCCCTGTGTGATCTGACTTCTGGAAGGCTCCACTGGGCACTGTTGCAAGTAAAGGAGAAAGGTTCACAGGAGGAGGCTGGGGGCTGCCAGGAATCCCCTGTCTGCTTCTAGATCCCGGCATAGGTGACCTTGGACCAGGGCACGAGCAGTAGATGTGGTGAGAAGTGGTCAGGCGCTGGAGGACGTGCAAACATAACTTGCTGGTCGACCACATACACATTGGGAGTGAAAGGGAAGAGAACAGAGTGTGTGGGCGGAGGCACGGAAGAGCAAAGCTGCCAGCGATGCCAGTGGAGAAGAACCCACCGGGGGTGCAGGAGCTCTTTGGGGAAATTCTAGGTCTGGGATGTCAGTTAAATGTGTGTGGAGATGTCAAGGCCATCGCTGGGTTTTTCAATTTGGAGTTTAAGTCAGGGGTTCAGGCTGAAAGTTGGAGACATTGGCACGTGGATGCTATTTAAACATAGGAGACTCCAGGTGATGGCCAGAAGGTGAGTCTAGCCAGAAAGGAGGAGAGAGAAGCAAGGGTGGAGCCCCGGGCCATCCAGCAGTGGCCATGCTCACCACTGCTGAGCAGTTGTGACAGCCAGGCTGGGCGGGAAGCAGCCGGCAGATGCAGGCGACCTCAGCGTGCGGGGCTTGTCTGAGCCTCACTCCGTGCTCGCAGGCACCCAGACATCGCAAGACTTGGCTCACAGGGGTCCTCTCCAGAGAAAGTGATAAGCTAATCCTCAGGTACCCCCATTTGCCTCTCTGTGTGGAGGTCCCTCTTGGGCAGGTGAACACAGAGAAAGAGGTTGGAGATGGCATGTGAGTTGTCAACAAGGAAATTTCCTAATTGTCTTCAGATCCCAAAAAGGGCCTCCCTACCACTCCTGTGGAAGCAGTAGCTGGAGGCCATCACCTGGGTAGTGCAGGAGCTCCCTGAGCGCTCTCTGGCGTGGACAGTGACTCTGGAGTTTTTCAGTTTTCCGCAGTTGCTTTCTGGGTGGCTGGGTGTGACTCACAATTTTGGCAGATGGACGCCTGTCTGCAGATGTTCATCTGTCTCCCTTGCCCTTCAGAATGAACCGAACCAAGATACAAGATGCAAAGCCAGGTACTGAGCAAATGAAGTTAAAAAAATACTTCCTGACACGCTAGCATCAGACGCCGAGCCAGATTTTCCAGTGAAGCAGGTATTTGTGCTGGGTTCTTGAGGAAAATGCACTGAATATCAACTTCACCTTCAGCGTCACCTTCATCGTGTCCCCACTGAACCAGGCTAGTATTTGTCTCATCAGGGAACTGGCAGAATAAGAAACTGGGCAAGGAGGGGGGAAATGAAATGCAGGGTCGAGCATCATCGGCTTATTGATGGCACACTTCCCCAAGTGTCCCATTATCTTGCGAGCAGCTTTGCTCACATGCTAAACAGAAGTGGTTATCCTGGGGGGGTAGTGTGCACCCCCCTGGGGCTCTCTGCGGAGACAGCTGACCTTCTATAGGCATCTACTGGCTCTCAAAGAAGTGTTTTATGTGTCTTCTTCCTTCATAAGAACACAGTCCTACCCAGTGCAGAAAAAAAAAAAAAAATCTTTGTCAGTTTTGTGCTCCAGGAATGATGCATGGGCTTTGCTTTTCCTTTTGGGTTCCTCTCCTTGAATGATGACCAGGACCAACTCAGAGGCTGGCTGGCTTCCTTGGTTTTTGCTGATGAGACTAAATATTTCCATTCATGCCCAAGGCCAGTTAGCGAGGATCTGTTCTAAGGGTGCTGACAACATCCTTATCCTGTGCAGAGCCTTTGAACCTTGTGTGTAGATGTCCCATGGTGACAGAAGTCCTTTAATCCCTCCGGCTGTCACGGGGGAGAACACGTGTGCCTTGGACTCCAAGGCGAATGGAACTCCATAGAAGGCAGCCCATTTATTGTGATGAACGCTCTACCAGAACTTCTTGGAAGCCATTCTGCTGGCGACTAATGGGGTTGGTGACACCGCTAACATTGACAGAGGTCTCACACCAGGGTCATTTTCACAGAGCTTACTCACTCTTTCAGATAGGTTCTCGCAGATTTGTCTGTTGGTTAGACCTTTCTGCACATCTCTTCCATTTATCCTGAAGATTTATCCACCCCAGAAACAAATCACTCTACAGTTCTGTGCCTTATTATTCATTCAAAAAGCAGCCTTGGTAAGAGATGCCATCGGAAATCAGCATTCCCCCAAACCTTCAGGGGACCTCTCGATGGGAGGAGCCAGTGAGGGTGGAAGTGACTAGGTAAGGACTGAAACGCCACAGCTCATTACTTGTATGGGAGAGATCTGATTTGGTACAGGAGACGGTGGGGCCCCTCAGAATCCTGGAAGGCTCCTATGGGTCCCAGCAGCCCTCTGTTCTGTTATTTCATATCTAATATCAGGACTTGGCTGGTCTCCGGCTTCTTCATAATGCTCCAAATTCCTTAGAATAGCAATCTTTCCTCTTTCTTTGGTGTTCAGCAGTGTGAAGCAGGTAGCGCTAAAGGAATTCAAGTCACCACTATAAATCTTGCGTGATTTTAGAAAGATATATAGTACCCCTAAATGATGACATATCTCCAGAAGATCAGTAAAACATTTCTGAGTGATATATAGCTGGGCAGGTGTGTCTCCCCTGCGAACCTGAGGGAGAACATCAAGGAAGGACAGTATTTTATGGGTATTATTGGCTGTACCTTTTGTTTTTAATCTGCAGCTACAGAGGCTGGCCACACAGAAAGTTGGTCTACTTTATAACAGGCCAGGCTGGGCAAAGCTCTGAGATTTTTGATTTGCCAACAGAACAAAAGGTTGGTGTGGGACGGGGAGTGGGTGGAGTGGCAAGGGAGGGCTGGGCTGGGGGTGGAGGGAGGAAGTCCTGTGTCTGAGAAGTGGATGACAGCATCTGAGAATGGTTCCAACATTTAAAAGCAATTATGGGGTGTGTGTATGTGTGTGTGTGTGTGTGCGCACATGTCCAGAGATTTATGCACAAAGTCTGGCCCAAACATTAACTAAATTTGTAGTTTTAATCACCAGTAGAAACAGCAGAAAACAAAACAGAGCGAACCATCCACACACACAGCTACAAAACAGCCACAGTGGCAGGCCATTTCTGTCGGGCCCCAGAGACCTGCCTCTCTGAGTGTCGGTTTGGAGAAGCAGAGGCAGGAGACTGCTGCAGCTGTTACCAAAGTCAGCAACAATTGAAACACCATTGTGATAGGTGAGCTGGGAAATGCAATTAAAGCTCCTTAGAATTGTGCGTTTATCTGGCTTCCTGGCAGAGGACAGAAAGGCGGGGCGAGCAGGGAGGTTGTGTCGGCTCCACGGAGGGAGCTGAACGGGCAAGAAGGCTGTCTCCCCGCCACGGGGAGCTAATGGGGCATGCACCACTCGTTCTCAGCCCGAGACGGCACCAGCACGGAGCACATCTGGCAAAGCTGCTCCATGGCACGCTATACCACTTACAACCTTATGCGGACCAAACCTGCATTCTGAAAACGGGGGAACTGGGGCTGACCTACACGTTGTCGAAAGGCTCTGAGGAGTTGCAGAGGCCTCCGGGGTTAAGGCCTGTGTCTATAAAACCACAGTCGTATGGAACAGCCCTACACTTCCTTGCCATGAGTTATCTGCTTTTGCAATTCGGTAACCAGCTCTCCCAAGGCTGCGGTGGCCTCTGCACACATAAGCCTCACCCTATGAAAAAAAATGATCAAAAACGAACCCAAGGGGAAGTTGTTGGGAGTAGAACCATATTATACCAAAAATGGAAAATGATCGTCCTGGAAAAACCGCATAGGAAATCTTCATAAATCGTGAAGGTCTACCAGTGTGCATCCTGGATTTAAATATCGGTGCAATTATGTTTTGTTATGTGCAGTTTTGCTACCCACTTACTATTTTACACATGTAGCAGTAATTTCCCATGGGAGAAAACGGACTCGTTGTAACTTCCTACTTCCTGAGAGTGCTAACACACACAGACTGTGCCTGTTTTCTGAAACATTACGTGGGAGCCCGTGGGGGACCCTCTGGGAAACTCCCCTTCAGGAGCAGCAAGGCAATGACACGTGTCTGGTGCATGCCATGGTGAGGGGAGGAGCTACAGCAGAAGTGGGCATGGCTTGCTCAGGCTGCCCCAGGAGTCCTAAGATGTCACTTGTGGATTTAGGATGATCCGCCACTGAGATTTTTCCGCCAGCTCACTCCGAGGACTGGGCTCCCAATACTTCCCAGTGCCAGCCTTGTCCATGATTTGGCTACTTCAAGACCCAGGTACTAGCCCTAGCAGCTGTGGGGTCTGGTTCTAACCAGGTCCCACTTTTTCAGGATTGATGTGCTTCACTCGTATGTTAATAGTAATCAAATGAGGACCATTCCTTCCATAGCAGTCGAGAGAGCTGTTTTGTGGTGGACCTCCTCTCACAGGGTCCAGTTTCGAGGCAGCTGTGTTCATCTGGATGAAGGTTGCGTGGTTTATTAAGCGAACAGGCTTGTGCCTGCTTGGTCTCACTGAGGCGTCCCCTTGCCTCTTGGAGGTCAAGGGCTGGTTTGTGGTCTAATGTGAATTGCGCATCTGCTTCCAATTTCAAAGGTGTGGGGAGAAGGAAGGTCATCCTACATCTTACTTTCTCCAACTCAGTGACTCTCAGGGATAGCTCTTACTGTAGAAATTAATAATTATGGAATTAGATGAGGTTCCCAGGAAAACCTAACCCCACACACATCAAAGGTTTGGGGCAGCTTCCCTGAGTAGTACAACAGCACGCAGGGTTTCTGAGTCTCCACTTGGCTGCTTCGAATGTTGGCTTTAAAGAGTCCCTGGAGAACTATATTGCACCCGTGATTATAAAAATATTTAAAGCCACAGAAAGAATATATAGCTGTGCAGACACATGTGCTGATTTATCGCATGCCATGCCTTGATACACGCTGGAAGGCAAGGTTTCAGGCTGACAAGAGCGTCAAAGGAGCAGGCTTCCACCCATATATTATGGGACCAGCCCGAGAAGAGCAGGCCTAACACAAGGCTATGATGGAGGGTTTCTGCACACGCCCCTCCAGGAGCAGGAGGCAACATAAAAAGTTACATGGCTATTTATGTGACACGGAGTCGTATTAGTGGTGACGTGGCCACATAAATAGTATTGTGAATTTTTGGAATATGGAAATTAAGGAAAAATATTTCAAAGTCAAGCCATATATTATGAAAAATAACAAATCTTCCCAAACACCATTAAAAAAGTGGAGGAGGGACAAAGGGCTAGAAATATCTATGAGTATTTGCTGATGAAAATTTCATTTTCTAAAACGATCTCATGGTTTGATAGAGTCATGAATTTTGAAATCCTGCGTTATTTTCTTCTTTCTGTTTTTAAACGTCATCTACAAGTTTAGTGATAGTGACGAAGCATTACAAAGCGTGTGTGTGTTTCTGAAAGTGTGTTGTGCCGAGGGTTCCCTGGTGGTACTCCCGGGTGAACCCCGTCTACGCAACCCTCTGAGGGCCTCCACGCTTGCTGGTTCGCCTTACTCCCACACCTCTGCCTTGGCTCCCAACCCCCAGCCACCCTGGGCCACTTCTGCTTCTGCAGCTTGCCAGCCAGTTCACGGGGGATTAGTGCTTCCTGTCTCTTTGTCTGGAATGTTCTGAGTTCCTCAGAGCAGCCTGCCCACTTCGTGCAGTCCCCAATCCTCTCCACGTTGCCTCTGGACACTCTCTTCTTAGGAGGCAAACAGCAGGCTCCTTCCTCCATAGCATTCTGAGCTAACTGTAGTTGCCATTTCAAATCCATTTCCTCCCAAACAGGAGAAGCTGAAGTATATAATGACAGAGGGGGACAAAGAGAATGAGAAGTCCCCTGGTCAACTTCTGTTAACAGTAATCCGAAGAACTGTGCTAGACACACAGAAGATGAGGGCACATTCTGGAATTCTGAGTCCCCAGATGAAAGAAGTCGTGTAGAACACGTGAACAAATGTGTTCTGATGTGGAACACAGGGCTGCACGATGGAGCGCCCCCAGCAGCTGATTTCAGCAGTGACAGAGACAGTCATAACACCTTTAGTATGAATCAGTCACGAATACCAACATAGAGTGAATGAGAAGGAAATAGCTGGTCTTCAGTGACACATGGAATGCTTCCTAAGGTCCTATTTGAGACTTTCGTAAATCTCAAATTTGTAAACATTGATCATAAATTGATAGCAGATATATTTATGGGCAGTGTTCAAGTATAGCTGGTTAGTTACTGATCTATTATAGAGTGTGATATTTTTATTAGTAGCATAATACCTCCTTGGGCATAGGTGAGAGAAGTATAAAATCAAACCATTGCTAACTATTTTTGAACTATTACACTTAAAGATTTGAATATTTGGATATTCTCTGCAAAACCTGAGAACTGACTTCTAAACATAAAATTTCCAACCTAAAAATCCATCACCAGATTGTTGAAGTTTGTATAGAAGAAGTTGTGAATTGCCCAAGCACAATTAAACCAGTTTATGCCATTTATTGTTATTTTAATTAGGTTATTTAATAAAATACCATGTGAATCAAATAACATTATTATTTTTGTGAAAAGTAAGTTGAATTCTTTTAAAAGACTCAATAAAGTTGACAAATTGCTGATGACTTAAGTGTGGTCCAGAAAGCAACTAATGTTTGGGGAAAAAAGCCTTGAAAGTCTAGGATTGTGCACTTAAATTTTTTCTCAAGTTCTTTTAATTTGCTTTCCACTTTAAAGAAATATATAGAAGAAAACAGAGAGTAGGAACTCAGTTGTGACTTATGCAAAAAACAAAACAAAACCAATGATAGATCCAGCCTCTGAAAGCTTTGGTCCTCACTGATGAAAAAGGATCTGTTTAAGGGGCTGGCGCTGTGGCTTGGTGGGTTAAAGCCCTGGCCTGCAGTGTGGCCTCCCATACGGGCACTGGTTTGAGTTCCGCTGCTCCACTTCCTATCCAGCTCTCTTCTGTGGCCTGGGAAAGCAGTAGAAGATGGCCCAAACCCTTGGGCCCCTGCACCCGTGTGGGAGGTCTGGAAGAAGCTCCTGGCTCCTGGCTCCTGGCTTTAGATCGGCCCAGCTCCAGTCTTTGCGTCACTTAGGGACTGAACCAGAGGACTGAAGACCTCTTTCTGTCTCTGTGCCTCTGCTTCTCTGTAACTCTGCATTTCAAATAAAAATAAATAAAAATCTTTTAAAAAGGTATATGTTTCAGTTTTGGTCAAAATTTTAAATGTTTAAGTTTCATATCTTTTAATGATTTTCCTCTTTACCTGACTTATCTTATTAATCTAACTGTATCTGACAGCAGGATTTCTACTGAACTCTGAAAGATGAAGTAACAGATTTGATAAAAACATTTTTGAGCATGTCTTCTCATTAATAAACAGTGGCATTTTGAGGAGTAACTTTAATAGGAAAGAAATTTTGCCAGATCACTTATGCTCTATGTCATTTGGCTATTAAGATTAATCATTTGTTTAAGTTGTTTTAGTTTGATAAAGCCTCCCAATAGCAAATATAAAAATTAATGAGATGGAACGAATTTCTTGAAAACAAAATCAAATTGATAGGAGAGTTCCTATTTAGCAGTACTGGATACCAAATGGTGATAAGGCATTTAAAATTCTGAGAGAAGAAAATTTGAACTTAAATTTCTTCATACACACATTCAGGCAGAATTTTCATAAAAGCAGTGCTAAGCACAAAATAAAAAAAAATATACTTCTCAGACTGAAGAAATTTACTTTATCCAGAAAAGTTATTCCAGACATATGCTCTCAAACATTGGCCATGGAGGGGGCAGAGGAGAGGTGGGAAGTGGGCAGGTCCGTAACTTCCCACCCTTCACTGTGGAGGGACTTGCACGGTGCTACAGTGGACGGATCAGCGTCTTATGCCCTTCCTTACTGTGTGTACTGCACTGGCGTCTGTATGTTCTTCTATAATGCAATTTATTATGGTGAAAAGAAAAGCATTTTGAAGTAGAGTGGTGTCTTAAAATTATGTGGTGACTTATGGTTTAGGAAAAAAATTACCCCTGCTTAAAAAAAGTTATTTTTGACGTTTTCAAATCCATAATTCTAAGGACTAAAAAAAGCAAAAGAGAGAGTAAGATTGATTGCAAAATAACTAAACTCTTTAAAGTTTATTTTTAAGATTTATTTTATTTACTTGAAAGGCAGAGTTACTGAGAGACAGAGAGAGGTCTTCCATCTGCTGGTTCACTCCCCAAATGTCTGCAACAGCCAGGGCTGGGCCAAGGCGAAGCCAGGAGCCAAGAGCTTCTTCTGGGTCTCCCACCTGGGTGCTGGTGCCCAGGCACGTGGACTGTCCTGTGCTGCTTTCCCAGCACATTAGCAGGGAGCTGGATCAGACGTGGAGCTGGGACTGGAACTGGTGCCCACTGCTGGTGCCAATGCCAGTCCCAATCTTTAGAATCTTATCACGAGGTGTCTCCTTATAGAAACATGTTTTGTTAAGTATAGAAGAAGGCATTGTTGAAAATTCTTCAACTGTATATGTTTACCAACAGTTTTAAGGCCAGTTTCAAGAAAAAGAACACAAAATTATGAAAACTTCATTTGGCTTGAGAATAAATCTTTATTTAGAATAAGAACAGGAACCACAAAAAATTATTAATTTATAAAAGCTTATAAATATTACAGAGTGAACTATAAATGCATTAAAATCACAAAATATTTTGCTAAGTAACTGCCTGATATATCATAATAATTCTTTTTCCTACTTTTTGATATTCACTTCATGTGACAATAAATTTCTAACACTATTTTGTATAAAAATAATAGAAAGCTACATATCTTTGTAGGATGGATTACAACGTATTGTTGAGATGTTTCAGTTTTATGACTTGTTATAGGTAATTTTAAGTAAATTATCGGATTCATTGTCAGATTTGGTAAGCCACTGGCAAGCTTCTGTCACACATGAGCTGCAGGGTGTAGAAGAATTTAATAGAGCAGCTCCTGACTCTTCTACCAGTGTCAGGGCTGGATGCAAACTTGGCTGGACTTGAACGCCATACATTCTTAGGGCAAAGAGTATGCCTTTCTGGACTTCATGGATACACAGTTGGATAAGGGGATTAAGAAGGGGTTCATGAAAATGAGCCTCTCAACTTCATGGCAGACACATCTTGCTGTACCAGCTTCAGGAAGTAGATATGGTTGCTGGGCCTGCATCTGCACTGGGAAGGAAGTGGATTCCTGGAGGCCATTTTGAAAGTGGGGCAGTTAGCAATAACTTAGCTGTACTTGGAAGTGACTTGACTATGAGCTACACAAATACATCCGTTAATCCCAAACTAAACGTCATCTTCAATTCAAATGTCCTTTGGTCAGATCTCCAAAACCCCTATGGCCCAGATCCTATGTCAAAATCTTAACCCCCAAGACGATGGTATCAGCAGACAGAGCTTTGGGGAGGTGATGGGTCCTGAGGGTGGGGTCCTCTGCAATGGGACTGTTGCCTGTAGGGTCCTCCAGAAACAGAGCCAATGGGATGTATGCCTATTTAAGCACAGGAGAAGAGATTTATCACTAAGAGAACTGGATCACGTGATTGTAGATACCTCGTCCCACTGTCTGCAAGCTGGAGAGCCAGGAAGCTGAGGATAGGGGTGAGTGGTGTAACTGTTGATCTCAGGCTGAACACTTGAGAACCCGGGGTTCAGACACCAAGGGAAAGAGGAGGACGGCCCCGCTCCAGAAGAGGGGATTTGCCTTTCCTCTGCCCTTGTCCCGTCTGGGCACCCAGCCCGTTGAACTGTGCCCACCCACACTGAGGGAGGATCTTACCCACCCAGGCCACTGTTTCCAGTGCCAGTGTCTTCTGGAAACGCCCTCGTAGACGTATCCAGAAGTAATGCTTTAGACAGATCTCTGAGTGCCCCTTAATCTAGTCCAGTTGACACCTCAAGTTAATCCTTCATAAGTCCTTCCACCACGTGAGGTTGGACCAAGAAGGAAGCAGTCTATGAGGAGGCAAGCCCTCACTAGACATCCAATCTGCTCGAACCTTGAACTTGGACTTCAGCCTCCAGAACCAGGAGAAATAATTCTCTTGCTGTAAGCCAGTCTATGTGGCTTTTTGTTGCTGTTGCTGTAGTTACAGTAGCCCAGATGCACCAAGACAAGGAGAATTAGAGTGGAAAGAGAGAACAGTCTTACTGATTTTACTTACGTTGTGTATTGGGGTTGTTGCAGACTTGGCTAATGTGGTCATACGAACACATGTGCACCTCTCTTGCGCCTTACAAGGGGTCCATGTCATGGAGGGACCCAGAAACTGTGTCTTTAGTTAACAATACTCTGCTTTTATTGAGGCCATAAGTAAGATGTTTAAACAACTGATAGAGGGAGTCTTCTTAGTGTGTAACTTCTTTTTCGGCCCTGTTTCTTAGTATACCTATTGAACTGTGATTGAGTGCTAGACATTGTTTCTAAGGCTGTTGAGGCTGTGATGGAGTCCTCTCTCTTCAGGGAGAGTTCACTGTGTCCTTTGGTGGGTAGAGAACTGGAATTTATTGTTCTAGTTAGGAAGTGGGGTTGACATTCCCGGGGGAAGCAGTGAGAGTTCGAGGTTTTTATGAGGGCCCTCCTTCCCTGGCAGGCTCTGGTTTTCAGTGTTTGTTTTTCTCAGAATCATGAATCGGCTCCAAATTCACGCTTCCTGTCCACCTTTCTGCTTAGTTTCTTAGATGTTTGCCTATGAAGCTTGATTCAGCCAGTGGACGGGGATGAGGAGGAAGTCACGCTGCTCTGGGTACACCTTTCTGTGTAGGTTTGACTCCTAGAATCACAGTGATGTTTCATATACTCTCTGAGTAAATCAGTAGTCAAACCAATAAATAAAACCAATCAGCATATAGAGGGAACCCAAAATGGAATACAAACAGTAGCATGCAAACCCAATTGTATTATAAATGAGTGGTTAAACCACACTGAAAAGAACTAACATAAATAACTTATAAAATAATATTTTGACTTTATAATGTAAGGCTAAAGATAAAAAGAACTTTACAAAAAACCCTTGTTAGTAAATCTGGTTTTCACAGGGGTTTAATTAGACATTCTATAACTACCCTGTGTACCTACGAGGTTTGAATAAATAGGTAGATACACTGCAGATGATGAGAGGCAGGTTTCTTACAGTGAGACAAAGAAGCTACAAATTAGGAAAAGCGGAAGACTGGAAGGAAATGCTTTTTGAATTGGAGTTACAGGTGCCAGTATGAACTTGCGGTTCTAAGTATTTATACAAGTAGGTAGATACAGAAGTAAGTAAAAGTGAATGTATGCCTGTGCTGGTGTATACACACACCTCTCCTGGCCCTGTATGCTGAGACGGAGAGGGTCTAGGAGAAATGACAGGTCAGCAGCAACGTGCACATGGAGGCCAGGACTTGCTTTCTCAGTCCCACCTCCAATAGGCTGTACCATGGCTTCCTGCAAAAGTGGTTAAGCACAGAGGTGGAGCAGAGATTGGAACACGAGCCTGGAACATCCTATGGATCTAGAAAACAAAGACAACTTGAAAAATGGTGGAGACACATCAGAAGGACACAGGACTAAACCAAAAAGGCTCCCAGTGGCTAAAGCTGGAATAATTTGAGCACCAAAATACAAAATGGTGTATCAGATTATAACCCATGGAATAAAATAAATGTCCATCAGTCAATGCTGTTATAAAATGAACTAATTAATAAGGGGGGGAGGGGAATGACAATACTTCTTACAGAAGTAAGCTCTTCCCCAAGAAATCGATCAACTCCAAAGGGACAAATCGTAATTATATGGTAGAGAAACATGGAATGGAAGGCCACACCATGATCAATGGATCCAGTTACCCCACCAGCGTACGAGAGTTTGTCATGATACTCTTATGCCCTTTGATAAGTTGCATTGAAAAGAACACATCGCTTCTGCTGTATTGCCCAAAATGCAGAGCCTCAATCTAATTGTGAGGAAATACAAGAGAAACCAGATCAAGAGACATTCCACAAACTAACTGTCCAGGCCTCATCAAGTGAACCAAAGTCGTGAAAGACAAGCAAAGACCATGCAACCCTCAGAGAGCAGTCACGCAGGGAGACACACAGCTGAACACCATGGGAATTCCTGGCTGGGGCTTTGTAACAGAAAATAGATATTAGGGGACATTTGTATAACGTCAGTGTTTTAGCTTTTTCCCACGCCAGTGTTAACTTACTGGCTTCATAACTGTATCATGCTTATGTAAGTTGTGCATGTCAGAGCAGTGGTTCTCCACTGAAGGTGACTACGCAGGGGCCCTGGCAGAGGCTGCAGACCATCCGAGTCTCATGGCTGGGGGAGGGGTACTGCAAGCCCAAGGTGGGAGCCAGGATGCTGCCAGGGAGTGCGGGTGGAGAGTATATGTGATCTATCTGGTCTATTTTCATAATTCTTCTGTGAGTTACATTTTTTTCCAAAGTTAACGTTAAAAAAAGAACAGTTCGGCAAGTGCCCTGACGGGAGTCTCTGGATGCCAGGCGTTCTTTGTAGGCCTTCCCTCTCTCAGCATCTTGACTCTGACGTTCCACTTGGGGGTTCTAGACTCCAGCTTTTCTCTTCCCGGCACGGAGCACTGACCACATTGTCCAGTACACTCTGCACCTGGGCTGTGGCCCTGTGCATGGATTCTTACTCTTTGTCTGTTGTCAAGAGTTGGCAAATGCAGCTTTCACTGAGTTCCCTTTCCCCACGACACCTTGGCCCCTGAAGTCACAGTAGCATCGGCAAGTTCTCCAAGCAGTAGAACAAATTTAATCCAGAGAGCTCGTTTGCTTCTCATGGGACCTTTAGTCTTCTACAAGCTACACAATCATGACTGAAACAGTCTAACTCTGTTGAACAGCCTTATTGAAGTATAATTTACAGAGCAAAATTCACTTGTTTTTATTCTTTGAGTTGGAGAACGAGAGGAAGATGGGGAGGGAGAGGTAGAGGGGGAGGAGGAGGAAGAGGGAAGAGGGCACTCCCATACATTAGATCATTCCTCAGATGCCTGTAATAGCTCAGACTGAGGTAGGCCAGGCGCTTGACCCACAACTCCCATATGGTAGGCAGGGACCCAACTTCTTCTTATTATTTTTTAAAATTTATTTATTTATTTGAAAGAGTTAGAGAAGGAGAGGGAGAGGGAGAGGGGGAGAGGGAAAGGGGGAGAGAGAGAGAGACAGAGAGAGAGAGAGAGAGAGTCTTCCTTCTGCTGGTTCACTCCTCAATTGGCTGCAACAGCCAGAGCTGTGCCCATCTGAAGCCAGGAGCCAGAAGCTTCTTCTGGGTCTCCCATGCAGGTGCAGGGGTTCAAGGACTTGGGCCATCTTCTACTGCTTTTCCAGGCCATAGCAGAGAGCTGATTCAGAAGTGGAGCATCCTAGACTTGAACCGGTGCCTAAAGGGGTCCTGGCACTGTAGGCGGTGGCTTTACCCACTGTGCCACAGCGCCAGCCCCTGCACTCAGGTTCTGGAGCTCTCTCCAAGGGTCTGCCTTAGCAGGCAGCTGGAGTCGAAAGCTGGTGCCAGGCACTCTGAAGCATGAGGCTTGGATATCTTAACCACTAAGTTGAATGCCAACCCTGGAAATCACTTGTTTTATGTATACAGTTCAATAATTTTCACTCCATTTTTGAATTGTGCAACCATCATAATACGTTTTAAAATATTTTCTTTACCTCAACACTTTACCTCAACACAAGTTTTTCTCGCTGTTTCAGTTAATCTTCATTTCCACTCTTCTGTCTCTGTGTTTGCCTTTTCTAGACTTTACATGTAAGTTCAGTCATATACTATGTGCTGTTTGGTGACTGGGTTCTTCCATTTAGCAAAATATTTTGGAAGTTTGTGTTGTTGCATGCATTGGTACTTTATTTATATTGCCAAATAGCATTTACCGTATGGATAGACAGTATTTTGTGTGTCCATTCTTCAGTAAACCGACATTTGGATTGCTTCCACTTTTTGGTTATGAATAATGCTGCTAAGAACATTAGTGTATGAATATTTGTGTGAAGATATGTTTGCTTCAGTAGATATGTACAAGTAGAATTCCTGGGTCATATTTCAGAAACTGTTAACCACTTTTCCAAAGGATGGTAACATTTTATATTTCCCACTAGGGATATACAAAGGTATCAATTTCTCCATATCCTCTCCAAAACATGATACTGTCTGGTTTCATATTACAGCAATCCTAATGGCAGGAAGTGATGATATCTCACCGTAGTTCTAATTCACATTTACCTAATGATTAATAATCTTGAGCACATCTTCTTGTGTTTGTTGGCCATTTTGTATCTTTTTTTGGGAAAAAATCCTGTTTGAATATTCTAGCTGTTTTTAGTTTGACTATTTTCTTAATATTGAGTTGTAAGAGTTTCTTATATACTCTGGATACAAATCTTTTTTTTATATAATATATAACTCAAAGATGTTTTCTTCCAGTCTGTGGCTTGCCTTTTTACTTTATTAACCATATATTTGGAAGTGAAAAGGTTTTCAATTTTGATTACATCCAATTTATCAGCTTTTTCTTTTATCATTTTTGTTTTGAGTGATTATCCAAGAAATCTTTGTCTAACCCAAGTTCGGAAAGATTTACTCCTATGTTTTCTCAGAGTGTTTTATAGCTTTAGCCCTAACATTTAGGTTAGTGAACCATTTTCAATTGTTTTGTGTGTAGTGAGAGAAGACGAGGGTCTATTTAATCTGTTTTTTCCATGTAGAGAGCCAACTTTTTTTTTTTTTCAATCAGCTGTTGAAAAGTCTATCCTTTTACAATTGGATCACCCCAGTGGCTTTTTAAATAGGATTTTCATTCGTGTTTCATTTTCTAATTTGTTGCCCCTGCATGAAAGGGATATCTATGGATACATTATTCTAACTTGTATTCAGTCACTTTACATCTTAACTTGAGCACTTTTCCATATATAGGACAAATCATCTCCGCTGATGAAAATTTTACATATTCCTTCCCAATAACTGTGTTCTGAATGTATTATTTTAATTCACTTATTTGGAGTTCCAATATTATATTGGGGAACAAAAGATGAATTTAGTCATTCCTGTCTTATTCTTGACTTCACTGGAATACTTCTGGTGTTTCACTATTTAGCATAAAATATTTGCTGTGGGTTTTGGAAGGCATTCCCCAGACTGTTTAAGAAATTTTTTACTATCCTAATTTACTATGGATCACCAAAAACAGGAACAGCTGTTCAGTTCTGCTCAGTGCTGTTTCTGTGAATCTCATGAAATACTTCTGTGAAATTCTCTTTAACAATTAATACAATAAATCATTCTAACAGACTCCCAAGATCTGAATTACCAAGGAACTTCAAAAAGTCCATGTAAAAAAATAAAATCAAAAGATAAATTAATTCTGATACAATAATTTTGAAAACTGTGCATTCACGAGGTCCTCAGAAAGCCCATGGAAAACGCATGTTATGAGAAAGCTGTGCGTGGGTCTCGGGATTTTTTTACAGCAAAATAAACTTGTCATTTTAACATGAACTTTTTGAAGAACCCTGCGTCTGCGGGATTCAGTATGTTACTACTCTGAATTCCTTTATATGAATTAGGTGAAACTGTATTTTCCTTATATTTACCTGGCTTTTAGTTAGAAATGTGTCACCGTCATACATTCCTTTGGGAAGTTCTCTAAATTTTCCTATGCCAGAAGAGAGTTTAAATGAAAGAGGGAATTAGGTGTTCTTTAAAAGCTGGTAAGTAATCAGGGCCTGAAAACTTTTTGAGATAGAAACCGGATAAAATTTTTAATTTCTTTAAGCATGTTTAGCATAACAGAACTCTTACCCTCTCCCCACTTTTGAACACGTTGTTCTAATAATAATCACTCTCATCTGTTATATATGTTCAAATAAATATTGCCCTCTGTTAAGAGTATAAAGTTCCCCTGGTTATGTCTGGTGCGTACCCATGGCCTCGTTCTAGTTTATTGCCTGTTTGTTAGTCTTCCAAAGAACTACTGTTTTGCTTCCCATTAATTTCTGGTACTTATTAACCTATGCCTTTATGGCTGTACTTTCTAGCACACAACACTGGCTCTAAAGGGGTTTGTTGAATGAATAAATAAATCAAAACACAGCTTCCTTGGGGGATACAGGAACTTAAGCGTGTTTTCAAAATAAAGAAAATGGTAGAGGCAGAAAGAGCAGTGCAAGGAAGCCTTTGCTTCCCGGACGGGGAGCCCAGTGTCTTTCACAGATAAACTTCTGATAAACTCCCACCGCTTGGCTGTAGAGTGGAGTTTGATTATTTAAAAAAAAAATCAGATTTTACAACAAGCTGGATGTCTCAGCTGCCCTTCTTTGAAAACCACCCAATCAAAGCATTTCTAAGCAGGGTTACTCGAAAAGCATTTGGGGCACCCCCGAGGGCTCTGGGACTTAAACACAGTAAATACTCTGCCCGGCACCGGCACCTCTGACGTGGAGTCCAGCATGGTAACTAGGAGGGTGCGAGCAGGGGCCCGCGTGCCGCTTCGCCAGCGCCAGCCAGGGGCCTCGGCTTCAGGGCTCCTCTCCGTGCTGCGGACCCTGGGAGACTGGCGCTTGCAGCCGTGGCCCAGGCCAAGGGGTGGGGAGCCGAGAGGGGCTCAGAGGCCGGGGCCCGAGCCGTGCCCTGCGCCCTCGCCACTCACGCGGGCCGCGTGCGCCCCTGCTCCTTTGTGTGGCCGCCATTCCCGGAGCGCCTGGGCGGCCACGTGCCCTCAGGGTGGCTCATCCAGGCCCGGGGGTGGCACCTGAGCCGCTGGCTCGCAGAGCCCCGCGTGGGAGACCCCAGGGCCCCGTGCGCTCCGAACCGCGTGCACCCGGGGTGGCCGGGGCGTGGGCAGGGGCAGCAGCCGCTTCGCGCAGGTCCCGTGTGAGAACGCGCCGGGAAAGGCGGCCAGGGCTTCCCTTAAAGTCACGCAGAGACGCGACCTTGGCTCGTCGCAGCCCCCGCCGGGGAGGCCGCACAGGAACCGGCGTCTGCAGCCGCTCGCCCGAGCCTCTCCCCGCCCAGCTGCCCGCGCCCGCCTCGCCGCCGGCTCCCACGCGCGCCCGCGGCCCCTTGCCCGGCAAGGAAGTGCGGGCGCCCCAGGAATGCGGCCCCGGCTGCCCACATCTGCCGCGCGCTGCCCGCAGCTGTGCGGCCGCGGAGCGCCCATCCATCACCCGGGCCTCGGCGGGGCGAGCTGGGCCCTCGGCCGCGCGGCCCGCGCCATCCGTCAGCCCCGGGTGAACTCTGATTCACCTCCTGACCTCCCGTTCAACCCAGTCCGACTTGAAAGTGCGAACCGGGCCTCCCAGGGCCAAGAGGCCTCTTAACCCCGCCCGGCCCCGCCGCCAGCCGCACATCAAAGCGCGCGCCCCGGCCCACACGTGCACCGGCCGCCCGCGGCGCGGCCCGCCCGGCCCCACCTGCCGCGGCCGCAGGCTCAGAAAACCCGCCCGGGGCTGCGCCGGCGCTGGGGAGCGAACGCACCGCGCCGGCTTCCCCGAGGCCTCGGCCGGGGGAGCTGCGCTGCGCCTCGGGAAGGGGAGAGGTGGGCGGCGTGAGCCGGGGGAGCCGGGCGGCCCCGAGGTCGGACCTGCAGGCCAACTGCGGACGCAGGAGGGCGGAGGCGGCGCCGCAGGGACTGCGGGCCCTACCGGCCCCGCGACCTGCCCGGCTCCTCCCGCGGGGCGCAGGGGGGCGCGGGGCTCCGGGTTCTGCAGCGCGGGCGTGGCCCGCGGCCCCTCCGGCTCCAGGCGAGGGCTGTGCGTGCGACTCCGCGTAGCTTCTTGGAAATGGCTGGATCAAAATAAAACCGTCCCCTCGAAGCCACGTGTTGAGCTTTGTGGGTACACCTATTGGTACCTGCTGGTCACTGCCAGGCCGCCTTAGACCAGCAGCAGCGCGCAGCCTCCAGGGCAGTTTGATGATTTAGCCGCCACAAACAGGAGTGTATTTCAGTCTTCCAAATTTCATCATATTCAAGTTTTATGTGTGTATATATATAAATATAAATATATATTATATAATATATATATTCAAATATATATATATACATATATATATATGTATATCAGAGAGAGATCTTCCATCCGCTGGTGCACTTTCCAAATGACTGCGATAGCCATGACTGGGCCAGGTGAGGCCAGGAGGCCGAAGCTCCATCCTGGTCTCCCACGTGGATGGCAGGTGCCGAACCCTCCGACCTCACATGCCCTACCTCCCTGGGTGCACTGGCAGGAAGCTGCGTGGGGATCAGAGCAGCCCTGAAGGGGCACTTGGATATGGAACTCCGGTGTGGGATCTTTAAGTGTCAAGCAGGGGTTTAACCCGCTGGGCCACCTCACTGCCCCCTCAAGTTATCTTTTATCCCACTGACTCTTTTAGGGTCACTGTGAATGCAGGTCCCCTGGGGGCATAATTAGTTCTCAGCAGGGATAAAAGCCTTGATATTAGAGTCTCTATCTTATGACTTATAATTGAATACTTTGAGGTAGGTGTTAAAAATGTGGCTGTATACTTCTATGTGGTGTTTTCCATACATCACTTAACAGTGAGGGTGTGTTCAGGGAAATGTGTCCTTTAGCAGTAGTGTGCAAACGTCATAGCATGCACTCACCAGTCCCGATGGTGTGGCTGCTACACACTTAGGCTCTGGGGCATGTGTGCTTACTATAACCTTCTGTTCCTAGGATTGTGATTAAAAATAAAATACTACAGCACGGGAAGCATGAGAGAAATGATGTAACCGAGACAAGTAGCAAGGTTGCTCCCACAGAACCCCGCACGTTGTCTTCCTGTAAACTTTTACAAGTAGGAGAACACCTTAAAGTAATGACAGAGTGCGTACTTGACCAGTAGCAGTTACATGGCCAAGTGTCATGTGCTGTGGTACTGTGTGTGTCGGACCTCTCTGTACATGGCTCCACCGGAGGCACCATCAGAAACAGTGATGCTACGTTGCTAGGATGGTAATGACACCACTAGGCAATAGGGTTTTTCACATCCGTTCTAATCTAATGAGATCATGGATCTATATGGTCTTAGCTTAAGGAAGATCTTACTGTTTCTGAACTTAGACCTAGGAAGATTGTGAAATCCAAGTATAATTATGTATTATAAGATATTAGTAGCTACAAGTGGCATCTTTTGAAAACAACATTGATTAATTTAGTTAATGATTATTCTTTCAGGCAGAGTCATGTGTCACCTAATGACATTGCGTGCATTTGTAGGTGCAGATGAGTTCATATTGGGCTGGAGGTGGGCCCTTACTCCTACATGACTGGTACTCTCCCGAGAGGAGGGGACTGAGACACCCACGGAGAGGACAACCCTGTGACAACCAGCGACCAGGACAGGCAGGAAGGATCCTTCTGTAGGTTTCGGGCAGAGCTTGGCTCGCCGACATCTTGATGTCAGACTTGTAGCCTCCAGGACTGTGAGAGAACAAGTTCCCGTCATTTCAAGACGTCAGTTTGTGGGGCTTTCTTCAGTGCACAGGAGGAACTGTATGATCTGTGTGGAAGGGACCTGAGGATCGCGTTTCCCAGTCTGATCTGATCAGACAACTCTTCATTTTCCATGGCGTATCTTCAGAGCGTTTGGCCAACCCAGTGTGATCGTTGCTCCCTGCTTGGAAGGCTTTTCCTTTAATGCCTCAGTTTACCCCTTGATGGCACTGCAGGAGGCTGAGTGATGCCACGCAGAGATGGGGTCTAGGTTGTCAATCCGCCGACTTTCAGATGGGGAGGTCATCCAGTGAGCCCAGTGTAATCACAAGCATACGTAAGAGCAGAAGAGGTTACTGGAAGACAGGGCAGTGTGGGGGCCCAGCTGGAGTCCTGGCACTGAGGGTGAAGGAAGACACTGCAAGCCAAGGACAGTGGGCGGCCTCTAGAAACTGGAAAAACCAAGGGATGCGTTCTCCTTCCAGCACCCAGAAAGGAATGCACCAGCTGTGTCGTGAACTCAGCCTGGAGGGCTCCGTGTCAGACTTGCGATCCAGGCTCGGTAAAATAAGTCTGTGCTGTTCCAGCCTCTGGGTTTGTGGTAGTTTGTTACAGTGGCGATAGAATGTTAATGCAAACAGTAAGTCAAGTCATTAATCCTTGATTTTTAGGGGCCGGCACCATGGCTCACTTGGTTAATCCTCCATCCCATATGGGCGCTGGGTTCTAGTCCCAGTTGCTCCTCTTCCAGTCCAGCTCTCTGCTGTGGCCCGGGAGGGCAGTGGAAGATGGCCCAAGTGCTTGGGCCCCTGCACCAGCATGGGAGACCAGGAGAAGCACCTGGCTCCTGGCTTCAGATTGGTGCAGCGGCGGCCATAGTGGCCATTTGGGGAGTGAACCAACAGAAGGAAAACCTTTCTTTCTGTCTCTCTCACTGTCTAACTCTGCCTGTCAAATAAAAAAAATAAAAATAAATAAAAAATTATTGATTTTTAAAAGGAAAATGACTTCTGATGTAGGAAACATTAATTTTAAACTTTTAAGAGTCTTACTCCAGAATACTAGATTGCTTGCATTGATCTCATTTCATACTCAAGAGAAGAACAGCTGTATGAGTATTTGCAACTTGATAAGAATAACGCAATGTAGAACCGTATTTCCCCTTGGTGGGTTTTTCCCCTTGGTGTTTTTTTTTTTTTCTTCTTTTTCTAGAAAAGGTTTTATGTATTAGTATGCTTATAATCTTATTTAAGGTCAACATCTGTGTCCATGCTGTTTTTTTTTTTAATTATTATTTGACAGGTAAAGTTACAGACAGTGAGAGAGAGAGAGAGAAAGGTCTTCCTTCCGTTGGTTCACTCCCCAAGTGGCCGCCACAGCTGGAGCTACGCCGATCCGAAACCAGGAGCCAGATGTTTCCTCCTGGTCTCCCATGCTGGTGCAGGGGCCCAAACACTTGGGCCATCCTCCACTGCCCTCCCGGGCCACAGCAGAGAGCTGGACTGGAAGAGGGGCAACCGGGACTAGAACCCAGTACCCATATGGGATGCTGGCACCACAGGTGGAGGATTAACCAAGTGAGCCACAGCGCTGGCTCGTTCATGCTATTTTGAGGCGCTTGCGAGTGAGTGTTTGAATCATTGGATGTGGCTGAAAGCGTGCTGAGAACCTGGTGCAGCTCCTCTGTGCTCCGTCCTGGGCCTGCTGCCTCATGCTGCGTCATTTGCTGTGGTTCTCCCCTTCCCATCCTGCCCAAGCTCTGTTCCAAGTTCTCTGTTATTTGAGCTCCTGGGTTTTCTGGTAAAATGAACTTTGGCAGCTCTATTTCCCGCTGTAGGGCATGCATGTGTCATAGCAGGCACTGTGCTAGTCCACTTGGGCAGTTAGAACAAAGAGCCATAGGCCCGGTGATTCATAAGCAATAGAAGTTTATTTCGCGCAGTCCTGGAAAGTCCAAGGTGCAGGCACTGTAGACTCAGCGTGTGATGAGGCTGCTTCCTGGTCCACGGGAGGCCGTCTTCTCTCTGTGCTCTTTGTGATGGGAGGGGCGAGGGTGCCAATCCCATTCACGATCCCGTCCCAGAGGTCCCTCCTCATGATACGGTCCCCTCGGGAGTCAGGATCTCAACACAGTTTTGAGGGCACAGCAACAGCCTAGCAGCGACTGTATAGGGGTTTCAGAATCCCCAGGGTTAGCCGCCCTCAACCACAGCCCTGGATGCTGGTCATCAAGGCACTTCCATGTGTCTCACGGAGAAGAGAAGCCAGGCCCTGTGCTACAGGCAAAGGATTTCTCAGAAAACCAAAGGGAGCCAGGACGATGCTGGGACCTCAGGTGCTTCTCAGCCTTCCCGCGGTCTCCACGGAGCTGCTCGTGGCAAAGGAACGTGGTAATTACCCAGGCCTGCAGGCGAAGCCACCTGGAGCCCAGCTTCCTAAACATGATTTTTTCCTTCTGTCACAAAATTCATGGGGATTTGACATCGGCATTCCAACACATCCAAATGTATTTTAACAGGGAAATAAAGACGCAAGTAATTCAAGAGCTAAATCGGTGTCCTTCCAGCCCTGCGCCTGCACCTTGGGACTTGATCTTCTGCCCTGCACTTGAGGCTGTCCCTGCCACGGCCTGTTCCAGACAAGCGCTCAACAAGACCCCGAATGCAGGGGCTGGGGTTGTGGACTGGGTTAAGTCGCCGCCCGTGATGCTGGGAACTCACAGGGGCACCGGATCGTGTCCTAGCAGTTGGGGCCATCAGGGGAGTGAACCAGCGGATGGAAGGTCTCTGCCTCTCCATCTCAATCTGTGACTTTGACTTTCAAATAAATAAATAAATCCTAAAAATACGCCAAATGTGCATGTGTTGTGCTCAGTGAGTGGGAAAATGGACACCCGTACTCAGAAGTTTACATGCACAATCTACACACACACACACACACACACACAGGAATGCCTATGCCTAAGTTACTTATGCACACATGTGCAATGACACACACATACAGTACTGTACAGATGTACACAGTGCATACAACACACATGTGGCCCTGCTGGGTGATGGAGTACTCACACGGTGAAAGGTCGACAAAAACATGTTTTTATCTCCCAGATGGAGAAATCGAGTTGACACCAGCGGGGCTTCCGGCCCACCTGAGGACCTAGGAGAGGTCAGACCTGCACGTGCACAGGCGGTCGCCTCGCTGACCACTGTTGCTTCTGCGCACGTGCATGCTGCGGGTGGGGGTGTGCTCTTCAGTGTGGGGGTTTTCCTTTTGGGAAGCCCCATGTACCTAGAGACCACGAGAGCCATCTTCTCTGGGCACGGGGGCTCCGTGGCTGCTGGGCTAGCCGGCCTATTATTTTTGGGTGTGCGTGGGGTGACAAATTAGGAAGAGTGTGCTCAAAGGTTATTCAAATATTTCAAATAGAGCATATTTGAGCATGGAAAGGCCAGGGCACATTAATCAAATGTCAGCAGCAAGACACTTTGTAGGCTATTTCGGAGTGTGTTTGCCGAACGCCAGTCTGGCTTAGGCTCTGTGGGACATGTGATCGCCCGCGTGTGAGGAAACACACAGAGAATTATGCGCGGGGGGCTCCAGCAGCGCTGGGGATGTGCAAGTGGAGAACAACGGCCCAGAGTGGCTCCTCCACAGCGGGCACAAGGGGATGTGCGATTGTGTTGACTGACAAGGCTGGGTCTATTTCCATCCTGGTCCCTCATGGGAAGTTAGATTAAAAGGGGGGAAATATTTTGCATAAAAATGATTTTTGCGAGTGATGTCTGAAGTGATGATACGCTGGCAATGGCATCCATCACGGGCGTGAGCTGCCGTGCGGTGGGGCTGGTGCCTGGAAGCCTCGCCCTCCCGGCGCCCCTCGCCAGCCTTGCTCCTTGCGAGCAGGCAGCCGCCGTTCCCTCCTCAGCTCCTATCAAAACAGTGCCACAGCCTCAGTCACAAACTCAAGAGTCTTTTGACAGCAGCAATTAAGCAACTTAATTAATGAGTGAATAAAACGATAATATTTACTGAATGGGAGCATCCTGTTTTGCATTTTTATTCAAACTCTGCACCTGAAGAACCCACGGAGGAAAACTCCCACCCCCGCGTCGTTAAAACTCCATGTCCCTCTTCCCCGTCTTTCCCTCTGTTCGTCTCTCTCTCCCGCGTTCTCTCTGCCCATCTCTCTCTGTCTCTCTCTGTGTCTGTCTCGCGCTCTCCCCTGCCCTCCCTCCCTGTCTCCTTCCATCCTGTTTCCTCGAGTTTGGTCTCAGGATCACCGCATAGGTAGCACACGCGGTGTCCCACGCACAGGAGGCTAATCCCTTCCCTGTTTCCAAGGGGAATAAACTTCTCTTTGTCATGGGCTTTGTTCACTCCAAAAAAATCTGTCTCAAAAAATCTGCCTGGCACATGAAGGGCAATTCTGGGGTCCTTTTCTGAGGCTGAACTTTACATCAAAGTGGGTGATTAATTACTGATAAGGGTGCAATAAAACATTAATGCATTTTGTAATCAGCCAGCTTAGGGCTGACATCTCCCATCTCCTCACGAGTGGCATGCACACACACAGAACTTTTTTTTTTTTAATTCTTTATTTGGCTATTAATCTCAGCAGTGCCCTCAATGCGTTGCATTCTTTTAAAAAGCCACATATATTTTCCTCAATGAAATATAGAACCCATCTCGAGTGTAAGGAAAGCCCATACATAATTATTTCATCATGACAGACAGCGAGTTTTTAGCTATTATTTTTGACGGTGCTGTCATGGATGCCAAATGTATATTGTGGTGGGAGCCAGCCAAAGTCGCAAACCCACCTGGAGAGCGGCCTCCTTTATCTCCCAGGAAAGGTTCCCCAAGTTTGACAGGCCACCATCCTGGTTAAGCTTAATTAGTCAAGAGAGAAAAATAACTGACTTCAGAGTGTTACGTTGGGGGCTCCCCCTCTCTCCCCTCTCCACTCAAAATCTGACATTCTTTGGAGAAGATGAAGTTCCAGATGGGATCTGTGTTTCGTGCTTCCCACCCGCTCGTCATCTGCACGCGGGACCCACTTCACAAGGCCCATCTCTCGTCTGCCCTGAGCCTCGCGGAGCGCTACAGACTCGCCCATGGAACGCAGCCCTCTGCCGCGACGCAACGGGATGTGATTTTGCCTTGAGAATAATTGACTTATTTCAGGATGAAGTTGGCTAACATGGGATCTTGCAGGATTTGGATTGGCTGGGATGAAGTGTCTCCCCCGTCATGAGCTGGCAGAGGGAGCCCATTACAGCCCATAACTTTCCTGCCTCTCTGTGCCCTGCCTTCTGTCTCTTACAAGGATGTTGATTTGGTCAAGTGACTTGTCCTGGCCAGCTGGACAGTAGCAGGTGACATTCAGGCCGAGGTTTAAGAACACGCTTTTGAGCCTCCCCGTCTTCTCTCAGATGCCTGCCTCTACCATGCACACATCAGCTTCCTAGGGATGGAGTGAGGCAGATGGAGGAGGGGCCACACGTCCTGGCCAGGCACGCCCAATCTGCCAGGCCCTCAGCCCACCAGCTGCTGCGGCTGTGTGAGAGAGCCCAGCGGACACCCAGAGCCACACGACTGACTTGGAAACTTATGAGAAATTTAAATGGAGAGAGATGCACGGTGAAGAGCCCCTGAGCTTTGGGGCAGCTTGGGATGCAGCCATGGCTCCCTGGTAACTGGCGCTCCTTGACACAGAGGTGTTGAGATGGGTGCCTGCCCAACCGCAGTGCTTTGCATGGTGGGGATGCAGATAGCTCAATAACCCTGGCCCCCTTGAGCACCCCACTTACTGAGCAGCCAGTTTGAAAGGCAGCAGAGAATGGAGGAAGAGCTCAGGTTGGCCGTGTAGAAAATAAGGCCAGCGGCTCCTCGACCAAATATCTGCATTTGTATGCTTGTTTCATGTGCGTCTCCAGTCTTCCTCTCTTCATGCACTATTGAGGTTGCTGACAGCACATCGGCATTTCCCACTAGAGAGGAGGCACTGTGGGAGTCCCCATGTCTGTCCACCCGTGACCTTGTACGATGACTAGGACCTGCTTGCCCACAGGTGTGTACTGAGTGGAGGAAGCACACATATGGAAGTTAGAGAAGGGGCAGTCGAGGGGCCCCATGGAAGCAGGGCTTCTGGGGGGAGACGAGGCTGGTAGAGAGGTGCTGGGTCTCCCCGCAGAGCAGTGGGTGTAATCACACGTCAGCTAACCCAGCTCTGTATATCTTGGCCGCACTCTAGTCACTCACTCTCCACAAGAAGGGATAGGCTCTGTGTTGGAGACCCATTCTGTGCAGTGTTAGGATGGCAGGGCACCAGGTGAACTCCAGCAGGCGAAAGGCAACCTCTCTGTGCCACCTGGTTCTTCTGCAGTCAGCGGGCAGCGCCACGGTGGGGACAGAAGTTCGTGCAGGGAATGTGGGCAGGTGGACTAGCAGGTGCTAAGAGCTGCAGCCTAGGCAGACGCACCTGATGACGTCCATGGCTCTTCCCTGCCTGTAGAGTATTCTGGGGGTGAATTAAGAAGTACCACAAAGGACCTCATGCCACTGCCTGTGACACGGCCAGTATTCGGTGGACAGCAGCCACCACTGTGCCTGACTTTTTCCAGAAAACCCTCGAGTGCTGGGTGAAGAGAGATGCCTGGGAGGGGAGGCGCGGGGGCTTACAGACTTGCTTAGGAGAGGGTCATTTTAATGATTGAGGGATCGTTGAAGGGGCGAAACCCTGCGAGTTTTCTTGTTGCTGTCGTTGGGTGTTGTTATTGAATGAAGCAATCCTGTTCTGTTCTGGCTCCAGTGGCAGCACCCATTGTGTTTATAAATTACTGGATTTTAAAATGAAAAGAAAAAATAAAAAGGTCTCTGAGCAAGCGAGTGTAGCAGAGGTTCAGATAACAGAGAAGCAGCCTGGAGTGGTCAACGGAGCATTGGGCACTGAGTCTCTGGGCTGTGGAATCCTGACCCCGATGAACACCATAACCCCTTGGCCACACATCATGTTTCTGTGAGCTCCACTGGCTCCCATCAGATCCACATCTGAGAAATGGGCATCATCTCTCTGCCTCTCTTTCTTGGCTACAGTGAGCAGCAAATATGGCAACACTCATGAAGGGGCTTTAGGTGGATCTGAAGCACGAGAACAATAAGGCTTTTGCTCCTCACATGTGCTGAGAGTCTGCTGCATGCCAGACACTGGAGCCCACAAAGGACATCTACCCTCTCACTCTTCCCATCCTAATGGTTCAGGGTCCTGTCATGTCACTGTGTTGGTCATTGGCTTTGGTGCTCTGTGCCAGAATACTTGGCTGTCCAAGCCGCGGAGCACTGGGTCATGGAAGCACCACTCCAGGTACCCTGACTCTCTCAGCGGCTGGTTTGCCTCTGATCTGCCTGGGGGTAGCAGGCCATAGATACGGTGGAAGGGAGCGAGCCAGCTGCAAAACCAGAGGCTGGGTATAAACACCCTTGGCGAGAGGTCATGTGTGTTGGGTTCCCCACAAGAGATCAGGCTCTTAGTAAGATCCTGAAAGCCTGCCTGTGTTGGCCTGCAAAATGCATCCGACAAGAGGGGCGCTCGCTCTCAGCACTGCGGTCCCTCCGCGGCTCCGTTTAAAACCGCACAGCACTTCGCAGCAGCAGAAGGGCTGGCTCTCAAACCCGCAGCCTCCTCCAGTCTCCACCCACGGTCAGCCTTGCCTGGCTGCCTCGGGACTGCTGGTTCTTTGAGGGCCTCTGCTATTGCTTTCTCTTCCTCGCCGTCTCAGCGATGACTTTGGCTGACTGTCACAACCGACGTGGGCGAACTTTGTTATCAATGCCGCATTCTTCCCTCTGCTGTCACCATGCCCAGTCCAAGATTTCCCCTCGCGTTGCTCTGACACTCTATACCTTCCTCTCAATGAGCCCTGCAAGTGACAGCTGTGGGCTCCTGACAATGGTCTCCTCTGTGGGACTCGCTCTCTTACACTCTGGGCCGCACTCATTCCTTTGTTGCTGGCAGCTTGATTGCTCCAGACCTGTTCCATTCCGGAAAGGCTCGAGGTGGGGTTTCACCATTGTGCCCCTGATCTGGACCTGTGTGCTGCCCCCGGGTTACTCGAAGCTGGGCTTTGCGAGGTCCTGAGCTCAGGCTGTTACAGGGCCCCCTCGCCTGGTCTGTGCTTCACGTTACGTTGCAAAGAGGCACTGAATCCAACTCTCCACTCTCAGCCACCTGCTAGCTAATGAGTGACATCATTTAACACTGTTTTGAAAAGAAAGATTTAAAGTTGTTTTGAAAACTGAAGGAAAAATACAAATGTTTGCATGTTAAACATTTTGCCCAAATACTAAAATGTTCATGTCTTCTTATTATGACAGCTCCACAGGAAAGTGAGTTCCAGCATGCTTGTGCTTGTCAATGAAAATCTTAGCACTGAGTTTGGTAAACATTATGGCAGTAGGGAAACAGCTTAAAAATTAAGTTTAAAGAAAGAAATTGTCCAATTTTCTTCCAGTCTCCCAGATTCATTCCATTTTCTACCTTCTTTCTTATTCTTTTAATTAAACTTTGAAAGCTCTCGGTTTCTACCCATGTGAATCCTATAATTGTTAGTTATTGTTTCTCTGATTATAGAATACATGTTTTCAGTAGAAAAATTTGGAAAATATATATGTACAAAGAATAAAATAAAAATCATTCTGAATTCCAAACTATAAGAATAATTCTCCTTCTCCAAGTCACGCACACACACGCACGTGCATGTACACATGCACACACACACACACACACCCCTCTGGATTATTTTGAAACACAGACATGATAGTCCACACATTTAAAACCAAAATGTGATACTACTTTAAATCAGGAGCTGTATTCAGATTTCTCCTCCTAATATCATAATCTGCAAAGGAGGGGCCTTTATTACTTTTACTTTTCTTTACCACATAAGGATTATGTCCTTTATAAGAAAATAACAATACATAAAAGAGAGATTAAAAAATCAATATTGACCTGCTCACTTGATGATTTCTTCTGTTATCAGGGCTTTTTTTGTTTCTATCTATTCATCTAAAATGTTAATGAAAACAACATAATTTATTCTGTATGTGGCTTGATGACATGATTCGGTGTTATACTAAGCAGCATGTTATGTTGGTATTGAAGCAGTATTCTATGTGATCATTGCTGTTAGCTGTGTGATGTTTCACTGTGCAGCTGGACTAGCAGGACCACACTTTCTTTTAAAAAAATTTCTTTTTTGTCAATTGTCATGGTAATATGCTACTAATACAAAGAGAACAGATTCAATGTAGTTCATAGATACAAATCTAAGAATATAATGATACTTCCCTCTCCCTCCCAACCATTCTTTATCTCTTTTCCTTTCCCATTCTCTCCCTCCATCCCTCCCTCCCTCACTTCCTTCCTTCTTTCTTTCTAAATTTTGATATGATATTTTTGAATTTACATTATAGTCAAAGGCTTTGTGCTTCACTAAGTAAAGAGCTCAACAAATAAAAATTTTTAAAAAATCATAGTTCATCAGGAATATAGACAAGGGCTATGAACAACACTCAGATGAAAAGATGTCCATTTTACTCATACACAATAAAAATTTTAAAGTAATCACAGATCATAAAAATTATAGTGTATATACATATTAACTACCACAAATAAGAGAACATGTATTTTTCTTTTTGAATCTGGCTTATTGTATAATGATCTTCAGTTGCATCCATTTTGTTGCAAATATCAAGATTTAATTATTTTTGTGACTGGGCAATATTCCATTGTGTATATATACCAGCAGTCTTCAGTTGATGGACATCTAGTTTGGGATGAGGTGATACCTGCCTCATTGTTTTTATTTGCATTTCTCTGATGGTTAGTGATCCTGAGCATTTCTTCATTTGTCTTTTGGCCATTTGCATTTCAACCTTCGAAACATGCCTGTCCAGATCATTTGTGCTAGCTGGATTGGTTTTTGTTGTTGTTGAGTTTCTTGAGCTCCTTAATGTTTTCTGAACATCAATCCTTTCTTGGATGCATAGGTTGAAAATATTTTCTCCCATTCTGTTGGTTGCCTCTTCACTCTGCTGAGTGTTTGCTGTGCAGAAGCTTCTTAGTTTGATGTAATCCCATTGGTCCATTTTTACTTTTATGTCTGTGCTTCTGGGGTCTTATCCAAGAGTGTTTATCTAGGTCAGGGCTTGCTACAACATTACTCCTATGTTTTCCTCTTGTAATTTTATAGTTTCAGGCCTTTGATCTATTATGAGTTGATTTTCATAGGGTGTTATGTAGGGGTGTTGTTTGAAATTTCTGCATGAGGACATTCAGTCTTCCCAACACCATTTATTGAAGAGATTGTCCTTTATCCAGGGAGTGCTTTTATCTTTTTTATCAAAAGTCAGTTGGTTGTAGTTGTGTGGCTTAGTTTCCGAGGCTTCTGTTTTGTTCCATTGGTCTACAAGACTATTTTTGTGCCAGTACCAGGCTGTCTTGAATCTAATGGCCATGTAGTATTTTATTTTTTAAGATTTTATTTATTTATTTGAAAGTCATAGTTACAGAGAGGCAGACAGAGAGATAGAGATAGAGATAGAGATAGAGAGAAAGAGAGAGAGAGAGGGAGAGAAAGGTGTTCCATTCACTGGTTCACTTCATAGATGGCCACAATGGCCAGAGCTGTGCTGATCCAAAGTCAGGAGCCAGGAGGTTCTTCCAGGTCTCCCACATGGGTGTAGGGGCCCAAGCACTTGGGCCATCTTCTACTGCTATCCTAGGCCATAGCAGAGAGCTGTATCAGAAGTGGAGCATCCGGGTCTTGAACCAGTGCACATATGGGATGCTGACACTGCAGGTGGCAGCTTTACCTACTATACCACAGCGCCAGCCCATGTAGTATGTCTTAAAATCTAGTGATGTGATGTCTCCACCTTCGTTTTTATTGTTTAAGATTGCTTTGGCTATCTGGGGGTATTTTTTGTATTTCCATATAATTTTAGGATTTTTTTCCTGGATCTGTGATAAATGTCTTTGGTGTTTTGATTGCTATAACCTTGGATCTGTACAGTGCTTTGGGAAGTATGGACGTTTTGATGATATTATATCTTGCAATCCAAGAACATGTGTGTGTGTGTGTGTTATATTTCTTTCATTAATGTTTTATAATTTTAATTGTAGCAGTCTTTCATGTCCTTGGTTAAATTTATCCCAAAGTATTTAGACTTTTTCATAGCTTCCGTGAATTGGACTGCTCTTACAAGTTTTTTCTCAGACAGAGCATTGTTATTGTAATGCTATTGATTTTTAAGTGTTGATTTTTTTATTCTGCGACTTTCCCAAATATTTTTTATGCATTCCGGTGGTCTCTTAGTGTAGTCTTTTGGTTCCTCTTTAGAAGGGATCATGTCATCTACAAACAGGGATAATTTGACTTCTGGTTTGTATCTCTTTGTTTTCTTTCTTGGCCTAATGACTCCAGACAAAACGACCAGAACTTTATTAAGTAATAACTTTGAGAGTGAGCATCCTTGTCTGGTTCCAGGTCTTAGTGATAATGCTTTCAGCTTTTCCCTGCTTAATAGTATGCTGCCTGTGGATTTGTCACATTTTGCATTTATTGCATTGAGGTATATACCTTCTACCACTTTTTAAAAGATTTTTATCATGAAAGGATGTTGTATTTATCAGATGCCTCCTCTGCATCCATTGAGATAATCACATCACATGGTTTTTATTCTTCATTTTGTTAATGTGATGTGTCATGTTTATTGATTTGCATATGTTGGACCATCCCTGCACCCCTGGGATAAATCCTGCTCGGCCAGGTGGATGATCTTTTTGGTGTATTATTCGATTAGATTTGCTAGTATTTTGTTGAGAATTTTGCATCTATGTTCTTCAGGGATATTTGTCTATGGTTCTTTATTTTTGTTGTATCTTTCTTGGTTTTGGAATTAAGGTAATTCTGGCTTCATAGAATGGGTTTGGAAAGATTCCCTTCTTTTAATTGTTTTGAATAATTTAAGAATTGGGATTAGTTCTTTAAAAATTTGGTAGAATTCAGCAGTGAAGCCATTTGGTCCTGGACTTTTCTTTGTTGGGAGGATCTTTGTTAGTGATTCAGTTTCAGTCTGGTTATTGATCTATTCAGGTTTTCTGTGTCTATGTGTCTCAATTTTAGCAAATTATATGTGTCCAGAAATGTCCCATTTCTTCTAGATTTTCCAATTTATTGAGATATAGCTGTTTGTAATAATTCCTAATTTTTCTTTGTATTTCTGTGGTGACATCATTTGTAACATCTCCTTTTTCAACTCTGATTTTGTTGATATTGGTCTTATACCCCCTTTTTGGTTAGTTGGGCAAATGGTTTATCAATTTTATTTTTTCAAAAAACAACCAGCTTTTCATTTCACTGACCTTTTGTACCTTTTTTTATTTGTTTGTTTGATTCCTCCTACTAAGTTTGGGTTTGATTCCTCCTACTAAGTTTGGGTTTGGTTTGTTCTTATTTTTCTAGATCATTAGATACATTCTTAGATCATTTATTGGATACTTTTCCAATTCTTTGATGTAGGCACTTATTGCTATAAACTTTCCTCTTAACACTAACTTTTCTGTATTTCATAAGGTTTTTTTAAAGATGTATTTAGTTATTTGAAAGGCAGAGTTAGAGAGAGACAGAAAGAGAGATCTTCCTTCTTCTGGTTTACTCCCCAAATGGCTGCAATGGCTGGGACTGGGCCAAACCAAAGCCAGGAGCCTGGAGCCTCTTCTAGGTCTCCCATGATGGTCCAGGGACTCAAGGACTTGGGCCAACCTCCTTTGCTTTCTCAGGCCACCAGTAGGGAGCTGGATTGGAAGTGGAGCAGCTGGGAGTTGAACCAGCACTCATATGTGATGCTGGCACAATAGGCAGCGACCTAATTGCTATGCCACAATGCTGGCTCTATCTCTTGAGTTTTGAAATGTTATGTTTTCATTCCCATTTGTTTCAAGGAACTTTCTGATTTCCTCTATGATCCACTCTTCATTCAAGAGCACGTTGTTCAGTCTCCAATGTGTTTGTATATTTTCTAGAGTTTCTTTTGTTGTTAATGTAAGGAAAATGGGGGCAGAACAGAGAGGAGACAGGATATGAACTCACAGCCAATATGATTTATTCAAGAAGAACAATAAGTTGCAGAGGTGGTTGACTGCTGGTGTGCATACAGACCAAACATTGGCAGAGAGCAACAATTTAGTTAAGGTCTGGGTTTGTATAGCATAAGCCAGGTACGGGCCAGGATGGGGGATGGAGCTGAGCAAGATTTTCGAAGGCTTTTAAGCCTTCCTCTCTGTAAGCCAGTTCATTGGAAAGGGATCCAGAGGGGTGGGGTAGAGCGAAGAACAATACGGGGCACAGCACTGAGCTGGTTTCTTGAAAGAAGGCAGCGGTAAAGGGAATTTTATCTGCTTTCAGGCAAGGAGCTAAAATGGCTGACCTTTGTGTCCTTGTTCCATCAATCCTGACTCTGAGTTTGGATAGGACACTGGTTTCTTTCTGGCTATTTCCTGCTGGTACGGGGCGTTGATGGGGGACAGTGTATCTATACTCAGGATCAGACTAATTGAAAGAGAGAAATCTTGAGTTGTTCATGCATGATGGCTCCTGATCTAGCAGTCATTCATTCCTGTAAGGATTTTTGAAGTTTGTTAATTATACATGGTAGGAAAAGAAGCACTATGAGTATGAGGATAAGAAGAGATATTAGAGACATTGCCCATGGCTGAAAAGATGGCTGAAATGAGGAGGACTATGGGGAAGTAGGAAATCCAGAGCACAAGTCCCTGTCCAGTTAGTGGGAAGACACATGTATGCCTGGGTACCACAAACAATGCTCCCGTTTTGTTTAGTGTAGACGTGCTGGCAAGGAACTGTGGGATGGTGTTAGTGTGGCCTGCTTCTAGTCCCAAGCCTCCACATTTCCTCCCTCTGCTGTGGAAAACCTGGCTGCTCTCAAGCATTAGGGCGACAACTGCTCTGACCTCTCCAGGCTGAGTAGGGGCAAAGGAGGGGCCCATGATCAATACAGGGTTCAGCGAAGGTGGCCACAGTGCCAGCTTACAGAAGCTGCTTCTAACCAAGGTTTCATGTGCATGGCCATCTAGAATTTCATCGCTTCACGTCTGGAGGAAACAGATCTAACAAGCAGATTCAATACACATTCTCCCAAACAAAGGCCAGAGAGTTGTTAGAGGACCTAGCAAAGGTGCTCTCCAAACCAAGAGGGAGTTCTCCCATTGAGAGGCAAACAGCAACGGACGGAATGGATGATAATCAGGTTGGTGTTAAGGCATGGCCAGGTATAGAAGGCCCAGATCTGTGGCCAAGTGTAAGGATAGTGGGGCAGAACAGAGAGGAGACATGAGATGAACTCACAGACAACATGGATTTACTCAAGAAGAAAAATAAGTTTGCAGAGGTGGCTAACTGCCACCGTGCATACAGAGCAAACATATGGCAGAGAGCAAGAATTCAGTTACAGGCTGGGTTTATGTGGCATAAGCCAGGTAAGGGCCAGGAGAGGAGGTGGAGCTCAGCCACTGTTTCATGAGCTTTCGTCCTTCATCTCTGCCGGCGAGGTAGTTGGAAAAGAATGCAGGGGATGGAGTGGGGAACAACACAGGGCATGGGACAGAGCTGGTCTCCTGAAAGCAGGCAGAGGCAAAAGGTCCCTCAGGGAATTTTATCTGCTTTCAGGCAAGGAGCTAAAATGGCTGACGCTTATGTCCTTGTTCCATCAGTTAATTTCCAGCATCATTCCACTGTGGTCAGAAAAGATATAGGATATGATTTCAGATTTTTTGTGTTTCTTAAGACTTGTTCTGTGGCCTAGTGTGTGGTCTTTCCTAGAGAATGCTCCATGAACTGATGAAAAGAATGTGTATTCTACAGCTGTGGGATGAAATGTCTGTAGATATCTATTTGGTCCATTTGATCTAAAGTATAGATTTGTTCTGTTTTTTTTTTATTTATTGATTTTTTTGGTGTGGTTAATCTGTCCATTGATGAAAGTTGGATGTTGAAATTCCCCATTATTGCTATATTGGTGTCTATGTCTCCCTCTAGATTTGTTAACATTTGTTTTATAAAACTGGGTTGCCTTGCAGTGGGTGCATATACATTTGCTATAGTCACATATTCTTGTTGAATTGATCCCTTAGTCATTACATAATGACCTTCTTTGTCTCTTTTAAGAGTTTTTGTCTTAAAGTCTATTTTGTCTGATATGAGAAAAGCTAGTCCTGCTTGTTTTTGATTTCCATTTGCATGTGATATCTTTTTATGTTCTTTCACTTTCAGTCTGTGTGTCTGTTCACTGGTGATGTGTGTTTCTTATAGGTGCAATGTAGATGGGTCTTTTCTTTTTTAATCTATTCACCCAGTCTGTATCTTTTAATTGGAGAATTTAGCCCATTTATATTTAAAGTTACTATTGCTAAGTAGTGACTTTCGCCTGCCATTTTTTTCCATGAATATTCCCATTGTTTGTTTGAATCTCTTTTGTTTTGTTACTGGAAGGTTCTCTGACTTCACATTGTTTAATGATGCTGAATGTCTCCCGGTGTTTCTGTGTGTGGTTTGTACTTAAATATCATTCGTAAGGCTGGTCAGGTGGTGAAAGATTCTTTGCATTTTTGCTTGTCTTGGAAGGTCTTTATTTCACCTTCATTTATGAATGAGAGTTTCACTGGTTAAAGTATTTTGGGTTGGCAAATTTCTTTCTTTTAGGACTTGGACTATCTCTCTCCATTCTCTTCTAGCCTGTAGAGTTTTTGTTGAGAAGTCTGCTGTCAATCTAGTGGGAGATCCTTTAACGGTGATCTGGAGTTTCTCAATGGTATACTTAAGGATATTTTTTTTTTAATTTTTGACAGGCAGAGTGGACAGTGAGAGAGAGACAGAGAGAAAGGTCTTCCTTTTTGCTGTTGGTTCACCCTCCAATGGCCACTGCGGTAGGCGTGCTGCAGCCGGCGCACCGCGCTGTTCTGATGGCAGGAGCCAGGTGCTTCTCCTGGTCTCCCACGGGGTGCAGGGCCCAAGGACTTGGGCCATCCTCCACTGCACTCCCTGGCCACAGCAGAGAGCTGGCCTGGAAGAGGGACAACCGGGACAGGATCGGTGCCCCAACCGGGACTAGAACCCGGTGTGCCGGCGCCGCAAGGTGGAGGATTAGCCTACTGAGCCGCGGCGCCGGCCCTATACTTAAGGATATTGCCTTTGTGTTTCAGTTGGAAAGTTTGACTATAATATGTCATGGTGAGGCTCTTTTCTGATCCTGCCTATTTGGGGTTCTGTGTGCTTCCTGTATTTGGATGTCCATATCTTTCTCCAAGTTAGGGACATTTTCTACTATTATTTCACTGAATACATTTTCTAAGCCATTCTTTTTTCCACACCTTCAGGAAGTCTTAAGATTCATATATTTGGTCATTTGGTAGACTCTGAACACTGTTTCTGGTCTTTCTAATTTCTTCTTTGTTTTTTTTTTTTTTTTTTTTTGTGTGTGACTAAGACACTTCAAAAGACCTATTTTTTCTAGATCAGATAATATTTACTTTGCCTCACCAAGTCCGTTGTTAAATCTTTTCACCTTTTTTTATTCGACTTATTGAATACTTCATTTATAATATTTTTGTGTGATTTTCTTCAGTATCTGTATCTGCAGAATCTCTCACCCATGTCATGTACAGATTTCTTTGTTTCATGTAACTGTGTTCTTGAGAAATGCTACAGTCATTCTTTTGAATTCCCTTCAGTCACTGTATCAGTGTGCCCCTTTTCCCGGTTCAATGTTAATGTATTATTGTGCTTCTTTTTGGGGAGTTATATTGCCTTTGTTGTTCATGTTTCTGCGTTTCTGTGTTGGTTTTTACACATCTGGGGGATTGCTTGTTGTTATCTCCCCTTGGGACTGGGTTTCTTTTGTTGACTGAAGGCGTTATTCTTGGAAATGTACCTCTCCGGGTCAGTGGAGTACCTGAGACTTGCACTGTGGTTTCAGGGTATGTGCTGTGTGGTACCTGGGAGCTCTGGCCACCATTTGTGGGTGGGGTAAGAGTCCAGAGTAACACCAAAGCTTGGCATGATGTAGCACCTCTGGCTGTAGTCAGTAGAGGGAGGGAGCATGGGAGGTTGCAAGTGTGTTCACAATCCCAGCCGTTTTCTGTGCTGAGGTGAACCAGGTGATTCATGGCCTCGAGTGAGCTCAGTGCCTTCACAGCCAGGCATGCACCATAGAGAACACAGACCCACTTCACAGTGTGTCCCCTGAGGATTCACAAAGATCTGTCCCCTGCACACTGAATTTCCCCAGTCAGATCACACACAGGAAACCAGCCACAACTCGTCTCTGTCTCAGATCCATGGCCTCTGCCCAGAACTCTCATGGTTATAGGGTCTAGATGTTCTGCTCACCACCCTGTGAGCTGCCCCCTCCCCGGTGGGAGCTGTCCACTGTTCCCTGAGTCAGGACAGCTGCCGTTGCAGCCCCACCCCAGCAAACTGAAGCTGATGCTGTGGTTGGGGCGAGGGAAGAGAAGCAGTGTGGTCTCTCTTCATGGCATAAAGTAGCTGCTCACCTCCCTACCAATTCCTCAGGCTGGTCTCAAAGCCAATGAGGATTACGGCATTCCCCCTCAGGTCCCCTGGTAGTGTAGGCTATGGCAGGCTTCTGTCACCTTGCCTGGAAGATGGTGCATCCCAGCTGGATGCCAGCTGTGAATGTGTGAGAGTTGTTGGCAGCACACGACAGCAGCTGTAGTTCTGTTCTCCCTTCCCACTGTCCCACAGAGTCTCTGTTCTGCTGTGTCCCGTCTTTTCTCCACTGAAATTTTTTCTCATCTGCACCATGGGAATGTGGTCCTTCCTTTGTTTTTCTGATTTCTGCCTGTGGCTGAAGGCAGTGCCATGTCTCCCTATTCAGCCATCTTGGATCTGGACCGTACTTTATTTAACAGGTGGCCACTCAGGTACTGGTTCATCATCTGTAGTTTATAATGAAACTGTGAGCATAATTGTAGCTCAATATTCATGGATAATCCTAGTTATTTATTTGCTAAATAATACCAGAAAGTAGTCTACCCTATGACTCTCATTATATTATATTATATTATAGCTTCTTCTATCTTTGGATATTTAGTGCACTGCACTGGACATCCTGATCTGTTTTTGTACTGGTTATAGACTATTAGGCTGGTTTCCTTGAAGCGGGTATGGGAGGAGACATAGCAGTGAAATGTTGAAATGGAAATTTCCAGTTTGCTGGTCTGTAGAATGGGAATAATTGTACAACTTAGATCCTAGAGCTGCTGACAACATCTAAAGTCAGGCAGTTGTCAATCAGTGCTGCACATGGCTGCCATCTGCACAGCTGACACTGGCTGGACACCATGGTGTACAGCCTGCTAAGCTGTTATTTCACTGTGATTTTTGAAAAGGCAAGAGAATAAATGAAAGGAAATAACTGGTGTCTCAAAACAAAATCAGGCTCTGCACAGAGATTGAGCTGGGATGTGCAGTGATAAATTTCAAATCACAGTCCCAGACCTGCCACTTGCTACACTCTGAATCATTTTTCCCCTTTTGCAAAATAAAAGGCATTTGCTAAGCAATTCTGAGGTGATTGTAGGCTCAGGAAGTTACTGGAGAATGCTTTCCAAGGCCTCCTGAGTGGCCAGCTATCTCAGCAATACAGCAATCCTGGGGTCTGATGGAATGGAAATGTATTTCAGTATTTTAACCTTTTTCTTGCTGTTTTAGTGAGAAGTGCTAGCTATCAAAGAGATCCTACTAATCATGTGAAATGGAGTGCTTGTTTGGGAAGTAGCTAATTAAACAGGGTGAATTGGTGGTATGAACACCCAGCAGAAGGGAGAAGAGAAATAAAAATGGGACATAATGGAAAACAGCAAGGTGACAGAAGAAACTGCCCCACACAGACTCTCAACCTCTGTTTGAACCCCAGTATCCGCCAGTACCAGCTGGTATTCATGCATATTCAGTTATAGCATCTTCCGGTCATGCTCACATCAGAACCTTGCAAATTCACCTGTGGAATTTAAAGTGAAAATGTGAGTGCAAAAGAAGAAGAAAACCCAGGTCTTGCTGTTGACACTGAGCGTCTGAGCGTTGACGCTGGAGCTCGGGAACCTTCTCTGCCTCCTCAGTCTAGGTTCTCCAGGTTTTTAGCCACTCAGATTGAAGCCATGAGGATTTAGAGGAGTGCTATGGGGACTTTTCAGAAGGATATTAATAATAAAATTAATAATAAAAATAGTAAAATAATAGTTTAATGGAAAGAATGGTCTTATGAGAGATAAATTATGGAATGAACATGCTGAAAATATCATGGTGCAGAATTCTCTGGTGCTTTGATGTTCTTTTCTTTCTTGTCCCAAATGTAGCTTCCTCAACACAGGTCAGCTGTGTGCCAGAACAGTGTAAATGACAAACTCTGTTCTAGGACTGGGCTGTGTTTAAGGTACAGAGAACCAGGAGCAAAGTGCAGGACCTTAGCGAGATCTCCACTTGGTAGGAAGATGGACACTTTAGCTGATAACTGCGTGATCTCACAATGGACATGTTATGTATTTATGGTCTTAGCTCCTTTTCAACCCAGCCCTCTCGTGGTATCTTTGGCATGTGGAAGAATCCTGTGAGGGCCAAACAATCGTTAACTCCCAGGAATTTGCTGAAGTTTGTTCTGTGGTTTTCTCCGAGGCCTCACCGCATATCCCTGGGCCCCTGGTGTAGACGCTTTTAAGAAGAGAGTCATTGGGGCGAATAAGAGGACTCAGAGCCTAGCGGAGAGCGAACTCCGCAAAGGAGAGGCCCCACGCCATCACCACCTTTCTCAGTGGGGTGGATGGGAGGGCTGGTAGTGGTGGCTTAAGGCAAAGGAACTTGTCCTTTGTGCAGGTAGGGTCACTCTGGCAGAAATGTCATATCCTACCCTTGTCACCACCTGTCACTATCCACCATTACTCATCGTCTGTGGACAGACAGCCTGGAGGAGATCATCAATTGCCAATGCGATTCAGCAGATACACTTCATAAACTTTAATTACAGCCCCACTGAAAATGAATGGTCAGAAAATATAAAACATCTGCCGTCAAGATCATTTACATTTTTTATACAATAAATCATCAACAACACTCAAAACCATGGCTTAAATCATGTGCGTGTGGGTAGGTCACGAAGAAGCCACGCCAGCCATCGTGTGACCAGTTTGCACCTCAGCCTTTCTTTGGGACTGGGAGTGGGGCATGGAGACAGGGGACACCCAACAACCTACTGAGCAGTGGGGAACATTTCAGCCGCATTTCCTACATGGAAGTTCCAGCTTTATGTACACCTGCTAACGGAGTTATTTACTGTTACCTTGGCCATTGTGAAATAAGGGCTTGTCTAGGTGAGGTGGTATTTGGCCAATTAGGATGGGCAAAGCATTTTATTACTCAAGTGGCTTGTTTATCTGTCCACTAGGTAGTTTAAAGAGGCAGCTTGATTTTCAAAAATCAATTTTATTAATATTATATTTATAATACTCCCATTTGCCTCCAAGCACCTTCCCTGTTTTAAATCATGAGGTGGAGGCTGTTGAGTGGTTCCAGGACTCCTGAGCAGTGTGTTGGCAGGCAGCAGCACTACTGTCAGAGACACAGAGGCCTCCCGGCCACCCCAGCCGCACACGGAGCCTCTGCAAGGAAGCTTGGCTCCTAAGGGGAGCCCCTCCCAGCGGCTCTCGCACTCAGCGTCCTAAGGGAAGTGCTCCATACTCTCCCTGTAGGCCACCAAGGCTGCTGCCCGTTCCTCTGTGACTGCTCCATTTTCTCTGTCTTCCCCACACGCTTGCGCCCTGTAGAATGAGAACAGGTACTGGGTGGTCACTCTGCTTGCAGTAGAGGAGACTTTACTGCTGATGTCTGGGGAAAGACTTCCTGGTGCATAAAATAGAAATTGTGTACAATGGGAAGAAGATGCCTGATAAGCTGGGAGCTGCAAAGCTGAAGCATGTGTGGATGGTGGGTGGTCGCTGGCTCCCTGGAATCACCCTTGTGAAATCTGGGCAGAATAGCAGGTGAGCGTTGCCTTCTCCAAGGCAGAAGTGACATCAACCCCATGTCCTTATTTTGTGGGGGAGGACCTGGGGCCAAAGGACTCACCCCAGGACGTGTCGGGCGCTGGTGCTCCTGTGTGCTGCTCTCCCCCTGCCCTCCAGCTCCTGTGGGCTCTTAAACTGGAGCCTTCGCGACAAAGCACTGTTGTGTGTGGAGCAGAGCAGAGCTGGCAACTCTGGAAAGCAGGGTCTAAGATGTGGCCCACGTCTGTGCAGCAGCCAGACGCTGTGGAATACATCTGAGGGCACCATGCACATGGTGAAAGTGACACCCACCTTCACAGTGGCCAGTGGCGCCCCAGGTGCCAGGCCCTGAGCTCACGGCCTGAGGGACACTCGCCCACTGCGTGGGACGCTCGTCCCCCTGCCCGCAGTGCCCTTCTCACTGGCCCTGATCCCTTGGGACCACACTGTCCAACATTGAGCAAGCGACTGAATTTTCCTGTCTCCCAGGTTCCGGCTCTGTGTCTCAGATCCTAGCAGAGTTTCTCCTCTTTGCACGGCGTGTCTCCCTCTGGGGTGGTCTCAGGAGACACAGCAGCAGGACCGACCTTGCCCGTGGTCTGACAAGACAGGCCTGGGACTCCTCGACGGACGTGTTGGACCCAGCCCTTTCCCACGGGGTCCATGTGGGACTCCCGTCACTGAGTTTGCCGTGGCTGCTTCCGTTTCTCCCCCTGGAGACGGGCTGAGGGGTGGGGAGATCCCAAGCAGTGTTGATGGTTTCGTATATAGGAAAGCTTGATGGAATCCTTGGATCGCCACTGACAGTTAGCGGGCGATTTTTCTCCCTCGCGGAGGAAATTTTTCAGTTGGCATGTCTTTGTTTTACATAAAACCTCAAAGTCTCCTGAGCATGCCTTTCGTTGAAGGCTGTTTCCAGTGGGCATGCTCTGGCTGACTGACAGTCTCTTCAGCTTCAGCTGGACGTGCCTGGCCGGCGATTCTTGGCTCCAGTTATAGCAGGATGTGCCTGCGCGCTGCCCAGTTGCCGCCCCGTCCTGGTTAAGGTTACTGCTTTGGAAAGCCCACCTAGACGTCCAGGCCCCGGCAGAAGGAGCTGGAAGTTGCCATGTTTGTCCAGATAATCGAGAATGAGCTGTGGTAAAAGTGGGTCTGAATTTCAGCGAGGGGTTTCTTTCCCTGCTTAAATGGAATTGAGAAGAATGCAATTGATTTGTCATTAGCATATTTCTACTTCCCAGAGGAGAAAAGAAGCTTTTCACTGTAACCATTTCTGACAGGTCGAAAATTCTCCGGGAGACTCGGACTCCTACCTGCCTAGCAGACAGCATTCAGCCCACCTCCAGAAGCGGATACTGAGGATGGAGAGTACTTTTCATCATCCTGTTCAGCTTAGTAAATGTTTCTGGCACTGTGCAATTATGCAACTTTATTTCTCTTTCACAATTTTCTAAAAAAAAAGAAAAAAAAAGAAATGAGTAGGGTAAAATTTTCCATTTTTTCCTCAAAACTTAATTTTTTGGGAAATCTTGAAATAAACTATTTAATTTAATTACACATGAGAGACTACATGTTAAAAATTCTATAAGTAACTGAGAATTATAATGAAGTTGGAATGAACGATGTGCTGAGTGGACCATGGAGAGCTGACTCCACCTCCTACCAGGGGCCACCCGCACAGCTCCCTGCCCCACACAGCACTGCCCCCAGGGCTCGGCGCCCAGGTTGGTGGTTGTTTCTGTGTTATTTTTGAAACAATGAAGCACATTCAATTCAGTGAGGATTATGTCTTCCTTCACATCAAAAATAATCGACTTGAAATACACATGAGAACCTTGTAAGAGTATGGAAGTAGTGGTCTGGGGGCTCATGCCTCAATGAGCAAGTTCGTTGGAGGACCCAGAATTGGATCGTGAAAGACTGGGGCCAAACAGGTGGCGATTTAAAACATTCCAAAAACCCACTATGTGTTTTCCTGAGAGTTGTGGATCAATGGGCTCATTAATGAGATCAGTGAGGGAAAATGAATGAATTGGGTTGATATTTACTTATATTTTATTAATGATAATATTTACAGCTCGTTTGATGAATGAAGTGATCAATACACATGCTCCTTACCCCAGAGCCAAGAGAAAGGTCCCTGAAAGGGGCCTTAATAACCACAACAACAGCGCCAGCGACAGCAGCAGCAATAATTGTGGTCCAGCAGATTTATGGAGAACTCTTCTGTCAGACAAGCACTGAACTCAACATTTAAACGTGATTTCATTTAACCCTCGCCTTAGGGTTGGGTTGGCTCTCAGATCAGGAAACAACTGCCGAGGGCTCCGAGGCCCATGGACGGGGTCAACTGGGCATTTATGTTTAAGTTGTAGGATGGAGTCCTAATGCCTTGGAAATAAAATGTAACCGTGAACATGTTAGGAGAAATTTATACCTGTGATGATGTCCCGTGCCACGCGTCCAACACACAGAAATCCGCTCTACTGGTCGTCCACCCTACGCTCCGGGTTTATTGCTTCCTGAGAATTCCCTGATGTCTTTATTGATTCTTTAAAAAAAAAAAAAAAGCCGGTGAGAGTCTATGAGGCTGGTGACCAAGTCTGCTGCGCTTTGGTCGGCCTGCTTTCTCATGATGCTGAGGCTGAGTCTCGTTTCCTAATTATCTCCGTTGCCTCAAGCTGACCCGCTGAGGCTTTGATCCGGTGACAGCTTCCTGTAAGGCTCCGACTCATCACTTTCCTGATACGGCTCTCCAGTTACGGCTGTCGGCCAGCTTTGCGTGGTAGTCTCACAGATCCCGTTCGACTTCCATTGCTCATGATTTGTTGAAGACTGTGTTGCATTAGAGTACTGGGCTGGAGAGCTTCCCGACACAGTCCTGGTCCTATACATCTCCTAATGGCGATGGGGTTCTAGAGCCTGGGGGTCCTTTCCCAATAGCAAAGCTGCACGTCCCATCCCTTGTCACTTTGACCTGTGTCCTTGTTCTGATGGGTCCCAGTTTTTTAGTAAGTTGACGTCGTAAGTTTTATGCTTCTGACATTTCCAACTTGGCCAGCAAGCACACTGCCCTTGGGGTTGTCTAAATGGTAGTGAAGATCACTGTGGTGTGTTCACACCCAGCTGTGGCCCATCACTGTCTTCAGAGTGCGATCTATGCAGAGGAAAATGTTTCTTGTTAGGAAGTCATTTGATTGTGTTCCCTTGGAAAGGTTTGTAGTTCAGACAAATCATTTGGAACAGGCATCATCTTTCTCTCTCACCTCTGCTCCTACCTTGTCAAGTTTCCCGGCACTCCCAAATCTAGGTTAAACAAGCAAGCATAACACAGAAGCCAAAACCAACCAGCCAAAAATAAACCACTGCTAGCCACCACGCGAATGCATTTTATTTGCTTTGAATTACTCTGCTAAAATTTGAAGCAGGCATTGGCCCAGTGGTTAGGACACCCACATTCCCATATAGGAATGCCTGGGTTCAAGTCCCAGCTCCAGTTCTTGACCCCAGCTTCCTGCCAATGCAAACCCTGGGAAGCAGTGATGCTGGCTCAAGTAATTGGGCTCCTGCCATCTACGTGGGAGAGTTCTTGGCTTCCTGCTTTGTCCCAACTCAGCCTTGGTATGTGTGGGCCTTTGAGAGAGTGAACCAGAGGATGGAAAACCCATTCTCTTCTGTCTCTTTTTCAGCTTCTTAAGTAAATAAAAATTTAAGAAATAAAAAAAAAATCAATTTTGTATTCCTTATCATTGAAAAGAAAACACAAATGCATAAGTACATTGATGTCCTTGGGGTTAGGGAAAATTAAAGTTACTGAAAGTACCGACTTAAAACTGTAAAATCGTATGGGCACCTAAGCCTGGGGGATCCCTTAGCAAATGATTTTCTGTGTCTTTTAGAATTTTGACAATGTTTACACCTAAGTCCATTATGTGGTGTGTGGGGCACTTTCTCCTTTCCCGCCTTGTGTCCCTCTTGGTTCCCCTTAATCACAAACACACAACGGAGCCTGGTGCCTGCATTACTTGCTCGTCTTGTGTGGAGTGCGCGCACCAATGAGATGAACCCGACTTGGTAAACCTTCGCGTTTTGAGTCTGATGGAGAGGGCTAATCACGGATTCACTGGACAAATATTCTTTCTTCTTGGAAGCCCTGCCATTCTGAACTTCTAAGAAACAAAGAGATGTGCTGTCAGCCAAGGATCAGTCTCTCTCCCCTCCCCCTCCCCCCCTTCTCCTTTTTCTTTAAAGAAAACAAAATCCCTCTGGTTAAGGTCTCTAGGGCTACCTCTTACCATTTCGCACCGGTCTGCCATCTCTCCATTGCTTGGGTGAGCTCCTGTGGCCCAGGAAGCTTTCTGGATGTCTTTCACCTGCTGATCGTACTGGCTGTGTAATAGCTGGGTCACAGAGGCAAAGCCTTTCCATGGGAGGTTCTCGGCTCCTTCCTCCTGCCCAGATCTCTGTGAGCCTTGTGTCTCTGCCCTCCGCTGGTGGAATCCTGTCTTCTGTAGCCACCCTCTCCTCTGGAATTTTTCTCTTTCCTTCAAGCTTATTAAAGCCATTTCTACCTTGATTTTTCTTTACATTTTGGTATTAGAAAGCCATTTTTTTAAAAAAATCATTTAACTTGTCGTTGTCTTCCCCTTGGAGAATTTGCATTTTATATTCTGGTTTTGTGGTCTTGCTGTCAGTTCTTGCACCAAGCCCCGTGTTCTCTCACAGCTGTTCACGTTCTACCCTGGGTTAGGACGAAAAGTCAAGCTCAAGTTATCCGAGGATTTGGGCTTATTGAAAGGGCATCAAAGGATAGAGTGACACATGATTTATCATCCAGATCAGGGCACTCTGGAGAGCCGAGAGAGGCACTCCTGACCCTGCTGTGACACAGATGTGACGGGAACTCCCCTGCCAAGAACTGAGCCGCTTCTCTCCGCTCCCAGCCTCCTCCTCCTTCTCCCTGCCTGTCCCCTGCTCCTTTCCTTGCCCCTCTGGCTCTTAGAGGGGATACGTGGGGCCTTCAAAAAGTTTGTGAAAATGCACATTATTTTAAAAACTATGCATGGATTTCAAAAGTTTTTTTGCACCAAAATAAACTTACCTTTTAATTCTATTCTCCGCAAACTTTTAGAAGTACCCTTGTATTGTCTGTCTAATCTCTATTTATCATCTGTCTATGTAATCATGTATATATGTATGTATATCTATGCTTGTATTTCCCTTTCTTTATCTCTCTCTCTCCCCAAATAGAAACATTGACTCATTAGTCAATAAGTCTCATTGTCAATTGTTCCTTCCAGAATAATCCAGCACTGGCCTCCCTTTCTGAATTCTCAGATCATTCCACAACATGAATAAGATTTTGGGTAGCCTACCATGGTTGGATCATGAGTACATGATATGGGTTAAACAATGGAGTCAGATGCACAAAATCACTGTGGCCCACACGGCCTAGCGATGTCCATCTCTCCACACCAAAGCCTCAGCGGCAGAGTTGCAAGGACCTCAAGCACTTTCCGCCACATGGCTCTGCTCTCCTAGAGCGTCAGGCTCCCCACGTGGCTGGAGATAGCACGCGCCATCACACCCACCTCACAGCCAGTGGGTGACGAACAGGCTGGGGAATACAAGCTCCATCGGTCACATTACCACGGCCACCCACAGTCCTTCCACTCAGGGCTATGGGCCAGGAGACGGCCACCTGAGTGCCACTGGCCGAAAGGGAGCCTGGGCTGGAAGTTCCTGCTCTGCAAAGTCCCGTGCGCAGCTAAAGCGTGTGGCTGGGTTACTAAGAGACAGCAGGAGCAGTCAGGGGCAGTCACAGGTGCCCGCCACTTAACAGTTGGGTGCTGGTCGATGGCTTCACGTGGAGACTTGCAGTTCTTGCTGCTGCTGTCTTTCTTGGTGATGGTACGCTATATTTTGTGACCTGCAAATCACCATATTGTGACACACACTGTGTATCTGTATATGAACATTATTCCTGTAACTCACAATTTCCAGATAAGAATCATGCAATTCTCTTTCTAATTGTGAGAGTATTATTTTAGTGAATTCCATGAAAAATTTAGCAGATTTGCCATTCATTTCCTTACCATGACATTTTATTTAACCTAACTACAAAATCTCAAAGAGTTTTCAAAAGATATTTTTGAAGTTCTTTTTTTTTGTACATCCCAAGTTGTAATTTATAGCTTAAAGCCACTGTTCTCAAAGCTTAAAATCTATTAGTCTAAATTCTTTCTTTTTTCTAACCTTTCTAAACATTCTATCATATTAGGATGATAAAGCCCATTATGGCCATTAAAATTCTGATGCAATTAAGTTTTATTCCACTAGAAGTGATAGGTACTTGATTCCTTCTTGGAATGGGATAATTTTCTACAGACCTGCAACTTTTACACCCTCATTAATTTGTGAGGCTGTTTGAGGAAATATGTTCCTGACGCTGAATGAGGTACATCTCCAACTCTGAGCAAACCATCGTGTTAATGCTGCTCAGGGTGTAACATCCATTTTACAAGCCCCTCACCATTGTCCCCAGGAGACTCCGTAAAAATGCGTCTGTGCTTTGTTTGTGGTCACTTAGATAATAGGAGAGCTCCCCCTACTGATTGGCACTGGGGAGTTATGGAGGAGGGGCTCATCTCAGGCCCCCGGCTCTTGACAGCCTCACCATCGCTCAGGCACAGGCCAAGATGAAAATCAAAAGGAAGCCTGTTTGACATTGGCTTTTGAAATACTTAAAAACATCAGCATTTGTCAAGTGGAAAGATTTTCATTTCAAAGTTCTAGCAGGTTATTATTATTCCAAGCAGTGGAGAGTTAAGAGAGGTTGAACAACTATAATAACGGTGGTATCTAAATGTGGGGAGTGATTAGGTTTTATTGTTTGTTTGTGTAAAACTGTATCACCTAGCTTTGTTTGGGGTTTGTTTAAGAAACGAAGACTAATTAGACCAAGCAAGTCATTTTGTTTTCTGAAAATTAATTAAGCTTTCCTGGCCTTCCCAGGTGACAGGGCCAGGCTCACATCCCACACAGTTCCTCTGGAGTTATGTAGGAGGCGAGCCTGTCTCACGCTGAACTGTCAGATCATTCCGTCATGGAAAGAATGGAGTTTAGTAATGTGGCGTTTGAAAGCTTGTTGAAGTTGTAAAATGTTGGATTCTATTTTTATTAAATCACTTAAACTTTCAACGTAGTGAGAAAGATTTACTTAACGTACATTTCACAAGGCATGCTGAATGTATATTTTTTGGAGAAGATGAAGCAAAGGGCATTTATATAACTGATGTCCTTGTCCTGAAGCAACAAAACAAATGAATGTGAACAATTGAATCCTGTTGTGCAGAAACATTAAAAATTCACATTTGTGGTGTTATGAAGAATCTCTAGCCATCTTCTTCCAATTATACAGATATCCTCTTTAGTATGTGGGAGAATGGCATAGAACCTATGTGGAGTTGTAGAGGCTGTCGAGAACTATGTGTTGTGGTGAGAACCTGGTATGGCAACCAAACCAAGCACCTAGGGAAGACTGAAGTGTGTCATTCACAAAGGTTGACTAGAGAATGTCTAGTGTATGGGAAGAAGGGTCAGTTTCAGCAACCTCGTTTTTGTATCTGAGCACTTTAGTAAACGGGGTTATGGGATATAGTTTGTCTACCATACAGTTCTCCCACTCACAGTGTGTATTTCAGTGCCTTTAGTATATTGACAGAGCTGTGTAACAACCGCCACATCTAAGTGTAGAACATTTTCCATCACTTCCGGAGAAACCTTGTACCCACTCTCTGTGCCTCACCTTCCCTCATCCCCTAACTGCAGCCACAGAAAAACCATTAGCCTATGTTGGTCTCTATGGACTTGCCTATTCTGTAGATTTCATAGAACTGCAATCGTAATACTTGATCTTCTGTGACTGGCTTCTTTTATGCCATGATGTTTCATCTTTCTTTCATCATATTCAAGCACTTCTTCTTCTTTTTAGTATTAGCAAATAGCATTCCCCTGTATGGGCATACCACATTTTAGTTGCCTACTTATCATTTGAGGACATTTGTGTTTTTACCAGGCTTTGGCTGCTATGAGTAACAGCTGCCGTGAATTTTCATGCATGAGTCTTGGTGTGGACATATGTTCTCATTAGCCTTCAGTAGTTACCTGGGCGTAGAGTTTCTGGGACATATGGTGTCTCCATATTTAACATTTTGACAAGCCGCCAAAATGTTTTCTGATGTGTTCTTACCATTGTGCGTCACCACCAGCAAGGTGGTTCCAATTTCTACATTTCTTTCCCAACATTTGCTATTGGGTGTCTTTTTTTGATTATAGCCATTGTAATTAATGTGTAGTGCTACCTTATTTTGGTTTCTCTTTGCAATTTCCCAGTGTGTAATGACACTGAATGCTTTTCTCATGTACTTTTTCTTCATTTGTCTATCTTGTTTGGACAAACGTCTATCCAAATCTTTGGCTGATTTTGTAGTCAGGTTATTCTTTCATTACTGTATTGTTTTCAAATTTTTAAAAAATTTTTAAAAAATATGCACCGGATACAAGTCCTCTATTGGATATATTAGTTACAATTATTTTTTCAATTCTGTGGATTGATGTTTCAATTATTTGATGGTATTATTTAATGCATAAAAAAATTTAAATTTGGATCAACAGTCTAAAAATTAATCAGTTTTGTTCTTTTTTTACTTGTGTTATTGATATCATATTTAAGGAATCATTGCCTGACCCAAAGTCCCCAACAAGTCACTTTTAAAGCTTATTAAGAATTGTGTGGTAGAGCTTTTACATTCAGCCTATGTTCCACTTTGAGTTTGTTTTTGTATATGTTGTGAGGTGGGGGGTCCAAAATAATCCATTGGCCTATGGGTATTCAGTTTGTCCCAGAATCGTTTATTGAAGGAATGTGTTTTTCCCATTGATAACTTTATGAGAAATCAATTGACTGTGAATGTAAAGATTTACTTCTGGACTTTCAATTTTATTCCATTGATCTATAGGACTCTCCTTGAGTCAGTACCACATTGTCCTGATTTTTGTAGCTTTGTAGTGGATTTTGAAAATGGAAAGTCTGAGTTTTCAAACATTGCCTGAGATTGAGAACATCTCAATAGAAAAAATTTCAAAATGGGAAAAAAAAAGAAGAAAAGATCAAATAGTATAATAGAATATTTAAGAACTGTGGGACGACTACAAAAGGTGTTGGTTACATAATGGGAATATCAGAAGGAGAACAAAGAGAAATGAACAGAAGATATATTCGAAACCATAACTGAGAAATTCCCTAATTCAATTACAGCTTCAAGAGACTCAGAAAACACAAAGCAAGGTAAATGTCGCCTATTACGTCTAGGTAAATCATATTGAAATTGAAGAAAATCAAAGATAAGGAATAAATTTTGAAAGACACTAGAGAATAAAACATCTAAGATAGAGGAACAAAGATAATATATTCAGCAGTACCCTAATATGAAATCAAAGACATTATAAGAAAGCAACAGGCCAGTATCTCTCATAAACATAAATGCAAAAAAATCACCAAAATATTATACACCATATTCAAATGGGATTTATCACAAGTATAGAAAGCTGGTTCAGCATTTGAAAACAAATTAATTTAATCCATCACATCAGTAGATTAAAAAATAAAACTCACATGGTCATGTCAATAGATTCTAACACCCTCAGCAAACACAGAAGGGAAGTTGCTCAACTTGATAAAAACGTCTATAAAATCTTAAAGAGAACTTCATATTAGTGGTTAGAAACTAGAAGCTTTCACCCTAAGATCAGGAACAAGGCAAAGATGTTTCTTCTCAATCTTCCTTTTTATCCGATAGTGGAAGTTAAGGCAATGTAATGAGATAAAAAAGGAAATGAAAACTATGTTGATTAGAATGGTAGAAGCAAAACTGTCCTTACTTGTAAATGAAATTATTGTTTTTGAGAAACTCCAAAGGCAACAACAAAAATCTTCTTGAAATTAATAATCAATTATAACAATGATAGCATTTTCCTGTTGCTAGCAATGAACAAGTGTAATTTGAAATTAAAAACAAAATATCATTTATATTAACAGCCCCCAAATTAAATATTAAACATAAATCTAATGAAATATTTGCAAGAACTACATAAAGAACAGTACACAACTCTGATGAAAGAAATCACAGAAAAATTAAAGAGAGAGATAGTCCATGTCCATGGATAGGAAGCTTCAATTCTGTCAAGATGGCAATTCTTGAGTAAATACAATCCTAATAAAAATCCCAGAAACTTAGTTTGTGTATGTCAGCAAACTGATTCTAAATTTATCTGAGACACAGAAGACCCAGAATAGTCAACATAATACTGAAGAAGAGCAAAGTTGGAGACACTTCCCTGTTTCAACATGTACTATAAAGTTCATAGCAGTCAACACAGTGTGTGTTGGTGACAGAATAGACACATCATTGGAGCAGATAAGCATAAATCTGTTGACAAACGAGAAACAACAATATAATGGAGAAAAGACCATCTCTGTAACAAGCAGTGCTAGAGCAACTTGATGATCACATTTAAAAAATGTGATCACATTTAAAACAAATACTAACTCACAGTAGGCCTACATTTAAAATGCAAAACTATGAAATTCCTGGAAGATACTATGTGAGAAAGCCTAGATGACCATGGGTTTGGTGATGACCTTTTAGATGCAACACCAAAGGGAGAATCTATGAAAGACATAATTAATAAGCTGAATTGCATTAGAGGTAAAGACTTCTGCGCTGTGAGGTAAATGGTCAGGAGGATGAGAATACAAGTCATAGAGTGGGAGAGAACATTTGCAAATGACTTATGTCATAAAGGACTGTACCCAATGTAGAACTCTCAAACTCTCAAGAACTCTCAAACTCAACAGTAAGGAGATGAATAATTCAGTCAAAAATGGGCAAACACGTCAGCAGACGCTCCCCACAGATGGCAAATGAGTGAGGAAGATGCTCCACACCATGTGGCACTGGGTAGCAGTGCAGTGACACAGCACTGGGGCTGCTTGGTTGGGTTTTTTGTGGTTCCATGCAAGTGTTAGGTATGCTTTCTCTGTGTCCTGGAAGAATGACATTGCAATTTTGATATAAATTGTCTAGAATCTGTAGATTTCTCTGAGTCATATGGAAATTTTAACCGTATTAAGTTTTTCAACTCATGAACACAAACTGTGTTTCCATGTATTTATGTCGTCTGTGATTTTTCATCAATGTTTTATAAAGGCTTTCAGTAGACAGATCTTTTATGTCCTTAGTTCAATTTACTTCCAGATATTTTTCACACTATTGTAAATGAGATTATTTTCCTGATTTCTTCTTCAGATAGTTAGTTGTTAGTGTCTAGAAATGCTAGTGAACTTTGTAACTTGGCTCTGTATTCTGTAATTTCACAGAATTCCTTTATCAGTGCTAACGGCTTTGGGGCCGCGTATTTAGGACTTTCTGTACATAAGATCACATCATCAGGAAATAGATACCACATGAAAAAAACAGTATCATTTCTTTGTTTCCTGTTTGGATGTCTTTCATTTCTTTTTCTTTCCTAATCGCTCTGATAAAGTTGAAAAGAAGTAAGCAGGGTGTGCATCCTTGTCTTGTTTCTGATCTTAGAGGAAAAGGTTTCAACTTTTCACCCCTGAGTGTAATGTTAGCTGAGGCTTGGCATTAACCTTATGGCCATCAGGTAGAGAAACCAAACAAAACAGAAACACAGTTTATAATTTGAAACAAACTACAATGACAAAAGCATACCACCACTCACGTTCTAGAATGGCCCAGATCCAAAACGTACCACCAACTGCTCTGAGCATGTGGAGCAACAGGATTTCTCCTTCATTGCTGGCGGGAATGCCAGCAGTGCACCCATCTAGAAGGTGGTCTAGAGTTCCTTAAACAACTGAACTCTCTCTCATGATGTCACCCAGGAGTTCTCCTCCCTGGTCTTTACCCAAAGGATCTGAAAACATGTCCACACAAAAGCCTGCATAGGAATGTTTATAGACACTTTACTCATAGTCACACAGAGTTGGAAGCAACCAAGATGTCCTTCAGTAGGTGAGTGAATAAGCAAACGTGGTACATGGAGACAGTGGACTGTGAACCAGCCCTAGAAAGACACGAGCTAGCCAGCCATGAAGAGACACGCGGGAACTCAGTGAGAGCAGCCAGTCTAAGACCTCAGATGGGGTGGGGCTCCATCTATGTGACATTCTGGAAGGCAGACATTTGGAGACAGCAGAGGATCCTGATCAGTGGTTGCCAAGGGCTGGGAAGGGAGGGAGGATATTTAGGGCCATGAAACCAGCCTGTATGATTCTACAGCGGTGGGGATGAGTCAGTACATATGTTTGTCCAAATCCATAACAAGAGCGAATCCTGTTTTAATCCGTGGACTTTGGGTGATAACGATGTGTCGGCGTTAAACTCATTTATGGTGATAAACGTGGTCCTGCAGCGTGGGACGTGGGTTGTGGGGCAGGGAGAGGGTGTCAATGGGAAATCTGCATACTTTCTACTCAGTTTTGCTGGGAACCTAAGACTGCTCTAGGAAATAAGGTCTATGAAGATACTTTAAAACTTTTGTGGAAAATGGAACTGCAAGACAAGTTTATTTTGATGCAAAAATATTTTGAAATTTATTCATACTTAAGGTCTTCGGAAAATTCATGAAAAGTGCATACTATGAAACAATATGCATGGCTCTCAAAATATTTTGTACCAAAATAAATTTATCTTTTAATTCTGTTCTAGATGAACTTTTGGAAGTACTTCTGTATTAAAAGGAACTAAAGGAAAAAATGAATGATACTTGAGAAATACGGTCCTGCATGTGAAGTGCCTAGAACTGTGGTAGCATGTGGTAAGAACCCTGCAAGTGCCAGTAATTACTATGACGTCAGTCTCCCCTTGGGATTCCGATGAAGTTGGGAGTTGGTTCCACCCTTGCTGGCTGTCCATTTCCCCATGAGCCTAGACAGAGGGAGTCTGAAAGAAGTTGAGATGTAGTCTGGTCTCATAGGGATAAACCCACCCCTCTTCCCACATGAGTATTTTCCCTCTGTATCCTTTCTCATAATACATCACCATAGACATATTTTTTTTCTGTTATCTCTCCTACTTAATCAAGCATTCCCCCAGATTCAGCCCACTGGAAATCACTCCTATCAGAATTAATGACAATATATTTTAGCCATTTGAATGAGTTCACATTTTTGTGAGTTTTTTTTTTCCTTTTTGTCTGGGGATATTAAAACCCTTATTAGCTATTCAATGGTGGACGAAAGGATCAGAAATTAATTTGCATTAATAAGAACCCTGTGACAGAGTTTGGGCAGGGGTTGTTGACAACATGTATGTGGAATAGCAACACAGAAGGGATGATATGTGAATTTATTTCTGCTCCTGTCATTATTGACATTGATGTCACAGACATGTTGCTGAACATCTCCTCTTCTGCAGCTGACGGTGATTTCTGAGTAGCTCACAAGGATATCAGAGCTGCCTGTGAGTCTTGGGTAGCTTACAGACTTGGGGTTCCAGCTCAGCCTCTTCTGACATGGCACAGACACACAGTAGAAAAAGGGGCCAAGCTAGCTCATCTATAAGGAGCACTTAATTTACGCACGGTCGAACTGTAAAACCAGCTTAACATACCACCACCACCACCACCAGGAAAAATAGCAGATGCTAACTAAAAAAAATTTACTGCATGGACCAGACATCGCCTTCCATGTGTGACGTTATTCAAGTCTCACCATGTCTTTTTAGGAACGTACTAACACATACATGGAAGATACATGCAGTGACAGCTTGACCAAATTCACTCCCCGGCGAATGAATCAAGATAAGGTCTGGGGTGCTCTGGAGTCTGAAGCTTCACCACACTACTCCACTGCAGATGGACAGCAGCTGGGGGACTGGGCTCATGGGAATGATAGAATGTCCGTGGGCTGAAACCTAGGAATTAAGGGACACGCCCTGAGCTGAGAGAGGCTCTTAACAATGGGAGTCCAGAGCCAGGGCAGAGTGACTGGCACCCACGGTGGGCTCGGTGAGCGCCCAGGGGCTGTGAGCCCCAACCCCTTGGGGGAAGGATGCTGCCGTCCACGTCTCACTCGCAGAGGTCTGTGTCTGGGCAAGATCCCGTCTGGCGGTGCCCCGGCTGCGCCCAGGGACGCAGGCACCCCTGCCGGAGTTGGTACCTGGCACGGTGATAGACCTTTGGTGGCTGGGTGACTGATATGTTCTTTTGTTAAAATGGAAGTTATTGATTTTCACTCTGACGAGCCCCCCACAGCCTTTCCCCTTCAGCGTTTCTGTCATGTAGCTGTTAGATGCCATCGCTTCTGCGGGACATTTAAACGAACCTTTTAATTTGTTTTCCATGACCCCTTTGAAGTACCCATGTATGTAAACACACATGCAGGACACTTTGAGGTAGCAACACAGAGACATGTAAGCCCTGTCTGCTTCACAACCTGCTGCTGCTCTCAGCTCCCTCTGTGTGGCGTGAGCTTGGTGCACACCTCCGACCCTCAGGAGGACACGGTCTGTAGCGCCCTCGGTCCCTCCCTCTTTATTTGCCATTAGATTTGTGACAGAACTGTTTGCATGTGCGTGTGTTTGCTCAGTCTCCAGGAAGCCTGTCAGAATTCTGGTTTGCTAGTGCTACCCTCTCTTCTGTGTCTTATTTTGGAGTTGTGGGATGTGGGGTGGGAGGGGACAAAAGTGCACAAACTGGCCTTGCAGTTTTGATCCAGACGGGGCACAGCCATTTTTGCCTCCTTACCCATTTCTTGTTCTTTTCAGTTAGTTACTAAAAAGGAGTTGCTGGGACAAACGGGCCTTCAAAGGTGTTTAAATCAGACTGCTCAGGGCCGGCGTTGTGGCATAGCAGGTAAAGTTACCATGTGTGAAACCAGCATCCCAAATGGGCGCCAGTTCGTGTCCTGGCTGCTCCACTTCTGAACCAGCTCCCTGCTAGTGGCCTGGGAAAAGCAGAAGACAGCCCAGCTGTTTGGGCTCCTGCCACCCACCTGGGAGGCCTAAATGGGGCTCCTTGCCTAGCACTGGCTGGTGCAGCCATCTGGGGAGTGGGCCAGCAGATGGAGGAGGGCCAGCCATTGGAAGGTATTGCTGTCTCTGTCTCTCCCTCTCTCTCTGTAACTCTTTCAAAATAAATAAATAAAGCTCTAAAAAAATCAGACTGCTAAAATGCTCCCCACGAGAGTTATAGCAATGCCTCAGTATATGATGTATTTTTTACACATTCCCATCAACACTGTATGTTCTTCTAAATGGCGTTTTAGTCAATCTATTACACAAATAACATTACCTACATTTATTTCATTATTTGTTTGACATACTGCATTTCACGTTTTAAAAAACAATTTCTACAGTTTTTATATACTTTGCACTTCAAAAATTGTGGTATAACTGGACTAAAATATGTTTTAATTGTTACAAAATGTTTTCTAAGATTGAAGTTCATGTTTATTTTCCTTTGATGGATGAGTTTCTCATTAACTCATTTAAAGTAGTTACTGGTCTCCTGGCTAGGGAGCAGGATGCTAAGGAGCTCCCCGAAGCCCCACCCTCGGTGCCCATGCCTGTATAATCCCCAGCCTGGGGGTGGGGGTGGGACCCGTGAGGGCTATGGGAGTTCATTCTCATCAACAGGTTGTGTGTCATGGCAAAGAGAAGGACGTCTGTATGGAGGGTTCCAGTCAGTGGATTATTCCTTACAATGTGGGTTCCTGTGTGTCCCAAGAGAGATTGCATCTTTTCTTAAAGATTTATTTTTTATTTAACTGAAAGGCGGTTATATAGAGAGAAGGATAAACAGAGAGGGAGAGAGAAAGAAAGAGATCTTCCATCCATCCGCTGGTTCACTCCCCAAATAGCCAGAAGGGCCGGGGCTGGGCTAGGACAGAGCCAGGAACTTCTTCCAGGTCTCCCACGAGGGTGCAAGGGGCCTAAGCATTTCAGCTATTTCCCACTGCTTTCCCAGGCACATTAGTAGGGAACGGGATCAGACGTGGAGCAGCCAGGACTCGAACCAGCACCGGAGGCGATGCCAGCGCCACAGGCAGAAGCTTAACCTGCTACACCACAGTGCCAGCCCCTAGAGAGATTCTCAGCTGATCTGGGGAAGCAAATGGCCAGAGTCTGAATTCGCACAGGAGGGATCATGTTGCAAGGACCTGAGTGAGACCCCTAGGAAGTAAGCAAATGGGCCCCTGCGTCTCACACCACAGTGGGTGCATCTAGCCTGCCCCCTGAGGGACTTCAAAGTGGGTCCTAGTTCAACTTCAAGGTGCAGGTGCAGCCGCCCACCCCTGGATCTCCATGTGGAGAGATTCAGAGCACAGGACCTGCGTGGAAGGCACTGAATTTACAGCCAGCAGGAACTGTGAGATCGCGCACTGTGTTCTGAAGGCACTGGATTCGCAGTCACTTGTCAGGCAGCAGTGGGTGACAACAAGTCCTCTGTGCCACAGGTTGCGCTAATGGCACCTGCTGGCTTCACATGGGATGCGTCTTACCTGTCTTTGCCTTCACGGCTTCTGGCTTTGATGCTGAAAAAGGCTTCCTCCTCATCCCAAACCTTTAAGATTTACCCCACATGCCTGCATGTTTACATGGGTCTGTAAAAATTCACCTGGAACTCATTTTCCTTGAAGGTCGAGAATGTTTACCCTTGTTTGCTTTATGATTAGCCTGTGGTCAGGAGAAAAATTTTAAAGAAACTGCATCCTCCCCATTGATTTGGCTGATATCTGGATTTAGAAATATAGCCACTTGGGGGCCAGCGCTGTGGCGCAGTAGGTTAATCCTCCACCTGCGGCTCCCGCAGGCATCCCATATGGACGCCGATTCTGGTCCCGGCTGCTCCCCTTCCCATCTGGCTCTCTGCTGTGGCCTGGGGAAGCAGTGGAAGATGGCCCAAGTGGGAGACCCGGGGGAGGCTCCTGGCTCCTGGCTTCAGATCGGCAACGCAGCTTCGGCCGTAGCGGCCATTTGGGGAGTGAACCAGCGGACGGAAGACTTTTCTCTCTGTCTCTCCCTCTCACTTCTCTAACTCTACCTCTCAAATAAATAAATAAATCTTAAAAAAAAAAAAGGAAAAGAATATAGCCACTCCACCTAGGAGACAACCAACAGAAAAACAGACTGATGTTACCTTCTGTGTTTGACGTCTTACCTCGTTGTCCACATAAAAATATATTCAAGGGGCCAGCCCTGTGGTATAGTGGGTTAACCACCGCCTGCAGTGCTGGCATCTCATATGGGTGCTGGTTCAAGACCCAGCTGCTGCATTTCCAATCCAGATCTTGTTAATGTGCCTGGGAAAGCAGCAGAAGATGGCCCAATGCTTGGGCTCCTGTGTACATGTGGGAGACCTAGATGAAGCTCCTGGTTCCTGGCTTCTGTCTGGCCCAGCCCTGACCATTGATGGCCATTTGAGGGAGTAAACCAATAGATGGAAGACTTCTCTCTCTGCCTTTTCCTCTCCCTCTCTGTAACTCTTCCTTTCAAATAAATAAATAAATCTTCAAAAATAAATTTGAGATTGGCTTGCATAAACCAATGCATTAAAGTAAAACACCTTAACAAGACATAGGTTAAAGGAATTTCAACAGCGTAGTTACTTACCTTCTTTAAGGAAGAAGTATTTCTTTGAATCAGTGTCAAATGTGATGTACTTGAAACCAAATGGATCCTTTTCCATAAGGTCTTTGAAGATAAAGACCGCGTGTGAATGGCGTATTTGCTCAGTGGTTCCTGAGCTACTGAATTATTGTAGCTGTGAAAATACTGCTATAGATTGCACACAGCTGGGTGTCCCGCATTTTCTCTGCTAATCATTGGTAGTGGAACAATCAATCTGGAATTCGATCATTAAAGAATACACAGATTTCTAAAATTAAATTCAGAATCCTCATGTAAAACGTTTGGTGGATCTATTTCCAATAAAGTAGCCCCGATGGTGTTCATCTTGATGATGAGCAGAACTCGATGTTACCTGGCCTTTCAAGCTTGCCTGTCCACTTTCAGCAGCTGTAACTCTGCCACCTTATCATTCTCTGTACTGCCAGCCAGTCTGTCCATCCATCCTTCCATCCATCTGTCCATCCATCCATCCGTCCGTCCATCCATCCATCCGTCCGTCCATCCGTCCATCCATCCATCCGCCTGTCCATCCGTCCATCCATCCGTCCATCCATCCATCCATCCGTCCATCCATCCGTCCGTCCATCCATCCATCCATCCATCCATCCATCCATCTGTCCATCCGTCCATCCATCCATCCGTCCATAAATCCATCCATCCGTCCATCCATCCGTCCGTCCATCCATCTGTCCGTCCATCCGTCCGTCCACCCATACATCCGTCCATCCATCCATCCGTCCATCCATCCGTCCATCCATCCATCCGTCCATCCATCCATCCGTCCATCCATACATCCGTCCATCCATCCATCTGTCCATCCATCCGTCCATCCGTCCGTCCATCCGTCCATCCATCCATCCACCTGTCCATCCATCCATCCATCCGTCCATCCGTCCATCCATCCGTCCATCCATCCGTCCATCCATCCGTCCATCCGTCCGTCCATCCATCCGTCTGTCCATCCATCCGTCCGTCCATCCGTCTGTCCATCCATCCGTCCGTCCATCCGTCCGTCCATCCATCTGTCCGTCCATCCATCCGTCTGTCCATCCATCCGTCCGTCCATCCGTCCGTCCATCCATCTGTCCGTCCATCCATCCGTCCGTCCATCCGCCCGTCCATCCATCCATCCATCCATCCCTCCATTTAATCGAACTTTGACTGCACTATTAGCTTTTTGGGGGGGGGTGTGAGGGATTCTTCAGAATATTATTTTGGATGCTTAGAATCATGAAATCTTAAAATGTGCATTCTGTAAGCAAAATCAGTATGCTGAATCTTATATTCTGAAGAAAGATTCAGAAAAATGACTCAGAAATAAACATTTTCAAACCAAATATTAAAAATATCAGCTAAATGTGTTTAATGTCTACTTCCATATCACATTCAGTTGTGTTTTCATTAGGCACTGCTCTCAGTTTCTACTCAATTTTTAATCATCTTTATAGAGCTGGTGTGAGTTGAAGGGTGTTCATTGGGAAACATATACCAAAATATAGGAGGATGGATTCATTATTTCCAGAATTTTTTGCAGCTAATGTTGATGGAATAGGGATGCTATGGGAGCAGTAGCTAGTGGAATGAAAAGTGATCTGTTTATGGGCATCTTAGAAGAACTTATTTTTCATTTCCTTTTTTATTTACACCAGATGAATCAGTATAGTATTTATGGGGAAATTGGGGCAAGGGACAGGGTCAGTAATATCGTCTATTACCTTTTCTCTTGAGCACAAAGATTCTTATGTAGACTGGCATTTTCCAGAGTATTATTGCTCTAGAATGTTAGTCCCAAAAATAAATCTGGTGATTGAAAACACACATTATATAATAAGCATATTTAGGTTCGCTAAAGTCAGCATTTCTCAAGTCTGTCTGACCAGAGATCCTATTTTTTTCAATACTTCTGCTAAATCCCATGGAGCTAGTGTTCTGTGGAAGCAGCAGACACATGCAAGACCAAGATTCTGTCCCCGATACCGGATGGCTTCTGGTGCGTGCCCGGCCCAGGCAGACACGTCTGCGTCTCCCACAGGAGCCTGGAGTCGTGCTGTACGTTCTGCTTAGGAAATAGCTTCCTGTAGAGCCGTCTTCTGAGCCTTGCCTACGAATGTCTTCACACTTGCAAAGTTGTCCTTTGACACAGCAACGTGAGTGCCTCCCGTGCACCCCACTGGGGAGGGAAGGACCCCCACCCTGCATAGTTTGAGACGCTGAACACATGACACCCAGGGCCAGAGGGATGGCATCAAACAGAGGTCACTACCCCAGAAGAGGAGCCCACAGCCCTGCAGGGCCCCAGTGGGGACCCTCAACAGCAGAGAGCACCGGCCAGGCCGAGGGGTAGGCTTGGTGGTGGTGACAGGTGAGGAGGCCCTGGCTCCCTGGGGGATGGGGTCAGCCTATGGGCAGATGTGCACTGGCAGGCAGGTGAGACCATTAGTGGGCGTCGGCACGAGTGCAGCTGGTTCAGCTGATGGGGAATTCCCTGGGTAGGGGGTCCTTTTGGCTGTGTGTGGATCGTATCTGCAGGGAGCAGGGGAGCTCACAGGTAAGCTTTGGGGCAGTGCAGGGCTCACCCGCGTCTACCATGGGAGCCGTTAGGCCTCCCGATGCTGCCGGGCCGGGACCCTGGAGGCAGGGCCTGCGGTGAGTTTGCTGGGGCGGGGCAAGGCCGTGCTCTTCTTCTCTTCCTCCGGGGTAGAATGGCCCTCACCCCCCACCTCAGCGTCTCTCCCGACCAGATGGCCGCGTGGACGCTCCTGGTATTCAGACTCGGCCAGATCCGTATGCAGTAGGCGCTCTGGCTCCCCTGGTGCGGCTCCTGCGATCCCGCCTGATGGGGCTATTATGCGTGATTCATTACGTGCCATTGATCTTCGGAATTTTGATTAATGACAGGGAAACCTGAAAAGTTCAGAGTTTGGCGTTGGTTCAAATGAGCACCCGGAAGTTCAAATGCTTAATTCAAACTGTCTAAGTCTTTTGGATAAGCAAATGTGGTTATGCAAAATTAGCCTGAAAAATCTCCTGGAAGCAGCTCCTGTCTTGGAAATTTCTGGTATTTCCTGCTTCTGCTTAGACCACGGGCCATAAATACTGCAAAGACATTCTTTCTTTCTTTCATTTGTTCTGCTCATTTAATTCTGGCTAGAGCCCAGGTTTCTAGGTTTTTGGGGACAGGTAGCAAATCATGGTGGGAAAGTTCAGGGTGGCATTGTGTGACTGTCATGTTTCCACCAGATGTGCAGGCGCTCGTATGCACCTGGGCACACAGAGCCAGACAGGCACATCAGCTCCCAGGGTTCAGAGTAAAGAGTTATCTATTTATCCCTGGCAAACCGACTTCAGTTTTAGATCTGTGAGAATGTGCTGATACTGTGTGAATGCGCAGATGTCAGCTGGACAAAGCAGGGAGTTGATAAATGACAGTGGGAGAAATTCCCTCCACAACCTGCGTTGACTCTTCTCAGCGCTCACTTCTTGTTTCAGCTGGGTGGGCCTGGGGGACAGACTGTCTGAGAGGTGAGTTCCAAAGGTCAACAGAGATGCTCACCCTCAGGTCTGGGGGCTGAGGGGGTGGGGGAGAGATGTTCCAGAAGAAAGGCTCTTGAGTGAGAACATTCCAGAGCCTCGTCTACTCCAACCCCTCCTGGTATACCCTCTTTAAAGTCAAACCCAGGTTTCACCAGCCAGGACACCCTGGCTCGTCTGGGGAGCAGAGTGCAGCACATTGAGCACTGTAGGACGCGCCGGACTTGGCGTGGACGCGGGACTCCACAGGGCTCCTCCGGCATTTGATGCACTGCATGGTTATTTGCAGTCCGTGACCTACTTCAATTCCTCTGAGACCAAACTGTAGTAAATAATGTGTCCATTATGATAAGGAATTCTACTTGGATTTGGGTTATCCTGAAAATATTTGTAAAATAAATTCACATTTCTGACCTGGGGTGTATGCATGTGTTTCTTGTACCCTGTAAATCCTAGAAAACATTAAAACAAGCATTGGACATAAAACCCTGCAACTCAGAATTCTGGTAGCGTCTTCACTCGCTCTCCACTCCTGAGTGTACAGCTCATCTGGACATCAATGATGGTGGGTTCACTCTCGCAGGTAGCACAGGAGGACCAGGAGCAACTCAGGTTTCCTCAAGTCACACAACCTCAGTTTTGAGTCAAACCAAACCCAATCTCCAGCTTCTGAGGAGTAAAAACTGAGATTTCACTAGAGCCACAAACATGGTCATGGCGTTTATAGTGTGACTGCACTGTGCCCATATGGTTGCTCAACATTTTATAAAGATTTATGTATCTGAGAGGCAGAAAGGCAGAGTTACAGAGAGAGGGAGAGGCAGAGAGAGAGATCCGCCATCCTCTGGTTCACCCCGTGAATGACCACAACAGCCAGTGCTGAGCCAGGCTGAAGCCAGGAGCCAGGAGCTTCCTGCGGGCCTCCCACGTGGGTGCAGGGACCCAAGCACTTGGGCCATCCTTCCCTGCTTTCCTAGGTGCATTAGCAGGGAGTAGGATTGGAAGGTGAGCAACTAGGACTCGAACTGGCAGCTGTATGGGAGGCTGGCACCACAGACAGTGGCTCTACCCACTGTACCACAGTGCTGGTCCCAGAGTTCAAATTTTTAAACAAACAGAAACATATAATGGCTTTGAACTTTGGCCACAAATTTTCTTAGAAGAGAATATACAAATTTATCAATCCACAGCCAATTAGTAAATCCTAAATGAATCTAGATAGTTATTATGGAAAATCAATAGAAACTTTTGCTATTTTGATTTTTAAAAATAATTTTAATTTTTTGCAATTAGAAGTTAATATTTAAGGATCATATATTTACAGTTTATTAATATTATAACAATCTGAGGACAGCACTGTGGCGTAGCAGGTAAAGCTGCTATCTGTAGTGCCGGCATCCCATATGGGTGTCGGTTCAAGTCCTGGCTGCTCCACTTCCAATCCAGCTCTGTGCTATGGCCTGGGAAAGCAGTAGAAAATGGTCCAAGTCCTTGGGCCCCTGCACCCACGTGAGAGACCCAGAAGAAGCTCCTGGCTTCTGGCTTCGGATTGGCTCAGCTCTGGCCATTGCGGCCATCTGGGGAGTGAACCAGCAGATAGAAGACCTCTCTCTCTCTCTCTCTCTCTCTCTCTCTGCCTCTGCCTCTGCCTCTCTTTCTCTCTCTTTTTAAAAGATTTAATATTTATTTATTTGCAAATCGGAGTTACACACAGAGAGAAGGAGAGGCAGAGAGAGAGAGGTCTTCCATCCAATGGTTTACTCCTCAATTGGCTGCAACAGCCGGAGCTGTGCTGATCTGAAGCCAGGAGCCAGGAGCTTCCTCTGGGTCTCCCATGTGGGTGCAGGGACCCAAGGACTTGGGCCATTTTCTACTGCTTTTCCAGGCCATAGCAGAGAGCTGGATCAAAAGTGGAACAGCCGGGACTGAAACCGGCACCCATATGGGATGCCGGCACTGAAGGCTGCGACTTTACCCACAATGCCACAGCACCAGCCCCTGCCTTTCAAATAAATAAATAAATCTTTAAAAAATACATTAACAATCTGGTTTTTCTTCTTCAGTGTTTTATCATTTTATGTGGAAGTATAATCTTTTTAAATATCATGCTTAGAAAATGAATACACTTGCAAACACAAAAATAGGGAATTTTGTGCCATACATTCTGTGAAGATTGTTCTGTCATCTGGGTAGCATATTTGATTAATTTATTAGACTTTCACAGTTTCTTTTTTTTTTCTGAATTCTTGCTATGGTGGAATTTATGTAAGTAAATGGATTCTTACTGGGTTGACATTTAGCCTTATTTTACACAAAATCGACCCTATCCGGGTGTGACTATGGAATATTAATGGTAAACATGGACGTCTTCTAATGTTCTTGTCCCTCCTTCTGGGGATGAATCACTGACTTGGAGGAAACACGACCCTCCTGGTTTTCTTTGGACCCTAGTCACCTGCAAGTCGCCCTCAGGATAGCGCCCGTAGGTCTGTGCAGGTCACCCCCAGGTGGCCAAGGCAGCTTGTTTTGTGTTGCACAGGGGCAGGGATCTCTCCCCAGCCGGTGCCCTTGGGCACTGACTCGCATGCCCACAGCTTTCAGGGTAAGTGGTAACACAGGAAAATGACCCTCTGGTTGGAGGAGACATGGCCACATGCCAGCAAGCTTTCTGACATGGAAAATATGGCCTCTCTGATGCAGCGTTCAGAGTAAGATTAAGAAGGCAGGGAATGGGGTCTGAGATGTCAGCTACACCCATGTCTCCAAACTCTTTCTGGAAACATCAAGGCTTTAAAAATCCAGGCTTTAATTCTGCCACTGAAAAGCCACTTCCCATCCCAGGCGTGTGAAGATGTCACGGATTACGTTTGAAGAAGGCAGATGAAATAAAGAGGACAAAGACGACCTCTTTCCTAACGGGTGAAGTCAAGTGAAGAGAGCCCATAGAATTTCCACAGAGAGGGAGTAATTTTATTTTCACAAATGAGATGACTGTTTTCCAAGATGGTGTCACATATACCACGCCTGCACGAGTCAGGTGATCTCCCTGGCCGAGTTCAGAGCAGCTTCCGTGGGGCGGCATCTCATTGAGAGACCCGAGGTTTGGTGTTCCGGTGTTTTCGCATCGTAGAAGCCAGAGTAGGGTCAGTATTCTTGACTTTGCTGATTCAGTAACAAGTTTTTGGTGAACCTTGAGTCCTTTAAGGAGATGTAAGTGGCACGGATGGGACAGCTCGGAAGTCAGGTTCAAGAGCTGCTGCTGAGCACAGGAGAGCCGTCATTCCCCAGATACTTCCTAGTCGAAGAAGCAAGAACAGGTTCTGTGAGGCCAGATGAAGGGTAGACCAGATGACCCCAGTTCCTTCCCACCACAGGGTCTGGAGAGAGCTCAGTGGAAGACACTTCGAGTAGCAGACAGGTGCGAGGGGCGGGGTCTCCCTCCTCCTCCTCCTCCTCCTCCTCCTCCTCCTCCTCTTCCTCCTCCTTCTCCTCCTCCTCCCCTCCCCTCCCCTCCTGCTCTTCTTTCTTCTCTCACCCCTTCCACTCCTGGCCTAATGGTCCATTAAATTTAAGTCTACTGTGACACACACAGTCAGTGGTAAAATTTTAACCCTGCCTGTAATTCCAACACTTCCAAACTTTGTTTAATTACAGATTCTGGGTTGAAGTGAGTTTAGATTAAGATCCATAGGAGGTGTATGGGCAATACCTCTAAACCCTATGATACCCTAAAACTCTCTATGCAGTGTTTTCTCTGATGATATAAGTGCAGATGCTTTCCCCTAATAAAAAACTTACTTATTCCTCTTCGTAAATTAACTGCTTTGTTTTCCCCAAAATAAGGTAGAAATGAACACCCCCCCCCCCCCAGTCTGCAGTGAAGCAGTCACCAGACAGTTCAGTCTCTGAGCACAGCCGATCACCCTTGGCTATCTTCTGTAGCTCCAAGAATTTGACCCGTGCCGTGCGTTTCTTATCTGACATTAGTCACATCTACCCTCACACAATGAGTCTGTTCCATGTCATTTAGCATTAAAAAGTTGAGACCTTAGAAGAAGGAGTTTTCTTGATTTGGCCCCCTCATCTTCGCATGTTCTCCCCGAACCTCTCCTCTCTGTAAACGAATATTTGGAAGTTTCTTTTTCCAGCATCAGTGAACTCTGTCATGCTGTGATTGCATAGGAGTTAATACACCGAAACCTTGAAACAAAATATCACTTCCGGTACCTGCTGAACGGCACTCAGATGCGGTTAAAAACCAAAGACTTCTGTTTTCCTATTACTGAGAGAATGAAACAGCACAGAGTAGATTCCATTGGCTAGAAACCCCCGGATATGATTACACATCATCACTTTAAGTCTTTGCTATATTCTGCTATTAAACTTGATATATAAGGAATGCAAAATATAAAATGCAGCCTGGGCTGAAGAAAAAGATCATGTGGGTCTTATCCTTGCACCAAAGAAGAGGCCCCTCCCAGCTGATGTCTCCTAATATCTCATGGAGAGGTGCTCCTTAATGTACCTACGGATGCGTGTTAATGCACCATGGCCTTGGCTAGAGAGCACTTGGGGAAGGGAGGATGACAGTGTTTTGGAGTCTCACAACTTAGTAAAATGAATACATGCCTAAATTTTTTTTAGAGACTGGGATGATAATGGTGATAATGTGTTTTTAAAATGGCATATATATTGTATATATATTTATATTTTTATTTATTGTCATCTATTTGAAATGCAGAGAGAGGGAGGGAGAGAGAGAGAGAGAGAGAGGAGATCCTCCATCCATTGTTCACGCACTAATTGCCTGCAAACAACTAAGGTTGTTCCAGGTTGACCAGGAGCCTAGAACTCCATCTGGGTGTCAGGGACCTGAGTACCTGGGCCGACACCTGCTGCCTCCCAGGGTTTTCATTAGCAGAAAGCTGGCCTGGAAGATGAAGCAGGACTCCAACTCAGGAAGTCCAGTGTGGGATGTGGGTGTCCCAAGCGGCTAATTTTAATAGGAACTAAAGTGACCTATAGGTTCAGTTTGGCAATAAAACTTCAACAAAAGATATTATTAGAAATATCATGCAATTTTCTGGTTTCTGCAAACATACAGCGCTCTCTGGGGATGATGGCTGCTCTGGACAAGCCCCTTGGCTCATCTGAGCTGCTGATGTGCCCTTTGGCGCCCACTGAAAAAACCTTCTTAACTGAATCAGGAAATCTCAGAGTTGGAAAGGATCACAGAAGCCACTGGTCCACCCAGCTCAGGGCCAAATCCACACAGGAAATTGCCAAGTTCAGACAAAGCAGCTGAGATTGTTTATACATTATAATTATCTGAATTAATAGGTTATAAAAAGAACTAATAAGACATAAATACTTCCTTCAGGTCTACTCCCTTCCTAACAGTAAAGCTTCAATGGTTGTAAATTTTCTGAAAACATAAATTATGTGACCAATGTGAGTTTGAGTGGCATGACTGATTGATGGCACCTGCTGATTTAGAGCGTTCCTGCCTTGCTCAGTTGGTCCATCTGGCTCTTTCTCAAATTCAAAGTTTTATCCTTACTTTTGTCTGTGTGAGCTACTTTATTCCTGGAAAATTAAATATAACATTTTAATCAAAAAAGAAAGAAAAATAATATCGTGTGATTTCTATACAAATATAGGAGAAAAGAAGGAAACACAATATTCTTCTGTGAGAGTCAATGCTGAGGTAAAAGGGAACTCCTGGCATCAATGCTAAGATGAAGAGAGAAGACTATTAGAAATAAAAACCTTAAGAAATCAGTATGGTCGCCAATATTGAAGAAATAATGAAGTTTTAGCAAGGAGTTGGAAAAAAACTGAGGATTCTAAATAAAAATTTGTTTTGTTAAACTAAGATTAAGAAGCAGAGTGTGGACATTCACCACTTTTCTCAGTCTTTCAAACACCAAATTTCACATGACTATTCACTTGCCTAAGTGCAATATTAAATTATATTCCATCTTAAATTCATTTCTGTGTGTACTTGTGCACTTCCTGGGAAAAACGTGCTATTGCAAGAGTTGAACTAAGTGACTCATTTAGTGGATTTGGAAGGGAGGCGTATGAAGTAGTTGTGACCTAAAAAGCAAATGGAAATCTGCCCTGGCTGGTGCGGTCTCTTCCTTTGGAAATGCCTTTCTGAGTGTGGCTGTAGTGACTCAGAAAAGATGCACAAGGTCATATTTAGGATTTGTAGCTGCAGATCCCTAAAATACCGATCTGAAGTTTTGAATTAATATGAGAAATGAAGACATTTTTATCCAAATTATTTGGCTGCCAAATTATTTGGGTAAAAAACAAAACAAACAAAACAAAAAGCCTAATGTTAAGTTTCCTTAGGCAGGGGAATGGGAAAAAAAGTCTACATTTGCATTTCTTTGTGAAAAGTTGATGCAAGTCGTTCTGGAATGGAGAAGAATAAGGAGTTAAAGTTGAGAACGTGCTTACGTGATGTTCATACGTGTTCATACGTGCCACACACCTTCACTTTCTCATAAATGGATTGACGGTTCTGACCCCTTCACAGACTGCAGGTGTGTCTGCCGGGGCGCTTCGTGCCTAATGATGCTGGTGTCCACTCTGCACAAGAAGATGCTGGCTGGAGTCGGGGCTACGTCTGATCTCAGGTCCAGGGGCTGGGAGCAGCCGTGCTGCCCACGTGGTCAAGTCAGCACGGCCATCTGCCAATTTTGGTTAGCAGATTTTGGTCACTGACATCTCTAGAAAAGGTACTGTCAGAGTTTAAATCCAAAATACTTCCTCCCTGATAAAGGGGGGAGGAGGAGAGGGAGAAGAAAGAGAGGAAGCAGGGGCGGAAGTCTTCCTGGATGACGTAAAACGCTGCAGTAGTCCACCCTTATCCAGGGGCCATGTGTTTCGAGACCTCCCGTGCCTGTCTGCAGTCACAGGTAATTCGGAAGCTGATACACTATACTAATGATGGAGATGGTTGCTAAGCAACTAATGGGTGTGTAGTGGATACACTGGACGAAGGAATGAGGCACGCACGTCCAGGGCAGGATGGAGCACATAGCACGAGATTGAGTCATACTACTCAAAACTGCACAATTCAAAAGCTTCGGCTATTTGAAAATACTTACTTATTTGAAAAACAGAGTGATGGGGAGAGAAAGCGAGATACAGATGAGAGAAGAGAGGGAGGAGAGGGGAGACAAGTGGGGAGGGTTATCCATCCACTGGTTCACTCCCAAGTGACTGTAATAGCCACGGCTAGGCCAGGTGAAGCATGGGTGGAAGAGGCCCAAGCACTTGGTCCATCCTCTGCTGCTTTCCCAGGTGCACTAGCAAGGAGCTGGATTGGAAGTGCTGGGACTCAAACCAGCACTCCGACATGGGTTATGGTGTCACAAGCAGCAGCTTAGTCAGCTGTACCACAATACTAGACCTAGGGATTTTTTTTTTAAAGATTTTATTCATTTATTTGAAAGGCAATAGTTTTACATAGAGGGAAAGACAGAGAGAGAGAGAGATCTTCCATCTGCTGGTTCACTCCCCAAATAGCTGCAATGGCCAGAGCTCGGCCAGTCCAAAGCCAGGAGCCAGGAACTTCTGGGTCTCTCACGCAGGTGCAGGGGCCCAAGCACTTGATCTGTCTTCTGCTGCTTTTCCAGGCCATAGCAGAGAGCTGGATTGGAAGAGGAGTAGCTGGGACTTGAACCTGCACCCATATGGCACCCATAAGCTCCACAGGTGGAGGCTTAGCCTACAACGCCACAGCGCCAGCCCCACTGAGGGGTTTTTTATTTGCGGATTTTTCCATTTAACATTTTTGGACCGTGGTTGACAGTGGTAACTAAAACCATGGACAGAAAACCGTGAGTGAGAGGGGCGCTGCTACACTTGGCTTTCAGAGGCACACCTAGTACGGCGGCCTTGCCGCGGTGGGAAGCTTATCTTTCCATCTAGATCTTATGCCAGTTCCTGGGGAGGTGAAGGGATGGAGAAGAAACCTCACAGGCTTGACGTCCCAGAATTAAGCAAACACCACCAAAATATGGAATTACAAACGCTGATGATAATGCTTTATTTAAAACACACTTTTTAAAATGTGTTCTCCAGATGTCTCTGGATGTTGCATTGTTTACTAGTACTGCATGACTCTTTTCTCTTACGTCTGAACATTCCATCAAGGGTCTCGTAACAGATGAGCACCTGGGGAGCAGCGGGGAGTCTGAAGCAGCAGCGTCAGCCTCACCCAGGAGCTCGTGCAAACAGAGACAGGCCGGCCCACACGGCGCTCAGGGCCAGAGTCTGCATCCTTGCAGGATCCTGGGTGCTTGGTGACAGTGTTTGAGAAGTGCCTGTCACATTGCAGGGGTCCACCTGCCCAAAGATGGGGACCCAAGGGGTGGGCTTAGTGGAAAGGAGCTGCCATGGTGAGAGTCCAACATGCACATGCTCTATGTCCAAGCTGCAAGGGTGTTTTGTTATTTATGTGGAACCATAAAACAACAGGATTTTTAAAGTCCATTTATATACATAAAGCTGGCCCACATATTCTCCAATCAATGCATTTATTTTCATTATCCTTGCCTGATAGCCAACAACCCATAAATTATCAACCTTGTCATCGCAACTTTTACAAATTCTAAAGTTGCATATAATGAACTTTTTGGATAATTAAAATGACTGTCGGGGGCCGGCGCCGTGGCTCACTTGGCTAATCCTCTGCCTGCCGTGCCGGCATCCCACATGGGCATCGGGTTCTAGTCCCGGCTGCTCCTCTTCCAGTCCAGCTCTCTGCTGAGGCCCGGGAAGGCAGTGGAGGATGGCCCAGGTGATTGGGCATCTGTACCCGCGTGGGAGACCAGGAGGAAGCACCTGGCTCCTGGCTATGGATCAGCGCAGCACTGGCCGTAGCAACCATTTGGGGGGTGAACCAATGGAAGGAAGACCTTTCTCTCTCTCTCTCCCTCTTTCTCACACTAACTCTATCTGTCAAAAAAAAAAAAAAAAAAAAGACTGTCTTCATCTTAACAACAGTTTCATCTGCAGCCCTGGGATGGTAACTGAGCTGCTTATAATTGGTGAGAAAATGGGGCACGTGTGTCTGCACACTCACATCGGATCCGAACCTGTGCCATCCACTGGGTTATTTCAGCTCCTGGCAGTGAATCCCAGCTTCTGTGTGTCTCGTAGCCGTCTCTGTGACCCGTAAAGGTGACCTGGCTGTGTCAGCTGTGAGAAGAGACCTGACCAAGATGAGCAAGCTGGTGGGGGCACTGTGAAAGCATTGCTGTGGACGAGGTCCCCGTAGGCCTTTTATAAAGACCGAGTGCAGAGAAAGAAGCCGCTGTCTTGTGCAACAGACTCCTCCTGATGGCCGGTTTGAAAGCTGGAGTGGGGGTCGGCGCCGCCGTGGCTCACTTGGTTAATCCTCTGCCTGCAGCACCATTATCCTATATGGGCACCAGGTTCTAGTCCTGGCTGCTCCTCTTCCAGTCCAGCTCTCTGCTGTGGCCCGGGAGGGCAGTGGAGGATGGCCCAAGTGCATGGGCCCTGCACCTGTGTGGGAGACCTGGAAGGAGCCCCTGGCTCCTGGCTTTGGATTGGCACAATGCGCCGCGCGTAGTGGCCATTTGGGGGTGAACCAACGGAAGGAAGATCTCTCTCTCTGTCTCTCTCTCTCTGTCTCTGTCTCTCTCTCTCTCACTGTCTATAACTCTACCTGTCAAATAAAATAAAAAGGATGGAGTGAGTACAAGGATAGGAGACGAGGAGACAGACCGTGGGCAGAATCCACTGAAATAAAATGAGGTGCCACAACACACCTTCCCGTCGCCGCAGCAGAACACCTTTGAGCAGGCTGTGCTCTCGTGACCAGTTGTCTTCTAGAATTTCCAGGTTTTCCTTTCTGGGATAGCTTAGACTTAAGTCTAAATTAAAGGAAAAATGGTCGTCCAATTAAAATATGTAAGCCATTTGTATATGCTTCTTTGTTGTCGCTAAGTTCAATCAGTGTAGCACCCAAATAATTAATTGATAGTTTCTTGCAAAGTGGAGAAATAATTAGTCATCAGGCATGTATTTTTTTTTCTGTTGTTCAACGGATGACCCTTTAAAAAGCCAAGATTGGATATAAAAAAAACAATGTTTAATTGTCTTATTACTTTCCTTTTCAGTATTGACCACATAGCTGGCATCAATAATTAGTTATTATCTTAATTCCTGCTGTTGCTAAACAACCATTGAGGTCCCTCGGGAGGGGGGCAATGCCAGGACACTGGGCCTAGCTGTAGGATGTTCCCCCACTTAGGAGTGAATGCCCATGGACGTGCTGTGGGAATAGGGGCAGCTACTTAAATTCTATAAGCCATGTTTTTGTTTCTTGTCTGTAAAATGGATTTAGACCTATGTCCAAGGGTTATTTGATTGTTGAAAAGTTACCTAGGGAAGTTCTCTTTTTTTTTTTTTTTGACAGGCAGAGGGGACAGTGAGAGAGAGAGACAGAGAGAAAGGTCTTCCTTTTTCGTTGGTTCATCCTCCAATGGCCGCTGCAGCCGGCGCACCGCACTGATCCGAAGCCAGGAGCCAGGTGCTTCTCCTGGTCTCCCATGCGGGTGCAGGGCCCAAGCACTTGGGCCATCCTCCACTGCACTCCCGGGCCACAGCAGAGAGCTGGCCTGGAAGAGGGGCAACTGGGACAGAATCTGGCGCCCCGACTGGGACTAGAACCCGGGGTGCCAGCGCCGCAGGTGGAGGACTAGCCTAGTGAGCCGCAGCACCGGCCCTAGGGAAGTTCTTAGTACCATCTGGGATGCAGAGGCACTTGGTAAGCAGAGAGAAGCAGCCCATGCTGGCTGCCCTTTCTCAGTGCTCCAGGTGGTGGTTCGAGGGGCAGAGAGGAAGAGCGGAGCTGAGAACGCACAGGCGAAAGCATCCAGAACGCAGCTCTCCTGGTAGCTGAGCCCGGCCTATGCTGCTTGTTGGCATGGTCCCTGCTTGCTGGCCGAGCCGTGGAAACCACACTGAAACACGTGACTGTCTTCCTACAACTCCAGCTATTTGTACGCCACCTCCCAAAAGGGTTTATTTTCAGTCGCCAAACAAAATTCTGGCAGCCCAAGGACAAGAGGAGGAGTAAATAGAGTCATTCCAGGTTTGCTGTGTGCGCGTCGGGAGTAGGCGTTTGGCCTGGCAGTTAGGATGCCCACAGCCCGTGTGGGCATAGCAGTGATCCATGGACAGCTCTGCTCCTGACTCCGTCTTCAAGCCAAGGCAGACCCTGGGAGGCAGTGGTGATGGCTCAAATTACGGGGTTCCTGCCTTCCCTGTAGGAGGTCTGGATTGCCTTCTGCCTCCTAAGCTCCCAGCCTGCCCAGTGTTGGATCAGTCCTGGTCTTTGCAGGCCTTTGGGGAGTGAAGAAGCACTTGGGAGCTCTGTGCCTCTCTCTCTAACTCTCTCTCTCGCTCTTGTTCTCGTTCTTGCTCTCCTTTGCTCTCTTGTTCTTTCTCAAAATGAAAAAAAAAAAAAAAAGCAAAGAATGAACTCTCAACCCTGCTCCAAGGTTTGGTTCATTAATGAGAACTTTCCTGGAAATGCTTCAAGGCCTTTGGTTTCCTCAATGGGCTGAAATGAAGAACTATTTCAAAGACAAGCATTGGGTGAATTTTTAATAAACACAAAGCTTTGGACCAAGCAAGGGCAAGGAAGGAGTGTGTGTTTCCTGTTGCTGGACAAGCACATGACCCGGAAGTGGAACTTAGCAGCTGCATGTCAGCTGGCATGAGACGTGGTCCTGCTCATGTCCTTGTTAGGGACAGGCCCTAGGAGGTACAATTATCTGTAGTTTGGACTTAAGGGACTACGTCTGTGACTCTCAGAATAACTCGGAGAAAACCCGGGAAGCTCACACTGTACTCACAGTCCTGAAATCTTTCCAAATGTGATGGTCACTTTTGCTCTGCTTTGTGAGCCGCGTTGAGGAAGCCATGGCTGCACCTGCTGGAGCACCCAGAGTGAAGGTGAAGCTGCTTGAGAGCAGTGTGTGGCCCACGTGTGTTGGTCCCCAGGGTGTGCAGGGCAGAGGGAAAGCTGCTAGGGGTCGGTTGTCACACGTGAGTTAGTCCCTGGCTCCGGCTTCTTGCACACGTTATAGTTATCTGGTAGCATTCCAGCAAAATCATGGCAATTCATCACGAATTGTCTTTTTCCTCTTACTGTGCAAGATGAAAGTTTTCAGTACTGATGCTGCGAAGTGGCATTATGCTGATTTATGCTAATGAGTTCCATGGATGCTGTCCTATTACATTGTTAAGAAGCGGCACTGGTGAAATATTCTTGCATCTACCATGGTCTTGTCGACAGCCCAGGCATGCCACAGAGAAGCAGCCAGGGACCCACACCTTGGCTGTTGGATGGCTTCTGTCTGGGGTGGATTTGCTGAGCACGGTGGGAAGGGAGGTAGACGGGGTGCTGTCTGTGCCGTTGGGTGTCACCGCAGGGACGGGGTGCCGTCTGGGCCGTTGGGTGTCACCGCAGGGACGGGGTGCCGTCTGTGCCGTTGGGTGTCACCGCAGGGACGGGGTGCCGTCTGTGCCGTTGGGTGTCACCGCAGGGACGGGGTGCCGTCTGTGCCGTTGGGTGTCACCGCAGGGACGGGGTGCCGTCTGTGCCGTTGGGTGTCACCGCAGGGACGGGGTGCCGTCTGTGCCGTTGGGGGTCACCGCAGGGACGGGGTGCCGTCTGTGCCGTTGGGTGTCACCGCAGGGACGGGGTGCCGTCTGTGCCGTTGGGGGTCACCGCAGGGACGGGGTGCCGTCTGTGCCGTTGGGGGTCACCGCAGGGACGGGGTGCCGTCTGTGCCGTTGGGTGTCACCGCAGGGACGGGGTGCCGTCTGTGCCGCTGGGGGTCACCGCAGGGACGGGGTGCTGTCTGTGCCGTTGGGGGTCACCGCAGGGACGGGGTGCTGTCTGCACCATTGGGTGTCATCGTAGAGAAAGTGTGAACAGAGGTATTCTTTTCTGACACACGCGATGTGCTGTGTGCGTGCGTGTGTGAGTGCCGGTGCGAATTTACGGTGGACTCCTGGCCACCTGTCATTTCCAGGACAGTACCTCTGTAATGGCGCGCTGGCATCTCCCGGAGGAGCTGCTGGCTTTAGGACTTCGGCCGCCTGCTCAGGCACAGTGCAGCACCTGCTGGAGCCCGGGTGTGGTAAGGGACCGGTGTATTCTGACGGAGAAGTCTACCAGCTACACTGAGTTTGTGGTTCCTGCAAGGCTCTCCATGCTGTGTTTTTGTCCCTGCACACCTGAAGCCGCGTTAAAGGAGACGAGAGAGTGGTGTGTATGGAGGTGTTCTCCCTGGGGTGGAGACACGGCCAGGAGAGCCAGCCCACACGGTCGTGGGGCAGGAAGTCTGTGTGTACTGCAGTAGGGCCTGTGGGCAAACCTCTCCTGCCCGTGACTTCACGACGGAGTGTGTCCCGAGTGTCCATCCTGCTGTCCTAGAACCCCCTGGGTGACCTCCGTGCCCACTCACTGCCTGTGTGTGGTCACATGACCTCCGTGCCCACTCACTGCCCATGTGTGGTCACATGACCTCCATGCCCACTCACTGCCCGTGTGTGGTCACATGACCTCCATGCCCACTCACTGCCCGTGTGTCAGCCTCCTGACGTCCATACCCACTCGCTACCCGTGTGTCATCCTTGGCCTCCATCTCTAGTCACTGTGTGTGCCATCCACTCAGCGCCTATTTGAATAATCAGTTCTCTGCTCTACTGAAACACTTAATGATCAATAAAAACTGAGCCTGATGCCTTTCAGCTACATGCCAATATCTGTGCATCATGGTGACAGCTAGGAAAGGGTGCTTTTGTACAGCTTCTGAAAAGTACTCCGCCCTCAGGTGTCATGCAGGCAGCTTACTACCCGAGCTCTGTCTAAATTCCTCCCTTCCTGACAAGGTGAGCATTGTCATCTCAGGACAACGACAGAACACCCACGATATGCAAAGCACTACACCAAGACTGCTAGTTCAAGGAGAAACGAGAACTCGCACCCAGAAAGTCATTACCCGGTGTTGGCTAGTGAGTTCCATGCATGTATGCCTGTGTGGTGTGTGTGTGTGTGTGTGTGTGTGTGTGAAGGCTTGAATTGTGTTTTATTTATCTCCAGACCAGAGGAGCTTCCATTCAAAGTCCTTGGCAAACTAGATACTCTAGAAGAGTTAGATAAAAGCCAATAGCAGTGTAAAGAAAACTGTAAAAACTGTGATGATGGAAACGTAAGTAGTTCTGAACTACTTGCATATCCACAAACCATGCACTGATATCTAAAATAAAGGCTCACATGCTTTTATATCAATGACGGGATTGATATTTCCGGGTAGAAGAGCGTGATTTCATGGGGAGCTCAGGTCCACGGTCAGTAAGAACTAATCGCCAGGGGCGGGCGTTCAGCTTGGTGGTTAAGATGTGGCTTGGGACACCTGCAACCATGTCAGAGTTCCTGTGAAGGAGTCCTGACGGTGTTTCCAATTCCAGCTTCCTGCTGACACACACCCTGAGAGGCAGCAGGTGACGGTGCAAGGACTTGGGTCTCCGCCACCCCCTTGGTGGACCCAGATGGAGTGTCCAGCTTTGCTCTTCCTGTTGTGTTGCCTCAAAGCTCGGTCATGTCTCACCCGAGGCACCTGCAGGTTGATGATCTGCACTGGGCTGCCTCTGGGGTTCTCCTTATGAACCGAGCAGGAGAGAGCTGCTCGCTAAAGCAAAAGGAAGCGGTGATCGGAGACCCCTTGGAAGGAGGAGCCGCCTGGAGCCCTTCCTGCCCCCGCTGCTGTGGAAAGAGAGAGAGCAACCCTGCCAGTCCTCCTCTGACACTGGTTAACAAATGAACTGGAGTAGCGAACAGAATGCATTGGCCACCTTGTAGAACCAAAGCCTTATCTTTGCAAACAATAGCACTGGCTGTCATGTTGCTGCCAGTTTCCCAGGAGAAGATGAGTGGCAGCTGTGGCAGTGAGGCTCCCAGTGCGCTTCCCTCTCCCATGCCTCGTGTGCCGCTCCTGCCGGGGGCTGGAAGTCTACGTTGGAATTACCATGAGGCAAGGGGCCAGCTAGAAGTTAAGCACTCCTCCCGCCACGGCTTTTCTCCTAAGGACTGGATAGGCGTGCAGTTCACCGAGCTCTGGAAGGGGAGGGAGGAGGTCTGGTGTTTACCTTGCAAACAGCGGCATTCAAAGACCAGGAAAGAAATCCGCTGTTTGCTTCTGCTAAATGACAGTATTTAGTATGCACTCACAAAGGGATAAAAACAGCTACTGTTGATTATTTTGACATTCAATCGCTCGCAACACGTGAGGGATTAATTATGACATGGCACAGTCATCCTGCACCTGAACTCCCTGGAGCCGAGAGGAAGGGTCCCGTCTACCACATCACGTGTCAGGTGGCCGGAACACGGCTCTCTCTGGTCTTGGTTCTTCTCCGGGAGATCTGACCGTGAACTCCGTGGCTTCATTGAATACAAGCGTCTCTGATTCAGATCGAAGTGCCCAGCTGGTCTGTATGGAGGATGCTCTTGTGTACACAGATTTTCCCAACCGTGTCTGGGTTTTCACTGACTTGATGTTTAACTGACAGGTCCAGGGAGACGAGGTTCCTGCTCGTCATCTGTAGAGAAGGTGAGCACGGCTCTTGTCCAGTGTCCACCCTTGCTCCCTGAAGAGATGCCTGTTGAGTTCAGGTGGTTGAAGGGATTCCTGAGCTGGGTCAGAGGCTGGAGCCCCCGTGGACCCGTGGAACACAAGCCCTCTCATGAGGGAGGTGGCATTTTAACCAGTAGGCTGGACGCCTGCCCTTGGCCACCAGATTTTGTGTGTTGTATTTTGAATGCTGGTGAAGGTATGAGGGCACGTCAATAAGTTCATAAAAATATGGAATTAAGAAGAGTTTATTTGGGGGCAAGACATCTTGAAATCCATGCATGCAAGTTTTTCTAATATTCATTTTTCATGAATTCTCTGTGGACCCCTCATCCATATGGGTCCTACTTATACCTGAGATTGTCTGACGGATGGATGATGACATCTGGGTAACATGATTGCAAGGTAACGAGAAAGGCAGGAGGGAGAATGGGACCCAGGCCATAGTCCCTGGGACGCCAAATGGGTCGTGTCCCATAAAGGCCGAGGTTTCCCTCCCGAGAGAGAGGCGGGAGTGGAGTGGCTCTTCCCGCTGACCACACGCCCATCTTTGCAGGGCCCGGAAGACCCCACTTGTCAGTCTCAGTCCCAGAGTGGGAGACAGAGGGAGATGGGAAGACTGGAGAGTGCAGCTTCGCAGAGGGGAGCATGGGTCCAGGCCTGGGGAAGTCACAGGCCCCCGTGGCCGGGGGGAGTCCTTTAGAACAAAGAGCTGACCTCAGGGCAACGCTGGGAGCTGCCGTGGGAATCCCATTCCACCCGCAGGAACTTTAAGCCTCATGAAGAATCTATGTGTTGCCAACACCTGACGTAATAGATTTAGCCAGAAGTGATACTTTATTCATTGCCTTGAGATAAGTGCCCGGTATCTTACCTTGAGACCCTAACACAGGCAACCTTGAAGGGACCAACCTGCTCCATTTCTGGTCAGCTTTCCTATTTGCGTATTGTATACAAAAGAAAAATCCAATGGCATTGAAGTTAAATAATACATTTTTTCCCTCCTAGAACCAATAAATCTGTTTAAAGATGCATTACTACTTTTCTTGAGGGATAATTTAGACTATGTATCAAAAAAGGAAAATCAATAGTTTTTTCTATTACAAATAATTGCCTGGTTGACTCTTTTCCATTTTTTCTCTTTTATTTATTTTGGCTTCAAACTATTTCCACGGAGAACGTTGCAGGCCTCCAGTCTGGATCCGTGGAAGATGGCGCCTGTCCGTGGGCTCCCCCTGCCCTCTCTGGGATTCGGGAACATTGCCCACACTGGCCAGGCGCAGCACTCGCAGCAATCAGAAATTACACAGGGAGCCTGGGAACATGCAGGGTTGCAGCTGGTGGGCACAGCCCCGCATTGGCAGGAAAGGGCCCCCCTGTGTGGCGTGGCTGCTTGCAGGGTGTGGGGCTTGGCGGACTCGTGGTTCGTGGGCATGAGTGAGATGGGTCTCTGGCCCCAGGGTTGAGCTTGCTTGCTGTGTGAACTGTAGCCTGACGACTCAACCCAAGGCCGCGAGAAGCAAGACCTTCAGATGTACAGAGCTGGAGCTGATGAAAACAGGTCTGAGCAACAGTGGTGCAAGGGGTGGGGAGAGAGGATTTGGTCCGAGACACAGTGAGAAGGGAGAATGGACAGGGCCTGCCCCTCCCACCCCCCACCGTGTGTGGGAGGCAAAGGAGAGAGCTGTGCACAGGAGGCCTCCGGAGTCTCTGGATTAGGTGACCAAAGGGAAGACGGTGATTTGGGGCCTGCTCAAGTGCCCGTGTGTAGTAAACAGCTGACAGTGAGGATCTGGAGGCAAGAAAGGAGGTGGAATGGTAGCAACAGGGCAGGAACCAGGGCACTTTGGTCAGGGGAGCGGCCGCAAGACGGCCGGGGTGGCAGGAAGCCAGGAACGCTGGGGCGCACCGAGCGCGGAGGCCTATGTGCAGGGAGCAGAGGCAGAGGCCCACTAGGGGCAGCCGCCGAGACAGGCAGGCAAATGAGGGGAGCCGCAAGGGCCCCGGCTTGCAGCAGCTGGGGGGAGCTGTGGCCTTGGCCGAGTGAGTGGCGTGGGCTCCTTGCTGGGAAAGAGGGCTGAGTGGAAGGTGTAGAAAGGAAAGGAAAAAAAGGCAAAAGAAGGAAGAGAAAGATTGGCAGGCTTGATCCCGCACCGGTTTTAAGAATCACTCCCACAAACAGAAAATGGAAAAGCAAATGACAAACCGGGAGAGGTGTTTCTAATAAGCTAGAACAGAATTCATGTTGTTGATGCACAAAGAGTTGCATTTATTTGGTGAGCAAACCAAGAAAGGTGGGAAGACAGAAGTAGGCAGACTACTTTCCAGTGGCAGGGAGAACCACAACCATGTGTTTGGCCTCAGGTTCACTGTGGAAATGTCACCTAAGGGGCTGGCTGTAATTTAGCAAGGGTATGATGAAGTGGAGCTTCACGCACTGCTCTGTGGACGTAGCGTCCACTGCAAGCAAGTCCACCCACACTGCGAGACCCTGTAAGAGCACACGTGTCATTTGGTGCATGGATCCCTGACCCCAAGGAAGTAATGGCATGTCCGTGAGGGCTGGTGCCTAGGAGGCGCTTCATATCCTAGAGAGGGCTGGAAATGTCTGAACACCTGGTCTGCATGCCCTGGGGGTATGGCCAAGGGGAAATGAATTGGGAGAGTAAGAAGCCACTGAAAAATGATATTCGGACATGGGAATGGGTTTATGATGTGGCATGAAGTAAACATAGCAGGATAGCAGTGTAAGATACTAATTTTATTTTTTAAATATTTATTTATTTATTTGAAAGAGTTACACAGAGAGAAGGGGGTGGGGAGAGATCTTCCATTCGCTGGTTTACTCCCCAGATGGCTGCAATTGCCAGAGCTACGCTGGTCTGAAGCCAGGAGCCAGGAGCCTCCTCCAGGTCTCCCTCATGGGTGCAGGGGCCCAAGGACTTGGGCCATACTCCACTGCTTTCCCAGGCCATACAGAGAGCTGGATCAGAAGTGGAGCAGCTGGGCCTCGAACCGGCACCCATATGGGCTGCCGGTGCTTCAGGCCAGGGCGTTAACCCACTGCACTACAGCACCAGCCCCGTAATTTTATTTTTTGAAAGTGCACATATGAGAAACGTGTGCCTATAAACTAAAATTTCTGGTTCCCTTCAAGTTGTAGCACTACAAGCAATTGTCTTTTCTTCTGCATGTCTAGACACAAAATAATGCACTTCCATGAGAGCACATTTGTCTAGAAAAGGGAAAACAGGGGCAGACGCCATGGTGCAGTGAGTGAACACCCTGGTCTGAAGCGCTGGCAGCCCATGTGGGTGCCGGTTTGAGACCCGGCTGCTCCACTTCCCATCCAGCTCTCTGCTATGGCCTGGGATAGCAGTAGAAGATGGCCCAAGTCCTTGGGCCCCTGTACCCACATGGGAGATCTGGAAGAAGCTCCTGGCTCCGGATCGGCGCAGCTCCAGCAGTTGCGGCCAATTGGGGAGTGAACCATCAGATAGAAGACCTTTCTCTCTCTCTCTGCCTCTCCTCTCTCTGTGTAACTCTGCCTTTCAAGTAAAATAAATAAATCTTTAAAAAGGAAAAAGGAAAACAGTAAATAATATTGTTTTCAGAAAGAAATGATGGCGACTGGTTGATGGGGAAAGGTGGCTTCCAAGTGGAACTGGGCTTCTGATGACCAGCGTGATGGAGGCTCTTAAGTAGCCAAGTGTCCTCAAGTTCAAAGGCCTTGAGAAAGCAGAGCGTAGAAAGAAGACAAACTAAAAATACAAGAAATAATTCATGGAGCCATATCCAAGGAGACAAAGACAGGCATGGAGCCATGAACTCGGTGGAGGGAGAGGGGTGGCCCTTCCTCTGGGAGAGGGAAGAGATGTGTGAGGACAGGTGTTTGAAGGGGTGGGGCCAGGCTGGTGAGAGAACTCGGGTAGGGGGCATTTTCTGGAGCAGCTGAATTGACGACCCCATGAAGACTGCCCTGTTTGCTCACCCATGTACCCAGGAGCCCAGGGATGGACATGAAGAAGACCCGCAGAATGCCAGTCTGGGGTTTGGAGGTGCTGGTCTGATGGACAAGAGGCCGAGGGTTCAGAGTGAGAGCAGGAAGGGACGTGGTGGGAGGCTCCAGCGCACATCAGCCTCCAGCAGAGGCCAGTGAGTCACGTGGCAGAAGAGCCCCCCTCAGCAGCCCAGAGGTCCCACGGGGCAGCGGTCCACAGCTCTCTCCGGCAGCCTGTTGGGGTGTTCCTGGGTGCCCAGCACTTCCAACAATCCTGGTAAAATCCGAAACACAGAGCTAGCATCCTTACCGTGAAGCTGCACGAAGGAGAATGCGCGAGGGGCTGTGTGATCCACGCTGCCAACACCGCGATCCCGGCACTTCCTGGGACACCTTGGCTGCCAGTGTAACTGATTCCACCACCAGCCGCTACTGCTCAGGTCCAGGACTACAAACTCTGAGGCTTTCAGGGGCCACACAGAAAGCAGGACGGAATGCCAGGGAGGGGGCAAGCAGTGGGGAAGAGTGGGGCCCGGGGTGAGCTGGAGAGTGACGGACGCTCTGCCTACAGGCATCTCCACAAGGGCGTTCACAGCAGTGCTGCCCACCCCACTGTGCCTACCCGCTCCCGTCGGGCAGGAGCATTGCCTTCCCAGATGGCAGGCAGGCTGTCGCCGCCTCGTGTTACAGTGGCTGCCTTCCTCTCTTCCACACCACACCAAGCCCGTCTTCACTGGAGCACACTCCACCACTCCGTCTCCCCCCAGAAATGTGACTGCTCCCAAGGAGCGGGCGCCGAGGGTGTGAGGCCTCCAGAATGAAGCCTCTTCAGTTCACGGTGGTGCGGGGCTGATTGAAGGGGTGCTTCGGTGCTGTCTTGAGATCTCTATGGTTGCAGCAAACCGGGGAGGGTGTGCCACTGACATCTGTTGGGTAGAGACCAGGAAAGCTGCCAAGCATCCTCCCATGCATGTGAAGTGCCTCCAGCAAGAACTGCCCGACCCCAGTGACAGTAGCACAGTGGATGGGAAACTCTGCACTAGCAGCCAGCCGTTGCTCCCCCACTACCCATCATTCAAAAGGTACGAGCCCTATTTGCCCCCTGCTCCACCAGCCCCAAGTAATGAGCGATGACAACCAGGTTTGTTTGGCCAATGGTCACTGGACTTTTGCTTCTGCCTTCTTACCTCCCAGGGCTTCCTCTCCTCTTTCCTCTTATTCTAGTCTCTTCTGGGTCACATTTCCCAGAAGGCTCTCTGCAGTGAACCGCTGGGCCTGGGATCACAAGACATTCCCACGGGAACAGTGCGGGGAATAGTGCAGGCTGAGCCAGCATCACCTACCTCGGGTTGTGAGATGGGCACTTCAGCTCCACGGGCAGCAAAACCCATCAGGCCACGGCCACGTCCAGCCAACCGGACAGCCACTCCCGAGTCCTTTCTCCTAGCATTGCTTCTGTGAAGGTGCCTGGCAAAGCTCAGCGGGCATTACAGAGGGAGCCCACCCATCCCTGACCATCAGCAGAGAGGATCTTTAGGTACCAGGCCCTGTGCAAAGCCCCTGCCCATCCACAATGCTCACTGCAGGAGGAGGTAGATCTGCAGAGGCACAAGTAGGAGTCAGCTGTATAAAGAACAAGGTCAGAGACACAGAGAGTGACTTTGGAAGAGGGGTGAGTCCCTAGAGCATCTCGCTGGTGGACCAGGGAGAATGCAGTCAGACAGGGACCAAACCTCTGTGGTCTGGAGTCTTAAGACAACTTATCCCTTAAAGCTTTCATAAAGTGGGGAACCAAATTTCATTCGTGTATTTTTAAAAAAGTTCATGTTGAACACCTCCCGAGTGCCATCACTTCCCAGGTGTCTGGAAAGCAAAGCTAAGCAAGGATGCAAAGGTTTCCCCGTTCAGGAGTCTGCTCGTCGTGGAGGAAGACATGACTGAGGACGGGTTGACACAACTGGATGCTGACTGATGCTGCGAAACACAGACAGCGACTGGGGGGGAAGCAGTAAAGCAAGGAGCCCATGAGAGACTGTTGGCAACAGGCGTATTTCAGCAGAGGGCGAGAACCAGCCCCGTGAAGTAGTGGGAAGAGGACCCTCTGAGAACAGGGAGCAGCCAGTGCAGACCCTGAGGCAGCTGTGGTCAGCCCTGACTGCCTGATAGGGGAGCAGCAGCACAGCTGGGTGTCACAAAGGAGAGAGGACGTGAAATGCTAGGGGCTGGAGAGACCATCGTAGAAGGCTGGGTTTTATTCCAGCTACGATGGGGCAGCCATGAGAGGCTGAATCAGGAGGTAATTTAATATTTGTGTTCGCGAGTATCCCAGTGACCGCTTTGTGTAGACAGCAAACAAGGAGATGGCAAGAAGCTTAGTGAAGCTGAGCAAATGACATGATGGTAGCAGGGTGATGATGGTGACCACAGCTGCATTAGTTAGGATCAGAGTTAGCCACAAGTGACCTTAAAGTCGTTGCAATGACACCATCCACAGCTGGTAGGGGGCTCCACTGTGCTGCAGACCCAGGATTTTCTATCTTGCTCCACCATGAGTGCCCTTTATTCTGAACCTTGCCTTATTGTCCAAAGTGGCTGCTTCAGCTCCAGCCACCAAATTAGCATTCTAAGTGGAAGCAATGAATAAGGAGGAGAAAGGTGTGCTGTTTTCCTTTAAGGGCATTTGTGGGAAGCTCACACGCTAAGTCTGCTTGTATCCCATCAGCTGGGGCAGGCTGCAAGGAAGGTCGGGAAATGTCATGTGTGTGTACCCACAGCCAACCGTCCTGAGCTCTGTCACTGAGGAAGATGGGGGGCTGGTGTTGGGGGGCATTGAACCTATGGATGGATTTAACGTTTGTTTTAGTTATAAAGCCCACAGGACTTGCTGATGGGTTAAATGCCAGCTTTTAATTGCAAACAGTGCAATGTTGGAAGGACAATGATGTTTTGAGGGTGTGTGAAAAGAAATAAGACCAGAGGACCGAGCAGAGAACAAATTCTTCGTAAGGAAGCAATGGTGTTGCAGCTAGTGCTATAGCCGCACTGGGGCAGCAGCCCCCGATCCCTAGGGTGCAGCCATTATTGGCATGTATCATCCAAGACAAGACAGCCTCGCCTTGCAGTGGAGGCCATGTCTGATAGACACCAGCTTAGAGCACTGTTAGAGGTCTGCCAAAATGTTGTATTCAGGCTGGTGCCGCAGCTCAATAGGCTAATCCTCCGCCTGTGGCGCTGGGTTCTAGTCCCGGTCAGGGCGACGGATTCTGTCCCAGTTGCTCCTCTTCCTGTCCAGCTCTCTGCTGTGGCCCGGGAGTGCAGTGGAAGATGGCCCAAGTCCTTAGGCCCTGCACCCGTGTGGGAGACCAGGAGAAGCACCTGGCTCCTGGCTTTGGATTAGCATGGTGCGCTGGCCGCAGTGGCCATTAGGAGGTGAACCAATGGAAAAGGAAGACCTTTCTCTCTCTCTTGCTCTCTCTCACTGTCCACTCTGTCAAAAAAAACAAAACAAAACAAAAACAAAAACAAAAATGTTGTCATCATCACCAGGTGCTGTTCCAAACACATCCCCTGGTCTGTTCTCCAGAGGGCCACACCTGCTGGGGACATGGACACAGCTGGACGCAGGCTCTGGGCATTCCACACCAGCCTGGTTCTTTTCTACTTAAACGGCTGAGCTACTGGAGAGTGACTGCTGGCTGCAGACCTTCCTGCCCTAGTTGAAGATGGGTTGTCCACGTCACACACACACACACACACACACACAGGGTAGCTGTAACATGGCCTTAGATGCTTCCCTTCCATGGTATTAGCTGGCCACGAACGTGGGCACTGATGCGGCTCTGATGTCCCAGGGAAAGGACACTCACAGGCCGTGACCAGCAACAGGGTGGCCAGCACACTCAGGGTGTGGCCGTGGGTCCACCTGAGGGGATGAGATGTGTGTCACAACACAGAGGACTGCTCCCGTGCCATCTCTGGTCCTGTCTGCTGGGAGTCTGGTGAGCAGGCGATGAAGGGAGTGACGTGGCACACGCACTGTGAGGTGTGCCCAGCTGCAGGCGAATCCTGGATTCTCCCTGGAAACGTGGAAGCTGTCCCGTTCACCTGTAAACTGAGAATGGACCACTTTCCCATTCATGCCAGAATTTCAGACTTGGTGTAAATGCTGAAGTTTCTATTTTCCTAAAAATAAATGTTGGTAGCACAATGAACCCTGTTTTGGGTGCCAGGCTTAGAGACTCCAGCAGGCAAGGTAGAGGAACTTCTGCAATTTCTTTGGAGGGCTGAGATTGAACTTGATTCTGAGCCCTGCGCTGTTCCACCAAGCAGCAGTGTGGAGTCTCAGCCCTGCCGTGGACTGGGTGTGGGACTCGGCCCCCCAGAGCCCAGGCTGAGCCGTGCACAAAGACCTGAGGACTGTGGGGATCTGGTGTTTTGGTTTTTATTTTCGGCATCCTAAATTAGCAGCACATAACATGGGATTAGTTTCTGCAGCTTATGGCCTGCCTGCCCCCAGCACGCGCGAGCGGATATAGGCTCTGGTGTGGCCACAGTGTCCCAGGACCTCTCCGTGAGGTCCGGAGGGCAGGGTGGCCCACAGCCTTCAGGGAGGCCAGTGCCCGCTGGTCGCAGGAGAGCACCTGCCCCCGCCGGTTGCACGTGGGCACACACCTGGAGCCCAGCTTACCTGTTCTGGTCCTGCTAACCACAGTTGCTCTGTCTTCCCGGCCAGGAAGCTTCATCTTCGGATCACCGGGGACAGGCACGGAGGCAGATGGTGAGGGCCATTCATGAACATCTTCAGCACAGTGCGGTGGAAGGCGGAGTTGGTTCGTGGCCCTGGATTCCGCTCGCTTGGCCCAACAGCCTCAGGTACGGCACCGGTCCTGGCTCGAGGGCTCCTGGTGCTGGAATTTTCGGTCCTATGGCAAATGTCAGCTCCCATGAGCGCCCCACCTGCCCGGCCACATCTGGAAGCCGGGTGCTGATATTCCAGGTGTGCACGGCCGCTGAGAGCAGCAGCGTCTGGAAGCAGCAGGTGGGTCGCTCTGGCCAAACACGGAGCTCTTCCTGTCTCCCTCGCGGGAAGGCGTGTTTTACAAGAGCGGTGTGCAGGCTCTCCCAGTGTGCCACAGTGCCTGATATCTATCACATTTCAGAATGAACACAATTACTACAGAACTCTCAGCATCGGCAGTCCCCCCCACCCCACCTCTGAAAATGCTTTTTAACTGAAAGCATTTTAAGATTTGAGAGTAAACACATCAGCTATTTTCGATAGGTAATTTGGCGTATTTGGTTACTTGGGAATAAAAAACAGCATCTCCTCCAAAGGGAGGGGCATCCTTTAGGCTGTGTGGAGGGGTGCCTCTTGAGCTGTGGTTGTCGGGGTTAACTGAATGAAAGAATGTCCGCACAGGATGGAGACACAAACTCGCAGATTCCCAGGAGAGGGAATCAGGGGCTGGCGCTGTGGCACAGCGGTGAAGCCACGGTCGGGGACACCGTTATCTCACATGAGAGCCGTCCCAGCCCCAGCTGCTCCACTTCAGATCCAGCTCCCTGCAAATGTGCCTGGAAAGGCAGCGGAGGATGGCCCAGGTACTTGGGCCCCTGCCACCCGCGTGGGAGACCTGGATGGAGTTCCTGGCTCCTGGCTTTGGCCTGGCCCAGTCCTGGCCACCAGCTCGGTCTCTGTCAGCAGTTTCAGCTGTTCCTTTGTTCCTCTCCGACTTCACCTTTCTCCAGCTGCGAGGGGGAAGGGTAAAATCTACTTTGCAAAGATTTTTTTGAGATTAAGAGAAATAGTACAGAATGTACCAGATGCTAGCGGGATTGTTCTGGAACTTAATAAAAATAATTCAAAAGTTCAGCTGGAAGAAAAAAAAATAACAGATATTTCCGTTATTTGAAATACTCTCATAAATCAGAAATTAGCATCACAATAGAAACTTTTTGTTTGAAAATTGAGGAGTCTTACAATACAAGAAAGGAATCCTAGTAGGAGACGATGCTGCCCATCACAGGGTGCTGCAGAAATCAGCTGTTTAGGGGGAACCAGGACACCCCTCCCCCACCCCCATAAACCTTCGTCCAAAGATCCCTGATAAAATTGAGGATTAAAGTGAAAAAGGAAGGGCTGGCATTGTAGTGCAGCAGGCTAAGCCTTCCTTGCAATGCTGGCACCCCATGTCAGAGTACCCACTGGAGGCCCAGCTGCTCTGCTTCTGATCCAGCTTCCTGCTAACGAGCCTGGGAAGGCAGCAGATGATGGGCCATGTACTTGGCCCCTGTCACTCCTGTGGGAGACTAGGACGCAGCTCCTGGCTCCTGGCTTCCGCCTGGCCCAGATCTGGCTGTTGGTGTCCATTTGGGAATTGAACTAGCAGAGGGGAGCTATCTGGCTTCCCCCACTTCTGCCTTTCAAATCAGATCAACCAATGAATAAAATCTTTTTTAAAATGCAGAAAAAGGGATTTTGAAAATATATAAAAAGGTTAAGTGTTTATGTGATTCCAGGACAGGGCAGAATTTATGTGTCCCACAATGGAAAGACACAGTTGGAGAGTGACTGATGACCTGACTCTGCGGAGGTTAAAATATCCTGGATGTCAAAAATCCAAATCCAAGCTCAATGGCAAATGAAGGGAAAAGAATACTTCCATTTCTTTTTTGCTTTGTTTTGTTTTTAAATAAAAGAGACACAGATATTTTACAAAGGAAGAAATTGGAAATCTACCAATATGTGAAAACTCCATTTTTTAGTATAGAAGAATGGGAATTCGAACAACATGCCATTTAGACATTATCAAACCAGCAAAGATCCGCCATCACGATCCTTGGTGCCGATGGTGACATGGGGCTGGGGACCTGCACCCCACGCCTGGTGGATGTCAAAGCGGCAGCCGCACTTGGAAGCCGCACAGACAGTGTGAGCTTCAGCCTTCATGGAGCTCAAGCCCTGGACCGCATTTCTGTGCGTCCCTCCTTCCCTCGCACAGTCTCCCTGCCTCCCAACACCAGAGCCCTCTCCCCTCTCCCCTCTGCCGACACATAGCCTCCAGCCCTGTGCGAAACACCGTCTGCCCGCAATTATTTTGTAAAGATCCAGAAAACCTGCACAAAACCAAATAAAAGCCACAATTACGTTACCATGGAGACTACAATGCCTTCACTTTCTCGGTGCTGCAAGCTGCTTGAGGGGTTTGGCCTGCTTGGATGCGGAGGCCACGAAGGGGACGCTGCGGTCCACCCTGAGCATGCCACCTCCTTCCCAAGCCAGCCACTCTGCACACGGGGCCCCGGGAGTCGGCCTCAGGAGGCGACTCGGTGCCCTGTGCCCTCAGTGCCTGCCCAGGAGTCGTCAGGAGCTCCCTGCAAACGACTTTCTCCCCAGAGGGCTCTGAGGCCAGTCTGAGGGGAGCTATGTGGAGGCACCCACCCTTCCCCTTCCCGCAGGTGCCGGGGGGAAGTCCTCAGCCCTGGCTCCTTGTCAACCCTGGTGCCCTCCACCAGAACCAGAGCCGCGGGCTCGCCCCTCTCTATCTGAGTTAGAGCTTGGGTCAGTCTGCGGCCTCTGCCGTAGAGGGTCCTCGTGAAATTGACACAAAGGCAGAAATGCCAGATAGACGAATGACTAGCAACAGACACAAGCGTGTGCTAACGGTAGCACACAGCTCTCTACCTACAATGCCACAGTTTCCTCTTTCTGTGTCCACGTCTGCCCCGGCTTCCCATTGCAGCTGTACGCCTAGCCAAGAACCTGGCACAAAGTGAGTGGTACGGAGTATCTGGTGACCTTGGAAGTGGCTGTCTGGCCTGGTGGTTAAGATGCCCACACCCTGGGTTTGACTCCAGCTCCAGGTCCTGACTCCAGTTTCTTGTCCATGTAGACCCTGGGGCACAGTGGTGATGGCTCAAGTAGTTGGGTTCCTGCCGACCACGTGGGAGACCCAGACTGAGTTCCTTGATCGCGTTCTGGCCCTGGTCCAGTCCTGCCCCAGAAGTTGTGGGCATCTGGGGATTGAATCAGCAGATGGGAGATCTCCCTCTCCCTCCCTCAAATAAATAAGCGAAACTTAAACGAAATGTCCTGATATAAATGAATATATCCACTAGACAGAACACTGCACATTAGGAGGGTGTTTTCCAATCATGTTTCCTAGTAATGTTAGGTTATGCTCCACATAAAGTACTGTCACAAAGGTCAGTGCGCGTGCATAGCTGGGGGTCCAGTGACATGGGAGAGTGTGCAGATCAGAGCCCAGGTAGCACTGCTGTTTTACTCTTTATAGGTTTCTATGTTCTTGTTTACCCATAAGCATGCCTTACGTTTGCAATTTGAATTACATTCACCTCTACGTGAAGTGTATCTTTTTGTCCACAAAGGTCCAGGAGGTCCACAAAGGTCCATCCCTAAGGGCACAGGGAAGTGGCAGAATCAGGGCTACAAGGCAGGGACAGCCGAGCTCTGTTTCTGTGGCAGGAAGCTGCCCAGCTCTGCTCACCCTCACCACATGGGTCAGGCTGAGAATCCCCTCCACTGCTTGCCAGCCCGACCTCCGCCGGCTTCTCTTGGCCTTTCCCCACTCCCAAGGCCCCGCATTTGTAAAGAGACCCCAATGTCCCTTCGGTTCCTACGGCCAGTGCCTGGTGCAATGCCCGGTGTACAAAGCTGGTGTGAAGAAATGCTTTCTCATCTTCCAGGGAGCAATCCTGGGAGAGGCACAGCGCACAGCGAGGCTGCGAGTGACAGTTGTGGCACAGCGAGGCATGTAAGTGTGCGTCCCCACGGCATCTTCAGGTGGTATGCCCCCTCTCTGCCATGGATGGTCCTGCCCACGCTTGTGGATAAAGAGCCTCTGTTTCCTGTGGCCACATCAGCTTCCTTGCCTCTCACCTGCTGGGTTCGTCTGCTAGGGCTGCCTTGGGCTAAGCAGGCCAGCACACAGCCCCGGCAAAGGGAAGTGAGGGCAGGGGGTGGGCGGGGTGAGCTCCCAGGGAGTTCTTCCTCCTTGCCTGGCAGGTGCTGTCTCTGTTATGTCCTCCCTGCGTCCTCTAAGTGTGTCTGTGTCCTGTCTCCTCCATGCACAGGGGGCCCGGCCACACGACCTCGCTTGGCCTCAGTCACTCTTCAAGGGCCCACTCTGGGAACACGGGCACATCCTGGGGTCTTGAGGGCTTTAACAGATAAAGTTGCGGGCACAACTCATCCTGTGACCCCTGCTGCTGCCTCGGCTGTTCTGGCTCCTCGCTCTGTTCCTGCATGGCCTGTCGTGGCAGTGAGTGCCCTCCGGCCAGCCTCCACGGCCCTCGCCCCACAGGCTGGGGCAGCTACAGCCACTCCACCGCAGCTTCTCGCTCTGTTCATTTCTTGCGAGTCGGCGGCCTCTGTTTTCTCCACGCTGTTCTGAACCTGTCTCCCTGGCGCTCTTCTTTACTACCCGCGGGGGCGTCGTCTCCATTTGGTTACCTCGGCAGGTGCCGCGGCCTTCCTCTGCTCTCTGCCCTTGGCCTCCGGGATTGAACCCCGGACCCTCTGTGCCAGGCCTGATTATGTAAGCCACTGAGCATTTCTCAGCCACCTGTGTGCCAGGCGCTGCTGGGGAGACCCTGGCAGTCCCAGATGAGGACGACCGGGTTTGTCCTCCAGGGGTGCAGGGGTGAGTGCTAAGAGCTCTGCTGTGTTCACAGGGCTTGGAGACACAGCTCTGGTGCCTGGCAGTGCTGGGGGGGCACCCAGGCATCAGCATTTCGTACAAAAGCCACCAGGTTCCCTGGATACAGGAAGTGTGAAACACGGCCTTGCCGCCCTAAGTCGGAAGACAATGAAACAGTCCTTGTGGCGGAGTGGTGAGATCCAGCACAGAGACAGGATGTGACACTAAGCGTGGCTTTACGGGATGAGTGACAGCTAGTCGGGGTGGTGAGGCGCGAGAGAATCAGCACAGACGGGGAAGTGGGGATGCACGACGAGCTCAGGGACCACGCGAGGCTCAGCAGGTAGACCTGGCGGAGCTGGGGGAGATTCCTTGATGTGCCTTGGGCTGGCAGGTGTGCCTTTGCCTGGCTCCAGACCTGGAGGTCACTGCCTGTGCACTTAGCAGAAGCAATGTGGCGCTTGAGAGCTCAGCCCCGCAGACCCCACCTCCAGGGGCTCTGGCTCAGGGGTCCACGGCGGCCCAGCCTCTGCCAGTCAGTATCTTGTGCAGAAGACGCTGGTGAGGAGCTGCGAGTGAGCCCGCAGCGTTCCACCAGCGGCGCCCAGGAACACGTACAGCAATCTGTCTATCCTCTGTCCTTCAAAGCCGAATCCCCCATCTCTCCCCTTGCACCCTCTGCCCTGTGTGACCCAGCGAAATCCACAGGGACGTGTCAATCAGACAGACCCCTGCTCCCCCGGCCAAGGGGAGGAGTTTTGAACCTCCCTGCTTCTCTGACAGGGGGACCTGGGCTCCTGTCTCCAAATGCAGCTGCCTCTCCCGCTCTGTTCTGCTCCCCCCCTCCCCAGTCTTCCCCTTCTGTGTTCCCAGGACAGCTGCTGCTCCCTAGGCCTCACCCTTCCCTGGCCCAGGCCTGGGGGTGTCTTCATCTGTCCTCATGCCTCCCTTCTACTGCTCAGCTGCTGGCACTGCTGGTCTCTGTGTGGCCCCTGGGGCTTCCCTGCCCTGCCCACAGCCCTGCCTGTGCGGTGTGAGTGGCTCAGCCACAGGCAGACAACGCCGTAGCCACCATGCAGCGCCGAGTCCGTGGGTTTCACGGGGCTGACCAGGGCAGCAGGGAAGACTCCACGCCCTTTCCATGCTTGGTGCTCTCAGGAAGACCCACGACTTGTCTGTCTCACGCAGGGACATTTTTCTACCGCATATGAGCCTGGGCACTGGTTCCAGAATGGAGATCCGGGGGCGGGGCCCAGTATTTATCTTCCTTTCTTGAAAAGGTGTCCAGGTTAGAGCAGTGCACCAGGAGGGGGAGGGCAGCATTCTGGGGGTGGGGGGTGCACACAGCCCACCGGGGGCGCCCCCAGCTGATGCCGGGCTTCCCAAGGGTCTGCGCTTACCCCCAAGAAGAGGCAAAAGCGGGTGCCCTGCCGTGGCCCCGGGCGCCTGACCCCGGCTCCCCAGGCTCGGGCGCTGTCTGTTGGAGGTGATGCAGCTGGAAACGCACATTTCAGCGCATCTGGAGAGCGGAGGAAAAACATTGGTGGATGTCAGCTGTTTACTGGCTTCGTGCTTGGGAGCGAGACAGCGAGCCCAGCGACGGAGTCCCGCAGTGGCCCGTGGCGGGGTGGCCCGGCCTGGGCGCGCACACGGCCCAGCGGGCCAGCCCCGCCCGAGGCCGCGCCTCTGCCCCGCAGCGCCCTGCTGTCGTGGACTCAACGCTACCGTCGCCCTAACCGCCAACAGCACGGGCGACTTTAACGGACATATTGCTGCGCACCATCTGTTCAGCCCCCGGTTCTGAATGCAGAGCGAGCGTATTTCACAATTACATCTGTAAGTAATGATGTAAGCAATTTACATGCATGTGTATGTTCGCACAATGCAGCCGACAGCTGGGACGCTCTGCCCCGCTCTCGTGGCGCGGGCACAAATCAAAGGAAAACATTCACCGGCTGCGTGCGGCCGTTTCCGCGGGAGACCAGGGCCTGCGCCTGAGCCGCGCCCGGCGGTTCCCGGCCCGGCGTGGGCCGGCGGGGCTGTGCGGCCAGGCCGAGGGGCCCGCGTGCCCGCTGCCGGCGCCACCCTCCGCACGGCGCTGCCAAGGCGCGCTCCCTGCGTGGCGGGCGGACACGCAGCCACAGGGGCGCAGAGACGGGCGCCGCGTGTCCGAGACCGCGAAACTGCGCATGCTCCGAGCAGGCCCAGCGCATGCGCACCACGTGACAGCGGCCGCTTACCCAGAGCTCTGTGCGGCGACGTCACGTGGCCGGCGCTCCCCCACGCCGCCGGGTCACGGCGTCACGGCCCTGCGTAGCGGCGTCGTGACGTCACCTGGCGCGCTGTCATGGCTCGGGCTCCGCGGAGCGTGGTTCTGACGCGTGTGGTCCTCGAAAACCTCCGCGCGCGGGTCGCACACGCCATGCTGCAGTTCGGAAAGGCTTTCTTCTCTTTCCCACTCATCACCGGCGCACGTAACAAACGCCCGGTGCAGGGCCGGCCGCGACCCCGGGGGAAGACGGAACGGTCAGAAGGCGTCGGCGCGGGCCGCGTGAGCACAGCTGAACACGCTCCTCTTTGGCTGCCTGGTGTACCCCGGCGTTAATTTATTTAGAACATTCAACCCGGAATTCACTCCTCATTTATTATTTATGCTAAATTTGGATCCAAACGACCAGTGAATTGCGTCTTCAAAGGAACCGAGTTTAATCGCGAATTCCACAGCCCCCATGATACACAAGTAGACTGGCGGAAAGTCCACGTGCAGTCCGCTGTCCCTAAGTCAAGCCGTAATTCAGTGCGGTTTGTCGTGACCGAGAGTCTATCCAGCGGGTTGGAGAGACACCGCGGCGAACCTTTGCCAGAATCGCCTTTGCTGGCACAGTGAGCGAGGATCTACCCGGACAAGCCCTGCCGGCGCTGGATCTGCTGGCGAGGCTGTCAGAAGTGTCTGCTTTTCCATTAGGTTCCCTGAGTTGGTCACCCTCTGCGCCTCCGTTTCCACAGCTACAGGACGGGGAAAAATCACAAGACTGACTTCATGGCTCGGCAGCTCTTAGTGAGAACGTGTCTGCCCCTCGCAGTTGCCTCTGAAAGACGAGGCTGAGAATCGTAAGGCAGGGCACCCTTTGGTGCCTCTTCCTGTTTCAGGACTGATCTTTAAGGAAGTCTGACAGTCTGTCCTCTGAGAAACACAGAGGAGAGCAGGCTGCCACCGGCTTCCCTCGCCTGCCACCTGTGGCTCTGGTCCAGCCGGTGGTGCCTCCCGAGGCAGAGCGTGGCAATTCCATCTGCGTGAATGAGCTGTTGAGACGCAAGGTGCCTACACCCCAGAGCCTGGGGAGGAAATCCTGACTTTGCTGATGGTGACTGTGAGGGCTGAGAAATTTGGAGACCGCGGCCAACATGCTGTAGTTGTCACTCAGCGTTTACCAGTGTGCAAAAAAGGCAGGAGCAGTGGAATCCAATTAAGGAAAAGGGTGAAGCAACAGATGTGAAGGAGAGAGATGGAGAGACACAGAGCACATTTCCACTCCGCATTTTAGGGAGAAGAAGGCTTTTAAGTGCTCACAAAGCATGCAGATTGTCAACACCCAAGTCAGGCCCAGGAAAATGTGGCGTGAAACGTCAGGAAGATTTCACAGTGTGGGAGAATGTTCTTTTGCATGAAACAGAGATCACACATCAAGTTCAGCTCCGATGTATTGTTTTTGAGTTCTCCTGTATGGTAGTAATGTGTTTTCAGCAAAGGGAGCAGGAATATCTGGACGTCAGATTGTGACTCCCAGGCCGGTGTGTGGAAGGGGAGCCATCAACATGGGCACTGGCTTGCAGAATTGGCACCGTCAATTTGTAAATGCTGCGGGGTCTGGAGTGGATAAGGCTCTGGGTGTGAACTGCATTTGCTCTTGTCATATGGAGTTGGGATCGCTTGTGTTTTCTCGATTTTAAAACATAAAGGGAAGGTGAAAGGACTTTCTAAAGCTTAGGAAGATTCTAAGAAATTCTAGAAGTTCTAGAAATCCTTGCAACCTCTCTGAGCACACACAGGATTTGTTGCTGGCCTGAGGCCATGATGAGGGTGAGCAGATAGTTTGCCCAGGCATTCCAGCCTTCGGCCTCCTAAGCTGTTGACAACAGAGGGCTTGGAGCAGGTGACATGTGAGTCCCTGTGGGCAGCAGAGCAGCTGCGCTTTGCACTCAGCTCCGTGCCTCCATCCTGAGCCTTGTCAGATGGTGGCAAAGCTGATAGTGAGGGAGGGGCTCTCGGGTGGGGGTGGGGGTGAGGGAGGTCAGGAGCTTTGGACTTGAGTATCTGGGGAGGGTTGAGAGAATAGAACAAAACAGTAATAGACCAGTAAATATGGGCATGAGAGGCACACTAATCTAATCAGTGAACGGGCAGAAACCCTCGCTGAGGGTGGCCACCCGAGCCTGCAGGAGACGGGGCAGATACTGTGTTGCCGCTAGGATGGGATTGCACCCTGGGCCTCAGAGCAGCCACAAAGAACACCTACATTAGGTAGTGGGTTCACGTGGGCATCGAGCCACCTGCTGCTAGCCGGCTTCTCATCTCCCAGGAATATGACCATTAGTTATCAGATAGTGGGTGGGAGGGATGCCAGGCGGGAACAGAATTACCGCCTGCGTGCCCCTTCTTGGCTTTGTTGCCTTCAGCGGGTATGTGTAGGAACCAGGGGGTCGTTGCATGATCAGTTTTTGGAATTAAGTAAAGAGCTCTGAACAGAACTCTCATCCATTTTGCCCCCACAGGCACGTGTCTGGATCGGACACAAGGACCATTTCATAAAGGTGTGTGAAAGGGACCGAGTGGTGCCGCCCTGATGCCTTTCTTCCTTTGCTGGCAACACTCGCTGGTGCCTTAATGATGGCTCTCTGTGATCCCTAAGGACTGCATGGCTCCCAGTTCTTATCACTATGTAGTGATCTCTGATCATTTGCACTCTGCCAGATACCTCGGAGCCTGTAATTTGAACATGGGTGAAAGAGAGAAGAAACCTTGGCAATAAAGTTTGAAAAATTCGCTTGTCTTATAGTCAGTGGATGAGTGCTGTCTAGAACAGAAAATGTTCATGCCTTGGTGCATGGCATATGGTACTTTCAGATAATGTTGCCTTTATTTGAGACTTCGGTCAATAGAGTTCTGATGTATTCATTGTTTTACAGCGCAGGTGTTGACCGCCGCCAGAGGGAGAAGAATGCAGTCGCTGCCCTCAGGAAGTTCACGTTGAAATCAGTGTAGGTGCACATGCATGTGTGGGCATTGTCTGACTGTCACTGGGTAGTGCTGGGGATGCACTCACAGTGTTACTGCAGAGCCCGAGTGTGGTGAAATGATGCTAGCAGGAAACAGATTGTTCCCGCCAAGTTGAGAAAGCAAATACACAGAATGGTGAAGAGGAACGGGATTTAAGCGGTTCACGTTTGGCACAATAAATGGGGCAGGTTATGTGTGTTCCCAGCCTAAGCCTTGCTGTGAACTTGTGGGAGAGCCCGTCCCGGTGGTCCCCGAGAGTCAGGGGGCCACGTGTACTCTAACCAGGGGGTGCTGAAGCAGTTCTTGTGTTGAGTTGTTCTGTGGTTAACAGCTACGTATCAGAGCGTGTGATTTAGGTTGCAAATATTATATTAGCATTAAAAATCTCTGACTTTTGCTTAGTCTCAAGACTAAAACACCACCAAACCTAAGAGCCTTGAGAAGACACCAGCTATAGCTACCGTTTGTATTACCCTTATGTGTATCTAATATAGATATACCCATGCATATGCCTGTACATATACCATACACGCGCCTGTATATGTGTGTAACCAGGATACACACATGTGTGTGCATTTATGGGCCATATGTTGCTGTCTTCAGATACAGAATTGCTCCATGGTTTTCTGTTGTGAGCATGGTTTTGAATGGCTCTCAGAATGTGTGTTCTGGGGGATTCTTGAGCTGTGACGTCTGGAGCAGGTAGTTTGTGAGGGAGTTTTGTCATAGCTGGGCCTGGGTGCTCACTCACCTGTTGTACCTGTGTCATCTGCTTGTCCTTGCTAGTGAGCCAAAGAGGCAGGCAGTATTGGCTCAGTGATGTGTGTGGATAAGGAAAAGGGGCCTGCAAGTAGTTTGAAATTCCCCTGCACTGAGAGCTGAGTCCCGGGTTTCTGCCTCCAAAGCCTGTGCAGGCCCCACGTGCTGTTGTCTGCAGGGCAGAATGGGGAGTTCTAGGAACTGGTGTATGTGGTGATGCAGCCAAGCAGGAAACAGCAAAGCTATTTGCTTGTTATAATGTTGTATTTTTAAAAAGTGGTTATTTCTTTATTTTCAAGTTCTTGAAGGTCAAATAGAGAGAGAAGGAGAGCGTGCATGCCTATCTGTTGGTTCAGTCCCCAAATGCCTGCAACAGCCAGGGCTGGGCCAGGCTGAAGCCAGGAGCCCTGGAATTCCATCTGGGTCTCCCACGTGGGTAGCAGGAACCCAAGTACTTGAACTATCGTTTGCTACCTTCCAGCATTAGCAAGAAGCTGGATTGGAAATGAAGTAGCCAGAACCTAAACTGGTACTTCCATATGGGATGAGGCCATCGCAAGCAGTAGCTCAATTTTCTGTGCCACGTTTGCCCTAAATTTGGGTCTTTTGAGAATGTACTTAAGGGTTTTCTTAATTGTCTCTTTCAGGGTCCCTTTCCTGTGTTGATATTGGCCAAAGATAGAGCAATGATTTCAAAGCAGTGAGCAAAATCAACAAACCAATACAGATACAACTGCTGAAAAAAGGACCTTTCTAATGTTCTGGGCCTGACAACCGTCTGAGGGCAGTGAGCTCTGCAGGGACAGGCACTGTCTGCGTGAGCACTGATAGGTCCAGCCCCTGAAGCCCGGGTGCGTGCTGTTCCTTGCTCAGGGCTCGGGGAGGGTAAGCTTGTGCTGGCGAGTTCACTACACTCACTGTACTAATGAGATGCTTCGACAGCACTGCCTGTTTTAGTACTGATGCCCCTATAAACAGCAGGGTGACCAGTAGAATGCTTTCAGCCTTTCTTGATTTTGAAACCCTGGAAACCCAAAGAGACCAGCTGTACTCCTTCCACCCAAGGGGAGGTCCTACAGGTACTTAAGTTGGGGGCGTTGTCCTTCCTTCCTTGTGTCTTGCTGGGACCTGTGCCACATTTACTGCCTACTGCCAGGGTCCCCATCAGACCTGAAGAATCCCAGAGGAGAGCAGCGGCTCTTGCTCAGCACTTTGGATGGTTCTCCTGTCCCTCAGCGTTCTGAAGTTGTGGGTAGGATGTGAGGGTGGGGAGCAGACATACTCGAGGGAGACCAGAGCAGCCCCTGGGCTCCAGAGATAGGCGAGGGAATAGGGTGAGGCCCCGCAGAAGGGAAGTGGACTAGGGGCAGAGAGGGGCCTCAGGATCCTTGCTTTTATAAAGATTTATTTATTTTTTGAAAGGCAGAATTACAAAGGAAGAGGAGAGAGAGAGAAGAGAGAGAGGAGAGAAAGAGGAGAGAGAGAGAGAGAGAGATCTTCCATCCACTGATTTCACTCCCCAAATGGCTGCAGTGGCTGAGGCTGGGCTAGGCCAAAGCCAGAAGCCTGAAACTCCATCTGGGTCTTCCATGCAGGGGCCCAAGCACTTGGGCCATCGTCTACTGCTTTCCAACATGCATTTGGGAGCTGGATGGCAAGTGGAGTAGCTGAGACTTGAACCAGCAATCATATGTGCTGATGTCACAGGCACTGGCCCAACCCGCTGTACCCTAACACCAACCCCAAGGCTGTTTCTGTACAGGTCGTCTCAGCTTGTCAGGCTGGGGAAGCAAAGAGAACAAACAGGGAATAATCTTTGTTCGTTGGACATCTGGCAAGATGTCGTGTTTTCATATCAGCCTAGAACAGATCTTCACAGTTGGAGCCTGGAAGGAGCATGGACTCCCCATGGCCACTGACTTTAGTGTGAGGGGTGAGAGCATGGGAGTGGTTAGGGCTGCATCCTGCGCTGCCCAGTGCACAGGGTGAGTCTGTTGGTCTGCCCAGGAATCACAGAAAGGAATGGGGAGAAGAAGTGAATGAACAGGAGTTTGGGGTTCTAATGGAGAAGCTCTTGCTGTTCTCACTCATTTTGCAGTTTGAGGGCTAGAGGCAAAGCTATAAGGAAGTCACTCGCCAAAGAAACCATTGTTCTCTGTCACGGCCAGTTATGAGGGTTGGAGGGTTGGAGGCCAGAAGGAGGGTTGAGAGTACGAAGAGGTGAAGTGGGAGAAGGGGCGAGTGACTGTTCTGAGAAGGGGAGCTGGGGGAGGAAGTGGATAAAGTAGGATACATGAGGAAATGCTGTGAAAACAAAGAGGAGGCAAGAGGCAAGGTAGCCCCAGGCGCGTTTTGACAACAAAGTCCCATTGCTCAACGTGGCTTTTCCCATCTCCTGTGTTACTTAGTTCTTGATTCAATTCTGTGACAGAAACGTGGGTTTCATGGATGAAGGAGAAAGAGGTGAAACTGTAACTGTTTTCTTAGTAATAGGGAAGGCACATCTATCATTCATTCCATGTTCATTTAATAAATACTCATGGAACAACTGCTGTGGGCCAAGTGCAGGGTGGAGGCTTGATCAGTGACTCAGCCTTTCAGGTTTTCTTTTCATCAAGAAAAGGTCAAGTGGTGCATTTGGCCTCCCAGTGAGGACCTGCATTGCAGAGTGGGTGCCTGGGTTTGAGTCCTGGCTCTGGCTCTTGATTCCAACTTCATGCTAATGAAGACCTTGGGAGGCAGCGGGTGGGTCACTGCCATCCCCATACTGGACACAGATTGAGTTGCTGGATTCTGGCTTTAGCCCAGTCATTGCAGGCATTTGAGGGAGTGAACCAGTGGATGGGAACCATCTCTGCTTCTGTCTCTATGAAATAAATAAAAAAATTTAAAGAGTCAAGTTTATTGAGGCATCACAGTAAAATTCACTCCTTTAGTGTACAGTGTCATGACTTTCCATGAATGTGCAGCGTCCTCAAGGCTTCTTACCCCATTCCAAGGCCAGGCACCCTCTGGTCTGATTCATGTCCTGATAATTTTAGCCCTTCTGGAATGTCATACCAATGAAATTGTAAAATCTGTATCTTTTTGTGTCTGGCTTTTCTCGGCCAGCACAGCACCTCTGAGAGTCATCCATGGTGCTGTGTTTATCTGGCCTGTTCCTCTCCCATGCTGAATGCTATTGTATTACAAACCTTTGCCCATTAAGCTGTTGATGCCATTTGGATTATTTCCAGTTTTTGGCAACTATGAACAAAACTGCTATAAACATTTCCATATAAGTCTTTGGGTGGACATATGTGGATGCTTTTATTTTTCTTGAGTAAATACCCAGGAGTGGTTATTTAACTTTTAAGGATGTGTCAAGCTAATTCCCAAACATGTTATACCATATTTTGTTCCCTCCAGATGTATATCAGACTGAGTTTTTCCACATTTTAAGTAATATCTGGAGTGATCAATTTCAGGCATCACAATTAGTACCTAGTAATGTTGTTGTGGTTTTAATTTGCACTTCCATTATGTCCAACAATATTCTTTACATGTGCATATTTGCCATCTGTATATTTTCTTTGGAAATCTTGAAATATTTTGCTGTGACTTCATTCATTCATTCATTCATTAGTTTATGAGATGGAGGAGAGAGCGAAAGAATTCCTACACACTGGTTCACTTCCGAAGTACCTGCCAGGGGCAGGACTGGGCTGGGCCAAAGCTAGGGTTGGCGACTCAATCCAAGTCCCCTACTCAAGGGACGGGAACTCAGGTACTCCAGCTGTCACTACCACCTCACAGGGTCTAAAGGAGCAGGAAGCAGCAGTCAGGAGATGGAGCTTGGTGTTGAATCCAGGGACATCTTGACCCACCTGTTAACCACTAGGATGACCGCTTGTGCTGATTTCAGTAGTTCATGCATTTGCTTTCGATTACTTCTATGTGATCTTATGATCACTTTTTTTGAATTCAAATTCTTGCATTCCTTCTATCTCATCGTCTGAAGTGTTGTGTTCTTTTGGGAGTATCATATTGTCGTCCTTATTCTTATTTCTTGAATTGGTGCATTTGTTGTTCAGCATTTGTGGAGATACTCGATTCTTTTTTATTTTCCTTCTTTCTCTCTCTTTCCTTCTTTCTCTGTTTCCTTCTTTCTCTCCTTCCCTCCTTCCCTCCCTCCCTCCCTCCCTCCCTTTCTTCCTTCCTTCCTTCCTTCCTTCCTTCCTTCCTTCCTTCCTTCCTTCCTTCTTTCTCTCTCTCTCTCTCTCTCTCTCTTTCTCTCTTTCTGCCTCCCTCCCTCTCTCCCTTCCTTCTGTGGTGGCTTTTATATTTGCACTATGACTCTGTAGATAAGTGGAATGTCTGTTTTCAGTGTAAGTGAATCTCTAGAGACTTGTAGTGGATGTGGCCAGAGAGCTCTGTTCAGCTCCCCAGGGTTAAGGGCGTGCCTAAGGTGACACACCCAGATTTGGAGTAGTAAATCTCTCTCTCTCTTTCTCTCTTTCTCTCTTTTTTTTTTTTTTTATTAAAGGGAGGTTATTCTGCTCGGCTGAGCTCCTCTCCTCAGTGGAGAGCAGTGCCTGAGCACTAGCCCCAGTGTGTATAATATTTGTCCACTCTGTGCCAAGGACCACACAAAGGATCTGTGCAGTCCTCACTGTAAGTTCAGATTCCCCAGCAATGTCTGTCACCAGGTATCCAGGAACCCCCGAGCTTGTGGATTCTCCCACTGAGACGGCTCAAAGTCCCAGCTACACTGTGAGTCCTCCCACACACCCTCAGTTTTTTTTTGCAGTGCGGGTACAGAAGCCTCACACAGTCACAAGCTCCTAGCCTCCTGTTAGTTGTCCCCACTGGAGTCAGGAGTCTCCACTCTGCTGGTTGCTGGATGCAGACATGAGCTGGTGCAGCTGTTAAATATGTCCAAAATGGCAGCTGCTCTATCGGCTTGTTCCAGTATGCCATTAAAGTGACCTGGGGGAGAGAAACGTGTCTGTCCAGTCCTTTTTCTTTCTCCTGTAATTAGGCTGGTACACTTTCCCCCATGGGGATCCAAGCTGGGCTCCCTCCAGGCTCTTCCTGCAGCATTTTTTGCCAGTCGCTTGGGCTGCTGAGGTCTGGTCTCACCTCACTTTCCAGCGCTGGTGTGCAGGCTCTTGGCTCCTGGAGTCCCAAGCTGTGGGTGCCCACATCCTCCATGTAGGTGCACTGTGTCCCTCTAATTTCAGTAGAGTTTCCTCTGCCATTTTCTCCCTAACTCTTCTCTGAGACTACGCTCTCTCCACTTTTTAAAAACTATCTTCTCCTGGACTAGAGCGGTAAGCTCCCACCCTACTCTGCCATCTTGGAACCGCCTCACTCATCTCAAGTTGCAATTTTTAAAGGTTCTGTGGATTTTTCTTTATATATACTATCATATCACCATTAATTCTTCCTTTTCAATCTGGATGCCTTCTATTTCTTTTTATAATATGTTAATTATTTTCTCTTTATTTGAAAAGAAGATCTATCTATTTCTATATATGCATACATATATATGTGTATATATATGTGTGTGTGTATATACATGTATACACACACACACACACACACACACATATATATATATATATATATATATAGGGGGAGAGAGAGAGAGGGAGAGAGAGGGAGGGAGAGTGTATAGAAGCAATGATCTCATCTGCTTATTCATCCCTCAAATGCCCACAATAGCCAGGGATAGACCAGGCTGAATTCATGAGCCCAAAACTCAATTTGTGTCTCCCATATGGGTGGCAGAGACTCAAGTATTGAGTCATCATCACCTGCTGCCTTCCAGGGTGTGAATTAGCAGGGATCTGGAAGAAGCAGCTAAGCCAGGATTCAAACCCAGGCACTTGGATATGGAATGAGGGTATGCTGAGTGGCAGTTTTAACTGTTGTGCCAAATCGCCACCCTGCCTTCTGTTTCCATAACCCCCAGTACAATGTCAAGTAGGCAGAGTGAGAGTGGATGTCTTTGCTCTGTTATTGATAATAAGAGGAGAGATTCAGTTTTTTTGTCATTAGGTTTAAAGTTAGTAGTACTTTTTATTTTTAAAAAAAGCTGTACTTTTAAAATAGGTTTGCTTTGTCAGTTTGGGAGTTCTCTTGAATGCCTAGTTTGTTGTATGCAGGAAAATTTGGGTCTTTCTGAGTAAACGTGTGTCCTAGAAGTGAATGTGTATTTCACTCTATTAATACTGATTAACTCAGTTTACTTTATAGTGTTGGTCAAGTCTATTATATACTCGCTGATTGTTTTCTCTGTTTCTTTTATCAATTAATGAGAAAGGGGTGTGGAAATCTCCAGTTCCAGTGATGAATTTGTCTGTTTCTCCTTGCAGTTCTATCAGGGTTTGCTTCATGTATTTGAAGCTGTTACTACATGAGTAAACATTTAGAATTGTTATGTCCTGTTGATGAATTGATCCCTTTATAATTATGACATAGCTGTCTAAGAAAATCTTGGTTCTGAAATCTATTTTGTTTGACATTGATATATATATAACCTCCCCAACTTTTAAAAATTGTTTTAAAGTTGCGTGATTCCCCCTTTAAAATTTATTTAGCTTAATTTATGTCTTTCTATTTAAACTAGGTTTCTTATTGACAGAATATAGGTAGATGTGGTTTTATTGAAATCCAATATGAGAATCTGTCTTTAACTGGAGTGCTTTAGATAATTTGTGTTTAATGTAATTATGATATGGTTGGGCTTAAAATCTATCATCTCACTATTTTCTGTTATGCCATCCAGTTTTTGTTTACTTTTTAATCTTTTCTGGCTTCTTTTGGATTCTTTGAGCATTTTTATTGTCCCACTTCATCTCTTTTGTTGGCTTATTAGTTGTAACTCTTGTAGTGGTTGATTTAGAGTTTATAGATCTAACTAACTTAGAACAGTCAACTTTCAGGTCATATTTTATTACTTCACGTAGAGTGAAAGAAATTGTTAGGCGTTCCTTCTCTTCCAGCCTTGTGCTAAGGTTTGTCATATATGTTGTAAATCCCTAACTATTATTTTTGTTTTAAACTGTCAATTATCTTTTAAAGTGATTGAAATTATAAGAATTTAAAAAATATTTATCTACATAGCTAAATCCCCAGTGGTCTTCATCTGTTGCGTTGATTAGTGATTTTCAACTGGTGAATTTGTTCTTCCCAGGGGATGCCTGATGTGTAGATTTAGTGATCACAGCTGGGGAGGGGGAGTTTCTGACATCTGACTGACAGGAGCAGAGGATGATGCAAAGCCTTCTGGAGGGCACAGGAATCCTCCCACAGCAAAGGCTCGTCTTGACCAAACACGAGTGGGTGCCACTGTTGAGCAACCTGGGGTATACCCAGCTCTCCGTCATCACCACTGTCCTTCCTGAAGGACTTCCTCACTACCTGGAGTGCCATTGAGTTGGTGATAAACTCTTTCAGCTTATACATGTCTGAGAAAGCGTTTGTTTCAGCAGTGTTTTTGAAAGTTATTTTCATTGGTACAGATTCTAGGTTGATAGTTTTTCCCCCCTTTTTAAACCCTCTATTTTTCCTTTATTTGCTATACTTTAAAGATACTCCTTCTACTGCCTCCTTGCATTGCTTTTTTGACAAGAAATATGTTATAACTTACCTCGGCTCCTTGGTACATTGAAGTTGGCCCATGCATGGCTCCCTGATGTGGTGCTCATTAAAAAATATTTATTTATTTTCGTATTTCTCTATATGTGTTTCATTTTTGATTGTTTCTATTGCTAGGCCTTTGTGTACACTATTCTTTTCTTCTACGATGTCCCACGCTGCATTACTGCTATCCTATGCATTTTTTAATTTAAAATTTTTTTAAAGATTTATTTATTTATTTTAAAGTCAGAATTACACAGAAAGAGGAGAAGCAGAGAGAGAGAGAGAGAGAGAGAGAGAGAGGTCTTCCACCCACTGGTTCACTCCCGAGATGACCGCAATGACTAGAACTGAGCCTATCCGAAGCCAGGAGCCAGGAACTTCTTCCAGGTCTCTCACGTGGGTACAGGGGCCCAAGGACTTGGGCCATCTTCTGCTGCTTTCCCAGGCGATAGCAGAGAGCTGGATCAGAAGTGGAGCAGCCGGGTTTTGAACCAGCGCTCATATGGGATGCTGGTGCTTCAGGGCAGGGTGTTAACCCACTGAGCCACAGTACTGGCCCCACATTTTTAATCTCACACAACTGTGGATCATGTCTGTAGTTTTTTTTGAATTTTTATTATATTTTCTTTTTTTTTGACAGGCAGAGTGGATAGTGAGAGAGAGAGACAGAGAGAAAGGTCTTCCTTTTCCATTGGTTCATCCTCCAATGGCCGCTGCGGCCGGCGCACTGCGCTGATCTGAAGCCAGGAGCCAGGTGCTTCTCCTGATCTCCCATGTGGGTGCAGGGCCCAAGCACTTGGGCCATCCTCCACTGCCTTCCGGGCCATAGCAGAGAGCTGGCTTGGAAGAGGGGCAACCGGGATAGAATCCGGCACCCCAACCGGGACTAGAACCCGGTGTGCTGGCGCCGCAAGGCGGAGGATTAGCTTGTTAAGCCATGGCACTGGCCTGAATTTTTAGTATATTTTCAATGTTGCTATTTGATATTCAATTTGTAACATCGTAAATATATGGATATAGCTTTACTATCTGTTTCAGTGTTGTTTGCCTATTAATTAAAAATTGTTTTTCCAAGTCAGTTTTGATTAAACAAAATTTCATCTTAATGTTTGTCATATTATCCTGCTTTTGGTGTGGTTGCTAATTTTTTGATACAATTTCCTGTGAATTTTGCTCTATTGGGCACTGAATAATTTTGCAAACCATTTTTAAAGCATGTCCTCAAAGTAGTGATGTTTCTCAAAAACAGTCTCTTTCCTCCCCTAGTTGCCTTGATTTTGTTAGGTAGGCCTAGAGCAGCAGCATTTAGTCTATTCTCACCATTCTGATGAACAGTCTTTTGCCAATATTCATCTGAAATCAGATACCAGAGAGCAGTGAAATAACATTTTTCAACTGCCAAAAGAAGAGAACTATCCAGCTAGAATCCTGAAAATGACAAGACCATCCTTTATATTGAAGAGAAAATTAAAAAACTCTCAAGAGGACAGAAAAGCTAAAAATCACTGGTTGTAGTAGACCTACCCTTAAAGACTGAAGTTTTTCAAACAAAAAGGTATGATGAAAGAAAAGATCTTTGATCTTGGAGGAAGAAAAACCCATGGATGAGCAGAAACATGAATATCTACAGTAGATCGTCATTTTCCTCAAGAGTTTAGTAAATTACATTTCATGTTTGAAACCAGTGTTCTAACAGCACTGATACTCAAGACAACCGTGTTTTAAATGGAACAGGGAAGGATCTGAGCAGAGGTAAGATCTCCACACTTGAAGTGGTAAAATGTTGAAACCACTAGACCATCCGTCACACATGTCTATTTCAATACCCAGAGCAACCACTAGAAAAACTCTACAGAGATACATTCAAAGACAACAGAAATAAATTATGATAGATTGCTAAAGAAGTGTTTAAGTAACTCATTGGAAGTCAGGAAAAAAGAAACAGGGTAGCAGGAATCAGAGAAAACAAAACACACTGGCAGACTTGTTTTAACAATTAACATATATGGACTTAATACACTTTTCAAAACACAGACCTGGGTGAGGTGTGTGCAGACTCAAGGCTGGTTCAGCGTTTGATCAGTAATGAAGGACGACTGTCAAGGCAGAAGCTTCAGCGTACATAGCCTGTACTCACCTTATGGGACCTGAGTAAGGTCCTGATCACACCCTGGGACTCTGAATGTTGGAGATGCATTCTTCAGAGTCAGTTAAGCTCACCCCATGGGGCGTCACCTCAGGTCTACACCCGCCAGTGCACACCCCCGGTATAACCCAAACACAGCCCATGGGACCTAGGCAAACACCATTCTAGCCCTGAAGCTCTAGTCCTGTAATTGCTGACACCATCTTTACCTGAGTTCACCCCATGGGACCTCTGACTACGTCTGCCAGTGCAGTGTCTTCAGTCTGAGCTGCATTCTTCCCGTTTAGATTCGAATAAGGCTCTCTCCATATATATTCCTGCATTCACTCTGTGGGACCTGGACAAGGACCCACTTCCTTCCTTTGCTCCAGGCCTGCACCTTCCAGGGCACAATTCTGAGCAAACCTGTGCTTGCCCACTGGGATCTGGTAGGGTTCTTTCCACATTCCCCAGTGCTGGTGCTGTGGCTGTTGATGTTATAAGCCCTGGTGTCACCCACATCCACACAGAGGGATTTGGGGAAGGTCCTGTCCACATCCCACAGTTCTGGAGCCACAGATATGTGTGCCCCAAATGCTGGCGTCACTGACCCTCATTCAGAAAGAACTGGGTATGGTCCCTTCTGTGGTCCCACAGCACCAAGAATGCGGCTGCTGCCTTCACAAACCCGTGTTACTGGCACTGAACTCTGCAGGGCCTGAGGACACACTTTGGAAGCCCACGTCTACTACAAAGTCACCCACTCCTGTGTGAACTTCTGCAGACTAGGCAGTTGCAGCACTCACAGACATTGTTGACATCGATTTTAGCTGAAGAAATCAGAGTTTACACTTTTTGAATCACCTAGACTCAAAGTCAAAGCAAGTATCCAAGGAAATACTCCACCACTTATCTATTGAAAAAGGGTTTTCCTATAAATCTGACTCAATATAGAAGGAACTGTTGTACTAGAGGCATAGATATTAATGTAGGGAAACATGAAACAAAGAAGGAAAAAGCATGACAGCTCCAAAGGAATACAACAGTTTTCAAATAGACCTTGAATTGAGGGAAACCTGTAAAGTGTCCAGAAAAAAATTAATGGTTCTAAGGAAACTCAATGAGATGCAAGAAAATCCAAATAGGTAATTCAAGGAAATAAGGAGAAATATGAATTTTATGAATGAGAAATTCAATAAACAGAAAAAACCTCAAAGAATAAGTCAGAAAATTCAATCAATAAAATAAGAAACAGTTGAGAGCTTCAACAACAGAATAGACTATTAGAAGAAAGAATTCCTGATGTTGAAAACAAGTCTTCAGTCAGACAAAATAAAGAGAAAAGAACTGAAATAACAAAGCCTATGAGACATATGGAACACCATTAAGCAAGTAAATATTTGTGCTCTGGCTATACCTTAAGGAGAAGAGGAGGAAGAATTCATTGAGAACCTATTTGATGTAATAATATCTGAAAACTTCCCAAGTCTTGAAAGAGATATGGACATCTAGGTACGGGAAGCTCAAAGAGCACAAACAGAACTCAGACAAAGAAGAGTTTTCTCTGGGGCTGATGTTGTGGCACAGTGGGTTAAATTGCTTCTTGTAATGATGACATCCACTTCACAGTGCTGGCTCATATCCTGGCTACTCCACTTCTAATCCATCTTCCTTACAATGTGTCTGGGAAGGCAGCAGAAGATGGCCCAAGTACTTGGGCCTCTGTCATCCATGTAGGAGACCAGGATAAGAGTTCCCATCCCCTGGCTTTAGATTGGCCCAGACCTAGCTGTTGCAGTCATTTGGAGAAATAAACCAATGGATGGAAGATCTCTCTGTCTCTCAGTTTTCTCCTGTCACTCTGCCTTTCAAATAATTAAACAAATTTGTCAAAATAAACAAATACATAAAACATAAAAAGACACTCTCCAAGGCACTTTGATAATAATTGATAAAGTTGAAGACAAGGAGAGAGTCCTAAAGACAGTGAGAGAAAATGTCAAGTTACATGGAAATGAAAAACATTAGACTAACAGCAAACTTCTCAGCAGAAACCTTACAAGCCAAAAGAAGATGGAACAATATATTCAAAATTTTGAAATAGAAAACTCCTGCCACCCAAAAATACTGTATTCAGCAAAGCTATCCTTTAGAAGTGAAGGAGAAATAACGTCTTTTCCAGACATGCAAAAACTGAGGGAATTCATCACTACCAAACCAATCCTATTAAAAATCCTTAAAGGATACCTGTGTTAGAGGTGAAAGGATTATAACAAACATCATGAAAGCACACAAAAGTACAAAACTCGGTAATAGAGCAGGAACACAGAAAGAGAAGGGAATCAAACATTATCAAGATAGAAAGCTACCAACCTACAAAGATAAATAATAAAAGAGATGGAAGGAAACAGAATAGATAAAACAATGAGTGAGCAATTAACAAAATGACACATTAGTTTTACTTATCATTATTAATTTTGAATATAAGTGGATCAAATTCTCCATCAAAACATACAGAATAGGGGCTGGCGTTGTGACACAGTGAGTTAAACCACCACTTGACATGCTGGATTCCCATATGAATGAGGGTTCAAGTCCCAGATGTTCCACTTCTGATCCAGCTCCCTTCTAATGCACCTGGGAAAGTAGCAGCAGAAGATGGCCCAAATAATTGAGCTCTTGATACCCACAAGGGAGACCTGGATGGAGTTCTAGGCTCTTGGTTTCAGCCTGGCCAATTCCTGATCATTGCAATCATTTGGGCAGTGAGCCAGCAGGTGGAAGAGCACCTCCCTTTCCCCTCTGTCTGTAAATAACTCTGCCTTTCAAATAAATACAATAAATCTTTTAAAAATTATAAGTTGTCTGAATGTATTTAAAAATAAGACTCAATTATATGCTGTCCACAAGAAACTCACTTCACAGGTAAAGACATGTAAGCTAAAAGTGAGGGGCTGGAAAAAGACATACCATGTAAATGAAAACCAAAAGGAAGCAGGAGTAGCCATCCTCATCTCAATAAAATGCTTCAAAAAAAAGTGTAAAAAAGAGACAAAGGGGGTCATTATATATTGATAAACACATTAATTCAGCAAGAAAATTCAACAATTATAAATATATATGTACCCAACATCAGAGGAACCTAGTACACAAAGCAAATATTATTAGATCTAAAGAAAGAGATAGACTCCAATACAGCAATCTTTAAGGAAACATTCCACTGTTATCAAGGGACAGATCATCTAGACAGAAAACCAGCAAGTGCACATCAGAATCAAACCAAACTACAGAGCAAGTGGACTCAGCGTTTCCCTAGTAGTAGCAAAATGCACCCTCTTCCTATTAGCTTGTGGAATGTATTCCAGGCTATTCATATATTAGACCATAATTCAACTCTCAATAAATTTTAAAGAGTTGAAATCATATCATGTATCTTTTCAGATCACAATGGAATAAAACATAAATCAACAACAAGAACAATAGATGATGTACAAATACATGGAAATGAAATTACACGCTCCTAAATAACCAATGGATGGATCATTGGAAAAATTTAAAGGGAAATTAAAAAAAAAATCTTGAAACAAAATGCAACATAAAACCTGTGGGACACAGCGAGAATAATAATAGAGGGACATTTAGATCAATATGTGCATAGAAACCTTTCAAATAATAATATTTCAAATGGACAATCTAACAGTGCATCTCAAGGACTTAGAAAATCAAAACTAAACTTAATCCAAAATTAGCAAGAGGCAAGAAATAATGAGGCTCAAGGTAGAAGTGAAGGAAATAGAAACAAAAAATAAAAGATGAAAGATTAAAAAGCCCTTTTTTTTGGGAAAAGAAAAACAAATAGAATAACCTTTAGTCGCACTAAGGAAGAAAAGAAAACTCAAATAAAATTAGAAATGAAAAAAGAGACATTGCAGTTTATACCACAGAAATACAAAGAATTGTAGGAAAATACCATGAATATGCTACAAATTGAAAAACCTTAATGAAATGGATAAGTTCCTGGATACATATAATTTACCTAGAAAATTTAAACAGAACAATAACAAGTCATGAGATTGAGGCAATAATTAAAAATCTTCCATCAAAGGAAAGTCTAGGACATGATGACTTCACAACTGGATTCTACAAACCATTTAAAGAACTCCAGTACTTCTCCAGCTATTTCAAAACATTATAAAGATGGAAGTCTTCCCAATTCTTATTACATGGCCAATATTACTATGATGCAAAACCAAAGACTTAACATAAATGTAAAACTACACACCAATATCCTTGATGAACATAGATGAAAAAATTCTCAACAAAATATTAACAAACCAAATCCAACACTACATTAAAAAGATCATATATCATAATCGAGTGGGATTTTTCCCAGAGATGCATGGGTGGTTCAACATAAATAAATACACATAATAAATCACATCAGCAGAATGAAGAACAAAAACCATATGATAATATTAATTGGTGCATAAAAACCATTTGATAGGAATCAATATTGCTTCATGATAAAAACTGAACAAATTAGGCATAGAAGGAATATACCTCAAAATATTGAAGACTGTGTGTGACAGACCCATGGCCAGTGCCATTCTGAATGGGGAAAAGCTGAAAGTGTTTATCCTAAGAGCTGGAAAAAAGATAAGAATGTCTAGTTTCAACAATCTTATTCAACATAGAAATGGAGATATCAGTAAGAGTATTAGGGAGAGAAAAATAGTAAAGGGCACCAAATTGGAAAGGAGGAATCACAATATTCTTGTTCGCAAATGGCATGATTACAAATACAGAAAAGCCTGAATACTACCAAAAAGTTACTAGAACTGTTAAACAAATTCAGTAAGGTTTAAGGATCCCCAGACAAAAAATGATAGCATTTTTATACAATGACAAAAATCTTGCTGTAAGGGAACTCAAGAAAGCATTCCCATTTATAGCTATGAAAATTAAAATGTTTAGGAATAAATTTAACAAAGAAGTGAAAGATCTCTCTGATGAAAATAATAAAATAGTGATGAGAGAAATCCTGGAGGACACACAAAAAATGGGAGGATAGAGCATGTTCATAGACTGGTAGAATTAATATTGTTAAAGTGTCCTTACAATGCAAGGCAATCTATAGACCCAACTCAGTCGCCGTCACGATATCAATGACATTCTTTCTAGAAATACAAAAATAATCCTAAAATTTATATAAAACCTCCGAAGACTCAGAATAGCCCAAGCAATCCTGAACAATGAATAAATAAATAATTAGTCCTGGAGGCAGCATGATACCTGACTTCAAAGAGCACTACAAAGTTACAGTAATTAAAACAACGTGGTATTTGCATAACAATACATAGATCAATGGAAGAGAATAGGGAACCCAGAGATTAACCCACATACATACAGCCAACTGATTTGTGATGAAAGTGCTCCAAAAATACACTGGAGAAAGTGTACTCCTCTCAGTAAATAGTGTTGGCAAAACTGGTTACTCATATAGAAAAATGAAGTTCGATCCCTAACTCTCACCATATCCAAAAGTCAACTCAGGATGGATCAAATACCTAATGTAAGATCTGAAATCTTGAAATTCCTAGAAGAAAACAGAGGAGAGACTTAATAACATTGGTGTAGGCAATGACCTCTAAAGCAGAGGCAACAAAAACTAAAATTAAACAAATGAGATTATATTAAACTCAGAAGCTCTGGTACAGCAAAAGAAACAAACAACAGAATGAAGAGACAATCAATAGAATGGGAAGAGATATTTCCAAGCTGTTCATGCAAGAAAGGATAAATAGACAATATAAGAAAAATGTCAACAAAAAGTAACCATTTTAGATAAGAAATGGGCAAAGGATCTAAATAGATATTTCTCAGAAGAAGAAATAGAAATGGCTGACAAATGTTAGAAAAAAACACTGGAGAAAAGCTTTGGAATATAGGGATAGGCTTAAAACTTGACACTAGTTTATAAAATACAATTTTGATTTGTTGAATCTTACCAGAATAAAAATCTTTTGCTCTTCGAAATCTCATGTGAAGTGGATGGGAAAAAAACCCTACAGATTGTTACAAAACATTTGCAAACAACATGCCCAAAAAGGAATAATATCTAGAATATATAAAGAATTATCACAGCTCAGTGGTAAAAATATAAATAATCTAACTAGGAATGGACAAGCAACATGAACAGACAGTTCACTGAAAAAGATGAGCAAACAGAAAATAAGCATCTGAAAAGGTGTTCAATATTATCACCACCTGGCAGGTATAAATTAAAACCCAAATGAGCCATTATAGTGTGCTTACCAGAAAAGCTAACAGAAGAAAGTAGTGGCAACATCAAATGCCAGTGAGCAAGGAGACCCTGCTCATGACTGTAATGGGAACACACAAGGGTTCAGCCACCCTGGGAAAGGGGCTGGCATTTTTTTTTTAAACAAAAAAGCTAAACATGAAGTTTCCATGCAACTCAGCAGTTGTACCTTTGGCAGTTATTCCAGAAAATACAAATAGTGCACATGAAAACCTGTACACACCTCTTTGCTTCTTCTTCCCTCCCTCCCTCCTCCACTCCCTCTTTGCATCCTTCCTTCCTGCCCTCTCTCTTTCCTCCTCTTTTCTTCTTTCAGCTAACTCAGAGCGAGAAACAGCTCAGCTGTTCTTCAGCAGGTTTATAAATACCATAGAATACTACTATTCAATAAAGGGAATAAATTCTTGATACACACAAAGAACTTAGATGACTTTCCAGTTATGTGCTGATGGAAAAAAAGTCAATCCTAAAAGACTGTATATTGTGGGGCTACTGCTGTGTCGCCGGCATCCTATATGAGCCGGGTTATAGTCCCAGCTGCTTCTCTTCCAAGCCAGCTCTCTGCTATGGCCCGGAAAAGTAGTGGAAGATGATCCACGTGCTTGAATCCCTCCACCCTTGCGGGAGACCCTGAAGAAGCTCCTGGCTCCTGGCTTCAGATGAGCTCAGCTCCGGCCATTGCAGCCATTTGGGGAGTGAACAAGCAGATGGAAGACCTCTCTCTCTCTCTGTCTCTCCCTCTCACTGTCTGTAACTACATCTCTCAAAGAAATAAATATAGATTGCATACTGTGATACCATCTACAGAACATTTAAACAATGACAAATGGGTGATGGATTAGTGGTCTCCAGGGGTTGTGGGCTGGGGGAAAGTTGAGGAAGTTGTCAAGTGGCAAAACAAGGGACTGCTGGCATGTTCAGTATCTTTACTGTGATGGCAGAAACACAGCCATGTGCTAAAACTGTACAGAACTAAATATGTGCAAATGGATGCACACAGAACGGGTCACCTTGGTGGTCAGTTGTTACGTCAGAAGCAGCAGGCTAGCACGATGCTGTATAATTCCACATGAAGCTAAGACTAGGCAAAATGATCTAACAGAAACCAGCACAATGACTGGGAAGGCTTGACCATGGACAGGAGCGATAGAATGTTCTGGTGAGACAGAACTGCTTTGTATCTTGATAGAGCCTTGGGTCACACAGACATATGCATTTGTCAAAACTTATCAAACTTCACGCTAAAATAAGTTCTGTGCATTTCAAAAAATGGAAATTAAACCTCAGTAAAAAAAATTGTATCTGATCATAATTTGAAAATTGGATTAAATGATCTGAATATTTTGTAGCCAAATGAGATCTTGTGGAATAATTTCTCTTACTCATATTGGATATTGAAATCCAGTCTAAATGCTTTCGCTCAGTTGTTAATATGTTTGTACTGTTTTCATAGTATCAAACTATGAAAGCATAAATGAGAACTAGACAGTGGCAAGGACCAAACACCCGCTTGCATTTGAATCATGGTTCTTCACCTTATGGGTTCTTAGTTTTTAGCCAATCACTTATCCTCTCTAAGCCTTTGTTCCCACCTTGACCAAAGGAGCTATTACTGCTGATGTTGCAGAGTTCTCCTGAGGATGCATGAGAAAGTATTTAAACAACTTAGTAGATAGTAGGTGTTCAGTGGGCTCCAAGCCTGCTGTTCTTGCGAATCAGTTACGTTTTTATTTTTTATAACCTACACAATTAGTCTTAATCTAATAGAAAACAATAGGTGGTGAATAAGCACTCTGGATCTTGGGGTTCTGTTTATTCTCTGTATGAAGAAACCGTTCAGAACCTGCCGTCTTATGGGCACCTACACGTGTCATGGTGTGCAGGGCTCCTACTCAATCCATTGTAGGGGCTGCGAGAATAATGAAAAACCAAGCGTCGGGTGAAATGCCAACAAGACTCACAGAGTGAAAAATGGAGCAATTCAGTCAAACCGTGAGAGCACTCTGGGGCACAGCAGCCTGTGCGCTGAGACTCTGATAGGAGTCAGCTGGACGTCCCTGCTGCTGGGAGGCCACCTGCTAGAAACAGCAGTGGTGAGTGCAGCCAGATTCTCTCATGTGAAAGAAGCAGCCCAAAGTTGCTGCTGTGGCCAGGTCCTGGAGCAGCAAGGCCCAGTGGCTGCCCCACAGCCTCAGTCCCCAAGAGGGGGTGCTCAGCAACCTCACTTGGGAATTGGCTGCATGTGACATGAGCTTCAGGCATCAGGGAACCATGGTTCTCATTTCATTGCCACGGCTTCACTGCATTGGCGTGTGGTCATCAGCCAAGAATGCGACATGCTAACCTGAACCCAGGCTGCGTACTTCATGCTGGTTGTGGAGGAATACAACCCGGGACTTCAGGGAATGTCTCGTGACTTCGCTCAGAGAGGGCCACTGCTTTCATGCACGCCTTGGAATTTGGGAAAAAGTCCAGTTCCCCCACGGAGCCACAGCTGTTCTGCATGGAGATTCGTGTGCAACCCCTCGCTTTGTTGTGTCTGTGTGGACATTACATACGTGTGCCGAAATGGAGAGTGAAAACGGACAGATGGGAATAGACTGTTTCCCTCTCTGTGCAAAATGAGAACTATAAGAGAATCAACAATGGCCGTTCCTCATGGCATTAATTATCTACAGAATGAAGCATCTAGGTGGTTGTGTCTGAGTTTTGCCTCAGTATGGGTTTTGAGACTTCAATCAGAGTGTGACTCAGAGTTAGTGAAAGAGAAATTGCTCGGGCTATACAAGAGGAGCATAAATATTATGCGTCACTTGGTATCATAATTAACTGCGTGCTTCAAATATTTCTTTCATGTCTGCTTTCACAATAGGTAATATAATTTACCGCTAATAGGATTAAAATGCCTTTTTTTTTAATAAAAAAAAAGGTAAGTACTTCAGCGGTTTAAACTGTTTTCTATTTGTTTTGCACTGATACATATTTTACCACAGGCAATCTCTTTATACCCTGCGGAAGAAAATAATGAGGAAAATTGGAGATAATTTATGTCGTCCAGAAGCAAAAGCTTTCCCAAGTATTATTTTTGCTTTTGCTCAATAATGAAGCAACCACTTTCCACGAAGCACTGGGGAGGAAGCTTCCTGACTTGCTGGCAGTTCAAAGATGGGAGCAAAGCGGGGGAGACCACGGCCTCGCTGGGGAAGGCGCAGCGTTCGCCTGGGAGGATCGATGCTGGCAGCTTGGAGCCCCCCAAAGAGAAGCGCGCCCACTTAGAGGCCAGTGACTGTGGGAAAGGCGGGCTGACTGGTGTTCATTTTGCATCTTGATACGTGCTCAGTGCACTGCCATGCAGGCTGCCACAAAGCCACGTGGGTTAGAATCCCCGCTCCAACTCTGAGCATGTGCAGTGTTCCAGTGTTCCACCAGGTCAGACACAGAACCCCGGACCTGAGGCACCACGTGGTGTCTCCGATGGAGCTGATTTAATTTGATCTGTAAAGAACGAGCTATGGTTTCACCCAGCAGATGTCCCAGAAGAAGGTCCAAGCGTCACGTTTTCTCTGAACACCTGATGGCTCTGTCAGGGGCTGTGTGCTTGGTGGAGTTGGGGGGTGGGGGGTGGCATTAAATGACAGAGCTGTAAAGAACAGGGGGATGGGCAGAGGGGAAGCTGAGTTCTGGAAGTGTCAGGTGGTTTGCTCAAGGTCACCGAGCTGTCGAGTGGGGGAGCCCGGCCCAGAATCCTGGGCTGCAAACAACCTCTCCAGCGCTTTTCCTGATACGCTGTGCTGTGGCCAAGTGTCTCTTTGGAAGTGTTCCCCTCTTTCCAGCCATCAGAGCCAAGAGGAACTTGGCACCAGCCACTGGATGTGCTCACAGCACCGCCGATCTGTCTCCTGACGTTTCATTAGGGAGCCATGTGCGTTTGCCAAGGATGAATGAGTTCATTAGCACTGAGACTAATAAACTTTAAAAAGTTAATAATGTGAATATGTTTGACTTGGAATTACGCGCAGAGGCCTTAGGAGTCACACGAGTAACGGCTTGCTTCGTATGCCGGGTTTTTTCCTATGATTTCCCTGGTGTGACAGACTTTCTTCTGAAACCCAAAATGACACTCATTCTCAAGAGATGCTGATCACCCCCTCCATTGTCTGGCAGTCTCCCCAATTAGCCAACTTCGAAAACTACTAAAATTAGCAACCAAAATAAATACAAGCAGTAATGAAACAATGAGCTTTATTTCAACTGTGATTTTTCTCCCTAATGAGTTGGTTTATGGTCGTATGAGTTCTGCTCCTTCCCCTGTCTCTTGACTGATTTAGAGAGAGACGGGAGACGGGTGGTTGAGCCTTCAGTGCCTTGTTTCAGTAGGCATTTCTATCAGCAGGTTCTTACTTGGGTTGACTTGGGTTCACCGGGGCACTGGGGGCGGGCACGGATCTCCAAGCACACAGCAGGCTTTCCCCAGCCCTGTGGATATGGCTTCCTGAATATTCTGGCTCTTTGGCTCAAGTTCTGGCTGCTCCACTTCTGATCCGGATCCCTAATGTGCTTGAGAAAGCAGTAGAAGATGGCTCAATTGCGTGGGCCCCTGCACTCACGTGGGAGACCTGCGTAGAACTCCAGGCTTCTGGCTTTGGCCTGCCCCAATCTTGGCCATTGCAGCCATCTGGGAAGTGAACCAGCAGATGGAAGATCTCTCTCTGTGTTTCTCCCTCTCTCTTTCTGTAGCTCTGCCTTCCAAATAAATAAATACATTTTAAATAAATAAATATTCTGGCTCTTGTGTGTGCACTGTTGCTATCTGAGAGTGAGAAATAGCTCTATGATGAATCTCATGTGGACTTCATGACATCTGATATAGGGAGAATAGAGAGAGTTTTTGGTCATGGAATTGTTCTCTTATTGATCTCCAAGAGATAATATGCTTTGTTTCTGGAAATATAAGTAAATATTCTTGGCAGTCAATAGTTTAATACAAAAAGTCTTTTCCCCCAAGATTGACCTACTCATAATCACTCTAGAGTTAGAGGACCTGTTGTGTTTTCCTTCTAGAATGGTCTCCAGATATTAGGAAAACACATGCATTTATTTGAAGGGCATTTTATCTAATCCCTACAATTTTTTGATAGTCATTTTTCTTTTTTTTTTTTTTAAATTGTTTATTGAAAGGCAGAGTTACAGAGAGAGGAAGAGACAGAGGTAGATATAGAGAGAGAATCTTACATCCGCTGATTCACTCCACAGATGGCCCAGTGGCCAGGGCTGGGTCAGACTAAGCCAGGAACCAGGAGCCTAGTCCAGGCCTCCCCTACGGGTGCAGGAATCGCCTCTGCTGCTTTCCCGGGTGTGCTAGCAGGGAGCTGGATTGGAAGTGGAGCAGAGGGATGTGAACCGGCACCCATATAGGACAAGAGCACTGTAGGCGGCAGCTTAACCAGCTGTGCCACAGTGCCAACCCCTGAGTCAGTTTTCTTTACTGGCTCTCAGCTTGAATAGAACATGGGTCTTGGCTACTTCCCAATTTGCCTAAGTAGGGGAAATTTAAGGCAGATATAAAGGAAGAAGCTGGGATACCTGATAGAGAAACACCAATTAGGATGGCTCCAGCAAAGCTGATGGGGGCAAGACGCAAAGGGGAGCGGCCGCCTGAGCGACAACAGGGTGGGTGGGCTCCTCTCACTGCCTTCTCCCGCATGCGTGGAGCCTTGGGTTGGCTCTGCCGAGCGGTTGGCAGTACAGGCTCTCATGTCAAGCTGAATCTGAGCTCTGCCAGTACTGACTGCAGGAGAGGCTCTGAGCTGCATTTACTCATACTTGCCCCTGCCCTGTAAGAAACCAGCGCCTTTCCTATCTGTACCCACTTCTCCCAATCCTCCCGCTGTCCCCCCAGTGCACTGTGCGCCACGCCCCCAGCAGCCTGTGTCCCTTGGGCTTTCTATCCTAGCTCCTGGGGAAGATGTGGAAGTGGGCGGGTGCGAGTGGTGATGGATGGATCTGTTCATCTCCCCTCCCCCCCTTCTTGCTGGGACCCTGGCCCATGACTGCAGCTCAGTGTGGCCAGCTTTCTTTGGGTGGGCCCTTCCTCCAGAGGCCATCCTGGACCAGGCTTGGGGAAACCATTTCCTCCCCACATCCTCCAAATGTGACGGGAAGAGCCCCCCCAGGGCCCAGGAGCTGCCTCACCTCCCTGTTTGTTCACGTGACTGCCTGGGTTTCTGCCTTTGCACCCTGAGGGCATCCTCACTGCCGTCCACAGCCTTGGGCCCTTTCCTCTTCTGGAGAAACTTCTCACGCTCTTTTTCTGATCAAGTTCCCTATGCTGACCAAGAACCAGCCCAGGTCTCACCTTCGCGGTACAATGTCCCCTGCCCACAGACGCCTCTTGCTTCTTGGAACTTGTGGCTTCTCCTAACTCACACCTTCAGCCAATCAGGAGCGAGCTTGTATCAGCTGCTCTCAGCTGGCCTTGCCAGGTCATGGTCACTTCTCAGTCAGGCATCCCTGTCTGAACTTTCCCAAGTTGTGTTGTGAACTTTGCAAAGAGAGAGTGAGCTCCAGGAGGCTGGCATCCCTGTTTTCTGGTCATGCATTTATACATGCAATTATTGAGCACCATCTGTGACCATTGCTCTTCCAATCACTGGGCTACAACAACAAAGACAGTGCAGCTTCTACCCTTGTGAACTGGACTGCACATTCCAACAGGGGATATGGTGGTTGCCTTACAGACCGAGCAGTCCCTAGGGAGACAGGTATGGCTTATGTGCACTGTACTATCTGGCAGGCAGATGGGCAGTGGATGACCAGTAACGTTGCAGGAAGATGGACGTTCTGGCATGACATGAAAGCAACTTAGAGGGCACCTGAACCTAGGAAGTAAGAGATGAGGCCTGAGAGAGGAGATGGAACAGGCAGGTGTGAAAGAGGAGAGAGGAGCCTTCCAAGCAGAAACACGCGTGTGTGTGCAGGCCAAGGGGTAGGGGAAGAAACCAGGACATTTTTGAAGAACTGAGAACAGAATGGGGGAGGGCAGAGATGGAGCAGTGTCCCCTGGGGCACTTGGGGCAGATAGCAGTAGGGGGTTGGGTGGCTGAGTGAGCCTGGTAGGCCTAGTGCGGTGCGAGCACTGGGAACCCATGGAGAGGTAGGGCTGGAGGAGGCAGGCTGGGCTGCACATGGGAAATGAAAGTTGGGGGTGAGGAGGCAGAGGGACGTCGGGTGATGTTTCCTGATATGGGCCAGTGGCCTGGCTATTGCTGGTGAGGCTGAGCCGTCTGGATAGAGCCCTGGCCTCTTCCCAGGGGAGGAGAAATAGGACTCACTCCGTGGATGGCTGACGGCTGGGACTTGGAGAGCGAGGTCTCAGCAGTGATCTCCAGGTGGAAGGGCCACACAGTGAGACAGGGAAGCCTGGAGAAGAAGGCATAGGGGAGAAAGGTTTTGGTTTGAATTGTGGGCATGTTGACTTGCGGTGCCTGTGAGACTCCCGAGTGCAGGGAACCAGCAGGCAGATGGATAAGTGCCTCCGGGACTCAGTGGAGAGATCTGAGCTAGATTTATCACACAGTGAAATGAGGTGGGAAATGTCACTGTGTTCACAGCTGGCCGCAGAAGGTTCCCAAGAAGGGCACAGAGTTGATTTGGAAAGAATTCCCTGCTTAGGGTGGGGGACCCTGACTGTGGCAGGGCGCTTCTGGGTACGGGGGGAAGGTAGCACCTCTCAGGTCAAGGCCGTGGCCGTGGGAAATGACCCCTCCCAGGTGCCCACATCTGCACTTGGTTCTGTGAAGATGCTCACCAAGGGGCAGGGTTCACTCCCAGGCTGCCTGGGGGAAGAACTGAGGTGCTGGAGGACCAGTAGCCAGGGGAGTCAGGAGGGGCAGGGGGCTTGTGACAGTCCCTGGTTGGACTCTTGACTCCCAGTATAGGCAGCTAGGCCACAATTTGCAGGTCTCCAAGGGGCCAGGAGCCCCATCTGATACCCACCAGGGCTTCTGTTGGTTCTGAGAATAAAGCAGCGAACAGCACAGATTCCCTGTCTCCATGGACATTGCACGTGGCACTGCTGACAAGTTCCCAGAAGCCGCTTACCACCTGCGGTTCCTGAGGCCGGGCCTGTGCCCTGGGAGGCCAGGCATCTGGGCACCCGCTCCCTGTGTTCTCTGCCCAGCAGCTCACAAGCCAGGTCCAGTGTGGCCCAGGCTGCATTTTCCTCTGAGCACTGGGCTGTCTTCTGAGCTCATTCAGGTTGTCGGACCTCGGAGGTCGCCCTCTTCCCACTGGCTGCCGACCAGAGGCCTGCCCAGCTCCTCAGCAGCCCTGGGGTCAGAGCCATGTGGCTCTCTTAGATGACAGCTCATTTCTTCGAAGCTTGCAGAAGGACCTCTTTCCAGCCTGCTCAGACTGGGCTTTATACTCATATAATGAAATATACTCACAGGAGTGGCTGCCCCAAGGCCTCCGTCACGTGACATAACCCGGTCTTGTCCACCCCCCTGGGTTGTGCACCGTAGGAGGCAGGGGTCCTAGGGGCCAGCTTAGAATCCTGCCTCCCACAGAGGATGCGGGCAACAAAGGAATAAACAGAACACGGATGGCAGCTCCGGTGGTATAAGACACCACGAGGGCATCATGGGAAGGCAGCTTGCAGGGGGGCCTCTGAGAAGGCACCCACTGAAGAGCACAGGCTCCCCTGTGGACAGCGACGTGGGCGGAGTGTGGCCTTCCCAGCGTGGGCAGAGTGTGGCCTTCCCAGCGGACAGCAGCTGGAGGTGCGTGTGTCACCGTGCAGGGAGCACACCGCCAGAAAGAAACCCACGCAGTCAGAGGGATGGGGGAGGAAGAGGGTCCCAGGACGCCGGCCGGCCATCCAGAGCGTCAGGGGCTGTGTGTGCTGTGCTGCCTGGAGGCTGTCAGCGGGCTGGCTGGGCCCGTCCATTGCTGGACACAGTCTGGGAAAGGGAGGCTGACCTGGCAGCTCGCAGAGGCGCCAGTGGGGTGGGAGACAGGTGGAACAACACATCTGGGGCAGTCGATCCTTGCTATCTGTGGATTTGTGTCCCCAAACAGTTGCCCTATTTGATGAAATTCACTTGTAACCTCAAAACCAACGCTTGTCGTGCTGTCTCGTCTTCTGGACTTGTGTGCACAGAGGGCCGGCGCACAGGTCCCACCAAGGTCAGGCAGGGCGGTACCCTGGCTTCCTGTCCACCGAGGTCGGGCAGGGCGGCCCCCTGGCTTCCTGTCCACCGAGGTCGGGCAGGGCGGCCCCCTGGCTTCCTGTTTCAGCTCACGCTGTGAACAAAGGTCCTCTCTGGGGTCTGTGTCAGGTCCGGTTCTTCACACACCTGTGCTGTCTGTTGGTGGTATCTGGACAGTGTGCCAGTGCTTAGTGCCCCCAGGGGCAGGAAGAGTGGGGTGCACTCCAGAAAATATTGATGATATGGGAAGACTGTGTTCAGGCTCAGACAGGAGTTAAAGCGCCGGTGACGATGAGGCCAATGCCAGTGAACCAACACATGTGTTAAATCGGGTGTCTCTAAGCAGAATCAGCATAAAGCAAAGGTGCCCATCAGTGTTGAGCAGCTGTGGGCAGCAGCTTGGGGAAGGGGGGGCTTGATCCTGTCGCTTCTCTGGGAGCCATGCTCAATGCTCCTGTAACTTTGATCCTATATTTCCTCTGGGAGAGGAGCAGCACTCAGGGCTCACAGGAACGGGGCCCTGAACTTCCTCCAGTGTTCACTAGCTCAGTACTCCAGTGCGCCAGCTAACCTTAGTGAGATGCAGCTCCTCACCTGTAACCCAAGGAGAGCGCTGGGTATTGGAGAAAGGAAAGACAGGCCTCAGGTTTCTTTCTAGGAGAGCCTCGTTTAATGGTGCAGGCAAGTCCCGGGCCCACAGAGCAGATGCTCCGTGCAAGATGGGGAGTGCATAATTAATTCGTACTTTGCCTCCCCTGTGTCTCCTCGGGACCTGGAAACCACCAGGCAGATGGATGGGTGAACCCCCGAGACCGACTTCCAGAACAGCTGCTTAAAAGAGAAGCCACCGCCCCTGGCCTCTCCTTCTTGCTAGATGGTCTTCCATAAAGGGCCCTGGGCTCCTGCTTTCCTCTCCCACCTGGAAACACGGCCGTACCTGGGAAGCAGACCTGCCAACTTCGTATTGATCCATCGCCAAGGCAGAAAATGAGGGGCCTCGTTTTCTTCCACATTGACCAGCAGCTCTCTTCAAATAAAACCATCTGTTCTGCAATTGACTATGTGCTCAGCAGCTAATCAGGTTTTTTCCTTTTAAAGAATAACTGTAATGTGATCAGAGGTTGACGAAAACTTTTGCTTTTCTGGGTCCTTCCTCGTGGAAATGTAATTTAATGGGCGCAACACAAATCTTTAGCAGAGATGTGTCGCCGATATTACTACAGTATTAAAAAAAAAGGCATTTTCTTTCATATTGCCCAGGACCCAGTGTTGATCTAATTTCAGGAAACTCCTGAACCATAGCTTAACTCCCCTGCAGAGGCAGCTAAGCCTTTGGAATCTAGAGAGGCTAAAACCAATTGTTAGAAATGACTGCATTTCCCTCACATTCACTCCATTTTCCAAAATGACTTGAGCAATGTTATTAAGACGTTAGCCTCACAGTCCCAATCCTTATCAAGCTCGGCTTGCTTAAGAATCAGCTGGCGAGTTTCTGAAAATAAGCGGCCTCAGCTCCGTGGCCAAAAATTCTGACCCAGGAGGTCCGGGCGGGCCTGAGAACGTGCATTTCAGACTGGCTGGTGGGGGCCGCACGCACGGAGCAGTGCGGTAGGCACTGGGCTCAGAGGCAGGTGCCCTGGTTTTCTTCTTCACTGTCACCTCCCCCAGTGCCTTCCAGTGCCAGGCTCATTTAGGAGCCTTGTTAATACTCGGAGGAAGAATGAGAAAGGGGTAATGTGTGCAAGTGTGGGAGGAAATCAGTTAAGAAACCCAGCCCAGAGGAAGGGCAGCTATCTCTTGGATCGTCTCGATTTCCTGCGCCTATTCTCGGCTTTGTGCAGGTGCATGTGTGTGCCTCGTGTGCTTACGTGTGTCCGTGTGTGCACCATGACTGGGAGAGCTGGCAGAGGCAATAAGGCAGAAGTCGGATGCTGGCAACCTGAGCAGTCACCGAATCCCTGATTTTGCTGTTTTTCCTCGTGTAGTTTTCAATTCATTTGGGGCTTTTACACAGTAAACACAGTTATAAGGTTTCAGACCTCAGTGCCTGACATGTTAATTCATAATTTTCCATAATCAGCGCTTTCCTAAGAATAACGTCTGCAGGCTTCGCGCGTGTAGTTGGGAGGGAATTTGCATACTGGGTTCTGCTGTTTAATAGACTTGGGGCCTGCAGGAGCAGCACCGGGTCTCTCTCAAGGCAGGAAGGGGGACTGAGCACGGGTGCCTACAGAACAGCATGGTGGGCTGGCTTGCAGCCAGACAGTTTACTTGCCAGTGGGAAGAAGCTGGTTTCCTTTCAAGACAGCTTTGGATAAAATGCCTTTTCTAAGTGTCTCATCTGGCTACAAAGTGAGACTACAGAGAAATCTATTTGGCTGAAGTGCTGTGTGCATTGTAAATGTAGCATTGCAAAGAATCTCACAAAATGGGCTGGGAGGGAAATTTGGGGGGAAACTAAGTCAGCGGGCGGGGGCAGATAGACGGCGTTCTCTTCCTCTGTCCTCTCCTACAACCTCAGGCCCCGCTCGCTGTGGCCGGGCGTTTCTCTCTTCACCCACGGAAAGCGGGGGCCCTTTGGCGTTTCTCGTGTGGTCTGGATACCTTCGCTGCTTACTGGCTGTGTTTTGTTTCACAAAATACAAATCCAGTCAAAGCACAGCCAAGAACAAAAAAGAGCTTTCACGGAAACCGCGTAAGCGACTGCCTGAGGGTGCGGACAGCAGTTCCGCGATTGGTGAACTGCAAACTCACACACCGGAAGCGGTGGGTCAAGGGCACCCTCACGGTCCCTGGAACAAATGGAAACCTGCGAGCTGCCCGGAGCCATCTAGGCCACACAGACACTGGAGGGGAGTTTTCATCCTGCTGTAAGGGTTTGGTACTGATGGCCTAGCCCTGTCTCACTCCATTCACAACTTTGTTTAGAATACAGACTATCGTATCATGAGCACAGCAGATATACTGCAGTCTGCATATACTACATGTCTTCTCACTGGCTGAGCAGTTTCTCCATCTGTAAACTGAATCAGTACTCTCTGTGCCACGACAGGGATCAAATGGCATGCATTCTAAGAATTCTGATATTCCTCAACAAACCAAACCATGGGATGCTATCAGGCCTCCAGCGCAAATGGAAGCAGAGCTGGAATTCCAGCCAAGCTGGACCTTGGCCTCTTACCCCTGTCCAGCTCTCTGTCCCTTGTTTTTATAAAGGGGCCTTCTTCACTTCTGTGGTCAACTTAACAGAAGCCATGACAGCCGGCTGCTCCCAAGCTATACATAAGTCTGTGCAGACAGAGAGACTACCCTGATGGTCTGATGTCCAAGTCAGACACACTTCTGAGAAGACTCCTTGGCTCGGGTTTCCCAGGCTCCCTTGCACTCACCAGTGGTAGCTGCAGTCTTGCCTTGGTATCGTGGGACCACCACCCAGGTTGGGGGTCCGAGGAGGCAACTCATGAATGTGGGTGTTCTATACCATTGGTACACATTATTTCAGCAAGATCACAAATGTAACATCCAGCTGTCTTTGTAGACCTCAATGGGTAGTGTCAACTATTAAGATTGGGTGGTAGGCAGCAAAAAGGGGAGGAGCATAGGTTGGTAACCATAGACACAGCCCAAACTGGAGAATTTTATAACCTGTCAACCTCTGTCCTTATCGTTAACTTTATATTTACTCCATCTTTGGTCTTTAGCGTCACAATTTTGACCTGTTTCACTTACAGAGAAGGTACAGAGAGAAAGGTGCTGAGCTTAGCTGGAAATTGAGATGCTTTCCTGAGGTTTCTCAATGCCATCGTTAGTCCGTTTGCTGTGTCTGTCAGTACCTAACAATAGGGGTTGACATGTTGATTGATCAGACACAAGCCAGGACAGCTTTGGTAGAGTCTACTCCCTTCTCCTAATCACCCCCTCATTTTCTCTTCTCTTCATCAACCCTCCTGTCTGGCAAAAGACAGGCCTATGGGAAGAGAATTTGTACTGTGAGGGAGTCCAAGACATCTAACCAGGGATTCAGCAAGGGGCAATTTATGCGAATTATAAGAGAAATTTCCTGGGAGCAAGATCTACTAGACTAGAGTATAGGCTCCCAGGGGAAGTGAGCGCCATCGCTGGAGTCATTTAGACTCTGGCTCGGCTCCATAAATAAAAATAAATTCGGTTGTCTCATTTGATTCTCCATTTGTGTGGACTGCACGTCACCACTGAAAAGTTAGGTGGAAAAGATGCCAAGGAATTGACTTCGGGGATGTGTGGCAAACTTGGAAATGATTTCTCCGTCGGGTTCTGAAGCCCTATTGTCGTTGGGTCGCTTTTCTGAAGTCCTGCCAGCCGAGGTTAGGTCACTTCCGCAGGTGTTTTGGAATATCTCAGCCAAGTGAGCCATAGGACTCCATGTTCCCTTAGACCCCACCACTTCCGATGGCAGCTGAAGGTCAAGGCACAAGAGCTAACCCACCTGTGGTTCTGTAGAATCTCCGAAGCAGATGTCAGACAGGTGACACAAGGCGCCACCCCGTGCAGTGCCACTCAGAGACACAGTCTGAGCCTTCAGCTGGTCTGAGTGCCAGGAAGATCCATGCCTCCATCTCTTTAAAATGGGTACAGCTCCTACACCCACACCTTTGATTCAGAAGACATTCTCATTAGCCGATCGGTTATCAGCTTGAATGAGCACACCTGTACTGTCTCATACTTTCAGACTCTTTGGCCACTAGCAGATCCAGAAAAGCTGAAGCCGCCTGATCAGTCTACCAGCGAAACAATTAAACGTACCGGGCATCCAAAAGGCGACAGAAGTTATCAGTAGAAGGAAATGAAGATGTGTCTGGGGACCATGGCACAAATATTTGCAGCTTTGCTCATTTTTAACAATTTTTCATCTAGAGAGGTAAAATAACATGCTTACATAAACATTCTTAAATAGTGGGAAATTGCTTCTGTAGAAATGTTGCACTTTTGTTTCTTAAGATCCATGGGGGAGTTAGACACACGAAGAAGGGGGGAAAGTAAAACAGTGATCAGTGAGAGCGTCTGACCCAGCAGCTGAGAGGAGGGTGAGGATGCTCACGTCCTTTATCCAAGGGCTGGGTTTGACACCCGACCCCGCTCCTGACTCAGCCTCCTGCTGATGCAGATCCTGGGAGCAGTGCTGACAGCTCAGGGGACTGGGTTCCTGCCGCCCACAGCCCACAGGGAGACTTGGGTTGCACTTCCGGTTCCTGGCTCCAGCCCCTGTCCAACCCTGCTTGGCAGAGACATGTGGGGAGTGAGTCAGCAGATGGGAACACTCTATCTGCTTCTCTCTCTCTCTCTCTCTCTCTCTGTCCTCCCTCTCTCTCTCTCTTCCTCCCTCTGCCTGTCAAATCAATTTTTTTAAAAAAATACTAAAAACAGCAATGGTCTTTTTCATTCCATCAACGGTCTTTTTAAAAAAAATTTTTTTTTTTTAATTTTTTGACAGGCAGAGTGGACAGTGAGAGAGAGACAGAGAGAAAGGTATTCCTTTTTGCCGTTGGTTCACCCTCCAATGGCCGCTGCGGCCGGCACATCTCGCTGATCCGAAGCCAGGAGTCAGGTGCTTCTCCTGGTCTCCCATGGGGTGCAGGGCCCAAGCACTTGGGCCATCCTCCACTGCACTCCCTGGCCACAGCAGAGAGCTGGCCTGGAAGAGGGGCAATCGGGACAGAATCCGGCGCCCCGACCGGGACTAGAACCCGGTGTGCCGGCGCCGCAAGGTGGAGGATTAGCCTATTGAGCCGCCTACCATAAGGGTCTTAATCAAGAATTCTCCTAGATTGGCACCGCGGTTCAATAGGCTAATCCTCCACCTGCGGCACCGGCACACTGGGTTCTAGTCCCAGTCGGGGCGCTGGATTCTGTCCCAGTTGCTCCTCTTCCAGTTCAGCTCTCTGCTGTGGCCCAGGGAGTGCAGTGGAGGATGGCCCAAGTGCTTGGGCCCTGCACCCGCATGGGAGACCAGGAGAGGCACTTGGCTCCTGCCTTCAGAACAGCGCAATGAGCCAGCCATTGAGGGCTGAACCAACTGCCTGTCAAAAAAAAAAAAAAAAAAAAAAAAAAAAAAAGATTTCTCCTGATTTTTTTTTTTTTTTTTTTTAAGGCAAGGATATGATAGTATATCTTTGGGGCAGAGGCCCCAAACAGTGGTGGGCTTTAAGCAAGACAGAATGTTTCCCTCACACCAGATTCCTTGTTGATATGGCCGCTCCAACAACTGAAGCCTCGGGACAGGCTCCATCTTGTAGCTCCACGGCCTCGAGAGTGGCCCTGGTCCACACGGGACCCCGAGCCTTGGCTCCATGCCTGCGTTCTGGGACTGGGGAGGGAGAACTCAGAGGCTGCCCGTTGAACTGGCTCGGCTTCCCTTGGTCAGCACCTATGCGGATGGCCACCACTGGTGAAAAGTGGGCTCGAAGACCCGCCGTGCACCCAGCTCGGGTTCCATTACCGTGAATCAGAGGGGTACCTCAGAGAGGAAGCTGTCCCCCGCCCCACGGTAAAATGCTCCCTGCCTCAGGGCTGTGGGGAGGCCATCCTGCCGCTTGTCTGAGCCTGCTGGCGCGTGGCTGAGACCCCGCACACGCTGTGTCTCACAGGACGCGGGGAGGCCGGCGTCTTCCTCAGCGAGGGCCAGAGGGCATTCAATCATGAACTGCCCCATTGCTACGTGGCGTGAGTGAGCGTTTTACACCAGAACACTGGGGTTCTTCCTGCTCCTGAGTTGCCGTCTTCTCTCAGTGTTTCACTTTTATTCCCACATAAAAACGTGTGATCCAGGCTCCTGGCTGTTTGGACGCAGCCTTCCTCCCTTTATTTTATCACGTCTGCTTCGGGAGTGAGAGCGAGGCGCTCACCAAGGGCGTGCAAATACAACAGGAAGCACAGATCTGGCTTCTAACGGGGGTCTGCAGCTGCCGGCATGGTAAATACATCTGTTTCTGTGCGAGCTGGAACAACAAAGTATCCATTATGACGATTTGACAGAAATCCTAGCGTTTCCTTCTGGGGATGGCAACTCATTCACAAGAACTCAGGTGTCTGATCGTGCACGTTGCTGGGCTCGGGTTGAACGAAACAGCATCGAAAAAAATGGTTTCCTATTTTTTGTTTAAACAAGTGTAAAGAAGTCAACAATATCTTAATTGCAGGGATAAATGGTGGGTGTACTGGTGACGTGGGTTATTGGCGGACTCACTGCAAAATACCTCGCATTATTTCCCAATAATCGTGTAGTAACCACCCTGCGATGCCCGTGAGCACAGGGGTAGCTGCGGGGTAAGCTGCACGTGGGACAGGTGGGCAGGTGGCGTGAGTCACTGCTGGATGTCTCCTCCCGAATGGAGTGCAGCGCCCAGGCTTGGCAGAGACAGAGGAGCAAGGGTGGACATCCCTCAGACAAAGTGCTCGATGGCATTTGTGAGCAAACGCTGGGTTTCCTTCATTTTAGAAAAATACGGACTGCCCATGCTCACAGCAAAGAATGGCACGCGCAAGACTTCATTCCAGCTCTCATTACTCATCCCTGGGGGGCCTAGCACCATGTAGGAGAGCTCAAATGCATGAAATCGTGCAAAACTGGACTCACACCCTGGTGCTCACGACCCGGCTCTGTGGCTGCATCGCTCAGAGCACGGGGAAGGGGAGAAGAACGCTCGGAGCTGCTGTAACATGTAGGAAGGACCTACCACGTGGCAGCCATCACAGAACACTCAATTGCGTCTTCTAATTTCATCCGAATCAAGCTGAGGGGCAGATCATGTGACTAACAGCACGGCTGATTCCCAGTCTCTGTGCCTCTTTCTCTGTCTCTCATGTATCTGTGTGTATATCGTATATTGGTGATGAAACATATGATACTTTTGGACGGGTTTAGAAGCAGCTTATCTTTGTTTAGAGCCATATGGAATTCTTAGATTTCTCCACTTATTCATTTGTTAATGAATTAATTTAAAAAGTGCATTCTATTTCTAAACACTGTGAATGCCTCCTATCCCTTGTTAATCATTGGTTCATATTCAGCGGTAGAATCTTCAGTTTCCACTACCAGGAAATTGTCCAAGGACGGCACAAGGAACTGCCCTGCGTTCGCGCTAGCGGATCTTAAGTGGGAGCTGATTCTTCCCTCGGAAGGAGTTTAAAATGCTGCTCCCCTTACCGCAACACGTGGGTTCCGGGGGAGAAACATCAGGTAGAGGAAGGCAGGAACCAGTGCGGGGAGAGGGCTGGGCTGAGCTGAAGAGAGGAGGAGAGGGTTTTGTTGGGACTGCACGCACGGGGAGGGGCTGTGATGCTGCAGGTGCAAAGCTCCCAGGGCACCCACTGGAGGGAAGCTGTGATCCAGGGAAGGTGTGGCTGCAGCAGGACAGTAACAGTGTACTGGTGGGGATGGGAACAGCTCCCTTCTTCTCGGCTACCAAGGCCCAGGGCTCTCCCGGTGACTTCTGGGGAGAGGAAGCGCAGGCCTCCCCTCATGGTGTCTGAGTCGGTTGCATGTAGCGATGGCGTCTGAGCTACAGAAATACACACATGGCCCTAATCCCGCCAAGCAACTTCCTTGATTCTTAACGCATCCTTTCATTATTTGTATAAAGTACAAGTTGACAAAGCCCTCCTCGGTGGAGCACTCGGCCATCTGCCCCTTGCAGCCTCCTGCCTGTGCTGGGACTGTCCCCGTGGCGTGGACTCTGTGTCCTGAGGAGCGCTGTGTTGGCCATGTGGGAATCCTGGAGCCCCACGGGGTCCTCCTCACTGAGCTGACACCAGACGTGGCTGCACTGCCACCTTCTTCCTCACTGCGAGTCGTCACTCCCACTGCCAGGTCGTTTGGAACAGCCGCATCCCTAGGGGCGTCTGAAGGCGGAGGGCAACATACAGGAAGGGGACAGCTCACGCTCTGTCTCTGCCTTCGGTGACTTGTGCGGCGCAGGAAGTGAGGGAGCCCCACCCACAGCGAGCCAATGGAGTGAGCAGGGCCCCTGGCACGCAGCGAGGGCCAGCCCTGGAGGCCAGGAGGTGTGAGCCAGGATGGCGGGAAACACAGGCAGCTCTGGGAGTGCCAAGAAGATGCTCGGCCCTGCAGGTTAAGGCCAGCACAGAAGTTCTTCTGCGTCAGGTGGGAGGCAGCACCACTGGAGCAGCTCAGGGCCCGAGGTCAAGCCTGAGGGCAGTGCCCGAGTCAGGTGGGGCCGGTGGCAGGTGCCGTCCAGGGTCGGCATGGCTGCATCGGTGCCTTCAAGGCTCAGGAGACTCAGTGCCCTCGGAGCTGAGAGAAGACAGCTGGCGGGGTGGCGGACCCAGGGTAGGACCGGTCAGGGAGGCCAGGCCTGGAGGCCAGGGGTCTGCTCAGGAGACGCCGTGTTGTGTAGCCTTGGATCCGCGGCGGCAGAGATCTGTCAGGAACGGTCCCCCGTGTTCGTGCTGGATCGCGGGGTGCTCTTGTGCCATCGCTGCTTTTCATGCGCATGGCCTGGCTTGTTTCCACAATTGTTTGCATTTCAGAGAAAGCGCTCCCTCCTCGTGCGATTCTTCTGGGCTTGTATTCATCTGACTGTGCCATCAGTGCGCTGATAATGCACATTTTATAGGTCATTCCCCGATGTATTTTGGTTCTTTTGGTCTCCAAGGTAGTATACCTAAATGTAACATGTTAACTATGCAACTCAATTTTATTCCTATGGAAAACACGTTCAATATACATTTCCTTGCCAGTTAATGTTCTCAGAGCGCATTTGTGACCCAGCGTGCTTCTTTATGTTGACATATTGTTCATCGGGTTTCATTAGTCAGATGCTATGTCATATCACATATGGAACATGAGGAAAAGTGACATTAATGACAATCTGGTGACATTCACTACTATGCAACACATCAGGTTAAAAATAAAACAGGGAGAAAAGATCTTTCTTATTTCCAGCAAGGTCTTTTCTTCTTTTCCCTTACTGCTGAGAGAGCTGCGTGCTGTGGATCAGGTGCTAATTACTGGTGGCAAGGATTTGTGGGTAACTCCCTATGCAGGCATCAGCCCACGCCTGCATTTGTAGGTGGAAGGAAGAGGAGGATTTTTTGCTGAAGTCTTTGTTGCCTCCTAAGTCTCCAACTGTCCAAGCCATTCAATTATCTGTGCACGCCAGCTTGCCTGGCGCTCAGCCCCCTGGTGGGTCAGCCCGAGGTGGAGGGGCCTGGCACACAGGCCGGTTGCACTGGCTGAGAAATAGCTGGGAGGTGACATGGCTTCTGCCCAAGGCACTGGCAACCTAAGTATGGGGCTTTCTGTAGTTGATGGTGGAAATCTGTGCTACCAAGGGAAGGCACTCAGCCAGCATCAAGATCTCTGATGGTCCCTTCAGTCTCAGAGGGCAAGGGTGGGGTGGGGGGCAGGGGTTAAGTGAAGGGGTGGCCCCTCTGGCCTCTCCTCCTCATGCAGAAGAGAGCTCCTGCTTGGGCATGGAGGGCCCAGCTTCCTCACCTTCCCTCTGGTGGCTCAGCTGGAAGAACTGTCCCTGATTCCACCGAAGACACTCACCGTGGGCAAGGTGACAGACGGGGGCTGGAGATTCCACCAAAGACATCGTGGGCAAGGTGACAGACAGGGGCTGGAGATTCCACCGAAGACACTCACCCTGGGCAAGGTGACAGACGGGGGCTGGAGATTCCACCAAAGACATCGTGAGCAAGGTGACAGTAGGGAGCTGGAGATTCCACCAAAGACACTCACCCTGGGCAAGGTGACAGTAGGGGGCTGGAGATTCCACCGAAGACACTCACCCTGGGCAAGGTGACAGTAGGGGGCTGGAGATTCCACCGAAGACACTCACCCTGGGCAAGGTGACAGTAGGGGGCTGGAGATTCCACTGAAGACACTCACCCTGGTCAAGGTGACAGTAGGGGGCTGGAGATTCCACCGAAGACACTCACCCTGGGCAAGGTGACAGTAGGGGGCTGGAGATTCCACTGAAGACACTCACCCTGGTCAAGGTGACAGTAGGGGGCTGGAGATTCCACCGAAGACACTCACCCTGGGCAAGGTGACAGACGGGGGCTGGGGATTCCACCAAAGACATCGTGGGCAAGGTGACAGACAGGGGCTGGAGATTCCACCGAAGACACCGTGGGCAAGGTGACAGACGGGGGCTGGAGATTCCGCCAAAGACACCGTGGGCAAGGTGACAGACGGGGGCTGGAGATTCCACCGAAGACACTCACCCTGGGCAAGGTGACAGACGGGGGCTGGAGATTCCACTGAAGACACTCACCCTGGGCAAGGTGACAGACGGGGGCTGGAGATTCCACTGAAGACACTCACCCTGGGCAAGGTGACAGACAGGGGCTGGAGATTCCACCGAAGACACCCTGGGCAAGGTGACAGACGGGGGCTGGAGAGCGGACAGTGAATGGGAGGATAGATGCGTGTTCTGAATGTAAGCCAACCCCCCAGTTGTGGGTTCTGTCTTTAAAAGACGCAGGAATAAGGAGGTGGCCATTTGGTGCAGCCTAAGGTGCTTCTTGAATTCCTACATTGCATATCAGACTTGCTGGGTTTGCATCTGGGCCCCAGATCTGATTCTAGCTCCCTGCCGTGCGCACTCTTTGGGGAACTTGAGCCCATGCCACCCACATGAGATACCCGTGTTGAGTTCCCAGCTCCAGCTTCAGCCTGGCCCAGCCTCAGCTGTTGTGAGCATTTCAGCAGTGGAACAGTAAATAGAAGATCTCTCTGTCTTTCTCTGTCTCTGTCTCTCTGGCTTTCAAATAAGTAAAAATAAATAAATATGTGTCTTTTAAAATGTGGAAATAAATTGAGCTTTTCACTGAGGATGCTGATATACTGTAATTTTCTGCATTTTAAATCCACATGTCTTGTTGTGATACTGTATTTACATTAGTCACAGGATAGCTTGGGCAGCATTTAAATCACTGGCTGGATTTCTGAGCCCCAGCCTTGGAGAAGGGAGTGGCTCATCCTCTTTCATTGCCACCGCTAACCAACCATACTGTACCATTGAGGAAGACCTCATGACACTCCCCCAAGGTGCTCACACACAAAAATAAGATTAGGCTCAAGACGGAAACTTTCTGGGTTATTGTCCTCAAAGAAAAACTCTGTGAGGGTAGGTCCACAGACTGCTTCTTAGTCTAGCAGTCCTCTCTCTAGCAAGAAGTTCTGGTTTTGATGTATTCATATATTTAAAGTTTATTTATTTGAAAAGTAGAGGCACACACACACACACAGGGGCTGGAGAGAGAGAGAGAGAGAGAGAGAGAGAGAGAGAGAGAGAGAGAGAATCTGTCTTCCATCTGCTGATCCATTCCCAAGTGCCCATGCCCATAATAGCTGAGGCTGGACCAGGTTGAAGCCAGGAGCCAGGAACTCCATCCAAGTCTCCCACATGGGTAGCAAGAACCCAAGTACTTGTTCCATCAACTGTTTCTGCCTCCCAGGCACATTAGCAGGAAGCTGGATCTGAAGTGGGAGTGGGAATGGATCCCAGACACTGCAGTATGGGATGCCAATGTCCTACAAGGTAACTTAACCCACTGAGCCACAATGAGTTAAGTGAATGTCTACCACTTGCACTCTGAAACAACATTAAGCTCTCATTTATGTTGTTCACCAGTTTCCAGGGGGTGAACCCTCTGATAGGAGCTGGTTTCCAGCTGTCCAGGAGATACCCCTGAGCATGGCATTGGGAAGGGATGAGCACCACTGGTCTATACCTCACAGTGGCTCACACTTAGAGAATGCAAGCAAAGATGGCTGACACTAATGGTAGTGCTTGCAAGAGCCTTTGAGGGTGGGATTCTCGAGTTAGATCACTCACAGGCCAGAAGGTAACACGACCTTTCTCTGGTGGGAAGCAGAGTATTGATAATCTCTGCCGTGTGGCACAATTGCATTTACTGGAGTGATGGATTTAGATGATATATAAATGAATAGGCTGCAATGACTTGTGGTTTCTGGTATTTGAGAGACATGAGAGAAATGATAACTCAATAGCTATGCAAGTAGTTAACTGCAGTTGGATAATACTCATGGACTGAAAAGAGGATAACCAGATACCAACAAGATAAAGGGGAGAAAATTGGAAAACTGCCAAAGACCCTCATTTCTGAGAGCCAAAGAGAAGAAGACCATGCTGAACTATAAGACCAAGACCTAATTTTAAGACAAACAGAATGTCAAAGATTTCTGTATTTAAGCCTTGATGAGCCTATGCTCATGTTAGGACCATGACAGGGAAGCAAGGTTTTATGAGTTGGAGAAAGTCTTGTGCATTCTGGAACACTGGGACCCTATAACCCTGAAACTTCTGTGTCTGCAGAACTTGTCCATTCGTTCTTTTCATTGCAATCTCTCTTCCCTGAAGACTGTGCAGCAGTTGGGGTGTATGGCAACAAGAAATACTTGTGATCCCCAAGACATGCCTCCCCCTTCCTTCTTAACCACTACAGAAATATCTAGAGTCAAATTGCTCAGTGGCCTGATGGGAAATCATGGCCTAAGCGGGGGAAGATATTATTCATATAAAGTGCTGCCAGCCTGGCTAATAGGTACTGGCAGAAGCTGTTCGAGCTGTGGGTTGGCTCCAGGAAGTTTGCAAAAAATCACAGCCTATAATAAATGGTGGCCAGCACCGTCTTGGCCAAATGTTTGATAAAGGACCATGAAGATCATAGAAACAGAGCTGTTGGGTTGGATCCAGAAAGCCCTCCAGACAACCACGTGTATTGGGAAGGCCCAATGACTTTCCTTCGCTAAGGCAGAAAGGAGAGCACAGGTCACAGAGCGTCAGAATCATTCAGAGGCTCCAACATGGCTGGTACGTGACTGGGCTCCGAGGGTCTGCGGGCTGAGCGGACTCCAGAGCAGCAGCAGTCAGGGGCTGCACCAGCCACTGAGGACTAAACGTGGACACGATCGCTACAGTAGGTGGCACCCACTGAGGACTAAACGTGGACACGATTACTACAGTAGGTGGCACCCAATGAGGACTAAACGTGGACACGATTGCTACAGTAGGTGGCACCCAATGAGGACTAAACGTGGACACGATTGCTACAGTAGGTGGCACCCACTGAGGACTAAACGTGGACACGATTACTACAGTAGGTGGCACCCATTGAGGACTAAACGTGGACACGGTTGCTACAGTAGGTGGCACCCACTGAGGACTAAACGTGGACACGATTGCTACAGTAGGTGGCACCCACTGAGGACTAAATGTGGACACGATTGCTACAGTAGGCAAGATCAGAAGTCAACCACAAAACCACTTCCTCAATTATGTAGGATGGATAGTGGACCATAGGGTTCCTAGGTACAAGATACATGTGCAACTGATAAGAATATTAGTCTCTATAAAATATCAAAAATAGATGAGCTGTAAGCTAATGCCAGTAGCTTCAAGAACCTGCATCCAGCTCCCATATCCAAGTTCGTGCTCTGACCCAGAACTCATGAGTTGAATGAGAAGCTGGGTATCCGTGAGAAGCGCTTTATCATGAGTTTATGCCACAGTGATTTCCAAGATCTTTTCCCAGTGGAAGTCGCGTTTGTAGCATTCCACTTAGCAAAAGTGTATAGCCACATCTTCTAAGGATGACTAGAATTCAGCATCTTAAGTGATCCTGGCTGCAGGGGATCCAAAGTACCATCACAACCCACATATCAGGGAGTTCCAACTCAGGTCTGTCACACTAATGGATACAAAATCCCACTGGATGGTTATTTCCTTAGTTCCCAAATGCACGGTTAGTGTGGATGCCATCAGCAGGCTACAGTACCCTCGTTCTCTGTTTGAACTGAAGGTAACAGGTGCCATGATCAGGGAGGCCAAGTGGGAGTCCCTCAGCTCCTGACAGTGAAGGGGAGCAATGGCTTCTGTGGGGGTGGAAGGCAGATCATTGCCACTGTCAAGGACTTTCAAGATGCAGCACGGCGCCGTGGCTCAACAGGCTAATCCTCCGCCTTGCGGCGCTGGCACACCGGGTTCTAGTCCTGGTCGGGGCACTGGATTCTATCCCGGTTGCCCCTCTTCCAGGCCAGCTCTCTGCTGTGGCCAGGGAGTGCAGTGGAGGATGGCCCAAGTGCTTGGGCCCTGCACCCCATGGGAGACCAGGAGAAGCACCTGGCTCCTGCCATCGGATCAGCGCGGTGCGCCGGCCGCAGCGCGCCAGCCGCGGCAGCCATTGGAGGGTGAATCAATGGCAAAAGGAAGACCTTTCTCTCTGTCTCTCTCTCACTGTCCACTCTGCCTGTCAAAAAGTAAAAAAAAAAAAAAAAGAAAGAAAAAGATGCAGCAGTGTAGCATTAGGTTCCATTAGAACCGAGCTCGTCAGTCTGATCAGTACCAAAACCTGGTGGGCTGTGTGAGATAAAGTGCACTATCACAAAAGGGCACAAGGGGCAGTCTGAGTCTTACATCCTGTGGTTGATGTCATGTTTCTGTAAGACCCTGGTTTGTGGTATGGCTTTGCATCAGTGGATGCAAATTTTAATATCTACCACATAGGAGAATCAGAATCAGATTGTGTTCACTTGGGGTGCACAGCGATACACATTCATGGTCTTGCTTCGGGCCTGGGTTAACCCTCCTGTTCTGTGATGGTTCAGTCTGAGCGCTGGACCATCTGGCCATTCCAGCCTATCCTGTTGGCTCATTACATGGATTTTATGCTTATAGGGCATGATGACCAGAAAGTGGCGAGTATTCTGAATGTGATTTAGAGGGTGGAAGATAAAGTCTACAAAGTTCTAGGGTCCTGCCATACTGGTGATTTTCTGGGGGATTCTTGTATCTGGGGCCTTTCACTCTAAGGTAAAGACATGTTGTGATACCTTGGACCTTCTTCCATTAAGAAAGACGCCGGGCTTGGCAGGCTTACTGGGTTTTGAACACAGCATGCACTATATTTGAAAATACTACCTTGGCTCATTTGTCAAATGACTTGCAAGACTCACAGTCTTGAAGGGCCTAGAGCAAGAGAGGCCTGCAGCTGGTCCAAGCGCAGTACAAAGACCCTTATCTCTTGGGTTATATAAATCATCAATACCACACTGCTGGTAGTATCTAGCACCCTGTGGAGTCTCTGTCTGGACCCAATATGAGACCTGCAGTCCACATGCCTCGAGTTCCGGCTCAGAGCCGTGCCAGCTGCAGCAGAGGGCCGTGTGACAGCATCTTTTGTCATGGTCCAGGATCCCCGTGAAGACCAAGCGTCTGACCATGTGAACAAATTGTTCCTCACATGCTGGCTACTGATTTCACCACATTGTGGCTAGACAGGTACAGTAGTAATTCTGGGACCAGAAAGAGATGCCCCAGTACATGGGGTGATGTGGCCTTGGGACTTGCTGTAGCGTTCGGAGCTGTAGGTCATTCCAGTGACGTTCTCCTGGTACATTACTCCCAGACATGGTCACTAGAAGCCATCTTGAAGATGTCACAGAGGTATTACTTAACCTGAGTGGATGTGAGTGCCACGGGGTGGACTGTGATGAATGTTGTCCTTCCTTCTCCCTGGTTTCCTAAAATCCCTGTCTCCTTTACACACCCCCTCTCCCAGTATCTGGATCCTTCTGCCATCAGCAAAGCTTCTCTGGGGGATGTTCCTTGGGCTGCTCGAGTCACTTTGAATCCACGTGCGTGCAGCTGGGAGTACCCAGGGGCTTATGTTCCCTTGGTGCAGATCTTAGCCTACGAATAAGAAGTTCAAGTGCAAAACTCAGCTACTTTGCCTCAAGTCAGGACAGCCCTCAAGTGTAATTACACTTCTGAGTTCTCCTGGAGGCTGGGGCTGAAGCTGCTTGCTGTAGGGTCCTGCGTGAGAGCACCTCCTCTCTTGACCTCCCTGCTTTTGTCTCTGATTCATCAGCGTCTCCGCGATCAGTAGCTGGCTGCGCGTGGAGCCTGGTTCTGCTTCTGGAAGAGCTGCTCTATGACGTTGTCTTCCCCTCTTCCCTGGCGTGTGAGGTCCTGAAGGGGCCCGATGATTTCCTAAAGCTCCTGAACGTTAATCCTGTGTGCAGCGCAGGGTGCAGTGTAGTAGACAATTTCCAGAACATTCCTGTGCCATTTTAACAAACCTCCAATGCTTACAGATAACTTACAGGAAATGAAATATTTGCTTACTGAAATTAAGATGTGATTTGCCTTTTTTGGAGAAAATTATGGAAGCTGTTCTTTTTTGAAATTTTCATCCTTTATTTTGACATCTTCTGGTGTGATTCAGAGACTACTCATTATGAAGGGTCCATCCCATTCCTATCAAGGTGAGGAACGACACAAAAGGGATGCCTTATGGCAATAAAACTTATTTTAAAGTAAAGTTTGATTTTCAAAGATCTCACAGCATACAAATGAATTTCCCTTCCCACTTGGCTATCATCGTATTCACCGAAAGTTACAATGAGAGGATTCATGCACATCAGTCAGAGATTCACAATCTTCAGATCTGAGGCAGTGCCTCTGATAAGATAATGCACAAGGAAGGAGCGCAATTAGAGCAGCAGACACAGCGATGCCTTTGATGAAGATGACAGTGCCACCGCCACAAAGAGGGGCCATCGTTACCTGCGCTGTTTCCCGCTGCAGACATGTTGAGAGATACCTTCTCGAGGGACTTGGTTGTGTGATGTATCTGTGTGACGGGAGAGAAACTGACCTATGTAGACTCACGGTTTTAGACAGTGATGAGACCAGCCCATGCAGCAATGACCTGAAATGCGTTTGGAAGGAAAGGTGCTCTATTAGGTGCAACCAGTGCCCGCCCCGGGCCCCACGAGGAAGTAGGCAAGCATGGGGACATCTGTGGAGAGGCCCTTTGTTCCTGCTGCCATGGAATGTTCTGGCTCCCTGCTCTGTTCTGGCTTCCTGAAGCCCCTCCCTCCCAATGTCAGTGAATGCTGTGTGTTGCTTCTGGGTGGGAGCAGGAAATGGCCTGTGTGAGACCGCCAGCATTCTCTCTCCTCTTCCCAGGCTGGTTGGACACAGTTGAGACTGGATCCCAAGGGGGAGGACTCTGAAGAGCTCAGCTCTGCCTCACAACCCATGACGAGAGTAGAACGGGAGTCAGCAAAAACCTTTGAGCTGTTGGCCGAAGGCTGCTGTTGGAGCCACACAGGAAGAGAAGGTTGTTTCCATGGCCTGCAGCACAAGCATGGTGACTGTGCCTAGTGACAATGTAAGAACTGCTAAAAAGTAGGTCCTAAATGTTCTCCCTAGGACTGAATGAAATGTAGCTGACGCACGGCTATGTTAATTCACTTAATTTGATTTTTCTCAAATGTATACATACTCCGTTTGCTTGGATTTCAACATTTGTTGCACCACAATATACTTGTATTTAAATTGCACTCTCAGGGGTTCGGTGCGGTGGCTCACCTGGTTAATCTTCCGCCTGCGGTGCTAGCATCCCATAGGTGCCAGGTTCTAGTCCCAGTTGCTCCTCTTCCAGTCCATCTCTCTTCTGTGGCCTGGGAAGGCAGTGGAGGATGGCCCAAGCACTTGGGCCCCTGTACAGCATAGGAGACCAGGAAGAAGTGCCTGGCTCCTGGCTTCAGATCAGCGCAGTGCTGGCCATGGCGGCCATTTGGGGGGTGAACCAATGGAACTTTCTCTCTCTCTCTCTCTCTCACTGTCTAGAACTCTACCTGTCAAAAAAAAATTAAAAAAAAATCACATTCTCAGAAAACTTTTGGAAGTAACTTCATGTATTAAAAATCACATTATACTCTACAAATACATACAATTATTACTAGTCAATTAAAATTTAATTTCAGTTTTAACAAGAAAATAATCGTAATTCTAGGCTGTTGACATAACAGGTCTGGTTCTGCAGAATCCGAGCAACTGTGACCTAGCAGGGACGCTGATCCAGGTTCTCCAGCTGCCCTCTGCCCTCTCTTTTATTTTTTTATTTTTTTATTTGACAGGCAGAGTTCTAGACAGTGAGAGACACACAGAGAGAAAAGTCTTCCTTCCGTTGGTTCACTCCCCAAATAGCTGCCATGGCCAGCGCTGTGCTGATCTGAAGCCAAGAGCCAGGTGCTTCCCAAGCACTTGGGCCATCCTCCACTGCCCTTTTGAGCCACAGCAGAGAGCTGGACTGGAAGAGGAGCAACTGGGACTAGAACCCAGCGCCCATATGGGATGCTGGCACTGCAGGCAGAGGATTAACCAAGTGAGCCATGGCGCCGGCCCCGCTAACACCTTTCTGTCTTGGTTCCCTTCCCAGCTGTAGGCCTTTCAGTTAGCGGCCCTGGCTCCCCCGAGTTCTCTTTCATTCCCCAAACCAGAACCCACTGAGGAATTAATGTAGACGAAGGTATAATGAGACTTAGTTTATTGTATCTTTCTATAGTACTTTTTAAAAGGATAAAATTTAATGCAAACAAATAAATAATGGAGAATGGAGCTTCAAGACAGACCAAAAATGTCTGGTGGAGTGCAGTTCTCTGCATGACACTGAGATCCTGGTTCCTCTGTAAACATTGGCAGGGTGTTGAGGTGACAAACCAGGCGTCTGGCATCAGACAGAACAGGCACGGATCCTCTTATTGCCACGAATCTGCGGCATTAGAAAAGTCACATAAATTACCTAAACTTCAATTTCCGCATTGGTAAAATGAGCCAATGCATGCAACTAAGGTTGTTAGGCAGATCTCATTGGGTTGTACCAACACCTTGTCGAGGGTTGAATAGTAAGCTTTCAGTAAATGCTTCTTCTCTTTTGTGTGGTCAGAACCTTGCAGGATATTTTCACTAATGGTTTTATTAACAAACACATGGGGAGGAGAGAAAGAGAGAGAGAGAGAGGGAGCGAGAGAGCGAGCTCCCATCCACTGGCCTACTCCTGCAACAGATGGCAGCTGGAGCTGGGCCGACGCCGAAGCCAGGAACTCCATCCAGGTCTCCCACATCGGGGGCAGAATCCCACTTCCTGAGCCATCTCCCTGCCTCCCAGGATGTGTGTTAACAGGAAGCTGAAGTCGGGGACTGGGGAAGGGAATCAAACCTGAGCTTTCTAATGCGGGACACAGGGGTCTGACTTCGGGCGAAACACAAGCCTCGATTCGATTGTTTTAAAATCCGTGGTCTACATGTCTTCCATCCACATTTTCATGCTTTCCTTCCACAGGGGACTAAACACGTAGACCGTATATTGCAGTGCCCTTCTGGCCATGGTGTGGGCGTGCTCTCTGCGTCCCAGGTCAGTCCCCCACAGTGGTGCTCAGTTCTGCACCATCCACTCACCAGAGAATGAGCTTGCTCACCAATCCCACGGGTACGAAAGCTTTATTCGGAATACGTGTACTGTGCATGTGTGTGCACCGGACCATGTCAGCGAGCCCACATCAGAACAGAGGAGTGCCATGGAGTTAGAAGTCAAACCTTTTGACCTGTGTTTGGGTTTGCGATTTTAACCACAGTGGAAGATAGCGGGGGATTTGGTGCTTTTGGGAACAGAATTGTGAAGCTGAAACAAGGCCAGGTTCACTGACCACTTGACCCTGTGCAGTGGGGTGATCCTGCCTCGCGGTCATGCTGATACAACACGTGTGGAGTTCCATACACCAGGCAGTGGCTCCCGGGCTCACCACCTCCAGGGAAGTCGGCCTGTAGAAGGAGCCATGGAGCGGCTGAGAGCAGCTACAAGTCATGGGGACTTTAAGACAGTCCATTTCAGTTGGTTCAAGCCAGAATTGAGTTAATGTTTTTAGAAGTATTAACTTTAATCACTTGAAAATGATTCATTGACACAGTTTTAGAATCTGCAAGGAAGACGTTTTCCCAGTGGCTCACATGATCAGATGTCCCGATTCACACTCGCCCTTCCGGGGACCTGAGGCCGAGTGTCCTTGGAGCGGCGGGTGGACTGGAGGGTCTGCTGCGCACGACCAAGGGGCTGCTTCCTCAAACCAAGTGCCTTTGAAATTTATTTTCAAAAGCCACAAATGAGCTTATGTCCTTGTCCTGTGGATTCCTACATTCTTAAGTGACTTCCCTTCTAGAAGAAAATCTTTCTTTTCTGTGTGTGTGTGTCTAGAAGGTTAGCCAAACCACAGTTAAAATCCATAAAGGACTGTTACTTTATTATGATCCAATTCAACGCAGGCTTAAATAATCCAAGTTTTTTTTTGTGTGTGTGCTTTCCAGAGGAATTCTAATTAATCTGTGCCCACGTAGAAAGCTTCTACTGTGGTTTTAGCAGAACATGAACGGGTAGTAATGAAAAAAAAAAAAAACTCTCCAAATTGGAAGGGGGCCTATGACGATAACACAAGACTCCCAGGTTCGGGGACCGCCGAGCTGCGCCCGTGGAAAACTTGTCGCAGCCACTAGTCAGGGAAGCAGAGGGCTTCCCCATCGTAGCTCTTCAAGAGCCACGGAGAGCAAGGGGCGGCCCCACGAGTGTTTGGTGAGCAGAGTAGCCAGCTGTGACTTGGCACGCAGTGCTGAGTGGTCACCGTCAGGACACCCGTGGGTTGAACAGGAGAGCCGGGCTGTGTCCCCCCGGAGCCCCCACACCTGGCGGAGGAGGCCTTACAGAAGTGCCAGATGGATTCGCGGCGTGTTTAACAGCGCTCTTGGAGGAGAGATGTTTCCCCTTTTCATTTATGATCGAGCTAAGCTTTCTTTACACGATTTTCATTTCGCACAAAATTGTTTGGAAAATGTTGATGGAAGAGAGCTCTTTTTCCTGATTTGCCTTTCATTCCCATGTCTTGGGAGGGTTTTCAAGCTTTCTGTTCGAATGGAAATAGAGTTTAGCAGTTTGGGGATTTTCTGTTGCCCACAAGAATCCCCAAACGAGTATTTGTGCTGTCATACCCTGTACATCACAGCAACCTCAAGTCCACGGGGAAGCCCATTCCCCAGCTACAGCCCTGCAAATCTCATCACGGCGGCAGCCTTCCAGGGCCTGCTGGCCATAGCACACCCTGTGGAGGACCTTGCACCCTTGGGAACCCAGCCCATCCCAGTCCCAGACAGAAACTTCTCACTAACCTAAGACCCAAAGTGATCAGAATAATGTTTATATTATTCACTCCAAGAAAACAGCATCTTAGGTTTGAAATTGTAGCTCACTGGCCGGGTTAATCTTCTGAGATTGGAGGCATGGGTGGCTGCCATACTCAATTAGAAGCACCAACTGGAACCCAACTGTGGCTCTGCCAGTTTGTGGTTCAGGGGAACCACAACTTTGAGTGGCTCGGAAGAGACGCACCGTCCTCCTTTCCCAGTGTCTTACTCCAACTTCCTAATGCTCACCACTTATTTCTTTTCCTATGACTCACAAAAAAACTTCCTTTTATAACTGCAAAGTGGTGGCAGGGCTTTCTCATTGAGGTTTGTGTTTGTCCTCCAATGTTTGTCCATTTCCTATTCCTGCCAACCCCCTTGTTTAACTTCTTATCCCAAGGGCCAAAACAGAGCAGGAAGACCACTGTGCTTTCTGTCCTTGTAAAATCTCGAACTGGAAATTGAGTGAGGAGTCGGGAGGGAGGTGATGAAGAACTGGGGACCTCGCATGAGGGAACTGAAAGCGAGCAGCAGTTAGAACCCCATGGAAGTGCCGGGCCTGTGTCAGCTCTGTTGACACGGGTACATGATTTGCCTGGGGAGGCTGGCCCAGCTCTGGAAGTAGCAGCACAGAGAGCATCTGCAGAGACCATGCAGCTAGCACAGACAGTGACTGGAGCTCCCAGGCGGGAAGCCCTGTGTATGGCCCTGCAGCTCCTTGCCCCTGGGTGGGTCTAGGTTTGGGAGACCCACCAAAGAGGTAGAGCCAATGAACAGAGACACCCAGTGGGAGCAGAGCCCAGAGAGGGCAAAGACTGTGCAAAGCCCACGCTCCTTGGCTCCTATGTAATTTAGCATAGGAGTTGGGCATTTCTTATACATCCTATTATTTTTCAGGTAGAAAAAATAGATATATGCCGACGCCACGGCTCACTTGTCTAATCCTCTGCCTGCAATGCCAGCACCCCAGGTTCTAGTCCCGGTTGGGGTGCCGGTTCTGTCCCGGTTGCTCCTCTTCCAGTCCAGCTCTCTGCTGTGGCCCGGGAGGGCAGTGGAGGATGGCCCAAGTGCTTGGGCCCTGCACCCCATGGGAAACCAGGAGAAGCACCTGGCTCCTGGCTTCAGATCGGTGCAGTGCACCCGCTGCAGCACGCCAGCCGTTGTGGCCATTTGGGGGGTGAACCAACGGAAGGAAGACCTTTCTCTCTGTCTCTCTTTCACTGTCTAACTCTGCCTGTCAAAAGAAAAGAAAAAGAAAAAGTGGATGTATTACAGAAGTTATAAAACACCTTGTTAAATGTTTAATTATTTTTGAAAATTAATGAGTGATTACTTACAACTCTACTGCTTAGAGACAGTGATTGTCAGTGGTTAGTAGTGTCAAGGTGTATTTCTTCCTGTTTTTCTGTGGAAGAATATAGGAATCCATAGGTTTTTCCATAAGTGAGATCACACTGGGCATGTAATTCTGAATTTTTCATACAGTATTGTAACAGGAATTGATGGTGATGATGGATAAATGTCCTTCCATGGCGTGCCTGCAGTCTATTTTCTGCATCACACCCTCCAGTCACCTGTGTGTGCTTTGGCTGTTACTGCACTTGTGTGAAGTGTCCCGAGTCCCTGAGCTGCGTGCACCCTGTGCTGGGATGGTCACGTGGAATCCACCTCCACCGAGGTCTGAGTCACTCAATGTCAAAGCCATTACCATTTAAAATGAGGGAAGTTCTCCCACAGACTGGATTCCGCACTCCTCTTCTGCTGCTGTGGACCAGTGCTTGGGCTGTAGGGAAAAGAGGACCACAGCAGAGCCCTACACAGCGCTCTCACCTGCAGCTCTGTGAGGCTTGGATGATAGAGAATAATCCACACTAGGTCCACAGTACACTTCCCAGCCGTGACCCTGTGGGCCGTTGTATGCAAGTGGCTGTTCGCCATGGAACAGCAGCGGGGACACAGCACTGCACAGTGGACAGCGAGGGCAGTTGTCCAACAACTCCACCCAGCCTCACAGAACCCCTGGTCACAGTGACAGCGAGGCCTAGAGGAGCCTCAGCATCTCAGCGAGCAGGGTTAGGGCAGCCTTGCTTGCTGGAAATTGCATTGATGTAGGACTGGGAGAGAGGAACAAACACAGACCTTACAGATGCTCAACTGGCATGTTCACAAGGGACTCCCCCGACATGTCCTGCACTAGCATGTGACAAGATCATGGACGCATAAGGTGCTTGTGTGACTCCGAAGTGGATTCTTTCAGGTAGATTCTTAGCAGTAAAAGTACTTGGCCCACGATCACGAACATGGTTAACGAACGTTCTAGTGTTGCAGAAAAAGATCCACTTACATGTTTCCAGAATTTCTGGAGATTTTAGTTTCATGGTACCCTTGTTGACACAGGGGCCTTAGATGTGAGGACCCAAAGGGGAACCCCCCACTAGGCAGGGGCGTGAAGAAGACAGACATGAGCTGCAGTTCTCAGTAGAGGGTTGGTAGCAGAGCCAGGACAAATGGGACCCAGGGGACAGGCACGGCAGTGACTCCCAGGTGGGGCTTGCCATTTTAGGGGAGGACAGTGGGTGTCAAGGGTGCTTGAGGGAGGAAGAGGTAGAAAGTTAACCTGGCACAGACGTTTGGGATAGCACTGAAGATTCCCGTTGGGATGCCTGCATCCCACATCCCATACCAGAGTGCCTGGGTTCAAGCCCTAGCTCTGCTCGGGATACAGCTTCGTGCTAATGTGCAGTCAGAGGTAGCAGGTGATGGCTCAGGTACTTGAGTACCCGCTACCGACTTGGGAGATCTGGATAGGTTTCTCTGCTCATAGTCCCTGCTGTCAGCCAGGGACCATTGCAGGCAGCTGGGGAGTGCATTGGCGGATGGGCGCTATGTCTGTTTCTCTCTCTCTTTCTCTCTGCCTCTCAAATAACTAAATAAGTCTATAAATAAATTTTAAAAAATTAACCTGTTAGGGAAACTTGTACTCAGACATCACTTGCACTGGAATATGATATTTAACCGTTGAGAAGATACCCAAGAACAGACCCACACTTTGTATAAACGGAGTCAGGTTTGCAGAGTGGGCCATCAATCGAGGACCCGTCTGACCTTCCTAAATGCGTCCTTGCGTAGGCTACCACGCCTGGGCAGCTTCCACGGCAGCCACTCTCCGTGGTGCTGGAGGCAGGGATCCCAGCATGAGCAGGGCCAGGATTCCCTGGGGACTGCAGGGGCGCGTCCTCCCTGCCTCTTTCAGCTTCGGGTGGCTTCCAGCGGTCCTCAGGGTCCTTGGCTTGTAGTTGCATCACCCCCATCTCTGTCTCAACCACAGGACTCTGCCTTCTGTGTCTATGTCTCCAGACCCTGTATAGGGCCCTCCCTCATCCACAACGACCCCCTCATGGTCATCTGCCAAGACCGCCTTCTCATATTAGGTCAACACGCAGGTACCCTTGGCTAGGGTTGCACTGCCTCTCTTTGGGGAGGGGCACAGTTCTGCCCTCTAAGACCGTTACACAGTTAGGTCTTTCATTGATAGCGTGATAGCACAGCTGTTCAGTTTGCTGTGAAGCCTTTATAGGTAGGCTTTCGTTTCTTCTTTTTTAAAAAAATTGACATAATATTTATAGTCTACAGTATTTTTTTTTTTGACAGGTAGAGTTAGACAGTGAGAGAGAGAGACAGAGAGAAAAGTCTTCCTTTTGTTGGTTCACCCCCCAAAAAGCTGCTACGGCCAGCGTGCTGTGCTGATCCGAAGCCAGGAGCCAGGTGCTTCCTCCTGGTCTCCCATGCGGGTGCAGGGCCCAGGCACTTGGGCCATCCTCCACTGCCTTCCTGGGCCACAGCAGAGAGCTGGCCTGGAAAAGGAGCAACCGGGACAGAATCCGGCGCCCCGACCCGGACTAGAACCCGGGGTGCCGGTGCCGCAGGTGGAGGATTAGCCTAGTGAGCCGTGGCTACAGTCTTAATACCTATTTTACCAATTTTCCTTATAACATCCATTTTTACTTATATAAGGGGAGCAAGTTTAATGTATTTCATGTATAGAGATTGAGGAACGTAGTGATACTTCAGTCGCCACCCTCCCTCTCACCCATGCTCTCACTCTTCCTCCACCTTCTTTTCCTATTCCTTCTTTAATTTTTACCTGCAATGGGTAAAGAATTCAACAAATAGTAAGAAGAAAAAACACGGTTCCTCAGCAAGAGAGACGAGGGCTGTAAACAATCATCCAATCAAACATGTCAGTTTAATTCCTATACATTCCATTTTTGGGTACTCTATTAGTTACCACAGATCAGGGAAAATATTTGGTATTTGTCTTTTGGGGACTGGCTTATTTCACTAATATAATGATTTACGTTACAGCCATTTTGTTGCGAAAGACAGGATTTCATTCTTTTTTATGGCTGAGTAGTATCCCATAGTGTATATGTACTGCATTTTCTTTATCCTGTCACCAGTCTGTGTGCCTCTGAGTTGATTCCATATCTTAGCTATTGTGAATTGAACTGCAGTAACCAGGAGGGTACAGGTAACTCTTTCATATGCTGATTTCAGTTTGTTTGGGTAAATTCCCAGGGGTGGGATAGATCAGTTTTCAGATTTCTGAGGAATCTCCGTACTGTCTTCCACAATGGCTGTACTAGCTTATGTTCCCACCAACAGTGGATTAGGGTACCATTCTCCCCATGTCCTCACCAGCATTTGTTTTTTGTTGATTTCTGTATGAGAGCCGTTCTAACTGGTGTGAAGTGAAACCTCACTGTGGTTTTGATTTGTGTTTCCCTAATGGCTAGAGGTCCTGAGCATTTTTCATGTGTCTGTTGGCCATCTGAATTTCATCTTTTGAAAAATTCCTATTCAAGTCTTTTGCCCATTTCTTAACTGGGCTGTTTGTTCTGTTGTTGAGGCTTTCCTTTCAAACAGTTGTCCTTACATGGGGCTTAGGAGCTCCTAGGGCGGGTGCATAAGGAAGTCTCATTGTAAGAGGCCCCATGGCCCATGGTCTGTGGGGCTTTTTGTCATGAATCATATTTTGTGCCTTCTATTTCCATCTCTCTTTTTCCAGACTCTTCTAAGGACCAAAAGGGGTCTGTATCTCCTGCTCTAAGCCGCTCTCAGCAGAATGCTTCGTGCGTTTGGGCTTTCATTATAAATTGTTAACACAATGATGATGAAAACTGGCTCCAACAAGGTGTCATTATTTCTCCCTCATCCTCACCCCTGGCTTCAGCACCATGAGATGCTGACATGGTCCTTACGTTTCTGTTGATTTCCGTTTCCTTTGCCATTCTTCACTTTTGTATGTTGGTTCTTTCCTTTTTCTTCAAATACGTTGATGTGTCACACCTGGAATCTTCTAGTGCAGTGGACACTGTATCTCATCACAGAGGTGACCAGGTCGCACTGGCTATTCCACATGCACTCTTGGGATGGAGGTTGAGAGAGAAGCTGGAATTGGATGCCAGCTCTGACTCCCAGGCCGGCCTGCACAGTGACCTGTGGCCTGTCCACAAAACGAAGGCTCCTGGGGCTTCCAGCTGGTGATGTCAAGCTGCCTTGCAAGTTAAATTTTCTCCTTTGTCCCTTGGGCAGTCGCTTGTGCAGAGCACGGCATGACTGATTGTCGTCCTGTGTCACTGGAAGATGACCCTCCATGGTCCTCACTGCTCTCTCGCTGCGTAGCGTGTGTGGTTTTCACCAGATTCTGGCCAAGTGCGTTTTGATGGTCTGTGCCACTTGAGCAGGGACCTGCTTGTGCCCACCCCTGTCTTCCTCCCCCCCCCCCCCCCCGTGATTTCACTTGCAGATGTTCCCGACCTGCTAACTGCGGTGGTGCTCTGAGAAAGCGTGATCCGTGCCGATCTGCAGACACTCTAACAGCTTGCTTATGCATCCATTTGGCTTGGATGGAAAATTAGAACAGCTTTAATCTGCTACCAGCACCAAGCAGGGAAGCACTCCCTGGAGTGAGGAGTTGGGCGCATCCCAGCAGGCTCTGATGAAGGCGGCCCCCTCGGTGTCAGTGCCGGCTTGCTGTACGGGGGGTGGGGCGTGCTGTATGCCAGACTGTCCCACAGCTGAGGAGCAGCCGAACAGAAAAGCACCGACAGGCAATTTTTTTTTTTTTCTGGGTGCCCGCATCAGTGTGGATAATTGAGTAAAGGTCTTTAAAAATGGACACATCATGCAATTCGGTCAGATGGGCATTTCAGATTTTAGTAATGAGTAGTTAGGGGCTTGCTGCAGTGTAGGAGGGAGGAGGGAGGAAAGTCTATTTTGGGAGAAGAGAGTGATCAGGCCTTTGCATGTTTTTATCAGTTCATGTAGAATTTGACATATGGTAAACGGGAAAAGATAGTATTTAAAATCCCCATAAATATACAGGGTTGAGAAAAAGTAGCAAAGTAGAGAGTGAAGCGCCTGCCAGTGCCACTCCCCTCGCTTCAATAGTAGGGTAGCGTAACCGGGCTGCGTATCCCTGCGAGGACCACATCTGCTATCGCAGGGCGCCAGCGTGCGGGGTCCAGGATGGCTTGGTAATTAACTCGAGCCAGTTGTGCCCAAGGACTCCAGCTCTCCTGGCAGCGCCCACTGGTCTCTATATTTGGAATCGTGAACTTCACCGCTACTCTCCACTCTAAGGGAAGCCAGATTTTAGGTTGACTTGATTTGGCACATTGCTTTGTTTTATGGCTTCCTATCAAAACCCCCAAATTAATACAATGTTATGTTGACTGTTTTGTTTCTTAATGCAATAAAGCTGTCTCAAAATTACAGTTGGATACAGCTTTTCAGAAATGATAAAATGGTAACGGGCCCGTCTGTGGTTATGGAGGAGTCTTTTTTGCACTTTTTAATTGAGATATTTTTTAAGGATGTCATAGTAGACTTGGTCATCATAAACAAATAGCCTTTGTCTTTGGCAGTTAAAAAAAAAACCCTCTGGTAAGATATTTCATTAGCCTAAGTCTGAAGTTCATTGTGAAGCTAAAGAGATATTTGATGAGAAAGTGCTTTGAAAAGTTAAAAGTATTAAGAAAATATTAAACCCAGCACAAATTATTTTTGGTAAATGAGTAATAATGGCAGTGTAAAATAGTTCATTTTGACTGGAGTTAATTCAGTATTACAGGAAATTCTAACTATACATCTTCCAAGTAAAAGTTTCCATCTTTCTTCAAGACAGGAAATTGTACCACAATGAAATATGGGGGGAAATTTTATTTTTAGCGTTAACCAAATTTTGTTAAAGCACCTTACTGATACTCAGGAATGTTTTTGTATATGTGTGCGAGTGTGTGTTTGTGTGTGTGTATGAAAATAACTACTGAGTAGGAGGTGAATGCAAACATATTCTCTATTTCTTCACCTAATAAGAATGTGATTACAACCAACTGAATCTTCTTATTTTAGTTCCATTTTCTTTTTCCCGGTCTGGAAGAGGTTAACCACATTTTCTTGGGTGCAAAAAGGGAAAAAAACCCTCTTGTGAAGTCTTTGGAGTGTGGATACAGAGCTGGCAGTTGTATTTGCTGAACAGCTTGGGACTTGGCAGGAAGGCAGTGGATAAGTGGCTGGTGCTGCCTCCACCTGTGTGGGCCCTGCCTTGGCTCACAGACAGGCCTGGGGGCACTCAAGGGGTGCATCCTGGGTGCAAGCCTCAAGTGCACCCCAGCTGTGGACGTTTCCCCCAACTCTTATCTCAGACAAAACTAGGGAGGTAGAACTGTGGTCCTCCCTTTATAATCTCTAAATGCTGTGAGGCATTAGGCATCTTAAGTGCGTTAGGCACCCACAGTTTTCAAGAACGCATTTTCTATTTTCTTAAGATTCATAAATGATTGCGATACTGATTGTCTACAAGGAATCCCAAATGATTCTATGTGGACAGTGAAAGAAAGGGGAGAGAGAGACTACTGCTGAGGCCGCAAAAGCAAACGAGACCTTAGACAAGTGGCTCCAGGAACTAACAGGATGCAGACCAGCAGAAGGGACTCAAAGAATGCAGGCAGGGACTCTGCGGGAGGAGTGCCGAGGAACAAGCGAGCTGCAGGAAGCAGGATGGGCAGAGGGCACAGAGCGCAATCTGTGAGCCGTGCCAGCTCTTTGTCCCCTTCCTAGCGCAGTGTAGAGTCTCAAATGTATCTTCTGGAACAAAGCCTCATCATTCTGTAGACAGTTGGCTGGAGAGGGGGAAAGGAATCGTAGCCACAGTAAAGAGCTGTGATCTTTGAATGCTGCATTGCATTCAAAATGGAGATATACTTACTTATCCTTTAAAGATTTATTTACTTATTTATTTATTTATTTATTTATTTGAAAAGCAGAGTTAAAGAGAGAGGGAGAGACAGAGAGAGAGACAGACAGAGAGACAGAGAGAGAGAGAGAGAGAGAGAGAGATATCTTCCATCCACTGGTTCACTCTCCAGACGGCTTCAGGGGCCGGGGTAGGCCAGGCCAAAGCCAGGAGCCAGGAACTTCATCCGGGTCTTCAACATGGGTGCAGGGGCCTAAGCACTCAGGCCATCTTCCACTGCTATCTCAGGTCATTAGCAGGGAAGTGGATTGGAAGTGGAGCAGCCAGGGCATAGACAAAGACTGGTGTCAGTGTTGCAGGCTGCAGCTGAACCTGCCGAGCCACAGTGCTGGCCCCTTGCCTGTTGTTTCTAAAGGTACATTTCTGCTTTTAAAAGTGAATGAATTGGCTAAGAACACTTCAGGCAGTTATTATCTTCTGCCTCATGTGGGACTGTGCGCTCCCCCAAGTGAACGACACTCAGCGGTTCACAACAACCTTGTGCACTTCAGTACTAAGTACACGTAGCAGGGCACCCATTAATTCACCAGAAGTGTTGGTTCAGAGTTTGTACTTGTGGCACTGACATAAGCCCTGGATCATATTCAAGTACCTGTTCTTATACACTCATTTCAACAACAAATATTCACTTAGTAACTACACCAATCAACTTGTACTTCTAAACTGAATCCTAAGGCATTGCCAAATAATGGAATGCAATTGGAAAAAATGGCTTATCAAACCACACAGAGAATTATATTAAAATCATAAACTATGGAACTCATAAATAAGAAACTCAAGTTCCCAAAAACTTGCACTTAATGAACTATCCCATCAATCAGAATCAACAAAATTTACTAAATCCTTGATGCAGATGCTAAAGCTTTTGCATATTTGTGTTTGTGTGTGAATGTATATATATTTTAAAAATAAATTAATTGGCTCAAAACACTTAAAGTAATTGTTTTCTCCTCTCTTGAAAGGCATTGTACATTCCCCCAAATTAATGGCACTCAGTGGTGCCTGACAAGCCTGTGAGTTAAGGATGGATAGACGATAGGCAGATAGATAGATAGATAGATAGAGGATGACACACAGAGATAGACAGATGGCACATGCAAACTTATTTAAAGTAGGAAAAGAGTACACAGAAGCTCCATATATACCTATCACTCATCTTCAACAATCATCAACTCACGACCTCTCTCATTTTATCTGGGTCTTTTGCCTGCTTCCCTTTACCATATTTCTGTAAACTTGGAGAGAAATGGTACCACTTACTGTTCATTAGTCTCTACAACTTTTCCTTGATAAGCCACACACAACAAAATTTATTACCAGTGACATTTGCCACATTCACAGTTTTCTGCGACACTTACTGCTATCTAGTTCCCCACAAGGAAGCCCCGTCCACATAAAGTAGTCATTCACCACTCCTGCCTCCCCTGGGCTCCGCAAAGTCACAGATGTGGTGTGTCTCCATGAATTTCCTGGTTCTTGATGTGCCGTAGAACGGGTAGCTGGTGTGCTAGGACTTGATGCCTTTGATGGCTCAAGATATGCCATTGTGTACGTACCATGTTTTGTTTATTCATTAATCAACGGACTTTGAGTTCTTTCTTTCCTTTTTTTTTTTTTTTTTTTTTTTTTTGCTTTTGTGATTAGTGCTGCTGTGATATCTGTATTTTTTCAGTTTGAGGACTTCTCTTCCATTCTTTCAAAAAGATGGGAAGGCAGCTTGAACAGTTCCTTTCTGTGTGGTTGGCTATGCCAACAATATGATACAGAATGAGGTCCAATTGTGTCAGTGTTTGTGGTGTTAAAAATTGAATTTGACTTTATAATGTTATGAACTATTTAGAAAGTTGCTTTCTAGCTTAGTTTTCCTTGTACAAGATAAGCTCAATAAAATATTTATTCTTTACCATGTGCCTAAATACCTACATCCAAGAAGAGCAATTTTCCATGCTGAAAAACATAAGTCCCATGTTCTACTAACATCTGTGCTTGGGAACTAGGACTAACTCTTCCTAAGAGGTTTGACCTCCTAAGAGCTATTTAGAAACAAACCTCTCTATAAACTTTGTCCCGTGGACAAGGTGTTTGTACACAAATCATCACAGGTTCCGCTTTTCAGCCACGATGCAGTCTTGCAAGCCCGTCCTGCATTCTGGGCCAGCCTGGCCTGCTGGGTGCGTGTGCCCGTCCTCGCCCTGCATAGCGCATTGGTAATGCCTGAGAGTGCCCCAGCCACGCTGATGGAATTCTCCGGTGACTTCCTTCACGGGATCAAGTCCTTGACTGTGTCCCTAAATGAAGCAACACGCTCTTGTCAGTGAGGGCATTGTACCTCCTTGTGAAGGTCGCCACAGCCCCTTGGTGCAGGCATGGAAGATCTGAGACGGCAATAGCGAGACAAGTGAGCACCTGGGTCATTTTGACGTCCCGGTCCCAGGCGTTGCAGCTGGGATGGAATTCACAAGGATGATACAAACCTGCGTGCTTGGGTGAAGGGACAAAGGCTGACTTAGCAGCAAACACGGCCTTCATCTCTATGTGATGTAAGCTGGGTGGCTTCACTCAGAATTCTCACTGATAGTCCTGCTCCCCCGGTAGCTCCTCTTCTTCTAACGCTTGGAATGTTTTCTTTTCTTTTTTTTTTTTTTTAAGAATTATTTTATTCATTTGAAAGAGTTACAGAAAGATGTAGAGCCGGAGAGAGAGAGAGAGACAGAGAGACAGAGAGACAGAGAGATACAGAGAGAGAGAGAGGTCTTCCATTCTGCTGGTTTACTCCCCAAATGACTGCAATGGCCAGAGCTGCGCTAATCCAAAGCCAGAAGCCAGGAGCTTTTTCCGGGTCTCCCATGTAGGTGCAGGGGCCCAAGGACTTGGGCTCTCTTCTACTGCTTTCCCAGGCCATAGTAGAGATCTGGATCGGAAGAGGAGCAGCCAGGACTCAAACCAGCACCCATATGGGATGCCGGCACTGCAGGCTGGGGCTTTAACCTGCTGATCCACAGCCCCAGCCCCTGGAATGTTTTCTGATACATATGTTCCCGTCTGTCTGTTTATGCTCTGTCTTGCTTGTTTCTGAAAAGGTAGGGAACTCTCCTCCAGGTACCATATTTGGAATTGTGGATAATGGGAATATAGAGCCATGTCCTCTTAACACACTAGGGAGGTTCAAATGCCCCCAAACAGTACCCAATTACACAGGCTGTCTTTAATGCTATAATTAAATGACAGAAAGCAGCAAAATGCATTAATTATTGCAGTTGGTAGAACTGAGGATTTGTTGCCACCCATTTAAAAATATGAGGTCAGGAAGAATTAACAAAGGAAAATAACGACTTTGGAAAAGAGCAGAAGAGGGACTCAGAGCCTCTCTTCCAGATGTGTCTGAAGCCCCTGTGTTTGGGGAAGCCGTGCCTTGCAGTCGGCTTCATTTATAATCTGCTGGAATTCTTGGAAATTAGCTCTTCCTGCTTCTGTCTTATCATTTGGCTCGTACTCTCATCTTGTTGGAAACTCAAAGTCAGACCTTCATGGCACCAAAGCGAATCTTTGATCTGTGCAGCGCCTAACTGGTGCTGAATTGCATGCTATTAATTTCTTCTTTGCATGTGTTTCAGTGTTCTTGGAAATTTGTCTGACAAATTCTTCTAAGTGTAATTTTCAGCTAGTAAGCTAAAGTCTTATGTAAGCTATTGGATCAGTCTACGTACTTTTTTTTTATCTGCACAAACGTACTAAAATATTGATAAATGCATATCTTCAAAAATGTTTGAAGATATGCATTTAACCTTTTGTGTGCTTATTTGAGAAAGAATCCAAAGTGAGTATTCTTCTTTTCCTTAAGCAGAGGTTTTAAATTATTCATTACCCTCTTTATGTTTTTCTCTCCGTGATGCATTGACTGTATTGCTTTAAAAATGGTTTCCATTGTTGTGTATGATAACTTCCTGTGCCTCTCCACAAATTAAAAAAAAAAAAAACACTGTAATTTTTTCTTCACTGATAATTTCTGCAAGTTGCTTATATAATATTTTATTCACATTACTTTTGTTATCAAAACAGAACTTAATGTAAATTGCACTACACATCTTTTAGTATTAATCAACTCATTTATTAATACTTAAAACTCTATCCTCAGCACCCTATAAATATGTAATTTTTATGTGTCAGTTAAAAATTTAAAAACGTTATTTTAAAAATTGTTTTCTTGGAGTTCCTGGATTTTCTCTTTCAAATTAAAATGCTGAGGTTAGAGTTTGTACAAAAAAATGAGTAATTGGAAATTTCAGGGGAGAAATATGAATATTATCTGACTAGGAGGACATCTGTAGAGAGTTAAAGAATAAGATGTTACTGAGCATATTTCAAAGGGGCATCGGGATGGCAAAACAGTTTCTGTTAGTATATGGCATGCTGTCCAGCGTCACGGCACGCACACGTGACGTCATGCCTTGTGCTGCGTGCAGCTGAGCCTACTTTGAGTAGAACACGTGGGTGTTTGACAGGCACTCTGTTATCCCCTCGAGTTCCTTTGTGCCGATCGCTTTCCTGCCATGATCCCCTCCTCATGCCTTTTTGGGGAATTATTTTAACCACATATTGACTTATCTTATAGTGGGCTCATAACTGAAAAAAAGATACTCGCCAGCTCCTGGGTAGGAAGGGGGGCGGTTTCTACAAGCTGCATGTACATTGTAGCCGGCGGCCGCGACAGCACTGCACCCGGGGAGTGTTTTCCTTCTGGTCAAGTTGAGGTTTTGTTGTCACCTCTTTGGTCTCGACAGCGCATCATCGCCAGAGAAGATGAGAAGCCGTCCACCTCGCTGTGGAAGGAAAGCTGCCCTCAGTTTCAATCACCTATTGATTGAACCACAGACATTGCTCTGGCACTGTTCTGGGAAGGGGAGAATCGGGTTGTGCAATCATACAGTGGAGGTGGCAAAATTAGAACATGACAGCGGCTGGCATGGGCAGTGACCCGCAGTTAGGACGTCCCTCAGGTCACCTCCACCCCGTGTCAGAGGGCCGCGTCCAAGTCTCGGCTCCGCTTCTGATTCCAGCTTCCCCGCAACGAGGCAGCAGATGATGGCTTAAGTGATGGAGTCCCTGCTACCGACAGGGGAGACCGGTTGGAGTTCCAGGGCTCTGGACCTCAGCCTGGCACAACTCTGGCTATTGCAGGCATTAGGGGAGTGAATCAGTGAATGGAACATCTCTCTGTATCTCTACCTTAACGATAGAAGCTAAATAAAATGTAATAAATGAAATTTAGGCTGGCGTTGCGGCTCAATAGGCTAATCCTCTGCCTGCGGTGTTGGCACCCCGGCTTCTAGTCCTGGTTGGGGCACCGGATTCTGTCCCAGTTGCTCCTCTTCCAGTCTGGCTCTCTGCTGTGGCCCGGGAGGGCAGTGGAGGATGGCCCAAGTGCTTGGGCCCTGCACCTGCATGGGAGACCAGGAGAAGCACCTGACTCCTGGCTTCGGATGAGCGCGGTATGCCAGCTACAGTGCGCCAGCCGCAGCAGCCATTGAGGGGTGAACCAATGGAAAAAGGAAGACCTTTCTCTCTGTCTCTCTCTCTCACTATCCACTCTGTCTGTCAAAAATAAATAAATAAATACATAAAATTTAAACATTAAAAACTGCAGACAGCGATGGCTCCTTCACACAGGTGCAAAAGGGGAAAAGACAGCCTTCACTCCATGGGGCCATTGCCAGGCCAGGGAGCACCCGTCTGCACAGTACCCGCTGCAAGACCCCGGAAGTCTCTGGGAGAGCAGCTTCCCTTCTGCGGGGGCTTCCCGCTGTCTCTCTGGATGGCTCAGTCTCCGTGCTCTTTGAGTGGACCCGTTTCAGCCGTACTTTTCTTTATTCTCTCCTGTGTGCGCCACGGCCCCACTGTGTGCAGCACGAGCAGCGCCCACCCTGAAGGTCTGCGCAGGGTCCCGTGGGAAAGGCTGAGCGGTGCTCACACCACAACCGTGCATCTAAAGGGGAGTCACGCCCCTTGACTTCTGCTCTTGTTCGCTGCCTGGGCAGAGAGTGACACAGCACACATTCAGACATTGTTATTAGTTTATCCTAGGCCAATCTTAAGAAATGTGCATGCAGGCTACACCATTAAATCTCTGGTCTGTCTGTTGCTGTTGAAACCAAAGTAGTCTGAATGAGAAGAGAAGTGTCCTGGGCCCTTCCCCCTCCACTGTGGGAAAAGTAATACCCAGAGAAGGTCAACAGCTAAGTCAAAAATCTATGTTATGGGGCAGGCACTGTGGCGCAGCAGGTTAACACCCTGGCCTGAAGCACTGGCATCCCATATGGGTGCCGCTTCGAGACCCAACTGCTCCACTTCAGATCCAGCTCTCTGCTATGGCCTGGGAAAGCAGTAGAGGATGTCCCAAGTCCTTGGGCCCCTGCACCCATGTGAGAGACCTGGAAGAAGCTCCTGGCTCCTGGCTTCGGAACAGCGCAGCTCTGGCATTGCGGCCAACTGGGAAGTGAACCATCAGATGGAAGACCTCTCTCTCTCTCTTTCTCTGCCTTTCCTCTCTCCGTGTAACTCTGATTTTCAAATAAATGAATAAATCTTTTAAAAAAAATCTATGTTAGGAGAAGATGAGACATTACCAAGAACTGTTTGTTTTAACAATTTTTTCTTGGATTCCATTGAATATAGCTTTAGTATATTTGCTAAAATATGTATTTATAATTTTTAAAAAATTCAAACAGCACAAAAAAAGCAAAAGCAAAATGGAATTATCACATGTGAGACTCTGCTGTCTTAAGATGACACAGAGGGACATCCATCCAGCCCTGTGTCCACAACACACACATACTCATACATGTGCATGTACATACCCACATGCACCAACACACACACACACACACACACGCTTCTGTGTGTTGCATTGTACTCGAAGAGCACATGGACACAGCGTTAGGTTTCTTTGTCAGTTGCACAATTGGGTTGCACAACATATTTATATTTTTTAAAAAGAAAAAGTTTTCATGCCTGTTTTCCTAAGTCACTACTATGCTGGTTTAATTCCTTAAATGTTGCAACCTATTTTAATAACCTAATATTTCAAGTTTCTGGATTTAATGACGTCTGAGCGCCTACACAATATGACTTCATGTAGAATATCTGCTTTCATTTTCCACAATCTTCTGAGATCCCTTCAGGTTGCACTGGAGAACTAAGGACATTCTTCAGAAAACGGTCCTGCAACCCTTTTGTGAACAGAAGCCAGCTGCCCCTCTCCGTCCCTGGGTGTCGTATCTGTGGAGTCAGCCATGGGTCAGAAATACTCAACCATGATCAGGTCTGCACTGACCAGCACATGTTGTGTTTTCCTGTCATTGACCCCTGAACAATGCGGCACAACAGCGACTTACATAGCATTCACATTGTCTTACTTACTAGGAGTAAAGTAGGCACACTTTACCATGTGCAGGAGGATTGCACGGTTATATGCAAATATTAGTACGAAAAGCTTGCGCATGCAAGGATTTTGTTTTGTGTAGCAGTCCTGTAACCGGTGCCCCCTGACCTCAGGGCTGACTGTGTTTCCAGTTGCTCTTAGGTAGACCTAAGAACAGACCACTGCATTCTCACCTATTTCTGAATTTCTTTAAAATCCTTACTCATACAAGAGAAATAAAGATGGTAGGCAAACAAGCCAAACAAAACAGCAACAAAAACAGGATATGACTGTGTCATGACAAGCCATCAGGCACAAGACTCTCTGGTTTACCTATAGGCATGATGGTGTCTTTTGAGACATTTTGTATGCTTTACCTTAAGAGTTGATTGTAGGGGCAGGGTTTGTGGTGTAGCAGGGTAGGCCTCCACCTGTGATGCCGGCATCCCATATAGACACCCATTCGAGTCCCAGCTGCTCCACTTCCCATCCAGCTCCCTGCTAATGTGCCCAGGAGAGCAGAGAAGATGGCCCAAGTGCTTGGCTCTGGCACCCATGTGGGAGACCTGGAAGAAGCTCCAGGCTCCCATCTTGGCCTGGCCCATTCCTGGCTGTTGTGATCATTTGAGGAGTGAACCTCAAGAGGATGGAAGGTTTTCTTTCTCTCTGTCCCTGCTCCTCTCTCTGTAATGCCACCTTTCAAATAAATAAATAAGCAAAATCTTTAAAAGAAGAGTTGATTGTATACATAAACTAAAACTGCCAACGTGATCAATATGGTTGTATTTAACGTAAGGTTATAAAGTTCTGTCTACTCCCTGAGGGACACTGTTATAAAATCACAGAGTTGGAAATGAATTACAACGTGTACTTTTCTGCCCTGTAACAGAATGCCACATGCAGGCAAAGTAAAGATATTCTGTTTGAAGCATGGATGAGTTTTGGGATGAGAGATTGATCTAAAACGAGTGTGGTGTCTATGGAACTCAATGCCGCCTCCTCTAACACAGCAGGTAGAAAACCCCCAAACAGGCAGAGACCATCTCATTATCCTCGGCTGTTGACCTTGGAGACCGCCTGGGTCCTCGCCCATCTCCACAATGTGGCGAGGATGCGAGGGGTCCAGGGCTCACAAGGCGCTTCCCATCTCCCGCATTCTGACTGTGATCCTGCACTGTGTGCATACAGGAGACCCGCGGGAAACTCCTGGGGCCCAAGCAAATGCTCTGGGGTTTGACTGGTGGGGCCTTCGACCGGGGACGCAGCTGGGGGCTTTGGGAACTGTCACTGGAACATCTAACTTTGTTCCCCTTGCTGAGAACGCCCGACCCCTCGAGGGCTCTCAGACAATTTGGGGTAAGAGTCTCGTGCAAAACTTGTGAGGGATCCTGCTGACATTTTGCAGGGGACGGAGTAGGACTGGCGAGTCTGCTGTCAGTCCGGATTCTCATCTCGCCCAGTGCATCTGTTGCCTTTCACCTTACAATTGCAAAGTGGGAGCAAGATCAATGTTGAGAGGACAGAATAAATGTGGTGAAAATCTTCCCATCTCTGCTTTCTACCTCGCGTTCTTCCTGCAAGGCCTGCTCACGTTCAAATCTGTCTGAAGATTTTGCAACAAAACCAGTCTCTCTCATTTTAAACTTTCCACTCCAGTAACTGTCATTATGATAGAGCTTGCCCAAACCTGACTGCAACTGTTTAAGGACATTAATTTTATCCGTAGCTTGAATATAAACTTTTGAAGACTGTGACAATGACTTCTGCTATTTCTTATTGCCTATGCGGCTCAGTATAGCACCAGGCAGATAGAAAGTAAGTGATCCATACTCATTTGTGAAAGGTGTGTAGGAACTCCAAGTGATTATACCCAATGGATACCAGAGGCTTCCACTAAGAACCTTTTTAGAAGGATAATAAAAACCCCACCGATAATCAATTGATTGTGACCCATCAACTGTATGCCCAAGATACACATATTGATCAGGGACTAAGTTGGGGGACACTTTGTAACACATGAACTCCCTACCACTCCTGCCCTCTGACCTTGGTGAGCTTTGGTCGTCTTTTTCTTTTAGTGCATCTGTTTTCACAGTTGCCTTCCTCTGGATCCAAAATACTACTGTCAGGACACGTTGAAGATGTAGTTGAAGTTAAATAACTTGTGCTTGTAGTGACTCCTAAAACAGTTTTAGATTTCTTCTGATACCAGCCGGCGCCGCGGCTCACTAGGCTAATCCTCCGCCTTGCGGCGCCGGCACACCGGGTTCTAGTCCGGTCGGGGCACCGATCCTGTCCTGGTTGCCCCTCTTCCAGGCCAGCTCTCTGCTGTGGCCAGGGAGTGCAGTGGAGGATGGCCCAAGTACTTGGGCCCTGCACCCCATGGGAGACCAGGAGAAGCACCTGGCTCCTGCCATTGGAACAGCGCGGTGCGCCGGCCGCAGCGCGCTACCGCGGCGGCCATTGGAGGGTGAACCAACGGCAAAAGGAAGACCTTTCTCTCTGTCTCTCTCTCACTGTCCACTCTGCCTGTCCAAAAAAAAAATATATATATATATTAAAAAAAAAAAAGATTTCTTCTGATACCCAACAGACCCTAGAATAGGAACGGAGAAAGTAGTTGTCTGTACAGATCTAAAATTGGGCTTTTGTTTGTTTTCCTGGAACATGCAATTAAAGTATTGAGGGATATGAAATGTACTGGAAAAACAGTGATGGAGTTCTAGCTGTAGACTACGTAGGAGAGAAAGCGAGGAAAGAACAGTGGTCTAAGAAGGGGGGGCATTGGAGACACTAAGGTGGAGGAGAGAATATGATGTAAGTGGGGAGAAGGTTGTGGCCGAGGGTAGAAGGTTGCTTTGGGATTTCAGCAGTGGAGCTGTGCTGGATGAGGCCATGATCAGCGTGTGCACAGAGAGGAGTGGATGGCGTCTTGCAGGAGAATGGAGCGTTCGGAGTAGATGCTCTGCAAACGCAGGGAGAAGAGACCAGGACGGCAGTGTGCTCCCTGCCGTCCCCACCTCCCCCCGGGCTCTGAGTGCATCCTGGCCTCAGTGGGAGGTCTACCTGTGGTCGAAACTCAAGGTCTCTTGATCTGGCTTCTGTGGCCCACAAAGACAAGGAAACTGCTGTCCCTGCCCTGGTCCTGCACAGAGTGGTGGATCGGGGATAGGATACTCGTTAAAGACGCTTCCGTGTACATAAGAGAAAGAACACTTTCTAGCAAGCCAGTGAACTCCAGCTCAGCTCAGCTCATTATTGGAGAATGGTTGTTGAATTCTCAAAATTCATTTTCATCGTTCCAAGTCTTCTGGACTCTCAGACTATACTGTTGCTGCTAAAGCATGCCTCACCCACTTAGGAAATCCTGCGCCTGCAAATCACTGGTCCATGTAGACATTGGTGAATCAGCTGAAAGTGCAATTAACAAAGTTTCCACAAGTAAATGACTTCTGTGGATGAAATTAATTGAGTATGGTGTGCCACCAATTTTCATAAATGTAGCACGCATTTCAAGAAAGACTGATTTGAACTTATGAGAAGACCAAATGCCATACATCATGAGGACTTGGCAAGTCATTCCGGTTCTCACAAAGGAAAAATCAATCCCTGTAGTCTTTTTGCTCCAGGGAACTCATGCCAGTATCTGTTTATTTTTATAATGCTAGAAACACATATACCCACATTCTTATATTTGAAATGATAAAATTATATTATGCAGCTATAAAATATTAGATTTCAGAAGGCATACTTAGGATTTAGGTTAAGTGGTTCCCACTCAGCTCACTCCAGGATGATTGAAAAAGTATTACCGGGGCTGGTGCTGTGACGTAGCAGGTAAAGCCACCGCCTGCAGTGCTGGCATCCCATGTGGGCGCTGGCTGATTCAGTTCTGATCCAGCTCTCTGCTATGGCCTGGGAAAACAGCAGAAGATGGCCCCTGCACCCGTGTGGGAGACCTGGAGAAGCTCCTGTCTCCTGGATTTGGATTGGCACAGCTCTGGCCATTTGTGGCCAATTGTGGAGTGAACCAGCAGATGGAAGATCTCTCTCTCTCTCTCTCTCTCTCTCTCCCTATCTTGCTCTCTCTGTGTAACTCTGACTTTCAAATAAGTAAATAAATCTTGAAAAAAGAAAGAAAGAAAAAGTATTACCCCTTCCCTGTCATTCACTTTGGGCTGATGGAACAGTCCTTGATTGGGAGAAAACAAAGTTGATTCCACAGTGGGCAGGTGGAGCCCTGGATGACAAGGGAGGGCCCAGTGCCCATAATGGCCACCTGTCTATTTCTCTTAGTTTTCTGTGAGCCTCTTGCTCCCCAAGTCTCTATCTATGAAGGGGTCTTCAAAAAAATTCATGTGGGAGCAGGTGTGTGGTCTAGCAGTTAAGATGTCTGCATCCCACAATGGATCGCCTGGGTTTGATTCCCAACCCTGGCTCCCAATTCCAGCTTCCTGCTAATGTGGACCCCGGGAAGCAGCAGATTATGGCTAGATGTTGGGTCCCTGCCACCAGGTCAGAGAACTGCATTGAGTTCCTAGCTCCTGGCTTTGGCTGCAGCCAGCTTGGGCCATTGCAGTCACTGGGGGAGTGAGCAAGCAGATGGAAGCTCTTCCTGACTCTCTGTCTCTCTCTGTCTCTCTCTCTCTCTCATCAAAAAGGTTTATAGAGATTGCCTATTGTGAGAAAACTATGCCTTGAGTTCAGATTCTTTTGCAAGAAAATAATCTGCTCATTCTAGTTTCCACAAACTTTTGAAGTCCTTTCCTGTTTGGGACTAGGGGTGGGGATTTCTGCAGAGGCTCAAGATAGTAAAGTCATCCTGGCGAGTGAGACAAGCACCTGGTAGAGCAAATCTCGTCCTTACCAGACTCACTTCCTGATTTGCTAGGAAGCCTGGGCCTCCTGGGCAGCTCGCCCTTTGTAGATGTGTTGTAACCTCTCCTGGACATTGGAGATCCACAAGGATGTATTGTAGGTGCAGAGGAGGAAGACCGGTCCGGGTCAGATGTGGTGGAAGAGAGGCTGTGGAGAGTTGGCTTAAGCCATTTGCAGTGACCAAGAGTCACTTGCTTTGAGCAAGGAGGGACCATGGTTGGGCCCTGTCAGGATGTCTGTCTGCAGTGCTTCCTTGGCAGGTCTGGATGTGCGGGGCCAGGGGAGGGGGTATTGGGTGCTGAGCCCTAAAGTTCTAGGTTGCTACAAAAGAGCTGTGGATCTGCAGAGCTGACGTTGTCCCTGGAAGCTGCCGCGCGCCCTGGGAGAGGCACGGGAGAGCTGAGTTTACAAACAGGGCCCTGGAAGTCACTGCAGAGTGCAGGTCTGCAGCCCTCACCCGCTGGTGACATAATTGGGCCCAGAGGTGCCTGGAGGAGGAGGAGAGTGAGGCTCCGGAGGTGTACGGGGACTGTGGGCTTTCTCGGGCATGAAATACAATCCTAATTAAAACAATGGTCTTGGAGGTTGGCCCTGTGACAAAGAGCAGGATGCCTTCAACAGGGATCGCATGTAACCTTTGTCTGCACACAGCTCGTCTTCAAGCAGGCAGAGAGGAGTAACACACCCCAGCTCAGAGGCAGCAATGTGTCCCGGGCAGACGTGGTCTTGGAAAGCTCAGACATCACGTTCCAGCCTAATGCGGTCGATGCGGTTACGCTGCTTGCCCAGCCCTGCCTTGGCTCTTGGTTGGTTTGTGGTGGGAGGAGGAATCAGTGGGTAAACAGCCGTGTCCCAGCCTACATGCAGTGGGTGGAATAAACCTGTTTCCTGATTCAGAGCTGGTGTTCTCAGCTTCTCTCCTCCTCTTGTCACCCCCACTCTCTTCCTGACAGCAAGCACGGTGCCCGAACAACTACAGTGACGAGTTACACGGACTCTTAGGTGTATAGTGGGTCTGCAACGTACACAACCACACCGTGACTGTCGTGGAAGGGGAAATTGCGCCAGCCTCTGTCCATAGATAGGATTTCCATGAAACAGAAGTTTAAAGAAGATCATTTTATTTTTTAAATTTTTGAAAAAATATTTTTATTTATTTGATGGACAGAATGATACCAGTCAGGGGAGGTGAGGAGAGACAGAGATGGAAATTCATGGTAGAGGTAGAGGTAGGGGTTGGGTAGGGGTAGGGTAGGGATAGGGATATAGGGTAGAGGGTAGAGGGTAGAGGTAGAGGCAGGGACACGGGGTGGGGGGCAGGGAGAGAGTTTTCTATATACTGGTTCACTTCCCAAGGGGCTCAACATCCAGGGTTGGGCCAGGCTGAATCCAGGAGCCAGGAACTCCATCCAGGTCTTCAGGGTGGTTGGTAGGGGCCCAAGCACCTGGCCGTTTTCCCAGGTGCAGTGGCAGGGAGCTGGATGGGAAGCACAGCATCAGGGACCGGAACAGGTGCTCAGATCCCGGATGGGGGCGTGACCAGCGGCGTCATAGCCTACTGTGCCACTGCCACCATGCCTGCCTCGACGTTGTTTCAATCATAAAATACACGTATTTCCTTATTTTAAATGCATATTTATTCAGAGAGCTTGTTTTGGGCCATCCCTGGACAGAGAAAGGTGAACTCAGTACTGTGTGGGGAAATTTGTGTTTCCATGGCAGGCTGTCCGTTGTGTAGATCCTAGCAAAGTCTCCAAGAAGCTGGAGGAGGCTCTCTGAGTCATTAGAATGTGACTGTGTGGGAAATACTCTACAACTTTGCGAATTGTAGACAGCGTATAGCAAGGCAACACAATTCTCGTCTTCTGATATGCAATGCTGCCCGTAGAGATTCAGCTGAGTGCTCTCTTCTCCCTGTGGAAAAACAGCTTTTACCGCTCTGTGCCATTTGTCCCTTTATTCTATTACACTACAGACATTTGTACCTTTCTTTTAACTTCTCTTTTGAACTGGTTATGATAACTGCTTGATTCATGCACTGATTGAGTTTATAAAATATACATGTGTTTGTTGTGTATCTGGTTGGTAGCTGTTACGATTTTCCCTTTTTCAGAAATTGCTTTTTATGAATACTAGAGAACCTCAGAGAACAGAAACCTTGTAGAACAAAGAAAACAAAAAGGTAAAATGTTTATCACCTATGACCCCACTCCCGCAGGAAGCAACTGAAGCAATTTAGGGTTCTGCTACATGTTAATGAGTATTTAAACAGATGCTTTGGTAAAATTGGGTTTGTTCCACACACAATGGCTTGTAACAGGTTTTGGTCTTATTTTTAGCAATGCAATGGGTAATAAACATTCTTGCTACACCCACGATCAGGTCCAGTTCTTTTGAACTCCAATTTGCTTCACGACTCAGCTAAAATAATTCTGACTCATTCTGATGTGCCAAAACATTAAACTGGGGGCTGGCTCCATGGCTCACTGGGTTAATCCTCCACCTGTGGCGCCAGCATCCCATATGGGCGCCAGGTTCTAGTCCCGGCTGCTCCTCTTCCAGGCCAGCTCTCTGCTGTGGCCCGGGAAGGCAGTGGAGGATGGCCCAAGTGCTTGGGCACCTGCACCCGCATGGGCGACCAGGAGGAGGCACCCAGCTCCTGGCTTCGGATTGGCATAGTTCCAGCCGTGGCGGCCATTTGGGGAGTGAACCAAAGGAAAAGGAAGACCTTTCTCTCTGTCTCTCTCTCTCATTGTCTGTAACTCTACCTGTCAAATAAATAAAATCTTAAAAAAAAATTAAACTGTAAATGGCAGTGTGGCATGGACATTGTGCTCACCAAGGAGGATCTAGACACCGGCTTCAAAGTGTGCGACGGAGGGCAGCAGTTACAGGGATCCGCCGAAGCTGCTAACACGAGCCGCTCCCAAAGACCATGTTTCCTCCTTCAGTTTTCAGGTTCACTTGGAAGATGGGCTTCCTTGCTGTTGTGTTTTCCTTTTCGAATGTGTCATGTGCAATATGAGGAGACGTTAAAAATTTGTGCCGCAGCTCACTAGGCTAATCTTCTGCCTGCGGCACCGGCACTCTGGGTTCTAGTCCCGGTTGGGGCACCAGTTCTGTCCCTGTTGCTCCTCTTCCAGTCCAGCTCTCTGCTGTGGCCCAGGAGGGCAGTGGAGGATGGCCCAAGTGCTTGGGCCCTGTACCCGCATGGGAGACCAGGAGGTATCACCTGGCTCCTGGCTTCGGATCAGCACAGTGCGCTGGCTGTAGTGGCCATTTAGGGAGTGAACCAATGGAAGGAAGACTTTTCTCTCTGTCTCTCTCTCTCACTGTCTAACTCTGCCTGTCAAAAAAAAAAAATTGTGGAGAAATGGAATTGAACATATGTTTATTTTGGTGCAAAGAATTGTTTAGATCCTGAAGTTTACATGTACTTTTCAAAATACTTCCATTCTATGAAATTTTGAGGGGCCTATGAAATACATAGTCATGGTTCAGGCATTACATCATGTGTCATATTGGATTTTTTTTTTTATCATTCAAAATTGGACATCTTTTTTGAAAGTTTTATTTTATTTAAAGGCAGAGTTACAGAGAGGTAGAGGTAGAGAGAGAGATTGAGAGAGATTGAGAGAGAGAGAGAGAGAGAGAGAGAGATCGATCTTCTGTCCTCTGGTTAACTCCCCAAATGGCTGCAACAGCCAGGGCTATGCGAGACCAAAGCCAGGAGCTTGGCGATTCCTCCAGGTCTCCCACGTGGGTGCAGGGGCCCAAGTGCTTGGCCCATCTTCCTCTGCTTTCCCAGGCACATTAGCAGGGAGCGGGGTAGGAAATAGAGCAGCCAGGACTCAAAGCAGCCCTCATGTGGGATGCTGTGTTGCAGGTGCCAGCTTAACTCACCACCACAATGCCAGCCCCCATAGTTGGACATCTTGCTTCAAATCTAGCAGCCGCTTGCTATTGTGTCTGCTCTGTGACTAGCAACACAGCAGGATCTGAGAGCTGTCGATCGCTGGACACACCCCACCACCCTTCCAGAAATTACCTTTGGTTTACCAACCTGAGGGAATGGTATCAGTGACTGTTCAAAGGCCATGATTACATACAAAATATCTTTGATGTCCTGAGAAACTAATGTGGATCTGGTATTACAAATTTATCTAAACCAGCCTTGAAGCTGTTATCAGCTTTTATTTTAAAATATTTCAAATAGCACAGAAAAGTACAAAGGAGAGTTCAATGAGCATACATAGATTTAGTAATTTCCAACATTTGCCACATTTGCCTCATATATGAATGTTTTACACACATATGCAATATTTTTGGAAGCAAGAGTAGATATATTAATATCTCACAAGATGGGGTTTATGACAAAGATCATAAAATGAGGGAAAAAAGTTATATTAATATGCAAAGCATGCGATTCAATGAAGGCAGCATTGACAAATATCTACATACCAAACACTGCAGCACCCACCCTGCTTTTAACTCTGTATATTAACTTTCATGTCTGAAAGAAAACATGCGGCGTTGACTTTCTGTGTCTGGCTTATTTCACTTAGCTTGATGAGCTGCAATTCCACCCATTTTGTTGCAAATGTCAGGATTTCGTTCTTTTTTGTGGCTGAGTAATGCCACGTTCTCTTTATCCGTTCGCTCATTGATCATCTAAGGTGATTCCATATTTTTGCCATAGAGAATAGTGCTGCAATAAATACGGGAGTGCAGGTCTCTTTCATATGCTGACTTCTTTCCTTTGGAAATATTCCCAGAAGTGGGATGGCTGGGTCATGTGGTGGATCTATTTTTAGTGTGTTTTGAGGAATCTCCATCTCAATATTCTTTTCTGTAAGGGCAGTAGAAATCTGTAACCCCACCAGCAGTGTGCTGGGGGTCCCTTTTCTCCACACCCTCGCCAGCGGTTGTTATTTGTTGACTCTTTGATAGCAGCCATTCTGACTAGAGTAAGATGATATCTCATTGTGTTCTTTATCTGCATTTCCCTGATGGCTGGTGATACTGAACATTTATTCATGTCTTTGTTGGCCATTTGTATTTCTTCTTTTGAACAATGTCTGTTCAGATCTTTTGCCCGTTTCCTAACTGGATGGTTTGTTTTGTTATTGCTGGGTTTCTTGAACCCCTTATATATTCTGGATATTAATCCTTTATCAGATGCATAGTCTGCAAATATTTTCTCCCATTCTGCCTGTTGTCTCTTTGCTCTGTTGATGGTTTCCTTTGTGGTGCAGAAGTTCCTTAGTGTGAATCGCATTTGTCTATTTGTGTTTTTATTGCTTGTGCTTTTGGGATCTTATCCAAAACATCATTGCCTATGCCAATATCTTGGAGTGTTTTCCTTTAGTAGTTTCATAGTTTCAGGTCTTACATTGAGGTTTTTGATCCATTTTGAGTTGATTTTTTATAGTATGCAGTGTAGGGGTCTTGTTTCAATCTTCTGCATGTGGAAGCTCTTGGAGGCATTGTACACACTTATATGCGGTAATGTTGCTTTCTGTCTTCTGAGCCATTGTTCCAGATTGAAACATAAGTCACTATTCCAGTTTCTTTGGATTTAGAGAGTAATCTGAGTTTATCCATTTTCTTTATCATTTAACAAAGTAGCACAAGATCCTCTTTGCAGCCTCTATCTTGTGTCAGTATCTTTCCAGTGAATCACTAGCATGCAGTATCTTTGCCTAGGTCCCATGCTTCTAGAAGGCAGTGGTAATGACTTAATCAAGGGGAGCTTGGAGCACACTGTGCACAACCGATGTGCAGTCAGGGCTCGCCACTCTAAGTTGACTGCTTCTTTGATTCATTCTATAACAGTAGTGAGCCTCTGCCTTCCTCATACCAAATGAGAAGACCTCCCTTCAGTTCATTAATTCATCTTCATGGGGATGTTTCACTGTTTAAAGACAAGGTCCCCACGTCCCATAGACCACTGCCCGGTTGCCCTTGGCGAATTCCCATTGCCCTGAGCTGTTCTCACAAGCTGCACAGGCCATCAGGGCAGTGGCCGAGGCCCCAGGACGTGCTGCAGGCCTCCCCTATCCGTGCCAACCAACCAGCGAGGAAGGTGCCCAGCTGTGCTGCGTGCCTCGCTCATTAACTTCCCCTGCAGATCATGCAAGCAAGGCCTTGGCCCGGTGCAGAACAAAGCATTCTGGTCTCTTTATTTCTTTGCTTTTCATCCTGCCGTACAAATTGGCACAGAGCACAATTACTGGGAATTATCCTAAGCTCTCTACTGAAGGTCCCTCAACAAAAATTTTTCAAAGAAGGAAGCTTTCAGTGTCTTGGACGCTCACATGGAAAGCATTAATGTATTTGGACAGACAGTAGAAGAGAAGACATGGGAAGAAGTTGGGTTGGTCTTTTTTGGGGTGAACGTTAGAAGATGACTTGGATCTGTTTCCTCCTGCAGACGTCACTGAGTAGAGATCCATCGAAGAGTCCAGGGAGGAAACACGGAGAATACTCCAGTGTGAGTCAGGGCTGTCTGGCGTTCTTCCGTGGAATGATGCCTTTCACAAGGCTTTGTAGAGCGCTATCCTGGAAGACAGGCATCTGGTACTGTTGGGCACCTCCTGTTTTCAGCAGGGAGTTTTGGATTCAGACAGTGGTAGATTCCAGCCTCAGGCCTCCATATGCCACGGCCACCGGGGCAGCCACCTTTCTCCCTGCTGGCAAACAGAGGTGGCAGCCACCAGACAGCATGCTTCCTGAGCACTCGAGATCCTGGGGACCTTCAGCCTGTGCCAGAGTCTTCTCGTTAGTGCACGTTGTAGCTGTGGACGGTGGCTGGGCCAGAGAGACGCAGGTGCGGTATAAAATCAAGTCCTGGTTTGGAGCTTAGAGCTGTCTGCAGCAGGGTCGCCTGGTCATGCTCAGCACCACGCTCCTCAGGCAGCTCCCTGCTGAGCAAGGAAGTTCATTTCTTTGTCCTGGTCCCTGGAGTTGCGAAGGAACAATTTTTCCTCTAGATTGGGTAATTTCTTCTTTAAGCATTTATATCTGCCATACCAAATATTGTGCTTTGGGTGCAATATGTGCACTCAAGAGGTGTATTTGGAACATGGGGGCGTACTTCTAAATCTTTGTGGGCCATCCAGCCTCTAGCACTCTGTAGATGAAGTGTCAGCACATCCCTCCCTGTGCAGACACTTGGAGCAGATGTGGGGTCCTCGTGGAACCCCTGTGTCTTCATGCTGTTCCCTGTGTCTTGGAATCCAGCTGGAAAGATCTCTTTCTTATCTTTTCCTTTCATGTAGAAAACAACTGATCCTTGCCCTCTCACTCTGGGTTTCCAGGAGAGGAGGGTGGAGGCAATGGAGTGGTTTGGAAGGCACACCCCAACATGTCTATCCACATCCACACGGACTGAGCTCCTTTGCACGCCACCATTGAGAACTGCTTCTCTCTATGTCTCTCTCTCTCTCCCTCTCTCTCTCCCCCTCCCTCCCCCTCTCTCTCTCTCCTTCCCTCCCTCTCTCCTTCTCTCTCTCTCTCTCTCTCTCTCTCTCTCTCTCTCTCTCAAGTTTTAAATTTCCCCAGCTAGTGTAAAACTTAATGAAAGCCCTGGAGTATACAATAGCATTCTGAAAACAGGAATTTGTGACTGCTGTGAATCATCACTCACAGCAGGGACCCAGAAATGTGAATTGTGGGAGGAACACACAGAGGCCCCCTCTCTTTTTTACTGGGAATTTATTACAGGCGGGTCATTATTTACAATGCACCATTCACATCCTCTAAAGAGCCCATAAACTGGCTGCTGAATATGCATTTTGCTCTGTGGTGAACACAGATGTTTCCAGCTAATATCCATTTCATTTAATTTCTTTTCTCTCTCTTTTTTTTTCAAATTCTATCTTGCTATTTCTGCAGCAGCTGGGTAACTATTTGCCCATCTTCGGTTTGGGAATCACTCCTCATATTTATTATCATTGGTGCCATTCACGTTGCTATACTTAAGGGTCTGTCAGCATTTCCATTAAAAACTTCTGTTCCTGTGAGTTCAAACCTAGGCTGGTAGAGTTTTCTGTGGGTTAAATTTGTGCATATGAGATCAAATGATGTGCATATGAGATCGCAAATGAGTTGGGATCAAATCACCTTTACAAAGTATAAGGATAAAATCAGTTAGGATGCTATAGTGTTACAGTTTTGCAAGCTGGAAAATGAGGATAAGTGAAACCACTGATTTCCAAAGCTGTTCTTCGTGCCCATAAATGAAATACAGATTTTTTTCAACCACTATACCTTTTCTTTGTTTCAGCTATTAACCTTTGAACTTTCCATTGGCAGTGGTGGTTGAGTGACTCACCTTCAAGGCAGATCCTGTGTTGAGCACACTCTGAATGACAATGCAGTGGGCTCCATCCCCTTTGCTGTAATGTGGTGTGAGGACGCAGGCATGACGCCTCCGTGGTGCTCAACCCCTTGCCTCCAATGTAGAAGAGGAGCCAGAGATGCGGATCAAATTGAACGGAGTTCTGACTGTATTGAGTGTGTCAGACACTGCAGTACTGAGTTTTGTCGCACGGTACAATGCAGATGCACTGACTGCAGGTCCATGCATGTGGTTATATTTTTCCAACTGAACTGAAACCTCTCTGTGGCAAAGGCTGTAAGACAAACAAGCCACAGCATTTCTCGAGGACTTGATATGCACCAGGGGAGGAGTCTGATGCATAGGATCGTGAGTCTTTTCTGGGTTGAGCTTCAGAAGGGCGTCTTACGGCAAATAAAATGGCAGTACTCGGCTAGTATGTGGTACGTACCACTTTTCAAAGGGCGAAGAGATGTTCCGAAGATGCCTTGAGTTCTTGTTTTGGTAATTATTTGTGAGTTGCATGAAGCCATGGAATTCATAAATGCAAGGCTATCAACAACATAGCTGTCTCATGAGAAACCCTTGTTCTTACCTTAGGGAAACACTTCCTCAGCTCTGAGGTCCTCCTTCCACAGGATACGGCTGTGAGCAATGGGTGGGGGAGGGGACCTGAGTAAAATGAAATTCCTATCTCAAAATGAACCCAAGGTGTATGCCAACAAGAATTTTGGAAAGCCACCTTAATTCACGCTAGGTAAATTCATTAAGGAAAATATAGATTTCCATTTTCACATAGTTTCTGTTCTTTATTAAGAATTCACTTCCTAACCTAAACACTACATTAAGATTGTCAGTTTTGGCATGAACTAAGGTCATCTTTCTATGAGTATGGTCATATTTTATGAGTGCTAAGATTATTAATGAGGTATTAACAGAGGATTAATGGAGGATAGTCGTGTTAAATACTTACTAAATAGAGAGAGTACATTGTGCAAATTTAGATGTTCAAATTATTCTGGACTTAAGATCATCTTAGTATGCATTTTCATAAGAAATTGAAATAGCTCTTTTAGCATGATTAAAAACGGTCAAGTTTACATTTTAGAAACATCTAATTTATAACTTTCACTGATATTCATTAACCTTGAAAAAGCCTTTCAGATTGAATTATTCTTGTGGAAGGTCTTCAAATGTATGTTCTTGTGATCATCAGGGCTTTTAAAATCTCTCCTCCATTTGAGCGATGGCCTCTAACTTCTGTCTTTGTGTCTCAGATGGGCTTTGGGGCAGGAATGGTCTTTTGTCTACAGTCTCAAATGTCTTCCTCACTCTAGAAAAATCCCTCCATCTCTGTTTCTGTTAAGCAAGCGTCAGAAACCAGTGGAAGAAAAGCCATGCCTATGCCAAAAACAAAATTAACATAGCACTAACGAGGTGATTTAAACTTCTCAGGCCCAGGGCATTCATTGAGTGAAAACTGAGACTTCCTGCTTCTCGGGCTCCTGCATACCTGGACATTTCCCAGGCTGGAATCCTCTCAGCTGTGGGTGACTTCATCCTCAGTGGGAAACTTGATCCTGCAGGGTCCAACTTTGGAAAGTTCTCCTCTTCCCCTTCCTCCCCTCCTTCCTTTTCTTCCTTTTCTTCCTGTCTTCTTCTGGTTTTTCCCTTAGTGACAACAAATGAAATATTTAGTTGCTCTGAAGTAGTATGTGTACATATACTACATGACAGTTTTCTCGGAGTTTTTAACTCCTTTAAGCCTCACAACTGTTTGGGTTTTCAAATTGTCAACTCTATAGGCCAATAATTAAACCTTGTGGGGAGTTATAATAATAATAACGTTTAGGAATCTTGTCATTATGTAAAAATTCAGTAGGTGATAACTGATGAGTCCATTTCAGTGCACCATGTGAATGATAGAATTTCAAACTGTTTTCTCTGTTATCTTCTGGAAATATGAAGTTTTAACTTGATTTATATAATATTATTGTTGTTCTACCAGAAATGGAGTTTCCAAGTCCCTTTATTTGCTCTCGTGTTTGGTATAACTGATGCCATCAGCTGGGCGGTTTTCGTAGCCCTCCATTCACAGCAGCAGAATGAAGCGCACAAGGACTTCTGGGTTAACGTGGTGCCCAGTTAGCAGCTCCCCACCCAGGATCTCCTCTGTGTTGCTTGAGCTCCCACAAAGAAGCACAAAATGATAAAGCCTACCACACTGAAAGCTAGTCAAGCTGGGGATGTCATTCAGCCCTCAGAGAGAGAAATTCTGAAGCACTCTAGAACATGGAGGAATCTTGAGGACCTCACGCCAAGTGAAATAAGCCAGGCACAAAAAGGAAAACACTGGATAATTATCATATGTGATACCCAGAGTAGTCAGACTGAAGAGACAGAAAGAACAACTAGACAGAAAACCAGAGCACATGGAAGAACTCAGTACCATCCTAACCAATGGGATCTAATTTATACGTGCAGAGAAATTCACCCCAAACCAGAAAACACATACCACATTCCTCTCAAGTGCCTACAGAACAGATGCCAGGGTACGGCCCATCCCGGGCCATAAAGTGTGCAGCAAGTTTACAATAATCGAAATCATGTGAAAGAGTTTGGCAAGGCCCCAGGATATAAGACCAAAAGACAAAGATCAATTGTGCTTCTGTATACCAGCAATGCACACTTAGAAGGCAAAATTAAAAATACATTTTTTTTAGATTCTTAACGAAAATAAAATGTTTAGCTATAAATCTTTTAAAAATGTAGGTTTTGAATGCTGGAAACTATGAAACATTGATGAAAGACATCAAAGAAGACCTGAATAAATGAAGACAGACACTGTTTCCATTGATTGGAAAACCTGACATACAAAGGTTAACAATTGTCCCCAAATTAATATGTGGGTTTAATGAACTTCACTTTAAAGTCCCAATTTTTTGCAAGATGTATGTATTCATTTATTTAAAAAGCAAGAATTACAACAGAAAGAGACAGATCTTCCATTGACTATTTCACTTCCCTAATGACTGTAATGCCTAGGGCTGGGTCAGGTTGAAGCTCAAGGCCTGGAACTCCATCTGGGTCTCACATGTGGGTGTCAGGGTCCTGAACTGTTGGGCCATGTTCTGCTGCTTCCTCAGGTGCGTTATCAGGGAGCTGGATTGGAAGGGAGCAGCCGGGACTTGAACTGGCGCTCAGCGGGCTCTACTGCTCCACAGTGCCAGCCCTCCAACCAGCATTTTTGTTTTTTGTATAGACAGGATTATTTGGAAATTTATCTATAAAGACAACATAACTAGAATAGCAAAAACAATATGAAATAGGGAGATACATTTTGGAAGTCATAATGCCCAAATATAATAGTTAATATCTAGGTACAGTCATCCAGACTATACAGTGCTGGTTGAGAGAAATGTAGATCATTGGACCATAACAGAGAAACAGAAATGCTATCAAACACAACTGATTTTTGAAAAAGATACAGAAGCAATGCATTGGAGGAAGCATTTTCTACAAATGTTACTTGAATAATAGGGTATTAACAGGTAAGAAGTAAACCTCAGCCTATAACTCACTCTTTTTATAGAAATTAACTCAAAATGGAGCATAAAGTTAACTGTAAATCTTCCTAGCTTTTGGGAAAACATAGTTCACATTTTTGGAATTAGGGCTTAGTGGAAAATTGGACTTCACCAAGATCAGAGAGATTTGCCTTACAGAAGATCCTGGAAAAGGAAACAAGACAAGCCATAGACTGGTAGAAAATATTTTCAAACCAAAATCCAGAAAAGGATTGCCATGTAGAGTGCATAAATAAAGAACTCTCAGAATTCAGCAGGAAAAATCGAAAAATCCAATGGGAAAGTGGGTAAAAATCATAAACAGGCATTTAGAGGAGAGGATGTGCACATTGGCACGCAAGCACATGGAACAGTTTCCAATATCACTGAACACAAGAGATGTACAAAGTGAACCCCCGGGAGAAGTCGCCACACATTCACTAGAGCAGCCAGCATGAAGCAGAATGGCAGTACCAAGTCTGAAGAGATGCAAAGAAGTGGGTTTCTCAAATATTGATATGGAACTTTCAAACGCTACTGCCACTTTGGAAAACAGTTTGACAGTCTCTTAAAAAACTAAACTTACATGTCCCAGGGATCATATTCCTGAGCACTTATTCCACAGCAATGAAAATTTATGTACACACGAGAAACCTGTACATGGTTGCTCATAGAAGCTTAATTGGCAGTGGCCAAAAACTGGAGACACCTAAAACCTCCTTCAATGAAGTGAATGGTTCAACACACAACGGTACATCCTGCCTGTGGACTATAGGAGCGATAAGGAGAAAGAGATTAATGATACATTGAATAGCTCGCAAAAGCATCATGGAAAATAAAACAAAACAATCTCAAATGGTCACTTACTCTATGACTAATGGAATCTTCTTCAAAGGACCAGTTAGAGATGAAGGAGTTAGAGGTCGGCAGCTGTTCGGGATGACGGGACAGTGTGACTCTAAGGGGAATGGGAACAGAGATCTTTGTGGTGATGGAGCGACTCTGGGACTGTGGTAGTGACTATACAAATCTGCACACGGGATGAATGGCCTTGAAGCACATGCACTGCACTCTTGCTGGCTTCCTGGCTTCACTGCTGTGTGCTGGTTGAATCAGATGCAACCTGTGTGAGAGGTGGGAAAAGAATGCACAAGCCCTCGCTGTACTACTGTTGCAACTTCCTGTGAACCTGTACTCATCTTGAAACTAAAAATGAACAAGGCAGGGGCCAGTGCAATGGCTCACTTGGTTAATCCTCTTCCTGCAGCACCAGCATCCCATATGGGCACCGGGTTCTAGTCCTGGTTGCTACTCTTCCAGGCCAGCTCTCTGCTGTGGCCCGGGAAGGCAGTGGAGGATGGCCCAGGTGCTTGGGCCCTGCACCTGCATGGGAGACCAGGAGAAGCACCTGGCTCCTGGCTTCAGATCGCCACAGCACCGGCCGTGGCAGCCATTTGGGGAGTGAACCATTGGAATTAAGATCTTTCTCTCTGTCTCTCCCTCTCACTGTCTGTAACTCTACCTCTCAAATAAATAAATAAAATCTTTTAAAAAAAGAATAAATAAAAATCTAAAAAAATTGCATACATGCAATACCAAATTATTATAAAAATACCTTAACATTAAAAAACAAAGTAAATAAAGCAAAAATTAAATGTAAATATGCTTTTCTATATACTGGTAATAATAAACTATTTATGGCAAAATTATAATATTAACTCAAAGAAATGAGTAGTTCTCACCTTAAGAAAATATTTAGTAAAGAAAGTGAAGAACATAACTCTACTTGGTGACACAAAGAGAGTTTAAGAATTGAAAAATGCACATCATACTTCTAATTACCAAATTATAAGTATGAATATAATAATCTTCCTTAAACTTTAGAGTAATAATGATGTGATCTTCTGGGAGACTCAATAAATGAGCCTGAGATCATCTGAAAGAATAAATAAAGAAAATGATTTTTGTAGCTTTATTGAGTTGTAATTTATATACAATAAACGTCTCTCAAATAAACAATTACTTTTAGTAAATTTATGGAACTGTGAAATCTTTAGTAGAATTCAGATTTAAATTGTTTCCATCACAGAAGAAAGCAGCACTACGTCCACTTACAGTCACTGTTATCACCCCAGCCCTGGGAATCACTGGCCTTTCTCCTGCCTCTTCCATACATTTCATATAAATGGAATTCTACAAAATTTGTCTGGCTTCTCTTACTTAGCACCTTGTCTTCAAGGTTCATCCATGTTGGGGTACAGATCAGCACTTCACTCCCTTATATTGCAGAATAATTCCCATATATGGACACACTGCATCTTGCTTACGCATTCTAGTTGATGGACATTTAGGTTGCTTCCATTTGGGGCTACCATGAAATATGCTGCTGCAGGCCTGTCAGTACATGCTTTCACTGCTCCTGGGTAGATGTGTAGGAGCGGGATTGCAGCCGTAGATGATAAGCATATGTTTAGCATTGCAAGAAAGTAACAAATTGTCCCAACATAATTGCACCATTTTGCAGAAAATAATTTTAATTCTAAAGGTGTAAAAAAGATTACAATGGAAAATGACCTGTCATATATTGTAAAGTTATTATAGTACACATAAACATGTGGTTTATATTATAAATTATACTATAAAGCTAAAATAATTTAAATTTTTTTCTAAAACTACAAACTTATAGATTTGTGGAACCTATTTATTGTTCCCAGGAAAAGACTCTTTGGGTATATAAAATTTTAGAATGTGATCAAGAAAGCATCGTAAATTACTGGGGAAATAATAGATTACTCAGTCAATTGAGCTACAAAACTGACTCTGGGACAGGGAGGGAATAGGTTAGAATCTCACATTGCTGTATGCACAAGTTTAAGTTTTTAAGAGGTGAAGGAGTTAAATATTTTTGAAAGACACTGAAGTGAAAAGATGTTTTGTTGATGACCTATAAAGTTACTTTGAAATGATGAAGCTCTTCCAAAAAACTGAAATAGAACAAATTAAGAAGTGAACTGAGCAATAGATTTAACTCTATAGGAATTTATTTCATCAATAATATTTAAAGTATGAAGTGTCACATACAAAATAAGACAACTTAGAAAAATAGACAAAAATGCAGCCTAGATGACAAAACAGTAATGTTAATACAAAGAATGCTTCAATTCCATAAGAAAAAGATATTAATATCCCATTTTTAAAGATAACTGAGCAAAATTTTCAAATGAAATTCAAAACTAAACACAAATATATAATTAAAATATTTAACCCTTTTCATATAAGTTTAAATTTTAAAAATTGTTTTTCACCTATAACAAAGGCATATATATCTATAATTTTTTAAAAGATTTTATTCATTTATTTGAAAGGCAGAGTTACAGAGAGGCTGAGGCAGAGGCAGAGAGAGAAAGAGAGAGTTTTCCATCTGTTGGTTCACTCCCCAAATGGCCGCAATGGCCAGAGTTGTGCCAATTGGAAGACAGGATCCAGGAGCTTCTTCCAGGTCTCCCATGTGGGTGCAGGGGCCCAGGGACTTGGGCCATCTTTACTGCTTTCCCAGGCCATAGCAGAGAGCTGGGTGGGAAGTGGAGCAGCCGGGACTCCAACCTGTGTCCATATGGGATGCCGGCATGGCAGGTGGCAGCCCCCGTATCTATAATTTCTAAGACTGTTACTGCACGCTGGTGAGGAAGCAGTGAGAGGGACGTGATCTGGAGACATTACCTTAAGGTTCACTCTCTTTAATAACCACACATCTAGGAGTGCGTCCTATAGGGATGGTCAGAACTGTCTGCAAAGATTCACGCACGAGGATGGTCATTGTAGCATGATTTATGACAGAAAACTAGAAGTCATGTGACTATCCCAGAATAGAGAAATGAGAAGTTTCAGTACACTCATTGAAAAATGTTTTGTAGCTGTTAAATATCATGTTTTCAAAGACTACTTAGTATCATAATAAAATTTGCACACCACGTTAAATAAAAACACAGTATGTGGTAGTACATGTAGTATACTCCTGACTTTATGAAATAAGATTGTGTCCATATAGACCTCCATTTTTCTTCTCTATCAGCTATAATAAGCAGAGGTAAATCTTCTAGGATACCGTTGTGGTTATTTATGGTAAGGAAAATTGTGGTTGCGCTTTGACGTATAATGTCTGTGATTTCCAAATTCTGCACACCCACACACGAAACACACGTGGCTTCTCATGCAGAGAAAAACTGTTCACAAGGAAGGCAGAGAAATGCTCATTTTGTCAGCTCTTTTAAACCACAGGTCTACAAAACACCCCGAACGGTGAACAACTGTGTGGAGCAGGCCTGGGAGAGCGGAAGGAGGTGGAGCCGCGGTGGCCACTTCCGGTCCGCCATCTGGGCATGGGCCACTTCCGGCACTGGGGCTGGGCTACTTCCTGCACTGGGCTGGACCACTTCCGGCATCTGGGCTGGGCCACCTCCGGCACTGGGGCTGGGAGCGCCCGCGGCCTGGCCTTCCCGGCCTCGTGTCCTCTCTTCCCCCTGGTTTCACGCCACGCCACGTAGACCACGCTCTCCCCGCAGCCCCGCGTTCTCACACACCCGCCTGTCTACGTCCCTTTCCCTGCCGGGTCGGCCCCGGGTCCGCAGGGCGCCCTGGTGTCCCGCAGGCCACCGGGCCCCTGTGTGGCCATCGCGTGGGCTTGGCCGGCCATGCCGCACGGAGGGATCCCAGGCTGGCCTGCCCGAGGCTCCTCAGACATGGGCAAGCGGCGCCCTCGGGGCCAACACGCAGGCTCGGGGTACCCAGCAGGCCCCCAGCGCTCCGAGGCTAAGCTTGGGGCGCGGGTTAGCTCCAGCTCTCCTGATGGAGTGAGCAGCCGCTCCTTGTCGGGCGGGAACACTACAGCACCGTGGGGGAGGGAGACCTGGGCGGAGGGGCGTGTGTGGGATTCCAGGAACATTCTGGAAGGAGCCCCGGGAGAGGCGCCCTCGTGCTCACTGAGTGAGCCAGGCCAGCCAGGCCTCACCCAGCGCTGAGCTGGGACGGGAGCCTTTGCCGGGGAGACCCTGGAGCTGCAGCCACAACGGAAACACATTGTGAAAAATCATTTTTAATAAAGCCCTGGCGCTGACCCCAGACACGTACGTATTTATATTATTGACTTCTGGGTGATGTGATTTGTTAGGAGGGAAAAACGTCTTTCTGCTCTTGTCTTGAGACCTGGGGATAAAAAAACATAAGTAAAATGAGAGAATCTGGAGATAGAAAAGCAGTGAGCAGGATGAAGGAAATACCTCTGGGGTGTTCGTCTGCGTGGTCGCCGTTTCTCATCTCTGCTACATGAATGTGATAGTTCTCCCCTTTTTGATGGCGTCATTATGTAGACTACGGATTCAATTCCATTTACAAGTCAATGGTGTGAGATTTTATGACAGTTCTTTCTTAGTGGGTTGATTCTGCCTGATCCTTTTCAGTAAGAAAAAAAAAAATGTAAGCAGCGGCCCCAGTGGTTGCCTTCCTGACCTCTCCATAGAAGGACTCAGCCAGGCATTGCCACAGCAGGGCTCTGTGCTGTGTTCCCGGGAGCCTCGGACTCCAGGAGACGGGGCTGGAGCTTGCTGCAAACCCAGTGTGTGTGTGTGTGTGTGCGCGTGCGTGCACACGCTGGAGCTTGCCTCACATCCAGTCTGTGTGTCTCTGTGTGTGTGCACAGGCGTGCCTGCTAAGTAGGTGGGAACCCCTATCCCAGTACAGAAAGGGGAAGGAGAAGTGACGAACTTGAAAGAGGATCTGGGCTGGGGTCTTACTAAACCCCCGGGGGTGGTGGCAAAGGTTTTCAAACTGGTGTTCAAGGACCAGCGAGACAGTGGCCCAGGCAAGGGTCCTGGGGGTGGAAAGAGGCCCTGGTCCGCAGGGTGGGAGGTGGTATCAGGCAGCCCTGCTCTGCTTCTCCCCAGTGCCTACCTTGAGATCCCAACTCCCCAGTCCCTCAGAACTGACTCTGTTTGGAGACAGCACCTTTAAAGGGGTCATTTGGTTAAAGTGACATCATGAGGGTAGGCCCTAATCGGGTGTCTTTTTAGATAGAGAAGACTTGGGCACAACAAGACACAGAAGGGGACGTGGGAGAGGTGGCCACCTGCAAGTGCGGGGGTGGGGGACTGTCCGGAGCAGACCCTTCCTCCCTGTCCTCAGGGGAAGCACCTTGATCTCAGAACCGTGAGACAGCATGTTCTGCTGTGGCGCTGACAGTCGATGGGGTTTGTATCATGACAGCCCTAGCAAAAGACTCCCCCCCGGACTGCAGGAGTCTCTGGGGGAGAACATGGCCTTTGCGACAAGAAGGAACTGTGCAAAGGGGAGGGCTGTTCACCAAGGAAAGCAACACACACGGGGGCAGCAGAGGAGCCTGGCAGGCACGTGGGACTGATGGCAGGTGTGCAGGCGCGCCGTGGCGTGATTTCTGCCACAACGGGGCACATGGTGGCTGTCCAGCAGATGTGGATTGAGCCCTGCCTTGTGCTGTGCACTGGGGGCGGAAACACTAAGAAGATGCTCTTCAGAAGCTCACATGCCAGTGTAGGACAGGTCTGACGATAATTGCAACTCCACGTGACGATAGCTAGGGCAGCCAAGTGCTCTGAGACTTCAGACAAGGTAACAATTTTGGTTGAGCATCCCTAATCTGAAGACTCAAATCTGAAGCCACCTGAGCACCAGCGTGACGCTACAGATGGAAAATTCCTCCCCGACTTCGCGTAATGGGCAGGTTGCAGTCAAAATGCAGGGGTACTAAAAAAGGGTAGAGAAGTACCTTCAGGTGTGTGTAGAAAATGTTTATGGGACAAATTAGTGTGTTTAGACTTGGGTTCCATTCCCAAGATTTCTCATTATGTCTATGCAAATGTTCCCAAATCTGAAAATATCCAAAATCTGAAACACTTCTATTCCCAAACAGCTTGTTGCCAGATTCCACCTCAAAGACAGACCAAGTGACAAAAAGAGTTGGTTGCTGGGGGGCTCCAGGAATGGACAGCATTGGGTAGGGACTGAAGGAAGCGAGCTTCCAGAGGGCAGGAGTGAGAACAAGGAAAGGAGTGCCCGGAAGAGCAGGGATCGAGCACAGCAGGGCACAGGGCACCTGCAGGAGGGTGGAGGCTCCAGGACAGAGGTCGCTGGCTTCCAGGCAGAGTCAGAGGTTTCGGTTTGAAGATCCAGCGGTGTCGGACATTTAAGTTCCAACAGTAGTGAGTTTTCTTATGTTTTATCTTATTTGACAACATTGGCCCCAATTTTATTTGTATCACATTTAGGTGTATTTTAGGATCGCAAGAAAATTAACTCAATTTAATCACTCATTGTTCGACACTTGTAGAAAAATTGAATAATTTCCATGAAGCTGGAATTTAAGACAGAATTTTTTTTTACAAAGATTGGAGTTTTAGTAGATCATTGGCATTTTTCCCTCATAAAAAATTACAGTGTTGCTATTTGTGCCCAAAACTCTTAACTGGAGGAAATAAGTATATTACAGAAATCACATAGTTGTATGTTTCACTTTATTTGTTTACAATACAGGGGTTGTGGCTTTCTGTGCCTTCTAGCCACGTGGCTGTCTGCATTTACCTTTCCATGGCTCTTTTGTCTTCTAATAGTGGAAATTAGGCCAAGGGACTGCCAAACTCCTGGCCTTGGCGAAGCAGAAATTCAGACTGCCCCGTTGCTTTCCTAGTATTCTGTATGCAGATGTGGACTGCGGTCCCTATCCAGCATCACTGGGTACAGGTATGTTGTTATGTTCCCAACTCTTATTTGACACTGTATGTTCGGTGTGCTTGTGTGTTTCTACATGTGTTTCACACTCAACCTAGAGTTCCTGCTACTCCCCTGGTTGCCTACCCCAGACTGGGCACAGCCTTTGTCTGGGGGTCACAAGGGCCACCTCCCCAGGCTGCACTTGCATTCAGCTCACAGTGCTGGGGCCACAGCTCTGACAGTCTGGGGAGCCCAGCATTAACCTCCTTGGGCTGAGGAAGTGGCTGCGTGGCAGAATTTGCCAAGCAACTCAGTTCCCCCAAGGAGAGGATTCCTGTTTTGCACACCAGATAAGGAAGGAATTCCAAGGTCGCAGGGCTATCCCTGCACCCTGCTCCTACTTCACATACGTACAGAATTCCTTTTTGCCACTTTCCGTTTCTGGTCATTTCAGCAGACACAGGAAGTGTCTGGATTGAAATGTCAGTTCTGCTGCTTACAAATGTTTTCCTTTGTATAAGATATGGTGTCACCCAAGCTTCCATTTGTACAGCTGTAAAAAGAAAATTAAAAATAATAGTGCCGACTTTGTGCTGTTGTTGCTACGACAGAACACCAGCAAACAAGTATGTCTGAAATGCTAGAAGAATGCTAGACATGTAGTAACTGCTCAGGAAATGTTGGTGTTTAACCTCGATAACCCCATGCTCGCTCCTTCTACTGTCTAGTGTGGGTCAAGGCATCTCCAGTAGTCTCTGATTGCAATTTTTTCCTCCCTCCCTCCCTCCTTCCCTCCCTCCCTTCCTTCCTTCCTTCTTTCCTTATTTATTTATTTATTTATTTATGTATTTATTTGAAAGTCAGAGTTACAGAGAGGCAGAGGCAGTGAGAGACAGAGAGGTCTTCCACCTGCAGGTTCACTCCCCAGATGACCTCAATGGCTGGAGCTGCGCCATTCTGAAACCAGGATCAGGAGCTTCTTCCGGGTCTCCCACAGGAGTACAGGGGCCCAAGGACTTGGGCCACCTTCTACTGCTTTCCCAGGCCATAGAAGAGAGCCGGATCAGAAGTGGAGCAGCCAGGACTTGAACCAGTGCCCATATGGGATGCTGGCACTTCAGGAAACAGCTTTACCTGCTGCTCCACAGGGCCAGCCCCTTGATTGCATTTCTAATCATCCTTTGGTGGGCTGGCTGAAAAAAGGGTTACATTCATATTAACAATGCCCAGTCACACTTGCTGGCAGCACGAAGAAAACTTCTTAGTGGAGCTGGACAAGTGTTTGGCAACGATGAATAGTGAGCAAGAGCCAGTCACAGCGCCCACCTGCTGCATGTTTGACCTGGCTCAGTTTTCTGTTCTGCCCTCACTCCCTGATCTTCCTCCTGGCCAAACACTTGGGCTAAAGTGAACTTGCCTTCTGCAACCAGTTCCAGGAAGGATTAACTGGTTCCATTTGCAATGAGCCAGCTTGTATAGCGATATGGACAAGCTCCCAGATTTAATCATTCAATGGACTGGCTAGAGGCAAATCCAGTCCAAGACCCAGGCTCTCACATGCCTGAAGGGTGCTGGCCTCTGAGAGCAGCACCTCTGGCATAGCTCAGTAAGCACTTCCCAAGGGTGTGGCTGCACGGTGAGGGGAGAGAGCCAGCTGCCCTCCCTGTAGCTAAGGGAGCCCTAGTGAAAAACTCAGATGCAATGCTCTTGAAGCCAGACCAGCTGGTTTCTGAATGTCTGGGCTGCCAAGGGGCTTGACCTCACCCGTCTCACTCTCTAGGAACAGGGACTCTGGCCTTGCTTGGCGAGGTTCACCTCCTCCAGGTGCTGACCTTAGGGCACGTGCCTGCATCTGCAAGTCTGTACGTAGGTGGGGCTGGACAGCCTTCCCTGTCCTTGCACTGGCCAGCCTGCTCCTACAGGTCCATCTACAGAGTCATTGATGAGCCCAGGGATGTGCAGGGAACCTGGGGGCTCAAGAACACTCACCTGCCTCTCAAAGAATGCGGACCATAAAGATGGCAGAAGACAAATAAACAGAAGACCACATGGCCTTCCGGAAAGATGGATTGGGATTGAATCCAAACCCAGGACAACCTCTCAACCTCTCTGACCCTTGACGTCCTTACCCATTAAGTTGAGGTTAGCAATATCTGCCTTAGAGTGATTAATATGAGGACCAACACATTTGCATGTGCTGCATTGAAAATTTGCATGAAAGTTTGCATCCCCTCCTCAATTTTCTTCTCAGTTTGAGTGCAAACATTTCAACAGGGAACACTCACCACCCGTAGGTACTTGGTCTCTTCCAGAGAGATAGTGTTGTAAGTTGAAGATTGACCATCCTGTTCTTTTCTGGGAGGAAACTGTGAGAAAAAACAGAGTGTGGAGCTCCGAGCGTGTTCCTGTCCGGGATGCCCTCGTGAATCCCGATTGTCCCTGTAGCTTGGACAGGTACTCTGTATCTAAGCCCCAGAAAAAGTAGTGGCAATAAAGGCAATGACAGTGTCTGTTTTTGAAGCAACTTTCACAGTCATTTGGTGTCATGGATAGCAGTGTTGACTGCAGGGCTGTCTACGTGGTACTTAGTCAAAAGAGTTGGTAAAGATGACGATGATGAAACAGGAGCCATTCCTGTGACTCTCCAAGTCCTCAAGTGTCTACTGCGAATCGAAGCCTAATGCGGAGACTTTGGGAATTCTAGTACAAAACTCAGGCCTCAACTTGGGTCCCTCGGCTCTGCTGTACCTCTGCCGACATCTGGGAAAGTCTGCACTGGAAACTCCATTCCTGGGGTGAGTCCAGGGCTCTGACTCTGACCACAGTTATGCTGACCCTGGACTTCGGGGCTCTGGAGCCAGCCCATTCTCACCTCCGAACATCTGCAGAAATTTATAGTTAGCCAAGCAATGCAGGGCGGTTCCAAATGTGCCAAGGGCATACAGCCTCTTAGGGTGATGTTTGGGCCCTGGAGTATTCACAGATTCCTAGTGTCATGGAAGTCAGGTGTCCCTGAGCAGATGTCAGAGCATCTTACCCTAATTTCCAGGTCTGTGTCCCCACTCCGCTCCTGATTCCAGCCTCCTGCTGATGTGCACCTGGGAGGCAGCAGGTGTTGGTTCAAGTAGTTTGGTTCCTGCCACCACATGGAAGCTGTGGGTAGGGTTCCTGGCTCGCAAGTTAAGCCTGGCCCATCCCCGGCAATTGTGGATATTTGAGGAGTAAACCAATGGGGGGAGATCTCTCTCTCTCTCTCTCTCTCTCTCTCTCTCTCTCTGACTTTGCTCTCAGTCTCTCTGATTTCAAATAAATAAGATGAATGTGGTTTTTTCTAAAAAGAAGACCTTCTGAGGGATCATTTCTAAAATAATAATAACAAAAATGCTGATCACCTCCCGCTTAGACAGTTCTGTGGTTTGAATGTGTGTCCCTCTAAAACCCATGCTGAAATAGAATTAAAGTGTAGTGGAATTTGCAGTGACTTAGCTGGGAGGACCTGCCCTTGGTAGTGGATTAAGGCTGTTGTTGCAGGTGTTTGTTCATTATTGTGGAAATGGGCTTGTTATTAAAGGGCAAGTTCAGTCCCCGTCTCTTTCTCTGGCCCCTCACCGTGGGACGCCTCCACCACATGGTGATGCAGCAAGGGGAGCCTTACCAGATGCCGGCACTTTGCTGTCGGGCTTCACAGCTACCGGAACTGGGAGTCCATAGATTCCGTTCATTATAAATTGCCCAGGCTAAGATACTCTGTCACAGCACCACAGAACGGGCTAAGAGACACCACCTGCAGTGTGGGCCCCCTCACTTTGCTGTAAGTCCTGGTGCATTCAGGCTTGGGTTCGCATTTTTGTCCAAGGCTGGAGCCCAGTCCTACAGGCTCAGTGACTCTCCGTAGCATCTGTCCTAGGCCCACTCCAACTGCTCCCTTCCCTTGACCCTCCCCTCTCTTTGCATGGTGACTCAAGACGACCAGTCAAGGCAGTGCTCAATATCATCACCCACCTTTCATGGAAGAGGAACCCAAAGCTGGAGGGCTGTCTCCTCTGTACTACACAGGTCATCTTGTGACATGCTGAGCCAGGTGTAGGCTTGGCTGCACTACCAACTGATTTGGAAAATAAAACATTGGCAATTGTGCCATGTGTCTTGTATCTGAAGCTATTTATTTCAGGCTTTGAGAGCCTTTGTTTGATTATCTGCACTTGCTAACTCTGTTGAGTAAAGCATGACAAAATGCGGCAAAGGGGAATGTATAAAAAAGCATATAATTATTGAGTCTACCATTAACTTTGAGCTTTCTCCAAGTACTTTTTAAAATCTGTAGCTGGATTCTGACTTAGATGATTGGTAATGACACTTTGTTTCATAAGACTTTATATATGTGATGTGAAAGTATTGAGATGAAAAGTGACAACGTGGATGTTTTCTATATATCTACCACAATTGTATATTTGGCAATATACAGAGAAACTGAAGCTTCACTCTTTTCAGATGATTAGTATTGCAAAGTGTTTGCATAAGGCCATAATGTACAACAGCTTTCATTTAGTGTATAGCCCTGAATTAGAAAATTTTTATCTTTTTTGCTTTAAAATACAATTAAAACCATTAGTAGTCTTATAGGTCTGGTGACTTAGTTGCGTTTAGCACAAGCGTTTTAAGATCCATTCTTACTGAGCGCACAGAAGTCAGGACAGGTCAGGCCGCAGGCCCTCCCAATTGCCCCATATACTGGTGTTTTTGGAGTACATTGGATAGCACATGCAGAGACCTCAAAAAGCTCCTGGATTCTCCTGTATATGGGAGCTAAAATTAAAAAACACTCAGTCTGAACACAGAATGTTGAATATTGGGAGCTGGGAGGATTGGGAGGAATAAAAGTGTTTGTGTAAAGAATAGGGTACGCTGGGTGTGGTTCCTCAGTTGTGACAAGGATGCCAATACGAGATGTTAGTAGGGGAAACAGGGGAGGGGTACTTGGGAACTCTTTGTATTTATAACTCACGATTTTTGTTTTGTAAATTTAAAGCTATTGTGAAATAAAATGTTAGTAAAAGTTCATGGGAAAATTGTAATATCCATGTATCTCAAATTATGTATTTTCCAGGAACTTTCTGAATGTCCTTCATATGCGTGGACGTCAGATGTTTTTGCCTCAAAGTAAACTTATCACTTAATTCCATTTTTGAGGTCACCTTGTATGTATGAGCAGACATTTTATGGGTGTATAAAGGTCAGGGTCACAACCGAATTTGTCCACTCCACTTTGCACGTGGACTCTGAGGACAGAGCCACTCACTGCTGTCTGCAGGGATGTGACTTTACCATCTCCACGTCGCACTGACTTTTTTTTTTGCCTTTCTTGTCATTTCTGCCTACACAAGTGAGGGAAGATTCTTTCCATCTCTCATCTCAAAATCCTCACTCGGCCAATTTCCACCAATCCGTGATTATTGCAGCGGATTGTACCCAGTCTTCCCCAAGTGCTCACGTTGAAAGGCTTTCCTTCAACCGAGTGTCAGTACTGACAAGCTCTGATCTTGGTTCCATTTCCTGAGATGACTTCGCAGAGATGGTGTCCTCCTTTACTATAGCAAAGGTTACATTTGACTTTGTCTTCTTAAAAATTTTATTTAAATTGTACATGCTTCCTGTGTTTCATATATACAGATTCAGGAACTTCCTACCCTACCATCCCTCCCCCCCCCCCCCCACTCCACCCTTCTTCCTTCTCCCTCTCCTATTTCCAGTCTTAATTTTTACAGAAATCTGTTCTCACTTTGCTTAATGATCATAGGGTTAACCCTACACTAAGTAAAGAGTTCAACAAACAGTGTGAAGGAAAGAAACACCATTCCCCTCAGAGGAGACAAGGGCTGTAAACACCATTCAATCTTAAAGTGTGCATTTCACTCCAATACATTATATTTTAGGTAGTGGTAATCAGTTTTAACTGTTTTTATCCTCACTTATTAAGAATCTACTGAGCAGTCTTGGGCTGAGTGCAAACTCCCAAAGCTTGTGCTATGAGGGTGTCCTTCTTCACCTGTCCAGAGAATCCTCAGAGCCAGGGGCTTGCCCACTTCCCAGCCTTGGCCACTAGTCCTGTGCTCTAGCCCATGGGGTTCCTCACGTTCCCCAGAGATGCTCTTCAGCCTCTCATCCTTCGCCTGTGCTTTCTCTACCTGACTAGACAACACTGACGTTTACGAACCCAGAGCAAATAGCAGTTCCCTTGTAAAAACTTACCTGATTCGTGCAACCCTCGGACAAAGCTAATCATTTCTTCCTCCTTGCCGTTGTTGTTTTGTGTCCATGTATTTGTTATCAGATGGGTAAGAAGCTGTTCTGTAGCTGCTGTATTACAACTATACATCTCTCTCCTTGAGGCACTCGACATCTGAGATTGTGTGTGAATTTCGCGTTGTGTCCTCAATAGCAGGTGCAGGAAAGACACTTGAATAAATGATCCAAGAGAGATAGAAGCAAAGGAAAGAAATGCAGAAATGGAGAAGCAATAGGAATAGAAGGAAACAAGCAAAGGAGGGAATATGATTTGCCGAAAAGTCATTTTCTCTAATATTCATTGACTCATTTAATATATTAGCCAACATGATCGGCACTTTGGCTATTTTAGTTTATTTACTATTCATAACAAACCTGTGGGGCGTTCATTGTATATTTTTGTCTTTTTCAAATAAAGCAGAAACAAAACCTAGAGACAGTAAAGTTAAATTCTTTTTTTTTTCTTTTTTGACAGGCAGAGTGGACAGAGAGAGAGAGACAGAGAGAAAGGTCTTCCTTTTGCCGTTGAATCACCCTCCAATGGCCGCCGCGGTTGGCGCGCTGCGGCCGGCGCACCGCGCTGATCCGATGGCAGGAGCCAGGTGCTTCTCCTGGTCTCCCATGGGGTGCAGGACCCAAGCACTTGGGCCATCCTCCACTGCACTCCCTGGCCACAGCAGAGAGCTGGCCTGGAAGAGGGGCAACCGGGACAGGATCGGTGCCCCGACCGGGACTAGAACCTGGTGTGCCGGCGCCGCAAGGCAGAGGATTAGCCTAGTGAGCCGCGGCGCCGGCAGTAAAGTTAAATTCTTGAGGTCACCAGGACAGTAGGTGGTGGAGCAGGAGTTCCAACCAGATAGTGTTTATATGTAAGTAACATAAATAAAAGGCCCTTTGCCCAGTAGTATCTGTGTTTTGACTCCACTAGGTACTGAGGAAGATTTAAGTGTGTTTTCATGATGTAAACCAAGTGACACGCTAAGAAGATGAGGGAGGGCACACGCATTTATTTTCAAATGGATCGTTGGACAATGCAAGGCAGGAAATCTAGATCGTAATAAAAAGTCAGAACCTGAAGCAAAAGCCGTAATAGTGCTCCAGAGAAGCCCTACCCCGTGAAACTGCGAGTAGAGAGAGGTGCTTAAGTCCTCCAGTGTTAAGTCCTCCAGTGTTCCCAGCCCTGTCCTGGAGGAACAGTGAGTGGTATGCCTGATTCTGCCCGTGTCAGTGTGGCACGGAATCCCTATGGTGTCTAGAGCACAAAGCGTCATCCCTCAAATGCAGTTCAGACCACCACAGGGGAGTAGTAAGAAGGACACAGCCCAGGGACACAGGCGTAGGGTCGACTTCATTAATACCTATGTGGAGTTTAGGGCAGCTAGAGAAATGGACACACTATCGTCTGGGCAAGTGGAATGGGATGGAGACGTTTAATCCGATAGTTACTCTTGAAGATGAAAAAAGTTTGCTAAGCTGTTAGATATGGGAGGCAACACCCCCAAAGACAGGCTTAATTAGAAAGAAATGATCATTAAGCTAATTTGCAAGAAGAATGAGACCAAATAGTTCTTCGTTTTATGAAGTACTGGGTGCATTTAGGCTATGGAAGCTCTGGCTTTGAGAACCACTCTCTAGTAAGCAGTGCAGGCTGCCAGTTAAATGAAGACCAAATGCACCTACCACCTGCCAGCGGAGAGTAAAACAACAACACGTGCCATACGTTAAGTGTCAAACGAGTGACAGGTAAGAGATCAAAGGAATACAGCAAGCAGGGGTCCCTCCAGGTGGGCGATTGTGTGGGACATAGGCTGGGCTAGAAATAAAGGTCTTGCATATCACATACAATATGGGAAGATCTGTAGTCTGTGCGTGACCACAGTGCACATTTCTTTCATGTAAACTTAGTCCTTATTCAGGGTATTGCAATACCCACGTGTTTATTGCTGAAACGTATAATGAAGGAAACGTGTCGACATCAGTCCACCTGAACTCCCGTCCTCTCCGGGAGCAGAAAGCACACAGAACAGCTGGACGTCTTTTGGCTTGAGAGGCCCGTGGTAGGCTTTCGGACTGAACTTCACAGTTCTGCTACGATGATGTTTGCACCCTCAATATACCGCACCGGAGGGGTCCGGACATGTGTTCTGCAGTAGCACACCCATCGTCGGCAGGCAGCCAGTCACTGGTGCGGATCTGGCTCCGTGATTCTGATAGGAGTTTCTTTCAGCTTGGGCATTGAAGTCGTGAAGCCTCCATCCCCCGTCGTGTGTACACAGTGCCTTCTTTGTAGTACTTTGGGTGTCCAGCCCCACAGCATTTTCCAGATCATCATCTAGGAAGGCTGTCACTGCCTCGAGGGGGTGTCTGCGTGGACAAGTAGTAGACGGCAGGGCAGGCCCGCGTGGCATGAAGTTGAAGGACGGTGCAGGGTGTGCTGTGCCGCTTGCTAGCTTTAGGATGAAGTTACCCAACCAGTTGCCCTAATTTCCCAGTCTCTGACAGGAAGTCAATGCTACATGGCCCAGGTACCTGAGGAGGATGTTATGAGAATCAAGCTGGGTCACGTGTACCAGTGACATTGCTAAAGCTATCGGATTCCAAAGCAAGGTACTTTTTGATGACTTGTTTTTTTTTTAAACAAACCCCATAAATTTGGCAAGATAATGACCCCATTAAGAATTTGTTTAAAGTAATTTTTGGTTTGATTAACTTATTGGATGGAACTGGCAGACTAATTCAATTGTTCTAATTGAAACGGTCCGTGTGATGGACCGAGTGTCTTGGATAGCTTAGCAGAGCGTGCTCTGAAAGTCTGTTTTGCTCATGGAGGCATGTGGCCCCCTCACTCCACTGACCCCCTCACCCAGGCACCTGTGTTCCCTACAGATGCTCCCATGGAGCGAGGGGATGCAAGATGACACTGGCGCGTCTTCCTGCTGATCCAGTTTTACTTGTAGATTTTTGAGTTAAGAACCCCACAAACGTATTCATTGTTTGAAGGAATTCATCGTATGAAGGCCTCAAGGAATTCATGGAAAATTCACACGATCTGTTGCATCCATTTTCCCACAACTTTTTGAAGGCCCTTGTGGATGACTCAACATCAGAAAGTTTGTGGAAAATGTATAATAGTAAAGGCTATGCATGAATTTCAAAATAAATTTGTCTTTTAAGTCCACATCCCATGGACTTTTTGCAGTATCCTCATAAATAAACATGTGAGTACACAGGAAGGACTTGCAGGAGAGTCCATGTCGAGAGAATTCTGTCTAGACCGGAGGGCCTTCTCACGTGCTCTCCTACGGGGATCTCCGAGTGTCAGCGTGAGGCTGGCACACTCCCTCCTCCTCTGGCTGAGGCCTTCCCTCCATACAGTGTCACGTCCTCCAGTGTCCAGGTGCCCCAGCTGCAGTGCTGAGGGCCAGGGACATCTAGTGCTTAGGGCAGTGTGGTGTTCCCGAGGGAGGGCGGCCTGGGAGCGGGTTGTGCAGGTGCAGAATGTCTCGGTGCAAGGGATGAGCGTGTTTCTGGATAGCAGCGGAGCATTGCTTCAGCTTCTGTCCAGCCTCCCGGTGCTCCCAGTGGAGAGCGTTTTGTCCCGGAGTTCTCCCAGGCCCTTTCCTTCCTCCAGACCAGCAGCCCCTCCTCCCCGGCTGTCAGTGCCTGGTCTCTGGGACCAGGACATCCTCTCTTTGCAAGGTTGCGTCTCACCGTCCTGGTTACCTGGTTCTGTCACCCTTTCTGTTATTCCGCAGTTTTAACAAAATCCCAGAGACTGAGGTAATTTGTAAAAAACCAGAAATTTCTTTTCCCATCCTTCTGTAGGCTGGCTACTGTAAGCTGAAGGCGCGGGCAGGCAGGGTGGGCTGTCCGGCAGGGGGGCTCTCCGCTCCCACCACGCACCTTGTGCTCCGGAGGAGGGGAGCAGGTGTGGTGTCCCCCCAGGGTGCAAGGCAAAGAGAAATTGAAGCCAGCTCCACAGGAAGCATCGTTGATGAGGCCCTTAATCTCATTCGCAGCGGGAGGAGCCCTCATCACCTTGGCCATGAAGCTTCAACACCTGAAGTTGGGAGAGGACGCGTTCAAACAATGGTTTTTCCTTTCTTTTGCTTTGCTGCTGCTTTTTGAAATCACTGGGACTAAGGAGGAGGGCAGTGGCCATTAGGGAAGAGCACAGAGCATGCAGTGAGTGGGCCAGAGTCACTAACTAGCCCCGGGAAGGCGACCTGACATGGTTGACAATGTCGCAAATAAGTCCTTTCTTATGATGTTTTATTGGTATCTTTTAGACTTGCGGATCTTGATATTTAAAAATAGCATAAAACCTATTTCTGTTATTATGAATCGTCCATTTCAAACATTTGTTGAGTGGCAGTCTGTGGTAGGCACTGAGCAAGGCCCCTCTGGAAACAGAAAGGCCACACGAATGAGTCCCTGCCTCGGGGCCCCGCTGTGGAGTGGTGTAGTACACACATGGAAGTAGTATGGTGACAAGCTGGAGGGGCGCAGTGCTGTGACCGCCCAGGTCTGGAGTCAGCAGCCGGGGGGTGGGCAGTGTTGGGAAATCCTTCAGGGAGGAAGCGCCTTTGAGGTGGGTCTAACGCTCAGGTAAGATTCCTCACAGTCTCCGTCCCCTTTCCAAGTTCTCATGGACGCATGCAGTGTCCTTGTCCACAGGAGCGCATCCCAGGTTCCATCCGTCGCCTCCTCACCTGCGCTGCCTCCAGTGCTCCCATGAACACTGCACACACTGGTAGGGACAGGCTCCCCTCTGGAGCAAGTCGTGTCTGCAGACAGAGCCGGATCTGCTCACACTGGCCTCGGACTTAAAAGCTTTTTTGGCTTTAGGTTGACTGGGGGACAGCTAACTGGTTTGACCGACAGTGATCTGATTGGCTGAAGGACACAAAAGGAATGCCCAGGTGGCCTGCCGGAAGCCCAGTGTCATGCTGGTGGAGTTGACTTTGTCTCCCTGGGGAGAACCACTCACGCTCTACTTACACCCCACACACTCTGACTTGTGCCATGTCCTCCTGCTCCTCTCCTTCCTTTCTTAACTGAAGTGTTGCAGGCTGAGTAGCAGCGATGTCTTCGAGTAAGACGGTTCCTATCCAGAGTCTCAGCGTCACACAGTGCTGTCCTGCCGAGTAGGAACTCAGCAAGCGAGCAGCGTGGCCACCAATCGTGCCCAGCGCACCTCGGCCTCCGCCTTGGACAGTCTTGGGACTGCATCCCCCAGCCTGGAGGCACAGTGTACTCAGCTGTGAAGTCCTGGGTGCTGAAAGAATTCCCCTATCAGGACCCAAGTCCCAGGGGACACCTGTGGACAACATCCGTGAGGGGCAGATGTTAGAATAATGCCAGCAAGCCCTACGGTCGGAGTGTGCGAGCAGAAAGGGCCTTCGTGGATGAGGGGGGGACCTGGGGAGGAACGGTGCTGTGGTCTCATGGATCTGGCAGGGCCTCTGCCATCTACAAGTCACTGGATTTGAGCGGAGGAGCTGGGCTGACAGTGGGGTTTCCTCGCTCTGGGGCCCTCCGGGGACGTGGAGGTGAGGTGCCCTTGGAGGATGGGAGACCAGCAGTCTTGTGGTTGAGGCTTCTCTCTGAGATCCATCGGCAGGAAGGATGCTCCTGGCCTTCTTTCCTCCACCCTCCTGCCCCCAGCATTTTCCTTTCTGCTTGGAAACTTCATGAAAAAAGTCTTGGATCATTTCTAACGTTGTGGACACAACCTCTCTGATGGGGTAGACCCTCATTCGCCAGGCATGACAAAACGGCAGTGTGTTCTGCAGGTGACAAGAAAAAGGAGCTCAACAAACAGTTGGTATTTGCTTCCTGAAATGGCCGAGGACACCACGTGCAGTGAGTGTGGAATCACGTGGACCTGCAGGCTTCAGAGGGGCGGCAGTTGCAACCTCTAAAGATGGCAGAAGGGGGTCGCCATTTTGCACTCGCTTCGTCAATGGGCAGGGAGTGCCTGCTGTGTCTTTCTAAACACAATTACAGGCTGTTCCTCTGAGACAGGCGTTTCATGCATGTCCTTGGGGTTGACAAGTGTTAGAGAGACACATTTTTTAAAGGGATAAATATAGTTGGGAATTCTACATTTTTATGCTTAGGTTGTCTTGAATCAAGACACAGGATGATAAAGTAGAACTTATGATAATGATAAAAAAAAAAAACAATAGCACTAACCTGACAGCTCACTTCTAAAACCAAGATGACAGTTGCACTTCCCATCAGATCTTTGCAAACTTTAGGATAATTCACAGTCCAGTGGCATCTGCCACTCAGATGGGAGAAAATGCAGATTCTTTGCACAGAGTGGGAATAGCAGCTTCTTCTTGTGTCAGTGCACAGACAGGAGACAGAGAAAGGGAATTATAATATCCAAGAAAAGTGGGCAGTTTGCATGTGGCTACACAAAAAGCTCCGGACAAAACATGAAGTCTTGGGTTGCCATTGAGGTTAGAGTCCTTGACTTACGCATTTCGGCGCAGTCAGAGGACCAATGACTACGAATAATTCTCTTTTCAGAAACTCTAAAGCATGAAATTCAGCTCAGATGACAGCAGCTTTTAAGGAACAAGGCATGGATTCTTTTCCAGTTATGGGGGGAGGTGAGATGCGTTTTGTACATCCCTGGCACGGGAAATGGAGTTGTGAATTTCCCGAGAGCAGGGAGCTGGGGCGCCCTCTCTGGGGCCCCAGGGGGAAGGCAGGCGTTGGCCGGAGACTCCTGGGCACTGGGTGTCTCTGCCGCCGTTGCCAGAGAGGCGGGCTGGCGGTCAGAGCGGGAGGGTGGTTGCAGATGCTGCTGTTTCCAAGTCTTCACGTTCTGAACAACAAAGAGCAGGAGGCTGCCAATAGACCTCAGACAGGAGCGCGGTCCTGCACAGCAGCCCAGCCAATCCAGGCTCTGCAAGCAGCAGGCGCCCACGCAGCGGACACACTGCACCTCTGCTCGGACGGGGCCCGAGGAGGATGCCAGAGCCCTCTGCTTGTCCCTGCTTCACGTCTCTGGGGGCAGCGCTGGGAGCCCCACCTCTCATTCAGCTTCGGTGGGCAGCTGGGCATGGCCGGATGACTTCAGCGCTCATCAGGGTGTTTGGGTTGTAGACACGCAGACCCGGGCCTCCCCTCGGCCACACTCAGAGCTCCTGATGTTGGGGCAGCACGCTCACCGCTCCCCAGGAAGCTCACGGCAATGCAGAAAGACGAAAGTTATTTATTTGGGAGCCAGATTACCACAAATTAATTCCTGGATCAAATCCAAGAGAGCCTGTGCAAGAGACTGGGAGGAGGAGCAGGGTAACGATTACTCATCAGCAGCATCATTTTGGGGACATGTGCTATATTTAGCCAAACACGAGCACATCCTAGGAGACTGGTATATTATCGCAAAGCCCCGAAACTGCCTGCTCTGGTTGCGAAACGTTCACCAAAGTGGAACCAGCTCTGCTCGGCTGGGGAGATGGATGGTCCTAGGGGGAATTGTGTTGGGTACTACTCACCAGTCACAGCACCAGGCAGAATCCGTTTGTTTTCCCCGTTAGGAGATCTGTTGAAAGCATTACAATAAAAGTTATTTAAGTCACACAGTCTTTAATCTTCCAGCAAAATATTGTACCCATGCCAGCAATGAATCATATTGTATTGTTATGCCTTTTTATAGTCTGATAATCTGTATTGTGTGTTTATAACCCTTGCATGCTGTATTTTATGGGGGAAAAATTCCTTCAACCAGCAATCCACAGCCCATGAATTTACCACCTTAACTTCTCAGCTGATGGTGAGCCAGAGCAAAAGTCAAATGCGCAGCTCTCAGAGTTACCTCTGTGTCTCTGTCGCTTCACTGGGGGATGTGTAAGGTCTTTCCTCACGTTCTCTCTGTTGGGACAAGATAGTTGTGGTTACTCAGCTCCGGGCACTTGGAAGGGCCTGGGAGGCGTGAACTAGATGTGCATTGCATTTGTGATGACCCTGAACCCTCTCCAGAGGTGGACAATTCCACTTTGAAACTGACCTCCAGGTAGTCACTGGACAGCTGTGGACTTGAGATGCCGGGTGTCCATCTCTCTCCAAGCTGATTGTGAGTGCCCAGCCAGTCCGTGTGAGCCTTGCCGCCATGATCCTACCCCACCATGCAGCCTCTGTGAGAATTTTCCCTGACAAGGGTGACCAGACACAGATCTGCTTTCCTTCTCCTTTCTCTGTGGCCCTGGGGATGGGGACAGGCGCTGCTGTCCCCTGACTCCTGCGTGACCAACAGTAAGACAAAGAGTGTGGTGCAGAGAGTGGATTTCCTTCAAGGTTCCTTGCTGCTTCCCGGGTGATTTTCGCCTCCTTGTTCTCACTGTGCACGAGGGATTGACAAAGCTGGGTATTCTCGTGCCTAGTACCTGGCGAGCTCAGGCATGGGGCCCTCACGCCTCTGCCTCCGGGAGGTTTCTTTGCACTTGCAGACCAGGCACCTGCCAGTCGCCCTGGAGACACAGAACCAGGCTAGAACGTATGATCTGCTGGCTGACTTCCTGTGGATACCTTCTCTGAACCTTCAGCGTTTCCTTATTAATGCCTCAATGCTTACACCTACTAGTTCTTCCATCCCCAACCCGTTTCTAAAATCCCACAGGTTGATTGACATGTTGAGTCCAGTTTGCACTAGTTAATTTCTTCTAGGTTCAGCCCCGCAGTGGTTCAAGCTTGGTCCCAGCTCGTGCCACCATGTCTCAAGCAAGATCTCAGTGTTTTGCTGCTGGTCTTGGAAGCCCTCAGAGCAGTCTCCCCTCCGAGACTCCCCTCCAGGATATGGCCCACATGTTTCCTTAGCCGTTCACACCCTTGCTTCCAGTTAGAGTTTCCTCCTTCTTTCTTCCATTTCATGATCTGCCACCAACAGCGGGGGCTGTTTGGGTGCCTCAGGTGGACACTGATACCTGCTGTCTTCCTGTGGATCCCTGTGCAGTTGCACCTGCACAGTCCTGCACACCCATGCATGACGCGCAGACCCACTACTGTGCAGCAGGCGCTCTAAGCACTGAGGTGGTCAACAAGGGGGACGAGGCGCAAGAGCCCACAGCCACATGGGACAGACACATATGTGTACAGAACGAGGTGTGTTGATGGAGCTGCCAAATGTGCCTTCGTTGAGTGTTTCGTAGTGGGGCTGGTAGGTTCTGCCGTCTCTCAAGGCTATGAGTACAAGTGACAGTCCTCCAAACTAAAAGGCTGTGGCTTTAAAAATGGGGTTGTGACTGTCCTTGTAAGGAATCTGTGAACAGCAGCGTGAGAGTTGGCTCAGTAGCACGGCACTGCCTCATTCCGCCCGGCCATCCTCACCAGCCTCCTCTCCTGGTCACACTGGTCACGAAGCGGCAGTCACGCCTTCAGCTTCTGGTCCTGCAGCCCTGTCCCAGGGGGAAGAAGGCGGCACATTGTCCAGGACATTTCATCTCTAACTGTGAAGCAGCGGAGACATCTCAGGAGCTCCACACAGACGTCTCCTGGGGCCTCCGCAGTGGGGGCTGGACAGATGTCCGTGGCCTTGACGTGGCTGCAAGGCATGGCATGCGCCTGCGGCTCTGACGGCTCTGAGACCACTTCCATGCCCAGGGCTCTTGGTGGGCAGAAGCTGGGAGCTCTGGTGGTATACACTCTGGTGTGAGCGCGTGGTGAGTGTGTGTGAAGGTTCCCTTGAGGAAGCAGGACCTGCAGGAGAGACTCAGGACGTGTGGGTGGCGGGAGCCTTCCTCCCCAAGTGCACCGTGTGGAAGGGAAGAGAGAAGACTGGTAGGGATGTTCTGGGACTGACAACTGAGTGTCAAGGTAAGAGGGACCTGGGAACTTTCCTATTGCTCGGCACGCAGGACTTAGTAGCTTTCCTCCACATTATCTTTTAGTTTTTCCTTTGGCCAGCTTTAAAATGGAGTTAGTGGAGCAGAGGTGACCTGAAAGACAGCAGTAAATTTTGTACTGTTTTATTAGTCAGATTTAGATTCAAGTACATATTCTCCCCTTATCCAACTCACTCTCTTTTACTGACTACTATTTATTCTGCCTGAACAAGTGCCATTTAATTGATTTATTGTTTTTCAAAAATCATCTTATTGTTTTCATAAAAATGATAACATGTTCATTGTAAAACTTTCAAACAATTCAAGGCAGAATATAAAGTAAAATTAAAAACATCCTAAATCTAACCATTTACGCTTTTTTAACAAAAGTCTGTATTTATGTGAAACTCAGAGTGATGGAGAGAGACAGAGAGAGAGAGAAGAGGTCCTTCAACCACTGGTTCACTCCACAAATACCCACAAGAGTGGGGGCCAGGGCTCCCATGTGAGTGGTCCCGAGTACTTGAGTCATCACCTGCTGCCTCCCAGGGTCAGCATTAGTAGGAGGCTGGAATTGGAAGCAGGGCTGCGACTTGATATGGGATGTGGTGTCTCAAACAGTGCCCCTTAACCCCCAAGACAATCCCAGATACCTGCCCACCCAACTGACCATTCCTCTTTTAATATTTGGGTGGGTAATGTTCAAGATATCTCTGTCCATCTGTGTATATAGAAGTAGATTATATGAGGTTAGGAGAGTATAAGTAGATATATGCGATTCTTTTTTTTTTTTTTTTTTTTTTTTTTGACGGGCAGAGTTAGACATTGAGAGAGAGAGACAGAGAGAAAGGTCTTCCTTCCATTGGTTCACCCCTCAATGGCCGCTGCGGCCGGCGCATCTCGCTGATCCAAAGCCAGGAGCCGGGTACTTCCTCCTGGTCTCCCATGGGGGTGCAGGGCCCAAGGACCGGGCCATCCTCCACTGCCTTCCCGGGCCACAGCAGAAAGCTGGCCTGGAAGAGGGGCAACCGGGACAGAATCTGGTGCCCCAACCGGGACTAGAACCCGGTGTGCCGGCGCCGCAGGAGGAGGATTAGCCTATTGAGCCACAGCGCCGGCCGATATATAAGATTCTAACTAGATATGTGAGGTTCGAGGGCAACATAAAACAAAAATATTTAACCTAGAGCTGGGGAAAGTTGGTTGGGTGAATGGAGGAGGCATAGTGAAACAAATCTACAAGAAGGTAGATGGTGGACTGGCGCCTGCTGGACCTGCAGGAGACAGAGCAGGAGGGAGAGGAGTGGGCCGCGGGACTGACATAAGACCAGGCAGCACCTTACATGGTAGGCTTTTGATCCAAGAGTAGTTCCAAGCTATCAAAACATTTTAAGCACACAGGGAAGATAAAGCCGGGGAAAGCTGAGTACAGGTGTAAACACTGTGAAGATGCTGGTCACCAGGTTCTCAACCTGGTGGAAGACGTGCGAAACCGTGCAGGATTCAAGATGTTTGGGAGGAAGCAGGCAGGACTGGTGGGCCCTTGGGGAAGAGATATTAAGAGTTTGCACACGTGGGGAGAGCAGAGCTGACCCCGTGTATCCTTCATTCTGTGCTCAGCAAGCAGCTTCTGGGTGAGACCATCCTGACCCTCTACCTGCAGCTGTACCCGCACCTGCCCGCCCCCTGAGCAGCTTCTGGGTGAGACCAGCCTGACCCTCTACCTGCAGCTGTACCCGCACCTGCCCGCCCCTGAGCAGCTTCTGGGTGAGACCAGCCTGACCCTCTGCCTGCAGCTGTACCCGCACCTGCCCGCCCCCTGAGCAGCTTCTGGGTGAGACCAGCCTGACCCTCTACCTGCAGCTGTACCCGCACCTGCCCGCCCCTGACCCCACCCTGCTGTGTCTCCCTCTGCCAGCACCACGTTCTCCTGCTCTGGATGTGCACGTACTTATCAGGCCCTTGCATAAAGTCTGCCTCCTCCTAAAGTGGAGGCTGTGCGAGGGCAGGACCTTGTCTGTGATGGTGCCTTGTGCTTGCTGGGCACAGGATAAGTAACAATCAACAGTCATCCCAAGGAGCAAATAGCTGGATTTTTTTTTTTTTAAATCAAGACAAAGGAAACTCTTAGCTATGAATTACTGTGCAATTTTGTCTAGCTTTTCTGAAGGGCCAGTGAGTGAGGCAGAGCAAGTTAGAAAACATGCTTGGGGCTGGCGCCGTGGCTCACTTGGTTGGTCCTCCGCCCATATGGGCACCGGATTCTGTCCTGGTTGCTCCTCTTCCAGGCCAGCTCTCTTTTGTGGCCTGGGAAGGCAGTGGAGGATGGCCCAAGTGCTTGGGCCCTGCACCCCATGGGAGACCAGGAGGAAGCACCTGGCTCCTGGCTTCGGATCGGCGCAGCGCACTGGTCATAGCGGCCATTTGGGGTGTGAACCAATGGAAGGAAGACCTTTCTCTCTGTCTCTCTCACTGTCTATAACTCTACCTGTCAAATAAAAAAAAGAAAACATGCTCATCTCTGACTGTGCAACTTCACTTCTAGGATTCAGTGTGGAGGGAGTAATTGTGTAAGGACACAGAGAGGTTTGCTGGAGGCTGGTCATTGCAGACTTGTTTATAAAACTGAATGCACAGACAGGCATCGTGTGAATTATAGTACAGGGGAGCCAGGAAACAGTAGGTGATCATTTAAAAGTGTGACACCTTGAACCAACGGGGATAACAAAGGAGCAGATGAGGGGGTCAAACTCAGTTTGAATGTGTGTAAAATATACATATATGTAATCTAGATATGTGACAATATTTAACACAGGGGCACACCAGGAAGGTCATGGAAAATGGAATTAAAAGATTATTTTGGTGCAAATAATTTTGAAATCCATTCATATTTTTAATAATATGCATTTTCCATGAACTTTTGAAGTACTCTCACATGTATAAAATCAACATGTAATATATAAATTCATGTTTGCAATATATAAGTAATTCATAATCTATCCTGTTCTAAAAATTTTCAGAAGGAGATTGGATTTGGTATAAGAGGCATCGCAGATGGCCAAGATTTTTGACTTGGGTATTGCTAGGGAGACATGGAATCAAATGAGAAGATGAATTGCCAGTGGAATATGCTTAAATTGGGGAGATGGGAATTTGAGTTTGGACATGATAAAGTTGAACTATCTAGCAGACAAATTGTGGGTTGAATTATGTGTTCCAAGAAGGTCTGCTCAAGTCCTGCTCCCCAGGCCTGGGAATGGGACTTGTTGGAAAAGCAGGTGTTTGCAGAAGGAATTAAGATGGGGTCCTGCTTAGTTCCGAGGGCCCTAAGACGTTGCTACTGGTGTCCTTATAAGAAAAGGTGGAGATGCACAGCAGACAAGGAAGAGGAGAGAAGGGCTGTGTGATGACTGAGGTAGAGACTGGAACATGGTTCCACCAGCCAAGAGGCACCAAGGATTGCTGTCCAGTGCAGAAGCCGGGGAGAGGCCGTCAGAGAGAGCATGGCATTGCCAACACCTTGATTGCGGGTTTGACCTCCAGCATGTGAGAGAAGGAATTTTAAGCCATCCAGGTCGTGGCACTTTGTTGTAGTGGTCCTAGGACACACAGAGCATCTGAGTGTGGATACCAGCAAGGCAGTGGAGTACACAATTATTGGGTTCAGGGGAGAGCTCAGGGATGGAGATCGGAATGGGCGTTGTGTTTAAACATGTGAGAGTCAGGAGTCTGGGGCCCATCAGGGCTGATGGGAGGTCCAGGAGAACAAAGACCAGGCTGTAGAGGTCCAGGTAAGAGAGGACTGAGGTTGAGATGTCAACCCGGTGGAGGCCTTGGGTCACTATGGAGAGAGCAGGCCTGGTGTGGTGGTGGCGACAGAGGGGCCAGGGTTCTAAAGAAAATGAGGAGGGGCTGTCGGATGGACAGGGCTGACCACTGCTTCCAGGAGCTTCACTGTACAAGGTAGAGTAAGAATGAGCGCTGGTAGGTAGGGGTAAGACAGTCTTCTATGTCTTTGCTGTCAGTGGGAGCCACGGTGGCATGCTTTCATGTTTGGGATGGTGAGGAGCATGGAGGGCTGGCACGGGAGTGTTGCCCTGGGCCAGCAACACAAGAAGACTCGGTCAGACGGCAGCTCTTGAGTAGGGCATGGTGCCTGCAACTGCCAGGCGGCCAGGTGTGGCGGCTGGTGGGTGAGTAGCCAAGGCAGAGAGTGTGTGGGTTCTCCTCTGAGAGCTGCGGTTTTCTCAGTGGAGCAAGAAACAAGGTCACTGGCAGAGAGTGGGAGAATGGGGGAGGAGGTGTTGAGAGTTTGTGGAGGGAGGAACGTGTGAAATAATTGTCTAGAAGACTTAATTTGCCTTTCAGTTAATGTGCAGAGGATTTTTTTTAATTATATGGAATTTGAAATAGAGAAAAATACAGAGATGATATAATAAACACCCATGTCATATAATAAGCATTAAAAAATGCTAACATTTTGTCATATTTGTCCCAGATCTATTTTTGAGCATTAAAATACTAGAAATGGAATTGAGTTATCAGAATTTAAAGTTAATTATTTCTCTGTTCTCCTGAACAAGATAAGGAAACTCAGAAAGCTTTAACTCTTTAACTGTTAACTGCCACCTTTTATCTCTCCTACTTTTTGTTTTCAGTATTTCATTCCTTCTTATTCTTACCTTGCCAGGTTAGATATTACTACTTTGTACTGTCAGTGTTTATCGGAGTTTTCCAACATGTTGACTGATTTGTTTGTGTCCCTTTGCTGTACACATATCTTGTAGTTGTTTGGATGCAGTTTCATGTTGTTTGAAGTTCATCCTTTAGTAGTTTTTTCTAGTCTGTGAGTACTAGAAGCTCTCATCTTTGCATGTGTGAAGATGTTTTGCTCTGGATTATGTAAAATACTTTTGAAGGGTACAAAGTTTCAAGGTGGCACTTTTGTCTGCCACCACTGTAAAAACACTGTCCCTTTCCTTCTGGCATGTACTGCTGTAGCCAGTAAGTAGTTTATCCTGTACATTTTATGTTTGAATGGTATTTCAATTGCCTTATTTTTTGTTTCCTTATTTCTTTGCTTCCTTTCTGTAACATTTATTTGAGTGCCTTTTGAGATGGACTAGGATTAGGAAAGTGAGACCCAATCCATTCTCCTTTCTATTACTTGTGATAACAACAACAACAACAATAATAATATAGAAAACAAAAAGAAGAAAGCACTTTTTAAAGTTTAGATCTTGAATTCTTCCTACAGTAATAATACTCCCTGACAAGTGTCAAGATTCTTTGAGCAAGTACTTGACTTAAGGCAGTGTGCTAGGCACTTGGGAAATGCTGGATGAGACAAAGGAGGCTTTGTCTTGTAAATCTCAGCCTACACTCAGAACTTTGTGAAAAACAGGGGGACAACCTTCCTCTCGATGACTGGGTGGGAAAAATGTCAGCATGAACTGGAGCCTCAGGGGGTGCAGCAGCCATCTGGGTGCTGGAACCTGTGGTGCCGCCTGGCCGGGTGGTGGAGGAGGCTAGAGGAAGCCCAAGGGCTGCGTAGGATCAGTTCACGGCCATTCTATGGTTTAACCGTAGACTTGTTTTTCCTCACCAAAGCAATGCATCTGTGACTAACAAGCTTCCTACATCCCGGCCTAGAGCCTCGTAGGATGGCGCTTGCAGATGGCGTCATCAAACTCATGTTTGACACCCAAGGTCTCATCTTCCCATAAAATTCCAGGGATTCTTGGATCAGTTCCCGCCTCCCTCCTGTCCTCTCTCCTTTTGCTCCCCCCACCCCCAACCTCTTCTCTAATATCCTTCCTTCCACCCTACTCAGCCCTTCTTTTTGCTTCCTCCCTTCCTTGGTTTGGTGGCCACCCTAGGAATGTAGGAGAAAATGACAGGGATTTGAGTCGTTCATATTCTTGCTCCAGCCCCGGAACGGGGAACGGCTCCCCGTAAACTCCTTGCCGCTTCTCTGTTTGCCTAAATGCCTCCTTCTCTTTGTCCTGCTCGGCTCTTCTTTCTCGCTTTTTTGGCCTTCGTTCATCTATTATTCATACATAGGCTATCGCCAAGGAGAATTAGAAGCAGTCTCTTACTCAATTTTCCTTCCAACCATTTTCTTTCTTTCTCTTCTTCCTACTTCCCTAATCACTTCCTTTTCTGCAGGACAATGTCAGGATAATTAAAGAATGCTGGTTCTTGAGCATTTCTCTAAAATTGCCTTCCACGGAATACAACTCCCTGTATATTCAATGAGCTCCTGTGAGGAAATAACTCATCCTAAGGCTCAGCTGTTCCAGGGTTCGGATTCAATTTGGCCATCCATCCAAAAGTTAGGATTTTTAATAAAAGCTTTTACAAACCACTTGGGTATTCAAAAGTTTAATACATAACAAACAATAAAAATCATACTTGGAAATATGGGAGAGAAAAAATCCTGCAACTATTCATGTTCATACATAATCTACACTCTGTTGGACTTGGTATTGAAATTTGAGAAATGCATTTTAAATTCCATTAAGCATATCATATTTACTTATGTAGTTGTTGTCAGAGCAGGATTTGCAGAAAATTTGAATTTTTCCATAGTTTAAATATCGCACAGGCTTTCTGTTCCCTGTGCTGAGTTGGGAAGTTTGACTGGACTCTCTTTCCTGGGGGCCAGGAGGAATTGTGAGCTGTTTCCATGTGTTTTGAACTAGACTGTAGAGTAGAAGGAAGAAACACAGCTTCGCATAACTTGTGCCTCTGTCCCCTGACTCAACAGCGTGGTGAGCAAGGGGCTGCTTCCTTGTCCGTAACGTCAGAACAGCAGCCCCTTCCTCACACTTTATGGTAGTGTTTAGACGGCGATGTACACCATCAGCCCTCACACCTTGCAGATGCTGCCTTAACAACGTCATTCACTATGCACTTAACACACAGTGACTGCCCAGCGCTGGCAGAGGGAGACAGGTAAGGAGTCAAATACGTCCGCTACGTGGTCTCACGTGGTAGAAGACTGGAGTGGAAAGGTGTGGAAGAAGGCGTTGTGATTTTTAGTCCTTGTTATTCCTCGTCAGCGTTCCGGGGTGTTTATCCTCCGCAGTTGCTAACGTTGCCAGTTCTCACCCACTTCCTTTCTCAGCTCGCTTTATGGGATCCTGTTGTGTGCTGGAAGCGAATCCAGGCCAAGATCTAGCTGCTTCCTGTGCTGCATTTTCTTTCTCGCAAGGAAGGGGCAGGGGGTGGGTGACCACATTGTGTGGAGGCCAATGGTCCTGTGTTTTCTGTGTGCAGGAAAGAGAGGGAAAAGAGGGCCCTTGAGGGAGGCCGGAGAGTTCTCTGGACTGAGAGGAGGTGGAGCCTGGCGTGGCCATTGTGCATCTTGGTGGACTGTCTTCCGGGCTCCTGGTGTCTCACCTGCTGGCCCGAGCAGTCAGCAGCTTTGAGCACTGGGCTCCTCACCCTTCTTAGAGTCTGGCATCCATGTGAGCACAGAAACACCCAAGTAAAATTCCCAGAGGGCTTGCCCTGGGTGCTGCCGTTCTCCTGGGTGAGCCAGGGGACCTAACCCCACCGGGACCCTGACCCGATGCCTGAGGGCTGGGACAAGGAGTCTTTATGTTAAACTCAGCCTGCTTTTAGAAAAAAAGAAAAAGGCCAAGGAACTTCTGTTGCCCCGCATATCTGAGGTTGTGAATCCGCACGACACTGAGGTCAAATGACTTGTTCTGAGTGGCAGGGAGTGAAGGTCAGAGGTGGGTCCAGACAGAAGATTTTCTCCCACAGTGCTGTCTGATGAGGTCACCTAGAGTTTTGATGGGAAACCACCCAGCACATGGAAGTACTAGGATTTCAGGATTGGCACAAAGTACTGAGGCTTGCTATGTAAGTGCCGTTCTGTCATCAATTTCTCAAGCAAATGAAACATTTTATTCTGTCCTCCAAACAGTGTCGCGGGGTTCCCCTTCTATCCAGCCGGTTCTGGTGAAGACAGGAGTGACGGCCATTAGCTTGAGGTTTGCAAAGGCTGCAGGTGTCACCAGTGCATACTCAGCTTCTGTCCATGACATTATGGGAGTGACGGCATCCATCAGCTGGCCGTGAGTGGCCACCATTAGGAGAGGTAGGCAAAATGAGAGGGATGGTGCTGTGCACAGACACAGGGTGAGGCCACGCGCAGAGCAGCTCGTGACATAGTCTTCCTCTTCCGCTGGCTGTAGGGCTGAGTTGTTTCTTTTGATGAGGAACAGCGAAGCACAGCCCGGCCACCCTGCTGAGGCCTCCCTGGTGGGCAGCTTCTCCCACTGCACCTGCCCCTCTCGGAAGGGCCAGAGGCCAATCCTCGGTCTGTGTCCCTGCCGAGTTCCTGCCGTCCGTCTCCCAGGGGAGCCCCTGGGAGTTTCCCAGGGATAGCGTCAGTTCTTGTAAATCTCATCCCACAATGCCCTTGACCTGGTAGGGCTCATCCTCTGCAACAGCTAAGGAGGGAGCCAGGGTGGGGAAAGCAAGACCTTTTTTAGGGAGCTGTGGGAAATTTACCTTCTTCGCAAAGTCTGCCCAAACCAACGACAAATAAAGAACTGCTTTCCTGCTTCCAGTCTGTGTTTATTCTGATGACTTTTTTTCCCCATTATGTGCAAATTAGTTGCACGGATACCTCTACAAATTAGAAGGACAGGATTCCTTTTTGGCGCGACACAGTAGTGTGTCTGTGCCACCACCTCCGAGAGAAGACCCAGAATCCTGCTCGCTTCCCAGAGCACCTCTGTGGATGCGCACTCTGCCCTCGTCTGTACCACGCGGCCCCCGTTCCCCCTATCGCGTCACTCTCCATGCTTTTGGCCACAGGTGAAGGCCTACTAGATGATGCTCACTCTTGTGTGTGACAGAAGTTCATGATAGGCTGGTTACAGACATCACGCAGGTTCTTCTGGTCTTTCTGCCTCGCCATGCTCAGGTCGGAGCCGGGGTGGTTCTCCCAGAACAGACAGAGTATGTAGATGACAACGCCCAGGGAAAGCGACTTCACTGATCTCGCCCCTTCCCCCACCCCAGCGGACTCGGACGGCCAAGACGGCCCCACCTGCCTGAGCCTAAGTCAGTCACAGCCACGAGAAAGACAGGGGAATGCGTGGCTTTGCTTCAAGAGAAGACCGTGCCTGCCCCCACCCCAGTCTTGACAGACAGGCGCTAGAAAGGTGAGCAAAGTCTGATTCCATGTGAGCCAGGGAGGTGCTGGAGGCGCGGCTGGATACCACGCAGGCGACCCACTCTGTGTGCCAGGAGCCTTGTCAGACCATGGGTCAGGACTGCCTTTCTCCTTGTTGGACTTGACGCTTGTTGAGAGCCCACCTTGACCTTAGCCCGTGGCAGACTCAGCAGTTACCACGCCAAGCACCACTTGATGCACCTTTGGATGGCTCTGGGGCCATGCCGGCTCCCATTTGTGTCCTGCGCCTGCTGCCTGTGCGTGGGAGACGGTATCCCCCAGCCTCCTCTGACCGGCTGGCTGGTCTGGAGTCAAGATTCCTCAATGGGCCGAACAGTACTTAAGTCCAACCGGTAGAAGAGACGGTCAGTGGCGCGGCCAACGGAAGACTCTGGAGGAGGGTGCGCAGTGTGGCGTGGGTGGGGAATGTTGGCAGACGAAACTCAGAAAACTGAAGGAGGGAAGCCGTGGGGCGGATGTACAGACTTAGGGACTGGGCCTCTGTCTCAACCATCGCGGGTCTCGGACTCTGCCAGGGAGAGCAGCACTGTCCAGCAGGAGCCATACAGCGAGCGCCTGCTCATTAATGCTGCCCGAGAAGCACACGACCCAGCGACCTCGGACAGGATGATCAGGCACAATTCAGCACGTTATTAAAGGCCCACTCTGTGGTCGTCCCATTAATAGAATCACCCTGGAAAATGCGTCCCCTGAAGTTGACTGAAAATGACTGCATGATGGCTCGCACTTCTGCCCGCTCACTGCGGGAGTGCGTGCAGCGAAACCGGGGCCTTTGGATGGAGCCATCTTTTTGCAATTTCTTTTATCTGAAATCACATGTAACTTTTGAAGATGTAAATTTGTAAAACGTCATGCTTTATGTATTGCATGTTTGGCATGTACTTTAGTTTTTAAGAATGGATGTTGTCTAATTATGCAGAGGAGCTTTGCATGAGGAAATATACTAAGTGCGCATTAACTAGACAACTTTAAATAATGGCACTTGTGCTAAGAAGTGTATTTTCTGGCAAGCAACTAATTTATAATGGTCATAGATAAATGCATTAGTGTATGAAATGCTTGTCTTTATTTATTGATTTGAAGGGCCAGGATTATATTTTTGAATATGTCTTCTTTATTGGGTCTGTTTTCCATCTTTTACAAAGTTGCTCATATTTTATGTTTATTGACATTTGCTGCATTTAAATGTTGAAAATGGTAGCAATTTTACAGTAAAAAAAAAATAAGTCCACGTTAATACACTCGGCCTGGTTTTCAGGCACAGGTGAGGACGGGATTGTGGCTGTGCCTCTCACCTTGTCCCCCAAGCCTGCTGTTCTTTGTAAGAGTGCACATCAGAGGGAGGCAGAGCGAGATTAAATGACCAAATTCACTGCATTCTGACTGCATAAACCACTACCCTAGATCTTTCTGAGTCAATTTAATTTTGAGCTTTATTCTTGGCCTAATGCAATGTTTTAGTTCATTGCGCTTTTTGGATGTGCAGAAGCAAAGATAATGTGTTACACTACATTCATTTAATGTTTCATCAGGCTTTTTTGGTGTTTCTACCTTTTGGTTATTTTAAAATGTTTCATCCTTATCGCTGCAGTCATGGAATGTAGATTCGTTAAATTGCTGTGCTGGGGGCGCTAGGGGGGCAGCCTGATGGAGGAGGTATGCAGCCATGCCGTCACCGGCACACGCCGAGCCTGCCCGCGTCACAGGCTTCTCCCGGCACCAGCTCTGGAGGTGTTGCCATAGAAAAAACAGGCACGTTTTAAGACTGCATCCGGAAGCGTCAGGGACTCCAGAGTTTTCCTGGACCCCTTACAAGCAGAACACTCAGCAGGTGCCACTGACAGTGCATGCAGGATTGGCTGTCCCAGGAGACGAGCCTTCGTGGTGGTTCTCCAGCAGTGGCGATGGTGACGCAGACCCAGCAGGGAGATCAGACCCCACTGTGTCTGTCGCTGTGTGATTTAAAAATGCACTCACTCAGGGTGGGCACTGTGGCTCGGCGGGTGCAGCTGCCACCGGTGACGCCAGCATCACACGTGAGCTCTGGTTCGAGTCCCAGCTGCTCCACTTCCAATCCAGCTCCCTGCTGATGTGCCCCTGGAAAGCAGCTGATGATGGACCAAGTGCTTGGGCCCCTGCACCCACATGGGAGACCCAAACGGAGATCCTGGATCCTGACTTGAGCCTGGCCCAGACCTGGCCACGGCGGCCATGTGAGGAATGAACCAGCAGATGGGGGATATTCTCTCTCTGCCCCCCTCCTCCCATCACTCTGCCTTTCAAATAAGCCAAAATAAAAATTTTTTAAAGATTTATTTATTTATTTGAAAGAGTTACATAGAGAGGAGAGGCAGAGAGAGAGAGAGAGAGAGAGAGAATCTTCCATCTGCTGGTTCACTCCCCAATTGGCTGCAATGGCCGGAGCTGTGTTGATCCGAAGCCAGGAGCTTTTTCCGGGTCTCCCACATAGGTGCAGGGGCCCAAGGACTTGGGACACCCTCTACTGCTTTCCCAGGCCATAGCAGAGAGCTAGATTGGAAGTGTAGCAGCTGGGTCTTGAACCGGTGCCCACATGGGATGCCAGTGCTTCAGGCTAGGGCATTAACCCACAGCGCCACAGCGCCGGCCCTGCCAAAATAAAATTTAAAATATGTTCTCACTCTATCACCTGCATAGCTGTGGCTCCAGAGTTGGATGAATTGGGAGAGATGCAACCCCGTGAACAGAAAAAGGAAACTTTGTGTAAGTTTGTGCCCACTGCTTACCCACCTGGACTGGATTGCCTGCACCCCTCCTTTACTTATGGAGTCTCCAACAGGAGCTCCCCCTGTGGAAACCTGGCACTGTCCAAGATGGTGTAGTGGAGATCTTCTCCTTGGCTCGGAAAATCCCTGGCCAAGGTGGCAGGAAGACGCCATGGGTCACCCCTGCTGGCCGTTCGGTCCTTGTGCAGGAGACATCTATTGCCCAGAGGGCCACAGCAGTTCACGATCAGTAAGACAGGGGTGTCAGCTGTCAATGAGGGTCCCCAGTGCATCCGTCATGAACTCAGCCGCGCTGTGCTTCAAGGGTTCTTACTGGGTGCTAGGGGAGTGAAAGACAACGAGAGGCCTACCTTCCTGCGGAGCACTGTGTCAGGGAGGACCTGCAAGGGTGGCTGTGGACTGCAGGGCCTCACTCCAGAGCGCCCCCACGTGTTGGCAGGGAGCGCCGCTGGGGGAAGGCACAGTTCCCACCCAGCAGCTTCCATCGCATCTGACCGCCTCCACATCCGAGGAGATTGGAGCCATCAGAGGTGCTTTGTGTCAAAGCTGTTTCTGCCTGGCTGAGTCTGAAAATAAACACCTTTGCTCTCCGTCATTACTGTTTCATTAACACCTTGGCCAGGTTCTTTGGCCAAAGAGACTGGATTTCAGCGTGATGCTAAATTATTCCAGGCCAGCGTGTAATAGTCCTTGATAATTTCATACCCACCGTTCCTCTCTCCCAACTGACATCGCCGGCTCCTAGCTCACAAACACGCACACACACGCGCCATGAACAAGCACATACAAATCGGAGGCTGTGCACGGAAAAAAAAAAAGAAAAGAAGGGGGAACAAACCAGGAAAGCTATTTAGGGCACCGTTCCCCTTGGGTTTGTGTGCAAAGCAGTTTAACTGTAGTTAGTGAGTGCTCAGTGTAATCTAATAAAAGGCATTTTGCAATATTAAGCAAAAAACATCTGGTACCCAGAATTCCCTGATCATTTTTAACTAGATGCAATATCTCTCTCTTTCTCTTTCTCTTACAGACATGTGAAAAATAGCCTAATAAGGATCCTTGTGGTAAAATCAGATGGAAAGCGGGAGGAAGAGTCGCAGCGTCTCCAGCAGCTCATTTGAAGCTGCTCCTCGGAGTTGCACAATAATAATCAGTGCTGGCCCGCTGCCGCCGGAATATTTTGTATATTCATGAAGCGGCTCATCAGCCGTCAGGAGAATGTGCAGTAATCCTTGGATGAAATAAGGCCAATCAGTGGAATAATGAGGAAGGTAATATCTCCCAAGAGGCCTCGAGTGGGTTTTCATCAAACCCGGCTGTAACTCTCCAACTATTTGCTTTACAAATGCAGCCTTTGATCTTTGATTTGGGGAGAAGAGGGAGAGAGACAGGCCTGCTGGTGCATTGTCCGGCCGAGGATCCCACTGGCTGGCTGGTGGGGGCGGGGGTGGGGGGAACCCGGCTGCTAAGGCACAGTCAGTTCTTGTTAAGGAAAACCTCCCAGCCCCTGCATTTCCTGTGCCCTGATAGAGATTCACTTAGCAGGTCAATTGCCAGGAGGCCTTTCTCGCCTTTCATCTTCCCTCTGGTCCTGCGCCCGCGCCCTCGCCTGGTCTGGTCCGGAAGCCTTGCTCTGCTCTCTGCAGAAAAACAATGAAGACTTTCCAGTCAGCCTGAACAACTCCGAGCTGGGGACTCCGGCCGGGAGTCCGAGGAGGAGCTGTCTCAATCTTTACAAAAAATCCGCTTTTCTCTTCCTCATGCCCCGAAAGCAAAACCAAAAGCAAAATGAAATTTAACGAAAATGTCGTCTTTTCCCAGGATAAACCAAGTCTGGTCAGCAAGACCAACAGACCACACGTGTTGCCTGGGCACCGCATTCGTCCTCCCGGGTTACAAGGAGGTGGCTTGCACAGATCGGCGTGCAGGTAGACTGGTGGGCAGAGCTGTCCCCAGGCTGGGCCCTGGACGTGGCAGGTGGCGGGAAGACACCTGTTCCCCATCATTGCCACTTCTCAGGCCCCCATCTTCCTCCTCTCCCGTGTGCTGATCGAGACTCTCATCCTACACGTCAGCAGCCAGGCCCCTCCCACGACGCACATTGCACTTCTTTTCCTTTGCTGTCTTTTCTTTACGTAGCAATCAAAATCAGAACGTTTTAGTTGAAGAGAGCGGTCGAATGTCGAATGCTGGAATTGTGTACTTCTGAGTCCCAAGTTTGTGAAAAAGAAGATGTCCCTCGGTCATCTTCCTTACTAGACAAATTGCAAATGAGCCAAACTGATGTACCCGTTTCCTCGCTGTGGCAACTCAGCAGTGCCACTCAGCGGTGCCATACAGATGCCGGGGCGCCCGCTCAGTCCCAGCACAGAGCCAGAGCCAGACTTCTCTGCAGGGAGACGAGTGGACCCTCCATGTCCACGCAGCCGTTAATGAAGAGGATTGTGTTTACGTCTTGCTATGGATTATGAAGCCTGAAGAACTGGTGTTAACCAAGCGAGTGCCACGCCTTGCTGGGGAGTGAAGGGCATCTGCATTTCAGAAAAAAACGGTGTGAAGTTTTGTTTCTTGTACCTTGAGAAATCTTTTATTAATAAGGCTTGCTATGAGAAAGAGAGATAATATATGAGCTTTTACTAATATTAAAACTCTAATAAGAAATTGAGGAAATTTGCAGTATATTAAAAGACTTCTTTGAAAATTAAGTACAATGAGGTGTACAATAAACAAGGTCAAACAAGTTAATTCGCCACGATGAAATGAGGTGAAAAGGAGTTAGAGGAGATTGCTGGAACAGATTGATTCACTTCCTGTATGGTGATGTCATTAACAAATGCTTGTGCTGCCTTATGGGCAATTGACATTACCAGCAGCATCCACGGGCTTTCGGCAGAAGAGATTTCCCCTGGCTCCCCTCCCTCCGTGGGTTTATTAACGGCGCGGCTGAGCACCTTGGAGCAGGCTGCATCCATGAGGGATCGGAAGCCACAGCGCCTTCGAAGTGTGGGCTTTTAGCAAGGGGGGACGTGAGCGCCTTGCGTGCGCCTTGCTTCTGATGCCGCTGGACTCGGTGTTGGACTGCGACGCGTTGAGAACATCTGAAAGGGCTGAATGTGACATTTGATTCACCCTATTCTGGGATTTGAAACTGTGATGTAAATTACTTTGAAACTGGTCTTTCTTCCATTTTCTCTTTTCAAACTGTAATACAGTTAAATGACAGAGATTAATTACTGAGGTAATTACCGTCGGAAAGCAAGGGGACAGTTGTAGGAGACGGTCTTTCATGCGATGACCAAGTCCTTCTCGACAATTGCAATGATTATTCTGGGTGGCAGGACTTCCCCGCACAAGGGCACCCGGTGTCGGTGCAGTGAGCTCACAGGGAGCTGCTGGAACGAGGTGATTGTACTGGACTGAGCTGCCGCAGCACCGTCCAGGGAGGTCCAGGGGGTCGCCGGGACCTTTTCCTTGCGGGCATGGAGAGGCCCTCCCTTCAGTCGCCTCCTCTCATGTTCTCCTTCAGTTACAGGTGTGGGCCAGCCCCGGGCTAACCCCGGCCCCGTGGCCACGTGCCTGGGCAGCCAGACTTGAGGAGTGGACTCGCTGTGTACAGGTGCAGAAGGACACTGCTGAAGAGAGCGCGAACGCCGACTCCCCCGACTCGGCCACCGGGCCCTGGGAGGAGCTTGGAGGCGACAGGGCCTCTGCAGGAGGCACACCGTGCACCTCACCGTGCACTGGGGAACCCACGTTGGGCTGTCCCCAAATCCCGAGGGAAGGCTCCTGCGTTACTCACGAGCATTACTGGCCTGCAGCTCTTGGAGCCTTTAGCTGCTTTGCTGTCACCCCTTCCCGCTGTTCACGTTAGCCTGGGTGCGTGTCCTCCTGTGAACCCTGCAGGCTGCACGCTGGCTCCCACGCTCAGGGACTGCCCAGAGTTCAGCAAGGGCGGGGCAGACGCCAGGGCGACTCATGTATCTCCATGTGCGCATTAACCAGGAGCGAAGTGCAAGAGGCTCCCAGCGGCTGCGGCTTGTGGCTCTTCCCCCTTCTCGGCCACACCCTCCCCAGGAGCCCCCCCCAGGAAGCGGACATTGCGTCTAGGGCACTGCGGGATTTGCTGAGCCAGCGTGATGAAAGGGCGGGAAGCGCTTCATCCTCAGGGTGTGGGGTAGAACAGCGGGCAGGTGCGCAGGAGCAGAGGGCCAGACCCGGGCAAGGTGGAGAGGGCAGGGAGGCGGAGAAGGCGGGCGCTGGAGGAAGTGGAGAGAGGAAGGCGCCAGGCTCTGCTGCTCCCTTCCAGGTGTCCTCCCAGGCATGATTTCATCCGTGAGCCATAATCAACTTCCCTAATGAAATACGTAATTAACATATTATAATTGTGGTAGAGATGATTTTGACAGAAATCATTTTCCATATCTAATACTATGCTAATTTAATCTGTTCCTCACTCCCCGACATGACCTTTAGTGATTAAGTTTCATGGCAGAATTGTTTTTTTTTTTTTTTTTGATAGATTGATTTATCCACCATGGTTGAGACCCCTCTCTCGGCATGGCTGTCAGGTTTTTTTTCCTTTAAAAATCCCTCCCGGACACGCATGTCCATGTGCACAGGCGCACAGACATGTACGATTCCCTGCACAGAGAAGGTAAGGGTTGCGTGGGACAGGAACAGGCAGAGCTCTCTCTCTCGTTCTGACATCTGAAAAGCGGTCACTGACGGAGACTTGGAAGGTAATGGTGACGTAGGCGTAAACGATGACATTTCCTTCTGACCACTTGGGTTCTGCTGCTTCTCCTTTGAGCCATGTGGCTGTGGCAAACGGGATTGGTGCAATTAAGGTAAATCCATGGAACTAGTTTGGTTATCCGTGTTAGGAGTTTAAGATAGAAAAATACAAGCGATGTACTAATTTTTATCTATATTGTCTTAGGCTCTTCATAACTGCACTTACTCTCTTGTATGGTATTGATGTAACTATGTTATAGCCAAAACCATTGTATCAAATCATCTATGATGATACAGTACCCACATATATACTTAAATAAAAGGAGCCGAGCCATCACCGCCTCTTGCTTAGCGATGATTTGGAGCAAAGACAGGCAGGCAGAGCACTGTACGTTAGGAACTGTTTCTGTAGACCTTCAGCACCGCTCAGGTGGGAAAGGCGCAGCGTGAGGTCACTCAGCGCACACGCACGAGGTTCATGGAGGAGTGCGTGATCTTCTCGTAGGGAGTGTGCTCTCTTCTGTCTGCTCACTCTGCTCTGCCCTGGCCCATGCCGTCTTACTGTATCCCAACCCACTGGAAAACGACGGCCAGAACAAGTGAGTGAACTCAGCAACCTTCCGAGCCCCTTCGCCAGCTGACACAGTCGTGTTCCACTGCTACACTCTCTCGGCTGTTGCGGGTGACTCAGCTGAGCCAGTTCTTCCAGTGGTGCGGCAAGGCTGTGCTTTGCTGCTGTGTGCACATTGAGCAGGCTGTACTTGGAAGGGTGATACGAAGACTGTTTGACTTCTGGCTCAGCCTTGTCCATGTGCACCTGTGTGGCAATGGCCAGGTCATCATATTGTCTTCTGGGCGACTTTCCTTGTGTAAAATGGACCCTAAATGGTGAACTTTGTATGATCAAATTTTTGAGTCATAAAGAAATTATTATAAAAAATGCGTTGGGTATGCTCAACATTGAGAAGAAAAATGTTTGGAAACGATAGAAAACTAATAATGGGGGCTGGCCGGTGCCGTGGCTTAACAGGCTAATCCTCCGCCTTGCGGCGCCGGCACACCGGGTTCTAGTCCCGGTCAGGGCGCCAGATTCTATCCCGGTTGCCCCTCTTCCAGGCCAGCTCTCTGCTATGGCCCAGGAAGGCAGTGGAGGATGGCCCAAGTGCTTGGGCCCTGCACCCCATGGGAGACCAGGAGAAGCACCTGGCTCCTGGCTTTGGATCAGCGAGATGCGCCGGCTGCAGCGGCCATTGGAGGGTGAATCAACGGCAAAATGGAAGACCTTTCTCTCTGTCTCTCTCTCTCACTATTCACTCTGCCTGTCAAAAAAAAAAAAAAAAAAAAAAAAAAAAAACTAATAATGGGGGCCAGAATTGTGGCATACCTGGTAAAGTCACCGCCTGTGATGCCGGCATCCCATATGGGCCCTGGTTCGTGTCCCAGCTGCTCTACTTCTGATTCAGCTGCCTGCTAGTGTCCTAGGAAAAGCAGTGGAAGATGGCCCAAGTGTTTGGGCCCCTGCCACTCACACAGGAGACTCAGATGAAACTCTTGGCTCCTGGCTCTGCCTGGCCCAGCCCTGGCCACTGCAGCCATCTGAGGAGTGAACCAGCAGATGGAAGATTCTCTCTGTCTCTCTCTCTCTCTCCACACACACATACACACACACAAGTAAATAAATCTTTAAAATAACTAGTAGCTGTCACATTCATTAAGTCTGTGTCACAACTCTGGAGAAGATAAAGAAGAAATCAACACCAACATAGCTGTAGTAAGTGCTTGTTGTGCTGGTTATTATTTATTAGAATGATACGTGATCGATAGCTAGATCTGAACTGACTGATCTGCATATACTTAGGATAGACAAAAGCTCCTTCTGCCATTTCTAATTTGTGTGTATAAGCACCCTGCCATGAAAATGGCAAAAGTGTGTATTTTTAATTGACAGTATCTTCAAGTGTATTAAAAGGTAAGATCTGCAATTAGAGGTTTGTGTCTGACTCCCTTTCAGATTAGCTTGTGATACTCAGAACTCCTGACAATTTGATCGCTCCTTCATGTGAAAAGGAAGTGGGGATGACCGTGGGCAGCACACCCATAGAGGAGAAAGGATGTGGTCACGTGAGTCACCAGGAGTAGGAGCCCTTCACTTTGGTACATGGGGTAACTTGGCATTAAGTATGCAGCATTTGGTAAACAGTGTAGCTTAGACGTGCTTTGGGAATGTGCAGTATCCCTACACCCTTGTAGCACAGGTCCTGGTGCCCTTGGCATTTATGAACGTACGTCATGCTCCACTTTCCTATTTACTTCAAAAAGTAGTCCAGGTTGGACTTAAACAGCGTAGAATTGGTAAAAATTTTTTATAATCTGTTATCTGTTGTCTGGTAATCTTTGCCTTTTTAATAAAGTGCTTCGTCCATCCACACCTAATGTAATTTTTGAGATAGGTAGGTGCACATTCCTTATTTCGTTATTTTCTATGTCTTGAGTCTTTTTGATTCTTTGTACCTCTTTTACTGCACTCTTTAAACAAATACTGTTTTATCAACTTAGTGGTTATTTTTTAAACTATGTACTTGTTGTTTTTTAGGTGTTTTCTTAGTGGTTGCTCTAGAAATGTTATTATGCGTCTTAACTTGCCACAGTCTACTCAAGGTTGCAATGACTTAGTTCTGCTAAGGCACAGGGCTGTGTTCCAGTGTAGCCCATTTCCTCTGACTCCTTTCTTCTATTCTGTTAATACACAGTGCCTCTACCAGGGTTCTAATCCCAACAGCGCGGTGTTCACGGTATTTTAAGGTAACTTTACATTTTTAACAGAAGTTCTGTAAACAAGAAAAGTACACTGGTTCCACCTTCGTATTTGGCCTCACCTATACCTTGCTGTTGGTCTTTGTTGCTCCCATGAATTCTTGTATCGTTCCCTTTCAGCCTAAAGGAATCCTTTAGTGTTTCTTCATTATTTTACATTTTATTCCTGAGGAGGAGAGTGAGAGAGTGAGAGAGAGAGAGAAGAGAGCAAGCGAGAGCACTCACTTTGCTGTCTCATCCCTCAGACACCTGCAACAACTGGGAATGGGTCAGGCCACAGCCGGAGATGGGAACTCGGTCCAGGGATCCGACTGCTTTTGTCGTTACTGCTGCCTCCCAGGGTGTTCATTCGCAGGGAACTGGAATTAGAAGAGAGCCAGGACTTGAACCCAGGTGCTTTGGTATGGGATCCAGGGGTCACAAATGGCACTTTAATCATTAGGCCAATCACCCACCCCCCCCTTTGATATTTGTCCAGGGCAAGTGTGCTAGAAGTACATTCTCTCTGCTTTTGTTGGTCAGGGAATGGGGTCACTTTCTGTTTTCCCTCCATGGATTGTGAGAGCGTGTGCTATGGAATGACTGCACAGGTGTTTTTAGTGTTTCAGATATGTCAGTCCGTATGCTTTTGGGTTTTATTAATGCGCACACATCAGCACTTTATCACACCATTGTTCTGAATGGGATGGGTCTGTCTTCTGCTGTGGAAGGTCTTTTCCTTGGGCTGTGGCACCCCCAGCTGCTCCTGATGTACGAGCACGTGGCTCTCTTTGTGTTCATCCTACTTGAGATTTGTGGGGGTTCCCGGCCCCTGGATGCATGTCCTTTTAAGTTCGGAAAGTTATGTTCTTGTGTATTTTTTCCCCTTTGTCTTATTCTGCTTCTCCTAGAAGTCTCATTACGCATACACAGTCACGTACCACAGGATGGCGTTGTGAACAGTGATGGGTGGACCGTACGATGACGGTGGTCCCATGAGGTTGACCCTATCACAAGTGGCCGTTTCCAGAATGCCTCCTGGTCATTAAGTGATGGGCGACTCTTTTGGAATGTTCCATTCTGTCCCACACGTTTCTGAAGCTCTGTTAACCTCTCTCAGATCTTTGTTCTCTGTGCTCTTTGGACTGCGTACTTCTTGTGAGGTTCATGGATTGTTCTGTCATGCCAGTGCTGCTGGGGAGGCCATTTAGGGAATACTCCATTTCCGTTGTGTTTCTCGAAGACAGACTTTACATTTGGTTCTTTGGAAATGTCTGTCTCTCTGCAGGGACCCTCTGCTTATTGAATGCCCGTTGTTAGATTTTCTGTAATTATTTATACACATTTTCCTTTATACATTAAATGTGATTCTGGTAGTGTCTCTGTACTCTTGCTAAGTCCAGCTTCTAGGGCCCAGGGGGTCAGTTTCTATGGGTTGCTTTTGTCTCTTGAGTATGAGACACACTTCCTTTCTTGTTTTTAGCAGATCTTGCATAGTTTTCTTGAATATTAAAAAATTTAGAAAATAGAATGTAGTTACTTTGTATTCTGTTTAGATTTTTTTTTCTGAGTTCTTTTTTAGTAATTTTCATGGTCTTGAACTGTGGTGTTTCTGTCCCCTGTGGTGTGTGGCTTAACGATGTTTCTGTTGAGTTTTTACTTATTTTAGTCATTATTTTTTAGCCTGGCTTCTGTGGGATCTTCTCATAGCTCAGTGATCAGTCACAGAGATTGTACCCAAAGCCTCAATTGGGGTGGCTTCTATCTTGCAGCATGCCCTGTGTGTGGTTTGGGGAGCACAGTGGGCATTCATCCCTTCTCCACTCCCCTCCCTTTCTCCTCCTTCTGAGCTGGCCCAGGCCTCCCCGGCGGGGGGCGTGGTGTACGGCCAGGCAGGTGCGTGTGAAGGACCGAGCTCGCCCTCTGACGTCCAAGATCTCCCCGTTTGTGCTGGTCTGATCGTTGCACCTCCTGAAGAAGCACCTTGTGCTTGAAGAGCTGTGGTTTCTCTTGTTTCCCGCCGTGCGTCACACTGACTGGCAGTGCCACCTCCTGTCTTCTGCCCACGTTCCACCTCATCTGTTTGCCCTCCCCAGTGGTGGCCGCCCCCGCCCTGGTGAAGCTGCCGTGTCAGGAGCTGTGTAGGGTAAGAGCACGGAGCTGGTCCCAGACGGGGGGCCAGCGCGGCCTGCGTGGCTGCTTTTGAAACACAGTCGTAGCAGTTTTGATCAATGAAACACTATCTTTTTGTTGGCATTGGGTGCATCTTGAAACCCTAGGCTGTGCTGCTCTTGCTACTGGGAGATGACCCGTCGAGCCCCTTACCCAGAACCTCCTGCGTCACAACAGGGTTTAAAGAAGGTTTTTTTGTACTCGAGAAAGGGAATGGACATGCCTCATGCAGCGCCTAACACTCACATGTCTGCCCAGCAGCTTCGTCCTTGGTCTTATCTGTCAACACGCGGTGCCCCTGTCCCTCGCCGCACCCTGGGAACTTCCTCTCTGGCGGGACGGGTGGTTTTTTACGCGTTGTCAGCACGTCCGGGAAGATTGAAGCTGCCTTTCACTCAGCCCCGCCCACTGCACAGGAAGATGAAATGGGCCAATATTTTTTTCTTACTTACATGTACAGAGAAACCACGAATTATATTATCTTACGAAACTGCATCACCTGCTGTCTTACATAAAGGTTTTATCCTCCTTTTTATTTTTATTTTTTTAAATTCATTTGAGTCCCCAGAGGGATGAAAAGTGTGTGACAGAATGTAGCCTCCTGGTTCTCGTCTGGCTGGTGACCTGACAGAGAGCAAGCGAGCACAGGGAAGCCTCGTGTTCCAACACACGGTGAACGGCGACTGGAGGGAGACCAGCTGTACATCCTCAGAATTTCATTTGTTGATAAATTAATTTTCAATAAACATAACTCAGCTGCTTAAAATTAAAAGCAACTATCATAGCTTTCCATTTTAGACATTTCACATAAGCAAATTGACAAGGAGAAAAGAAGTCCTTTGTTAGACTATAGGTCTTGGTTTTCTGTTCGGATCTATGGTAAATACCACCGTAGCACACCAGAAAGACGGGCACTCAGAGAAACTGGGAACTGGCATTGCCCGATCTTTATTGTCCTTCCTTCCGCGAAATGGCAAAGTAAGAGAAGAATAATTGAAATTTGATAGATTTATAAAACAAATACATTTCAGGAAAGCCAAAGGAGAGGGCAACGGCTGAGAAGATTCCTGATTTATACAACTCTTTCGCACTTTATTTGGATATTCATGGTTGTCTGTGTCTGGATTATATTCACCCACATCTTACTCTATTAAATGTAAATTTACTTGTAATATAGGACATTATTTTGAAATGTATGTAATGTTTCTTTCACAAAAGATAATTCCGTGGATTCTGATGCTCTCCATGACTGAAACTACCCCCCGAGTGAGACGTCTGCTCCTAGGAGTGGGGCCACCGTGTGGGCTCCAGATTAGGTCTTGAGACCCCCGCTCTCAGTGGCAGGAGCAGGTGTGTGCGTGGGAAGGACGCCTTCTCCCTCCTTTTGAACACTGTGACATTTCCAGAGCAGCGTGTGGTGTCCGGTGACTGCCTGTGCTGAGCCACGAGCCACCCAGAGAGGACAGGAGAATGTTCCCTGCACTGCAGAGGACGCGGAAAGTGAGCTCCCAGGACAAGGTCCTGACGCAGCCCTGGCCTGCCCAGGGCGTGTGAGGGGTGGAGAGTGAGCAGAGAGATCTCCCCTCCAGCTGCCGCTCGCGTGGTCTGCCGACCCAAGCGCATAATGCCGGTGCCAGTTGCAGTGTCACTATGCACGACCCGGTGTTCTTTCCACTGGGCCTTCCTGTCTGCCCTGGTGAAGACCACGTCACAAGGGAGGCACAGTTGGCCACGAGTCGAGCCGCACACGCTCATCACCCTTTGTTTTCTGCAGTCTTCTTCCTGGGGCACTCACTTCTCTGCAGCGGCCTTAGCACACACGATGCTTCCCACACACGAGGTGCCCACCCACGGCCATAAGAGACAGGTGCACCATGACAGCCGCAGGACCGCAGGACTTCCGTCTCTCAGGTCAGATGGCTGTGTTCACCATGGGCAGACAACACAGAACTCAAGTCACCCAGAGCCAACGGGAACGCGTCGGGAAGCTCTCCCCTGGGACTGAAGGCCAGTACACACAGTGATGAAAAATAACATTTGGGAACCAGCTAATACTTTCCTGAAGGGAAAAATGCAAGGGCTCCGTCTCCCTCCGACAGGAAGCTCACAGGGAATGTGCTCGTAAGTGCCAACCGGAATGACTTAATGGCGAGAGCCTCAAGTTCCTCTTTTTAAATAGCTGATAGATGAGGCAAGAGAGATTTATCACTTTTTAATTAAGCTCATGTCAACCCATGAAGTTTATTTCAGTACAAATCTGTTGACCAAAGTCTTTTCTGAAGAAACTGCCCCTTGTTGAAGCTTAAGTATGCATGGGAAATTTCACAGAGCGCGCAGCCTGCTCCTTGGGCTTTGCTGCCACATGTCAGCCAGCAGCGGCTGTGCGTTGTAGTGCTTCCTGTGTGCCCAGCATATTTATGGAAATGAGCTTAAGATCAATCTTTTGTTTCAAAATCCAGAGTAGCAGGTCCCGCTGCCCAGAGGGAGAACAAAGAAGGCCGGCGTAAATCTTACGAGGTGTTGCTAGCTGGACCTCGAACCAAAGACTGCACTTGTGACCTAATTCTCACCTAAACTTGGACTTTGGAGCTGCCAGAGACAACTGACAGCCTCTTTGATTACATGGAAGTGAAAGTGCCCATGGCAGTCCTCATTACCAACACCCAATCATTGTCTTTTTTTTTTTTTTTTTTTGACAGGCAGAGTAAACAGTGAGAGAGGAGAGAGAGAGAGAGAAAGGTCTTCCTTTGCCGTTGGTTCACCCTCCAATGGCCGCCGCGGTTGGCGCGCTGCGGCTGGCGCACCGCGCTGATCCAAAGGCAGGAGCCAGGTGCTTCTCCTGGTCTCCCATGGGGTGCAGGGCCCAAGCACTTGGGCCATCCTCCACTGCACTCCCTGGCCACAGCAGAGAGCTGGCCTGGAAGAGGGGCAACCGGGACAGAATCCGGTGCCCCAACCGGGACTAGAACCTGGTGTGCCACCACCGCAGGCAGAGGATTAGCCTAGTGAGCCACGGCGCTGGCCCTAATCATTGTCTTTTAATTACAGTTAAAGGGCAAAGAGTTGGCCAAAATAGTGCACTCATCTCACTAGTTTGGAAAGTTCCAAGGATGTGTGTTAAATCCAGGTCACCATAGACCTTGCGCAGGTGCGAGGTGACTCCCACTTGCATGTCTAATGCCTCCTGCTCCACACAAGGCTCATTCACTATCGCCAAGATCTCCACTGACCACCGTGACCTCAAGGGAAGGACGCGGGGCCCTTCAGTCCCACAGCGGAGCTAATGAGGAGACCTGGCTGGGCGTGGGGCCGCGGCAGCCCAGACCTGCCATCTTTGCTACCTGAAACCCTGAAGGCTAACTCACGGGGCCCAGCAGCACTAAAAGGCCCCGGGCACCCACAGCAGGTGTGGGCCCCAGCAGCGACTCCAGGTGTAGCTTCCACACATGTGCTCGGAGAAAGGCTTCCCCCTGCACCCTGAGAGGCCCTGGTGTTCACCGTGGCCTCCTCGTGGTTTCTCTGTAACAACATAACCACTTGCATCAGTCCAAAGCCCAAGCATTTTTCTATGTCAGTGCCACCAGAAAGCCTTGGCTGCACCTCCACGACACGGACTGCAAGGTCCATCCCTATGGAGAGTGTCTGCTGCTCTCCTCCACTCCAGCTGTACTGAGGAAAATGTCCATTCCTGGGAACAGACCTGGAGTGCAGCCCGGGGAGGGTGGGCGGCAGGTGTGTGACCAATGCCGCTCGCTTCCATCCTGCCCCTGGGCGCTCACGTGCACTCACTGTCACCTCGGCTCGCCCTCGCAGGGACCAGGATGGCCTTCACTCTACTCTTGGTCTGGAGCGCTTGCCTTGCTCCCGACAGAGGCGTGGACAGGGAGGGGAGGCTGGACACGGCAGTGCCATCAGAGAGGGGGAGGGAGAAGCAAGCGGGGTCAGGTTCCTCAGAGGGACGACATGGAGCGAGGGTGCAGTGACACACACGAGATGGGTGTCCTGGAGGTGGATGAGGCAGTTGGAGGAAAATGCCGGGTGGGAGTCACACCGGGAGCACTGGGCGATGGCCGCGGCAGTCTCAGCCTCTCTCCCGGAAACTGGGCAAGGGGCGGCCTGGCACTAAACGGGTTGTGGGGAGGCTCAAACACTACTTTTATTAATAATTAAAAATAGAGAGCAGTGAAGCTGTGGTTTCCAGGCTCCAGGCTGCAGTCGCTTCCTGTCCCGGGGCCTTTCTCCCCATCCTGGGTTCAGAGGCCAGCACATCACTCGGGGAAGCTTGTCCTTGAACCGTGGCACACGGGCTCTGATTTTAAGGGGACACAGTGTAATTAAGAATGTCGCCGTTACTGCATTGTGTTTTCTTTCTTGAGCAGGTGGAAGCTAGGACTGGGGCACAAGTAAGTCCTCCCTTGTTGTACTACACAAGAGGGTTTTTTTTTCCCGTCACCTGTTACTACAGACTTGGGGATATTTCATTAAAATTGATCAGCCAGATTTAAGGCAGGACCGACTGCTGTGAATTTGCAAATTTACCTTAAAGAAAATGCAATTTGTGTCAAAAACAAAATCTACCAAGAAATCATTCAAGCAGCTCTTGGCATGCGGGTTTCCAGACCGAGTGGGCGCGTCATTCCGTGGGATAATGTTTAAATGCTGTGTTGCTCGGACCGGGGGTTTGCCGGGCAGCGTTGGAGACAGAGCTCAGCCAGCGCCCACCTTTGCTGCTGACCGGGGACACCCGGGTCTCCCGCACAGCACCGTCCGGGGCGAGGCTCTGATCTGCGGACATCAGCCTCCGTGGGGCACGTGCGATGTGGAGACAGACAGCGTTCGCTCGCTTGCAGACCCTTCGAGCCCACGCCAGCTTCCAGTGTCGTCATCAAAGTGAAAACAGCGCCACTGCGCAGGGCGGCAGCTCTGATTTACTGACGATCTGACCGACGCCAGCGCGATCCTGGAAAGTGTGAAGAAACCTAAGGGCCAGGGCGCTAGTGCGTGCATGTTGACTTTTACCTTAAAACCTACTGAATTTCATTTTTTCAATCTAGATCCATTTCTCATTCTTGAAATCTACCATTATTTGGGGGAGAGGGCTCAGAATATGAAGGGAGAAGCGGATAAAAACAGGGCAGTTGTGTATCTTCTGCAGAAAACATCTGTGAGAATTATGTATTTTAAGAGAGATTTCCTAACATTAATTTAGCCTAAGTTTTTATATTTTCCAATGCCCACCCTGGAGACAAATTATATATATATTTATAGATATTATATTATACTATAATATTAATTATAATTAATATATTATTAATTATATATTATTAATATATTACTATTAATATGTATAAATATTTATATATAAATGATTTGCTAAAGGCTATTGCAGCTTTCCTGTTTGTGAACACACCAATGACATCGATGTTCAGTCGATTGTTATCTTTATATCATTCTAAGTAACTTTGCCCTGTTTTAGTTTTGAATTTCTCAGCATGCTTAAATCGTTCTTTTTGAGTGTTTATCAAGAAAACTACAAACCATGGGGATTTCTGATTATCCAAAATAAGTGGGGGTGTATGTGTGGGGGTGAATCTCTCCCCACAAATTCAAATGAAAACTTTGGCGCAAACACAGGACTTGTGCTGCGCAGGTGACACTTAGCGAGGAGGAGCCCTGTTCTGTGTGGGTTCCCCCAGCACCGCAGACCCTCAGCAGCACACGCAGTGGCCATGCTCCCTGTTGGTTACAGCAGTGTCCAACTGATCTGAAACTGACTTTGAAATTATATATATTAGGGGCCAGCACTGTGGTGCAGTGGGTTAATGCCCTGGCCTGTAGGGCCGGCATCCCATATGGGCGCCGGTTCGAGACCCGGCTGTTCTACTTCTGATCCAGCTCTCTGCTATGGGTTGAGAAAGTAGCAGAAGATGACCCAGGTCCTTGGGTCCCTGCACCCACATGGGAGACCCAGAAGAAGCTCCTGGCTCCTGGCTTCGGATAGGCACAGCTCCGGCCGTTGCAGCCAGTTGGGGAGTGAACCACTGGATGGAAGACTCTCTCTCTCTCTCTCTCTCTCTCTGCCTCTCCTCTCTCTGTGAACTCTGACTTTTGAATAAATAAATAAATCTTTAAAAAATAAATTATATATGTTAGCATCTACTTTATTATGTACATATGATCTATATGTTATATATAAGCAAACTCGTTTCTATTATATCATATGTCATGCGATATGGTAAATTATTTAGCATGTATAACATTTATTATATTTGTGTGTCTGTGTGTAGATTTTACATTTATATCCTGAAAACTGATAAAATCATAGAAAATGAAATAGCTGAAGGGGAACAATTTTGAGTTGTATGGCCATTTTGCTCTAAAATTGTGTAATTATTCGAATGTTGTCTCTCTTTGATTTTGGTACATTTGTTAAATGTACAGCCGAGTGGTGAGCCTCCTCTGGTCCCCTTGGCATACCACTGAGCTCGCTGAGCACTCTTTTAATAAGGGTCATTGCTAATGTGGTGTTACCGGGACCACCAGAGCAGACCCAGCCGGCTGCCGGGCATGCACACCCTCCCTTTCCTCCTGCACGTGGACTCCGCACTCCGTGGACATGTTCTTCCACGAGGACCAGGGGAGCCCAGTCTGCTGCAGCTCCGAGGCTAAGCCCTGCTGTGTCTGCACCACTGGAGGGGCTGGCACTCCCTGCCTTCCCCTTGGCTGGTTGATGGTCACCCGCTGCAGCCTGGACCTTCTCTCTGATGGAGGTTTTAGAAGACTTTTCATGCTCCCAAGTTAATAAGCTGAAAATACTTACTTTGTTTCCTGGATGTTATCGTGTCTGTGTGTGGCCCTGACCCGCTTTGGCCAGCGTGGGAGAGCCTGGAGCGGGCTGACTTGCTGAGCGTCACGGAGCAGGGAGGGGAGATGGACCTGGGCACCTCAGCGCTCATGGTCCCCGAGCTGCCGATGAAGCAGTACTGGAGCCCCTTGAAGCCTCTCGTCACGTGAGAAACCGATTACTTTATTATTTAAGTCGGTTTGTTTAGGGTTATCTTTCTTGAGGCTCAAGCTGTTCTAATGAACACATTCTCTGCTTACAGTGACCACAGGCGAGAACAAGAACAACAGTGTTCAACGAGGGCTACAATTATTTAACTTCTAATCAAACTTGGTAGCACGGAAACATGGTCATTACTCTTATCGATGGGGCCGTTTTCTGAGAAGAACGAGGGCCCTGGATAGTAGACTAGAATGGTACTAAGCTTGGGTTGGGGATAAGAAAAAATCGTGAGGTGGAAAACTAAAATCAGACAAATTGGCCAGCATTTACCTGGACCCAGCATAAGGATACAGCGTGAATGTGACGTTCCAACAGTTAGAGCTTCCTGTGTGTCAGGTGTGGAGCAGTTGTTGTAAACCAGAGTGGGACAAGAACAAGCAAGTGGAAACAGGGCTGAGAGTCCTATCTGTGGAGCTGATTCTAGAGCTTGTGTTCCTGACTGTGAGCTAACGAGGCCCATACCATTGTGGTCAAGGACTGGGCCAAGTCCGTGACTCCACGTGCACAAGCTGTGGAAGAGGTGTTTGGGGACCCACGTTCATGGTTACTCATCTGTGCCAGATCTAGGCATTCTTTCCCGAGACGCTCCTGAGTGTGTCCAAAGCAGCATAATAACCTGAATTTGAGAATACTGGGATATTTAGAATCATGTATTGTAAGAAGGTAAGTTGAGAGAACGCAGCGAGACACATGCATTTCAGCACATATATGAAATAAATGTTCGGAGTGGAAGAGATTCTTCCTGAGTTTCCAAACATTTAAAGTTTTCTTGCCAGCAGAAGTGATGGCCGATTCTCCGTTATAGGACAGACAGGATTCGGGTGGGGCCCTCTCAGTATGCCAGGCACCTACTCTTCTTGAAAGACATATTTACTTATTTGAGAGAGAGACATAGTGAGCTTCCCTCCATTGGCTCACTACCTCAATGTCCACAACACCAAGGCCTGGGCCAGGCCAAAGCTGGAAACTAGGTGCTCCATCTGGGTCTCTCATATGGGTGGCAGGGACCTGAGGACTTGAGCCATCACCACTGCCTCCCACAGTGCACATCAGCGGGAGGCTGGAATTAGATGTGGAGCTGAATCCTGAACCCAGCATCTTAACCTCTGTGCCCAACATAGCGGCTTGTGTTCTCCAGAAGTCAGCTACAGCTTTATCTCTGTCCATTCATTTTTTTTTTCATTTCTGTTCTATTTTCATAACAATATTGTTTATTTATAACATCTTTAATGTACATGCATAGGTATTTTTAACCATAAGAAATGCTTTTATACAGACTGAATTTTGAGGCCAGAATTTACGATTCCATATATAAGTAGTTGATGGATTGCATGTTGTAAGGAAAAGTTCATGATGTGAGAAAGAAGGGGGCATTGGTGTCATTAACCCAAAGGGATGGACTTCGGTGGAGGAGTGGAGGAGTGACCCTCAGCTGGAGCAGGTGACCTACGCAAGGTGGAGGGCTGTGTGCGTGGGACAGGTGCAGGGAGTGGATGTCTGTGGTTTGGGAGTTTGGGGAAATGTCCCTGCTTGTTTCTTGTCTTTTCTGAAGTGGAACAGGGGAGCAATAACAGAGAGAGAATAGGGAAGGAGGCGTCATGAGCTTTGTGAGTGGACGTGGGAAACAGTGAAACCCACTTTAAATTTATGAGAAACCATAAATGTAAAATGAAACGAATGGCACAGACACGTGTGTTTCTGCAGCCCTTGCTATTTGCAGGAATAGGAACAGGTGAGGCACAAATTTGGACTGAACCAGGTTGGAGTTTTGCCAGGAGAGAATAATGAAACAGCACTGGGGCAAGAGTTGAGGGTGTGTGTGAGGGTGTTTGTGATGATGGATCCTGGCGCTTACGATGGAGAAGGAAGGAAGTGAGGCTACGAGAGGGGTGAGTGACTTAAAATAGACACATGCTGCTCCTAAAAAGATGTGTTGATTTGAAAGGCATAGTTGGAGGGATGATGCAGAGAGAGAAGGAGAGAGAGAGAAAGAAAAGGGAGGGAGGGGAGGAAGGAAAGTAAAAAAGAAAGAATGAAAGAGAAAGAAGGAAAGAGAAAAGAAAAGAAAGAGAAGGTAAAAGAAAGAAAGAAGCCTTCCAACTGCTTGTTTATTCCTCAAATGCAAGCAATGGCCAGGACTGGGCCGAGCCAAAGCCAGAAGCCAGGAATTCCATCCGGGTCTCCCACATGGGTGGCAGCGTTCCAAACACTGGGGCCATCTTTTGCTGCTTTCCCAGGCACATCAGCAGGGAGCTGGGTCAGAAGTGGAGCAGTCAGCACACCAACCCATGCCCAGTGGCACAGGAGGCAGTGTAACCTGCTCTTCCACAGTGTTGGACCCCAGGAGACACATCCTCGTAGTACAGATTCGGCGACCCAGCCTAACAGGGGTGCGAGGGGAGGCAACCAAGCAGGCAGGCAAGAGCACGGAAGCGCCGTGTTTTGGTCTGGGTGCTGCGTCTGCTGTGTCTGGGAGGCGGCTGTGTTGGCCTGCAGTTTATCTCTGTGGCAGTACGAGTGAGTCAACACTTGGTCCTCGTGCTTCCTTTCTGACCTGCCCCGTGCCACGTCCGAGCGTGCTCCTGCAGTGGATTCTCCGTGTGGCCGGAGAGCGAGTCCACATTGCCTACCCTGTTGTCTGCACGGCTGGCCTCCAGCCATCGGTCTCCCAAAGCTCCTGACATCGCCCAGTAATGCTGTCGGCTTTCAGGAGGAAAAGTTGAAGACCATCGGCCACACTCGCCGCCTGTCCTGGCTCACCTCAGACTCCTCCTCAGTCCACCACGGCCCTCTGACTCCACTCAGCTTACCTTCCTGTCGCCCTCAGTGCATGTACTACTGTTCCCACGCCACCGTGCTGAAGCTGTTCAGAAAGATGTCCATGTCTGCCGCCGGAGCTATGTTTCATCCAGGATCTGGACTCTGAAACCCATAACCGCATTTCTCAGAGACCAAGCACAGTGCGTGTGTGCACCCTAGCTCAGGGTAGCTCTCAAAATCACTATCTACTGCAAGGGCCTGGTGCTAGTGCGCTGGCCATGGACTGAACTGGAGCATTTTCTCCATCTGCATTTGAGTGCAGGCAGTAGTAGACCATGCTGTGTGTTTTTTTTTTTTCATTGATAGCAACATAGTTGATTTTAAATCCATAGCTTGTAATTCCAGGCTATGCAGAAAATCCCTATCTGTAGAGATCTTATTATTTGGCCACTGAAAGCAGGTATCTAGACAGATAGACCCCAACTGACCTTGAAATGCAGCGAGTTCAGGAATTTGGACATGAACTTCTCTCGTACACAGCAATCCCAGGGTGGGAAATTCAGATTCACTGGGGAGCTCTGCCCACCAAAGTGACTTGGAGACATGGAGATCACTCAAGCTAGTGCAAACAGGCTGATTCACTATTTTAAAATACAGTTGAAAGTAACGTGCAGTCTTTTATTTTTTCATGGCACCATGGGTTTTGTTTGTTCCTTTGTTTTTAGAGATTTTATTTATTTGAAATAGAGAGTTACAGAGAGAGAAAGGCACACACACACACAGATATCTCCCATCTGCTGGTTCACTCTGCAAATGGACACAACAGCCAGGGCTAGGAAAGACCTGAACCAGGAGCCGGGAGCTTCTTCCTAGTCTCTCACTTGGGTGCAGGGGCCCATGTCCTTGGGCCATCCTCTGCTGCTTTCGCAGGTGCATTAGTAGGGAACTGGCACCCATATGGGATGCCCATGATGCAGGCGATGGCTTAACCCCCTGTGCCACATGCTGGCCCCCGACGTGGTCTTGAGGAAAAGAAAACTGAGAGGAAGCATTGATGCTATCTTAATTTTTGTGAAATTCTATCATGAAGAACAGAAAGCAAGTTAGGAAAGGATGGTACGATGACTGGGGCGTTGACGATACTTCTAAGTTCTCTGCCGGAACAATGTTCCCATTACAAACGATACTCCTTCAGCACATCCTGTCCAGCGTTCACTGAGGCACTGTGAAGGGCCATAAACTCTGCTGGGTGCTAGGCATAGAATGACAGATGAGATCTCCACCCCTAAATTCCCGTAACTTTATGGAATCCACATCTTCAGCTACATTTGTGTGTTCTCCAAGAGCTTGGTCTCTCTCTTCTTGAGGCCATGTGAATTCTATGTCTTAACAGCACCTCAGTGGACTGGTGGGGTTTAGTTAGAGTGATCACAGGAGAGAGAAACTCTGACGTTCATTTTGTTTCTTAGTTTTTTGTAAAATATATGGTTTAAAATGTTTCTCTGAAAAATGGGCCCAGGATTGTTATTTCGCTTTATTTTTATTAACCTATTTTCATTTTATTTGGGAGAGAGAGAGAGAGAGAGATCTTCTAACCACTGGTTCATTCCCCAAGTGCCCACAACAACTAGGGCTGGGACACTGAAGCCAGGAGCCCGGAACCCGCTCTGGGTACCCCATGTACGTTGCAGCCGTCCGAGGGTTGAGCCATTGTCTGCTGCCCTCCCGAGGTCTACGTCAGCAAGAAGCCGGGTGGGTGCAGAGCCAGGACTCCAGTGTGCACGTGGGCTTCCCGAGCAGGGTGTTCACTGCTGCGTCAGATGTCCTGCCCTGGAAACTGCTGAATTCCAAGCTAGAAAGTGCAGCCCAGCAGGTAGCGAAGGGAGACTTCTAAAGATGTTGGATAATTTAGTTAATCTTGTTTCGCCCCAGATTGTATATTTGACCTATAGGGCTCAAAGAATTAAAAATGCTTTAACACGCACATAGTATAGAGACTCACTTCTGTGGAAATTCATGTTTCACACTTCTTTTCCTGCTTTGTACCGATGCCTGTTTTTGCAAGGTCATCGTTGCTATTCACTTTACCAAGACAAAAGAAGAGAAAAAATAGTAGTACTTCCGATGCATAAAGCACCCTAATTTTAGTTACAGTCATTTATGGAGGTAAAGGAAGAAGTACAGTGGCAGAAATTCTGGCCAAGGAACCCGGAGCTTCTCGTTAACCAATCTAAGCTGGGAGATCACGAATTCCTTTTGTTCCTTCTTCTTCTTCTTTTGTACTTTCAGCAAGAAACGGGCATAGTGGAAAAATAAATAAAAAAGGTTTTAAAATTTTATTCTCTTAAAGTCTATCAGAGGCATAACTTTGAAATTACGGTTTTTGTCTTATTTTACATTAAAATGCACACGTGTCAATGGTTATTGTTAACGATGTTCAGAGCTACATAGGGGTTTATGTCTGTGAAAGCTTCCAGGAAAGGTACTTTAGCACAAGGTCCTGGTGATGTGTTCGGCAAGTTAATCGAAGCATTAACACGAGAGCAGTCCCTCCCTTCAGAATTTGGTTTGCGCCTCCTGTCTGCTCAGGAGTGCAGAGCTCACACAGCTCCTCCCTGTGCGCCCTCTCAGTGTGGCTTCCTGGGACCAGAGGCTCTCGTCTGCTTTGTTCCCCACCCAGTCCTCAGCTGAGCCTAGCACTCACCCAGTAGCTGCTGCGTGGGCGGCACATGAATCACTGCGTTTAGAAACGACCAGGCCTCACCCGTGACTTTGACATACACACATCAGCCACGAGGCCAGTGGAGTGGGTGCAGCCATGGTGGAACCACATGTGGGTACAGGGCAGATTGCAGAAGCACAGGACTCCGAGCTGCCGGGAGCATGCCTTCTGTCTTTCTTACAATTAAGAATTGATTGCCCACAGTACATGGCTCAGGTTTATGTGTTCTGGTCGTTGGATGGTGGGAATATCACCTCTGAAAAGTCCTAAGTGGTCCTTGCCGGGACACCGGCACAGGTTGGGTGTTGTCTTCCTCTTCCTGTGTGTGGGAACACCCAGCATGCGTATGTTGTGGGGCTCCTTTTCCTTAGCGCAGTGTATTGAGATTGATATCTTTTTTTTTTTGCAAATATCAGTAGTATGTGCCATGCAATGAGAAACAGATTTTCTCCAGTAGAAAGTGCTGGGAACACTGGAGAGCCATGCACAGAAGACTGAAATGAGCCCCCCATCTCACACCAGACACACAGTCACTTCCAAAGGCTTCACAATTTAAACGTGACCTGAAACTGTGGAACTTATACAAGAAGAAAACATCAGACAAAAACTCCATGACACTGGTCTGAACGAACAATGGACCTACACACACACACACACGCACATACAAAAATAAGCAAATGGGATTTATCTAACTAGTATGAGTTCTAATTACATCTACCTGTTGTAACTTCTGAGTATAAAGTGCAACATCCTGTGTAGTTAAGAGACCACCTGTAACTGGAGAATGTATTTGCAAACCACACATCTGATAAGGGTTAATATCCAAAACATGTAAGAAATTCCAACAACTCAATGGTTAGAAAACCAGTGGTCTGATTTTAAAAATTGGCAAAAGATCTGAATATGTATTCGTTGAAGAAGACGAAGGGGCCAGCATAAATGTGAAAAGAAAAAAAGCTTCACGTCACTAACCATCGGGGACATGCAAATCAAAGCCACAATGAGCTACACCTCATGCCCGAGACTGCGGCTTTGTCAGACAGACAAAAATCAGCAAGTGTCGGTGAGAGTGTGGAGAAGAGGGAACCCTTGTATACTGCTGGTGGAAATTTAAGTTGCTTGTAGCCATTATGGCACACAATATGGAGCATCCTCAAAAAAGTAAAAATAGAACCACCATATGATACAGTAATCCCTCTACCGGGCTCGTGTCCAACAGGAATGCAGTCAATGTGTTGAAGAGATACCTGAACTCACATACTTATTTTAATGTCATTCACAACAGCCAACATTGTAATCAAGTGTGTGTGCAATAATTGATGCATGGAAAAAGGAGATATGGTACATGTAAGAGTGGAATATTAATTTAGCTCTATGGAAAAAGAAGATCATGTCATTGTGACATCAGACCCACCCTGAGGATTTTACGCTAAGTGAATTAAGCCAGGCCCAGAAAGACAAACACCACGTGATCAAACTTACATGTGGGGAGTAAAAATGTCCAGTTTATTGAAAAGAGAAGAGAATGGCAGCTACGAGGGGCTGGAGGGCAAGGGTATTGAGGAGACATGGATGAAAGCCCACAGCGTTTCAGTTGGGAGAAACAGGCTCGAGTGACATAGGCACGTCGGATGGTTGTAGTTAGCAGCCGTACATATATTTGAAAATTTCCAGGAGTAGAATTTAAGTTTTCTCACCACATGCATTAAAATGAAAAATACGTAGGGTAGAGTATACTTAAAATAGCTTTATTTGGTTATTCTGAAAGGCATACATACATAAAAAGCGATTTGTACACCATAAACGTGCAGTTTTCACTCGTAAATTAAAGAACGAATTTAAAGGTAAACAGTGTGGCTGCTTTTTATCAGCAAGCGAGGCCTAGTACACGAACAAACCAAGGCTTAGCGCTCTGTTCAGAGACGGTTTGGCTGCATCTAGTGTTTGGCTGTTTTGAACAAGGCTGCTTTGGCTATTGGTGCTCGAGTCTTCTTGTGGGTGTCTACTTCCTTTATCTGGGGTGAGGACTTAAGAGTGGAGTTCCCGCCAGCATGCTGAGCAGTGGCTGTGTTACATTTCCCCTGTCAGTGTGGAAGGCGCGCTCTGCACCCTGATGGCACTTGGAGCTACTGGACTTTTTTTTTTTTTTTAATTCTAATCATTCTGGTGGGTGTGATATGCTATTTCATTTGATATTTTTTAAAAAGATTTATTTTTCATTTTTTTGAAAGGCAGAATTGTGGAAAGAGTGGGAGAGAAAGAGCTAGAAAGAGATCTTCCATCTGCTTGTTCACTCTCCAGATGGCCACAACAGCCAGGGCTGGGCCAGGCCAAAGCCAGGAGCCAGGAGCTTCTTCAGGGTCTCCCATGTGGGGCCCAGGCGCTTGGGCCGTCCTCTTCTGCTTTCCCAGATGCATTAGCAGGGAGCTGGATCAGAAGCAGAGCAGCCAGGACTTGAACCAGAGCCCATGTGGGATGCAGGCGCTGCAGACAGTGGCTTAACCAGTTATGCCACAGCGCCAACCCCGTGTGTCGATTTTTATTTCCTTTAAATGTAAACTTCATCCAAAAGTGTACTTGAGGTGCTATTGAAAGTACATTGAATTTTTAAATGATTTTCAACTGAATAAATGGCTCATGTCTTTGTGTCGTCTAATCCACAAACATAGTATACTTGTCTATCTCCGTCTCTGTCCAAACGAAGGTAGTCCCCTAGACAGATCTGTGGATCTCTGTTCTCACATACTGCCTCTCTCCGGGGCAGCACCTCTGAGCCGCTGTGTAGGAGCTGGGGGCAAGGACGTGACCTGCTTCTCCAAGAGCAACAACCCCTGCTCTGGGGCAGGTAGAGTGTGGGTGACTCCTCGTGTTTCTACAAACTCCTCCCCGTCACTCTGTGCCCTGAAGCAAGATGAGCTGAAGGCGGCTGGGCCCCTGGCACTGTGGCTCTGGCACACCTGGTTAAATCTTCCTTACACATGGAGGGGGGTAGGAGAAGGCAGCTCTGACCCGCCTGGTCACGCCTGTCTGCAATGCAGGACAAGCGGGAAAAAGCGCCGACAGCCTTCTCCTCCCATGGTGTAGCCTGGCTGGGAGCCGGGCGTGCAGGGGGAGCCCAGCAGGATGGAGCACCCAGGTGGCGCTCTTGTAACAAGACCTGTCACGAACTCACCATGCCTGATGGAAGATGGTAGGCTTTTCTGAACACATGCTTCTCCGTTTGCTGTGCATCCTTAGGGAAACTTTCAGAAATGGTGCATGTTTGGTTTTTGTAGGTTTTATCTCTTGAATGGCTGCTTTCCTGGGGAAAGGATCTGATTGGCTGCTCACTGTCACGTGCCAGGAATCCCACCCTCACGTTACTGGGAAACCACACTCCCAGCCCACCTGTACCCGAAGCCCTCGCTCCCCAGGGCTCCCTCGCCGTGCCCACCCAGCCCCTCATGACCCTGCCCCCAAGTGGCCCACCCACACCTGCCCTTGTCTTCCTCCACGGATAGCAGTCTGGGCTGTGTCAGTGCCGTGCAACCATTTTACCTCTCTCAGTTCCACACTGCGCTGCTCAGCCTCTGATTCCCCCAGGGCCAGGTGCCCTATTTTTACGCAACGGTGCGGTCACTTCAGAAGAGAATCCGTGCTGGCGTAGCAGCGGGCAAAGGCCTGTGGACCCCGAGATACACAGATGAGGAGCAGGCATCGAGGGAGGGGGGAGAACACTCCAATTCTTACAGCTCTATACAGTGGTTTTCAAATCTTGGTGTCTCTGGTAAAGCTTTCACTGTGCCAATAAGAAAAATTTTTAAATAATCATGTTAATGGAATGAGTTTTCAGCATTTAGAGTACTGGTGCTAGGCCTGGATTTTTATTTTTGTTGTTGAAATGACTTTTCTGTACTGAAATGGTTGCAGCAGGTGACAGTCTGGTTTAATTTTTAAAATTTCTGTTTATTTATTATTTATTCAAATCGCTAAAAGAAAGAGAGCGGGAGAGGTCGGGGGAGGTGTTCTCCAACTGCTGGTTCACTCTTCAACTGCCAGGATTATGTCAGGTGCCTGGCGCTCCATGTAGGTCTCCCATGTGAGGGCCAGGGACGCAGGTCCTGTCACCTGCCGTCTCCTAGGGTGTGCGTTAGCTGTATGCTGAAATCAGAGGAGAGCCAGGACCCAAAACCAGGCACATGAGGACGGGATGTGAGTGTCCCCAAACGCCTGCCTCTGCTTGGTTTAATTTTAATATTACTGAGTGAATATATTTTGTAGATGTCAGTGTTGCCCAGGTCAAGGATGCAGCTCTAACCCACGGCGGTGGGCATTTCCAATCAAACTGAAGATGAGTGTAGCGCTACTGAACTCACTGAAGCAGGCACTTGGGCCCACGCAGATTTTCTGAAATCTCCACTCAGATCTACATATCTGATCCGGGATCTCATGCTGGTGTTTTATTAGGGAAGTTAAGACAAACAGTTATAATCCATTTGACATTTTACCTTTTGCTAATAAATATGTCATGTCTGGAACCAAAGTCTTGCTAGGTCAGGTTAACAGTGTCTAATGCTTCCATCCTATTTCCCAAGCACATGGTTTTCATAGGGAAGGAAATCAAATTAATCTAACAGTCTACCCTCTGTATGAAAGAGATTTGTTTTCAGTACAATGCTTATTTCCAGGAGCCTATAATGAGATTTTTGTTATTAAGGGATAATCATCCAATTCATTCGATAAAGTATAAAGGCATATAAAATGGAATGCATGCCAAAAAGATACATATATTTATTTAACTTTCTAGATTTTATAATTTTTATTACTTAAGAAGGTTCTGTCTTATGATGACAAATCCATCAGTACAGTCTACCTAATTATACTCCATTAATTGATTGGGAAGGATTTGGGCAAATTACACGTTTTGCAATAACTATGTAGAAATTGTGTGTCCATAAATTTTCCATGAACTGAAAGAGTATCCCCTGGACATGAGGGCACTCATTCTCTTCTTGGGGTAAATTAATCCTCTCATTGGTTGCTTGATTGTGTTTGGATCCCATATACAGAATCCAGCTGTTTGACAACCCTTCATGGCCACGGGTCACCGTATGACCAAAGTGAGAAATGCATGTGCCAATAAGAGGTGCTGGTTCTTTTCATTCCCCCTTATCGTCCCCTTTCCTGGTTGCATACGACTTCCTTTGGCACTGACAAGAGATACTACAGCCAGGAGAGGTCAAGAGGCACAGCTGACTACCTTCCATTCAGATGTGAGCGAAGTTGTCCAGGAATGTCTTTCCCCGTGATGAGGACGACGCCGAGTCCATGTAGCGCACACACCATGTGCCAGGCCTGTTTAAAGGAAGGTGCTGACTCACCTCATCCTTGTAGCAAGCCCATGGCACCTTCAGAACAGGAGAGCTTACATTTTTAGATGCCGCTTCACTTGGGCCTGGGTAATCGCCTGAGCATTTCCCTCTGCCGGCGCGGCATTCTCCCCATGGAATGACTGTTGGCTCACCCGGGAGCTCTGAAAAATACAGCGCCCGAGGCTCGGCCCTGGAGCCCCGAGGCAATCAGCCGGGGAGAACCCAAGCGCTGGTGGCCGCTTCACAAAGCCCGTGATGTGGTCCAGCCGTGCTGCCCGGTGAGAGCCGAGTTCCGGGTTTGGTGTTCCATTTACAACGTGTGAGTCTGGGGGCGACCCCTCTGGGCATCCCGTGGGACGTAAGAACAAGAAGTGCCTGTGGGACTCCCGAGTCAGATGGGTGCAAGAACACAGAGCATTATTGCTCCTGAGGCACCTTCCAAACTGAGTAGTGATCGTGGGAAATACGTGTTGCCGTCAACTGCAGGCCGAGCCAGGATGAAATGAGCAAGAGGAGATACTGAGCGTGCTGCTCTGACCTCTGTTTCCTCTAAGCCCGACTCTGTGCGACGCATGGAGAAGTAATCTTTGTGGTCCCTTTTGTTCTACACAGCGAGAGTCCCCGAAGGCACTGTGGCGGCCAGGGCATCGTGTGTGATGCATCTTCCAGGAATGAAACACACCAGTAGTTTCTTGGATTTCAGAGATTCACAGTGCAGAACTTGGACTTTCTTTGTCCTACCCTAAGCTATCTGTAGTCCTGGGAAGAGACCCAGAAGACATAAATTCAAATACAAGAGTATGTACGCACAAGGTAATGGAACAGAGTCCCGCAGTCATGCCCAGTCATAGGCACAGAGGACTCACAGTAAGCCTGATAATCACAATGGGAAAAATCGTAGGATAAATAGGTCACCTGTTACTCTGCATTAGTCAATAAAGTGTCAATGATCTTTGATCAAAAGAGGCGCATATGGGCAGACTGCTATGAACCCGAATGCTTTGGATAATGAACGTTTGCAAGGAAGATTGCATTTAAAGAATTCCCACTATGCACTCGTCTTCCGCAATCCCACGATCTGAATCGGGCTTTGGACTGCTCCGTTCAGCACTCGCTTTTCCTGAGTTCCAAGAACCAGCAGACAACTCCCAAAGCTCAGCCTTGCTGGCCCGGAGAGGAGGGAGAGCTTTGCGTGTGTAGCAAGGTTGATGCCTCTGGAATGGTTCCCGACGTCCCCAGGGCCCATGGGTATGAGGTATTAAAATTCCCAATTAGTCTTCATTTTGAGGAACCCACATTTAAATGGATTATTTATATTTTGATATAGCATGTAACACATTTTCCAACCTTGCATACAAAACAAGAACTAGAAATGAAAATGCCTGACGTTACTCTTGGAGAGATTGCCGATGCCTGCTATGGAGTGCTATTCCCAGAGGTGCGGTGTATCCTGCCTTCTAGATTACACTCAGCTACCTTCTCGCGGCACAGTACAATATTTGTTTTTTTCATTTATATGTTTATAAATTGCCTGAAATGATTCAAGCTTACAGCGGTCCTTTGGCAAACATCAGCAGGTACAGACTTCGGTCACATAAATCAGCGAGCGGGAGCCAAGGAATTCTTTTTCTCGTCCCTTCTTGCTGTCACATATTTGGCGTGTACACAAGAGCTAAACAATGCCAGGACTAATATTGTTTTAAATAGATATACACTGCCTTTTAGAAGGGAGGAAGTCGACGTCGGCGGCGTGCTGCATCTCCAGCACCTCGGGCGCACTCGGGAAAGAGCTCAAGGCCGTGTTCCAATCCATTTACGCACCCTGATTGATAACTATTGACTTTCTAATTAGCCCTCCAGAAAGGTTATAAAAATCCGTCAGCCCGTCCTTCCCATGCCGCCTCCTCTTGGCTGCGCCTGCTCTGTGAGGCTGTCACCCTGGGTCAGCCGCACTCTGCGTGCCGCTGTCCCTCCCAGTCCTGCTGCTGACTCTCAGTGCTCCTGTCCTGTCTGCTCTCTGCTCCACACACACTCCCGGGCATCTCAGTTCCCAGGGCTGCGAGGACAAAGTAGCACAGACTGGCAGCTTTCAAACAACAGCGCCTCATTCTTTCAAACTTGGAATCGAGGGGTCCGCGGGATCGTGTTTCCGCTGAGCCCCTGGGTGGATCCTTTCTGGCCTCTTCAGCGGCTGGTGTTCATGGCGATCCTTGGCGTTCTTTGCCTGGCAGGTGCACTGTCCACTTCTCTTCCTCTGTCCTCAGGCGGCCTTCTCCCGTGTGTGTGATCAGGGGCCCAGTCCACTCCACTACGACCTCATCCTAACTCAGTACACCTGCAATCACCCTGTTCCCCAATGTCGCTACATTCTGAAGTATTGGGGATTAGAACCTCACCATGCTTTAGTGGGGTGGGGGTAGTCAACCCGTAGCACCATATTTACACAGCAGATCCCAAATGCTGGGATTTTAGACTATTGGGGCCTGCTATGGCCCCAGGTGGGTGTTTATAAGTGTATGTTCATGGAGACTTGGAGCCAGGAGCCTCATCTGGGGCTCCCACATGGATAGCAGGGCTCCAAGCATTTGGGCCATCCTCTGGGGCTTTTCCCAGCCCATTAGCAGTTAGCTGGATCAGAAGCAGAGCAGCTGGGACTCGAACCAGGGTCCATATAGGATGCTGGCAGGTGGCAGCTTTATGGGTTGTACCACAGGGCCGGCCTGGTCAGTCATTTCTGACCCTGTGTCTGCACCACCTGCTGTGATACACCCTGAGACCCAAGCCAGCTGGACCCATTCATCTCCCCAGGTACTCGGAGAGCTGGGCAGAAAGAGCTTTGAGCTGGAGAAAGAGCTTGGGCCAAGGTTTCAGTCTGCAGTGACATCCACGATGGGCTGTGGTAGGGGAATGAAGGCCCAGCCTCTGCCTACCCTGACCTGGGGCAACGTGCACGAGCCTCCCGCACTGCCCAGTTTGAGCACTGCCCAGCGGTTGGCCAGATCCTTTCTGAAGGAGGCCTGCGGCCCAGGCGGCCTGCGCTCCTCTGTTCAAGTCACCTCTCCCCCTCTCCTGCAGGTGGACCCAGAGCTCCTCCTCTGCTGGTCTCTGTGTTGACGCAGGTTTCTGAGTTGGTTGGCCCACTGACCAGCAGATTCGCAGGGAGGACTCAGTCCAGGTGAAGCAGGGACGGCTCTGGCACAGGAGAAGGTGCACCTGTAGAAACTTGCGGCAATGGTGCCCTGGGCAAAGGACACGTGGTGCTTGGTGCGTTTACTGAAACACTGTGACTCGAGCTCGCTGGGCTCACCGACTAGCAGTAGAATCGCTGAGTCAACGAGTAGAGACACTTGTGCCTTTGTATCCTCTTTGACTTCAGTTTCTGAATAGGCGGAATATCTACGAGGTTTGTAAATGAAGATTAAGTAAGAAGACATATTCAGAGAGTGCTCACTTGAATTCCTGCATTCTGTGCCCATCTCTGTTCATCTGACTTGCAATTATGTTAACTAATTCCTGTTTATCCTTCTTTCTTTTTTGAAAGGATATGAAAGTAGACATTCTTCTTTCATGTTCTTCCTTACACAAACGTAGCGTGTGTGTGTGTACCTGATATGTCCACATAGTCTTCTTGTTTTTTTAAGATTGATTTATTTATTTGAAAGAGTTACACAGAGAGAGAAGTAGAGGAAGAGAGAGAGAGAGAGAGAGAGAGAGAGAGAGGTCTTCCATCCGCTGGCTCACTCCCCACTTGGCTGCAACAGCCAGAGCTGCACCCATCCGAAGCCAGGAGCCAGGAGCTTCTTCTGGGTCTCCCATGCAGGGGCAGGGGCCTGAAGAGTTGGGCCATCTTCTACTGTTTTCCCAGGCCATAGCAGAGAGCTGGATCGGAAGTGGAACAGCCAGGTTTTGAACCAGCACCCATATGGGATGCCGGTGCTGCAGGTGGCAGCTTTACCTGCTGTGCCACAGCGCCGGCCCCACGTAGTCGTCTGTATGTTGTCTTCACTTAGTTGCTCATCAAGATGCCCTTCCTCTTCTGTAGTGTTCTGTCATGGAGCCGTATCACAATTTATCCGGTGTTTATTTCCCTACTGGCACTCACTGGGATTGAATCAGCCTTTGGTGTTTTGACAGTACAATGCGTACCCTTGTTCTTAGTGTGTTTGGTGTGGCAAACCCTCAGAGGAGCCTCCTAGGATCAGATTTCTAGGTCAGAGGGTAACTGCAGGTGTAATTTTGTTAGAGATTTCAAATCCTCTTCCACAGGGCTCGTGTTATTGTTTCACGTGAGAGTTCCCATCTCTCCAGAGCTCTGCCACTGTAGCTCGTAATCCACTTCGCTCAGATTTACAGCCCAGGTCTGCCCGTTCGAATGCCTGTGGCTTGGTGGTTAGAACTGCCACTGCTGCTCAGACGCTGGTCTCCCGAGTGTCCTATGAGGACGGTGAGCAGAACGCAGACCATGTCGTCTGAGGAACATGGGCCCTCCTGGCGTTGGGGCTGGGATGTCCCCCAGCCTGTGACGAGCCGTCTTTGCAGGAAGTTAAGTAGCCACGGCCCCCGTTTGATCAGTACCCACCACTCGCACCAGGAAAAGCCCCTCTACATGTCCTACACCCTCGGGACCCCACAAGGCACTGAGAGGAACAGAGATTCCAAGGTTAGGGGAGAGGAGACCCAGCGAACACAGAGACGCTGTCTGCAGATACTTAGAAATGATCGGGAGCCAAGCGCAAGAGGGAGCAGGCGGGTCCTGGAGTGAACTGGTTGGCACCGGCTCTCCAAAACCCTCGTCTTCAACTGGGACCTTCTGAGGATCTGGTGTCCCCAGTGTGGGAGCTTAAACAGGAACCTGATGGCCGCCTTTCATGAGAACGCATCACCACCTTCAAGGACAGCGTGGACTGGTTTATTCTGTTTGTAAAATGCACAGCATCTCCTCCTCAGAGCCGCTGTCTGAAGTTGTTGGTGTTGAAAGTCGTGAACGTAGCATTCCCTGACTTCCTGGTGCGCGCCCTTCTCATCCAAAGACGACTCGTGGCTGCCTGGTTCAGCACTCCCTAAGACACCCTTTCCGAAAAAAGAGAAAGCTAATTTTTTTGGCTAAGTGTTGGATTTCCTAAGAATGAAGTTGAAGTTTCAGATATGGGAAAAATTGTGTTGGGATGTTCTTAGTGATTAAACATCTTCCACGTGGACCCCGTGTTGAACGGCTCCCTGAGAAGACCGCCGACTTAGATCGGCGCGTACTAGCGCAAGTCAGGCGGCCTCCCGGCACCGGGGTCCGCTGTGTGCCGCTGAGCAGGGGCCTGGTGAGGTGCGCAGCCAAGAGCAGCGTGGCACAGAACCCGACGTGGGAGTCTCAGTGTGGATCAGTCCTGTGCGTAGTGGATTCAGGTGCTCTGCTCCTGCTGGACCAATCAAAATAAAAAATGGCGCAATTAAAAAGAAACTAAAATATTGCAAGCACTTAGTTCTTTGTATGTGAGGGGGGCTTTTTAATTTTACTTTATTACTTTTTATTTCAAACATAACATAAACCAAAAATTAATTACAGCAATTACATAAATTATTTGAAATACACAATTCCAATAATTTCCATGGTTGTATATTTAGTGAGTCCATATTGTCTGCATTGTCTGTGTGAGCCCATAAATGGGGAGAACACAACACACCCCACCCCCCCACCCCCGACAGGCCAGCACCTGCTTCATCCATTAACCCCTGATAGCTACAGGGTTTTACCTGCGCTGAATAACCAGACCTCCTGGAGTGTGAAAGAACCCAGTGTCTCCCCAGGCAACCACCACCGCCACATGGGGTTTCGGCAAAACCAGAAAGATGATTCACCAGTGGGGTGAACTTGAAGACAGCAGCTGTGGCTGCCAGGCTCTGGACCCTGCGTTGTGTCCTGAGGTTCACAGTGGGTTGTTCCTGTAGATCGGGGGCCTTCCTACCAGTCCAAGTCTCCGTTTCGTAATTTCTTCCACAACAGACGCAATTCAGTAACAAAATTCATTAAGTGTAGAAAGGGTAACACAATATGCAAATCGTTTCTCATACTCAAATCTGAGACATTCACAGAAATGCCTCGCTGGGCTCACTGGGTGTGTGTCTGCGACACTACGTGCCCAGTGTTGCTAGTCTGCTAGCAATTTCAAGGTGCGGCCCTCACTTCCCTACCTGTTAACCCAATATTTCCTGGTGACTATTCCACAGCAAACCTTGGGGTAGGTGCTGTGAATACTGAGGGGGACAACACACCCTAAGCTGCACCCAGTTGTGTGCAGTCCAGAAGGCTTGGCCTATGTAACAGTATTGCAAGGTGCGTGCTACGGAAGACTGCTCTCCATAGGGTATCACTGAGAGAAGACTGGACTGGACGTGGTTTCGTCAGTAGGTTCTGGAATGGGAACACTGACTAAAAGAGCGTGGATCAGTTTCCCTGGGAACACGACAGACGAAGTTAGGGGGGCTTCATTTCTGGGCCTAACTGTAATAGGAGCAGGAGCCCAGACTTCAAGGAGGCGGCGCTCCCCCAGGTCTTAGAGAAGCATTTCCCAAGACGCCCGAGGATCTCGCTGCTTCTGTCCCTGGCTCCTCACAGCAGACCCAGACTCAGCCCAGCGGGGATCGAGCGTGCGTGGGATCCTCTGTCGGAAGGAGGCTGGAGACACCCGTGCCGGAGATCTAGAGCACGGGGAGAACTTTGGGGAGACCCAGGAAGCTGTGCTGAGGGGCAGGGAAGAATGGACGGAACGGAAGAGGAGGTTGGCCCGGACGGAAAGCAAAGCGGAGAGAAGCAGCGCTTCAGGACGTTCGTGTTTGGAGGCATCGGGAATCCCAGGCGCTCTCGTGAGAACTTTGCGTAGACTCAGAATGACAGAATAAGGGAGACTGTGCCTTGCACGCACTGCCATTTTTATGGGATCAGCATTAACTGGAGATTAATGTCGTGGAACCGATGCCTTGGAACACGATGGAGGAGAAGCTAGAGGGAGGAAGGAGGCCTGGGTAAAATGCTCCAGTCACACCCACGAGTTTCCCTGAGTACCACAGAATGCAAGGTCTCCAGGGGCCTCAGAAATGATTCATCCAGAAGACAAAGCCACACAAAGGTTCTGACGTTCATGTGGAGCAGAAATTCAGAAACTGATTGAACACCTGTTGTCTCAACAGGTTTTAGGGCTCAGAGGCCTGGTTTCCAGTGCAAAGTTTTGCTTAAAGAGCACAGTTGTGGCTTTGCAAGGAGCCTCCGTGGCAAGCGTGAGCTGTCCTGTTTCGTTATGATCTTCTTTAGAAACAGACATGCTTGTCTGTTGGCAGGCTATTTTTAGTCCCTCGCACAAAGATGTGAGGCCATCAGAAGAAAAGGAACTAAGAATCAATGTTGATGTTGAAAATATTTGAGGATTTAAGCGCAAAGTGACTACCAGTTGTTCAGATTTCCTCATATATCCATTCTGCCTTAGAGTGGCAACGTGTAGCTCCACTTAGAAATATAACTTACAGATTGGACCCCTGCAGACCAAGAGAAGAGAGTGATTTGAATCCAGGGCTTCCAACAGGCATGTCCATTTGCCTAAAAACAGACCCCAAGCAACAGAAAACAGGATTATTTTCCTAACGCAAATCTACAAAGTTTTGTCTGAAATAATATCCGTCTCCCGAGAACATGGACAGATTACCATATAAAAAGAACAGCGCTGGTATTTCTGACATCCTTTATGTATGCATTCTCTCGGTTGCCACCCAGCCACGCGAAGCTTTATAACCAAAGACGGACAACCCATCCCGTGACTGCCAAACTCACGCTTGGGGTGGGGTTTGTCCGTCGAGTTTTCCATCTCATGAGTTATCTGCATCTGTGACGACAAAGACCAGCCCGGAGTTTGTCTGACTCCTCCAACCCCCTCACCCTGGCTTCCAAACAGAATTCGGCATTTGAGGTGAGATCTTCATGGCCAAGCACAAGTGACAACCACAGCGTTTTAGATGTAACAGACATGGGCGTCAGTGTGTAGGCATTCGTCAGCAGACTCATGGATCAGCCATGTTTAGGTTTGCAAATTACTTGCTCTGCACTTGGTCTCTCCTCCATTAAATAAAAAGGCAAGCCCTAAGAAATGACTTGGAAACATGAAATCGGATATTCTTTGACTCTCTGTGCTGTGACTCAGCAGTGGCCTGCATTTCTTCCTGACGCGCCGAGCAGTCCTGATTCCACGTCTGGTCCTCCTTTGTGTGTAAGGGGCACTGTAAAGCCTTCGTCAATACGTGTTTAATACAAATATTGACAATGGTTTATGGGGCACTGATTCATAAAGGACTAGAGCTAACAGTATTGAGCCTCTCCATGATTTGCATTTCCAATCACTCAGTAAATAATGGCATTTGTCTAAAAAGAAAATCTAAAAGTTAAATGCAAATGCAGTGCTTTCCCAGGAAGGTAGATGGCTAAGTAGTAAAACAAACCCAACAATAAAGTAGATTTATATCATCTTCCAAAGATTCTAGTCTAAATAGAAGAAAAAACAGCTGTATTGAACAGTAATAGAAAATTTGCTTTTTTAAAAGTCATCTGTTGTATGGCGTGATCTTTAGAAATGCATACAATTTTCTGTTTTTAAAATTTATTTGTTTATTTGAAAGGCAGAGTTACAAGGAGAGAGACAGAGAGCGAGAGGCCTTTTCTTTCTGATGTTCACTCCCCAAATGGCTGCAAGGGTCTGGAGCTGCACTCAGGCCTCCCAGGTGGGTGCAGGGGCCCAGACATTTGCGCCATCTTCCACTGCTTTCCCAGGCCATTAGCAGGGAGCTGGATTGGAAGGGGAGCAGCCAAGTCTTGAGCAGTGTCCACGTGGGATGCAGGCATGGCAGGTAGCGGCTTAACCTGCTGTGTCCCAGCACTGGCCCCTGAAGTCTTCAGAGAAAGCTCACTGCAGAACTGCTGTGTGTGGTGGGCATTTGGCACGGTTGTGCTATCGTCGTCCCATGTCAGAGTTCTGGTTCAAGTCTGCAGCGTGGCTCCTGACCCAGCTTCCTGCTAATGTGGCAGGAAAGGCAGTGCACGACGGCCCAGGTGCTTAGGCCCCCGCCACCCGTGTGGAAGACCTGCATGGAGTCGCTTGCATCTAGATTCAGCCTGGCCCAGACCTGTGTGTTGTGGGCATTTGGTGAGTGAACCAGCGGATGGAAGATCTCGGTCTCAGTCTCTCTGCTTTTCAAATAAATAAATCTATCTTGAAACACATAGTCATATTGGTTTTCTGGAAAGTTGCAAAGTGAATTAAATAAACACATTGTTTAACAGCCTTCAAATTCAGTCTGCAACTCAACGGGAACACAAGTCAGAGGAGGGGGCACGGATCTCTTTCTCCTTGTCCCTCTACGTGACTTTCAGGAGCCCAAGTCTGGCTTTTTTTTCTTGTCTCCCCACCACGCACTCCAGTTAACAAAATGAAATCATATTTGTTGCAGCTCGTGTCTTTCTGAGGTGAATATCACCAAATTGCCAGGCGCGTGGGGGTTGGTGAGCTCAGCGGCTCTGAAGTCAAACTCAAGTCCTTATTTCATAGATGCTCACGATCACTCAAACAAACATGACAGTGGGAATTTTTGAAAAGGTAAATCCTTTGTCATTATTTCAGAACCAGGAAGGGACAAACGCAACAAGAGCAAAATAAACAGCTTGAAGTGTGCGACCTATTGTTTGTAAGAGAAGCAAATATGGCGTCCTTCTACCAATGATAGACAGACCTGTTGTTTCCAGATACGAGTGACGGATGGGTGTGGGCGAGATGGAAGATAGACTGCCTGTGATTAATACACGAGGGGACCCCTGAGGAGGAGAAAACTGGAGCCAGGTAAGATTATGGACAGTGTTCTTTGCCAATGTGTTGCTGTGTGTGCGAATTAAAATTGTTGCTGTTGTTTTAAAACATGTATGCGTGTCTGTGTGTGCTCTAAAAATTCTTTATTCACCAGCTGACAAGATGTTCTGACATGGACTCAACGTGTTCGTATTTGGGCTGTTTTCTATGTATTTGCATAAGAAGTGAAGCTCTGAGACATTTTGATAGGCATCCAGCACATTGTTTTATGCTAATTTGTAACTTGACCTTTTGATTTATAAATTAAGAATATTTAGTGCTCACAAACGGTTGGAAATAAAATGTCTTAGAGATAGCTCATCATCTACCCACCCTAAGGCTGTTTCTCTGGTTTTGGAATCTGGTATGGAAGTCCATGGAAATTCTAGTTGCCAAAAAACCTGGAGTGGTAAAGCGTGCCACCATTCAATAGAATTAAAGGTGCTTTTCAGTGAAAAACAGAGTCTTCCCTAGCCGGAGAGACCGAAGCATCAGATGCGATTTTGCACGACGGCCTTTCAGTACATACGGCACTGTCTCCCACTCTAAATCGAGATGCAGGGAGTTACGCGGCCACATGTGATGCCAACATCCCCTATCAGAGTGCCGCTTTGAGTCCTGGCTGCTCCACTCCCAGCCCAGCTCCCTGTACCTGCACCTGAGAAGGCCACAGAGGATGGCCCCAGTGCCAGGGCTGCTGCCACCCCTGTGGGAGACCCAGGCGGAAGGCCCAGGTGGAGTCCCTGGCTCCTGGCTTTGGCCTGGCCCAGATTTGGCAGTTGCAACCATTTGGGGGAGTGAACCAGAGGGTGGAAGATCTTTCTCTTTGCTTTTCCCTTTCTCTGTGTCACTCTGCCTTTCAAATAAATAAACTGAAAAAATCTTGAAAAAAAAGACCTACTTGACAATTTTTTTTTCAAATCACTTTAACCAGGCGAATTACAGAGAAGGTGAAGGTGAGGAGGGAGAGTGCCTGGGGAGCTCCCAGAGCCCTGCTGTCTCCCTGTGTTCCTCCGGACTCCGCATGCTGCTCAGGCTGTGCCTTTGGGGAGGAGGGTGTCCTGTTCTGCGGAGAGTCCCTGACGCATGGCAGGAGCCCAGTCCATGCCACCCCTCCTCCTCACCTTCCCATCAGTCAGCTGTGCTTGGCTATCGCTCAGTGCTGAGCTGAAGTGCCGCAGGTGAGTGGACTTCAGGGTTGGACAGACCCGGCAGGTGGTGGGGTCCGGATTCACACCGCACTGCCTGACCGCAGGGGCTTAGCCCGTCTCAGCTCTCTCTCCAGGTCATAGGTCAGAGATGCCATCCACGGATGATCCCTCATGGCAGGCACACCTGTCAGCTCAGCCAGAGGCCCATCAAGTACTGATTCCATCTTTACCACTACTAAGAATCTTTTAACACTGCCTCTTCTAATAATTGAGAGAAAAATGACCACTCTGCCGGAAGTCTAAGTGATCCCCTCTTCCTCTTCTTTACTTGGACATGGGACATGTGAGGCCATAGAAGACCACCAGGGGCTTGTGGCTGTGGTTCAGGGATCCTCCACGCCAGGACCCTCTGTACCTCCCTCGCTTGGTGGAGGGGGGAGCTGTCAAACTGTGAAAACAAGTGAGGGGTCGGCACTGTGGCGTAGCAGGTAAAGCCGTCGCCTGTAGCACCAGCATCCTATATGAGCACCGGTTCAAGTCCCGGGTGCTCCACTTCCGATCCATCTCTCTGCTATGGCCTGGGAAAGCAGTAGAGGTTGGCCCTCGTCCCTGGGCCCCTGCATCCTCATGAGAGATCTGGAAGAGGCTCCTGGCTTCGCAACGGTGCAGTTGCAGCTGATGCAGCCATCAGGGGAGTGAACCAGTGGATGGAAGACCTCTCTCTGCCTCTGCCTCTCTGTAACTCTGCCTTTCAAATAAATAAATAAATCTTTTCTTAAAAAAAAGTGGGAGAATTGAGCCTCATATGTTTTTTTAAACAAAATTACAAAGATACTGTGAAATGCACCAAACAGAAGACACCATCAAACATAAGGGAGAGTAAACTTGTGTTTCCTTTGATTTTACACATAAAAACCCTCTAGCGCATTGGTTCATGACATACAATGCATTTCTGACCATGCTAGACTAGAAAACCAGACTGAGAATTCAAGAGTGGCCTCTGGAGAAAGGGGTAGGTACTGAGTGTTTGCAGAGCAAGGGATGGTGTTCATAATCAGTTCACGTTAACGCCAGGGAAAACAGCAAGAAAAAGCAACAAAGCAGGCAGAGAGCTTTGGGGTCTTTCAAGGAACCCCGCGTCACTTACAGGTAAAGTAAGGAATGGCATGCCAATCGGTGCAGAACCGTGGCTTAAACAAACAGTTTGTAGGAGTGAAATACTCACGAGGAGATGGGTTAGTGTTGGGAAGTCCTGCTTTCCACCCAGGTCATCCCAGCGGTAGTAAGTGGCCAAGAAGGCATGGTGGTGCTCCCGCAACGCAGCCCGTTTCCCTGTAAACTGGAGCTAACTCACGGTGGGCTACACCTTCCTGCTGTTCTACACAGGCTCACCTGTGACAGTGAGTCAGGTGCATGCTTGGGACTGGGAGGGAAATGATCGCCTGTGAGCTGGCAGCACCTCCTCCCAAGCTGGGCAGACAAAGCCCAGCAGAGACAGCGCTGGCTGGGGAGTGGTGCACGTACAAAACCTTTCTCCTCTGGATTTCTCCTGGAAAGCTCATCGCTGGGCGCTGCTGTTTTCTTAGGACCTCATTGAATGGTGGGGGGCCAATGGCTTTGATGGGCTGACCGCTGGGCCTGGTACACCATGTGCCTGTAGGGGAAAAACGAGAGAGAAAGAACTCAGCTTCGTGTAGCTGTCATGGACATGAGATTCTTGGCAGCCAAGTGGGACTTGTGGTAATAATTGTGGCACGATGGATTGTGACAAGGCCGACTGTTGACGTGTTCATTTGCATACTGGTGTGCAGCGCCTCCCTCCACATCAGGCACTCTGGGCCCCCACCTGAAGCCAGAACACTCCTATGGAGCAAGGCATTGCTCGCCAGGGTCCAAAACACACAGGGAAAGAAGACTTTAGAAATGATGGGAAGATAAATAAAGACAAGATTATACGTAGGTGTACATATCCTGTTAGGAAGGGAAGCAGGCAAGCTTTCAAGGTCATCTACCAATGACCTTGACTGCAGGAGGCTGGTGGAGCTAACTGTTGAAGTGCTCCTCACTTGACCATGAGGAGTCGATTCACTCACCAATTCTAGCAATGACCAGGTCTTTATCAGTGGATATCTGGACAGCAAGAGGAAGGGGCGGGCAAGATCACCAGTCATACTTGGCCCCAAATTGCTACCTTTGAAAAGTTGCAAGTTCAATTTTTGTGTCACTTTTGCCACGTTAGTATTTTTTCAAAGAACCATAGTCTGACTACAACTGAAGGGGCTAGGGTTAGAGTTAAAGTTAGGTTAGGGTTTAGGATTAGGGTTAGGGTTGGGTTAGGCTTAGGGTTGGGTTAGAGTTAGGCTTAGTGTTGGGGTTGGGTTAGGGTTAGGGTTGGGTTAGAGTTTAGAATTAGGGTTAGGGTTAGGGTTGGGTTAAGGTTAGGGTTAGGGTGGGTTAGGGTTAGGGTTGGGTTAGGGTTGGGTTAGGGTTGGGTTAGGGTTGGGTTAGGGTTGGGTTAGGGTTAGGGTTGGGTTAGACTTAGAGCATCTGAAAGCTGGCAGTCACTGACTGGCACACCCGAGTTAAGTCCCATCTGTTGTTTTTCGGATTTTTCTAGGGACGAATCCAGAAAGTAGACTGGCGTTTCACCAGAAGGGAAATGGACAAGGGCAGTGCACTTGTAACCATTACCTCAGCAAGAATGCGAGGATGTGAACCTGTGATGTGCCTTTTCTAAGGAAGCAGCAATAACCATGCAGGTCTGTCTGCCCCTAGCCTGTGGCCCACACTGAGCCAGCACCGGAGAGGTGGCAGTCTCAGTTATGTTGGCGGGGTCTGCTGGGTCCACTGGGTCTGGAGTCGGAACTCCCAGGCTTTCTACGCCAGCAGCCACAGCTGTGACATCAGATCTCTCTTTGACACTCGCCTTCCCCATCCTGGAGCAGAGCTGGGAGCTCGGGGTGCACTCCTGCTCCAGCACCTGGTCTCGGCTGAGCGCTAGAAGTCTTCTTGGAAAGAGTATTATCGCACATGCAGTCATCACCTGTTTATTAAGTACAGTATTGTGTATTATTTATTTCTGACTGAAGCGTTTTCTAGAACATCTGGTTGGTTACGCTTTATATAAATTAACAGACTGTCATCTCCTCGTGACAGTTACCTGTTTACTTTCACTTCATTAAACGCCATTTTTCAGAAATAACGTGAGATATATGAAACACTACATGTAATTAAGCAAAACAATACAAATAAACGTAAATACTCATAATGAGAATGAGAAGGAGGCGATCCGCTGGAGCAGAAAGCTGGGAGTTTGACTACCGCCTGGCTGTGGAAGGCAAACCCAGGGATGGCACCATGTTCTGGGCCACTCCGTTGAGTCATTTTGCTGTAATTTTTAGAGAGTTTTATTTATCTCAGGCTTGAAAGTTCCCTGTCTTCATTCTTTAGGTTGCTGGGTCCCCATTGTTTTCATCCACGGAAAATTCATGTCTAAAGAAACAAAGCGTTTGGGAACCATCTGCTAAAATACAGATCGAGGTGAGAATCCGAATTGAATAAGTCCTGAATGGTGGAGGAGAGGCTGGTGGTGGGCGGGGAGCTGAGGGCGGCTGGCAGCCCAGTGCTTCGCTTACTCCCAGCATGACTCCAGTCTGTATTCAGTTCAGGGCAAGTCATTTTAACAGCGAGAAATTCAAATTCACATTTCCTACTTGAAGCTCAGCATCTTACCTCTTTGATGAAGCTGTGCCTTCTCCATTTTTCTCTTTGCCAATTTTACCTATGGAGAACTTTGTTGTATATGACTGCATTATGTACATTGACCAACAAAAGGCTTGGAGTTTGATGTTTAATGCTCCCTTTTCTTTCTCATTTTCATCCAGCCTATCTACCTATCATGTGTTTTATCTATCATCTATCTGTCTATCTATCATCATCTCGTCTCCATTTACTGTGAAAGTGACAACGGAAGGGGAAAACACAGTAATCCTACTGTATCTTCTATAATTAGCAATAGCTACGCATTTCCTGTTACTACTCATACCAAAATGGCATTGCATTACTTAACTCTCTCAGTGTTGAATATACATTATTTCCAACAGAAGCTAACATTTTTCTCCTGCCATCCGTAATACTATCTCATTTTCTCTCCCGACATATTGTCACTCTTCTGCTAGGTATGTCAATCACAGTTTCCTTCTGCGACTCCTGTTCCATGGGCCAATATTTATGAGCTATGCAGTGGGAGGAGAAAGAGAATAGATTTCTGCCATGGTGGAGAAACGGAGTTCTGTCGACACTAGGACTTTTTATTTCAGAAGTGAGAGGAAGCAGTAGGCAAAATACATCCAAACTTAATATTTAACTCAATGAGAAAGTATAAAATTTACATCCGAGATTTTCTGAGCTATTTTCACTTTCCAGATGAACTCTCCCCCCCGCCCTAACAGTCTTAATAGAGTTGCCAGATTTGACACATTCAGGTTGTTAAATGGGAAAAGGAAAAACAAAACCAATGAGAATAGATGAACCTGTTCCTCCACAGTCTGACTGGATGGGACGCTGTGGAAGAGAGACAGCTTTACGGTCTTTCAAACACCAGTGAGCCTTTGGCAAACAAAGTGGCTTGGGAAAGGCGTGTACATTAAATATTTCATGTGTGCAAAAGAAGAGACTAGGCATTTCTAACCACACAGAGAGAAACATTTTCATGTGGCAACAGATGATAATGAGAAATCAAAAGGGACTCAGAGGGTTGGAAAAACATTTATAGCACATGTGACAAAAGGTTGTCACCCCTCCTATACAAAAATCCCCTAAAATGGATTATAACTTTACCAATAACCTGAGAACACTGGGAAGATCACCAGGCAATGATAAGGGCTAAGAAGCACACCACAAAACGGCTACATTTTTCTGAGAGGGGAGTGGGAATGCCAGAATCCGACTGGGGAGAAATTTCAGGGAAATGGTGACATCTAAGGGGGAAAAGATGTGCTCCAAGATGGCTTCTGGGAGAGGGCGTGTCCTGAATTTCTCCAAAATCAATTGGAAATACTTATTTAAAGTGGAAAATAAAAGTACCACTGAACTCAGCCGTTTTGGGAATCTACCCTATGGGAGCCAAGCCAGCACAAGCGTATGAGGGCACAATCTCCAGGTTAGTGACCAAACATCGCTCATGGCGGGGAACCGGCGGGAACCGCAGTGAAAGGGTTACACCGACTGCACCCCTGTGGCTCGAAGGGAGCGGCTGGGTGTCCTCTGGAGTCGGCCAAGGCTGGACTGTTGTGCAGCATCATGGTCACGCTGTGCGAGTGGGGTGTGAGGCACGGTTCTGCTCCAGAGCTCCGAAAACCCTCGCAGGACCAGGAGCAGGGACAGGTGGCTGAGGCCACACGTGCTGGGCCGCGGGGTTTGGAGAGCCAGCGGAGCCTGGAGACGTTTTACTTCTCTTTCCTGTTGTTTCATTGATCTCACAGTTAGACGCATCACACAGAAGGTGTGTCAGTCATTTGGAAGGTGAAGAATTAAAATTAGTTGTCTCTATTAAAAGAAAGGAGTGAGACCACAGATGCACAAAAAGCAAGCAACTGAATGTTGGCGTCACCTCCCCTTGGCTGTGCCGGGGACAAGGGGCGCAGGCAGCAGGGAAGAGTGGGACGCCCACCTCCTGGACCGGAGCCTTGAGTCTCCCTACCAGTGCAGAGCTCGCTGGAGAGAGCTCCGACTGCAGTGCCACAGGCAGGCTGCCAGGGCATGTTCAGGGACGAGACTGTCCCCGGAGAGGGGCCGAGCTGAGGGCCTCCCATGGGCCGGCGAGCTGGGAGCAGCATGGAGGTAGATTGTACGGAGCATGGCCCAGGAGGGAATCCACACTCTGGGAATCTGGCCACTCGGCTCCCTTGAAGCCTGAGTGTGCCGACACCAGAGCCGGATGAAGGCTGAGCCCGGTGGTCTGGGGTCAAACACGCTAGCAAGGTCCTGGGCAGCTGGGGCGAGGGGCTGGTCTCGGGCACCTCTCTCCATCACGCACCCACCCACGGGCTTTGCCTTCGGGCGATGCCACCCAACGCGGCACCAGCCTCAGCAATACAAGGGCTGTGACCACAGAGCAGGCGCTGCGCCTCCTGTGGAGCCGGGCAGTCCAGCAGCCACGTGGTGAACTCGGGAGGGTCCCAGGAGGGCTCTGAGGCAGGCCAGCTCATCACCATCACCGTGGGCCTGTGCCGAGGGTGGTGTCTTCCATGAACACCGTGGCGGGGCTGTAACTTACTCTCCACGGGGCCCCTTAGCTTCCAGTCGGATGTTCTTCCTCAGTCCCGGCTCTCGCACTCAAGATCATCCTCAGTGAACGGGGGCACCAGGCCTGAAGCAGCGGCCAACAGCAGGCAGAGGGCGTCAGGGCGCACGGGCCCAGATTGCTCCAGAAGCCTCAGTGCTCGGAAGGCCGTGGCTGTGTCCTCGGGCGTTTGCTCAGCGCTCGCAGCTCTGTTCTTTCTTCGTGAACGGCAGCAAAGGGCTGGTCAGTGCTGTCCAGCCTCGCTCAGCTGCCTGGCAGTGAAGTCGAGGGCAGAGAGACCAGCGGCTGGACAGTTTCTGGCTCACCAAATGCATTTCCGTCTTCTTGCAACCTGCACACTCCTCAAGTGTTTGCCTTTCTCCGGAGGACGTGGTCTGCCGCAGGGCTCTGTGGTGTGCTCCCCCTCTGAGGGGCAGTCCCTCACCCAGGAGCTCCTTCCTCCTCTCAGCACGGACACCCAGGCACGTGGCACTGCAGGCGGCACCAGCTTCAAGGGGCCACACACAGAGTCATTTTTATTATCAGCGTCACTGTGGAGAAGGGTGGATGGCTCCGGGGTTATCCATGCATGCAGAGATGGGGTCCCCCAGTCCTGACCACTTAGGCAGCATGGATTGGGGACCCCTCATTCTGGTCCGGCCCGTGGGGAAATGACAAGGCAGCCGGTCCCTGACCATCTGCTCCGAACACAAATTCATTTGATGGGTTTTGTTTTCAGTCATGCTGAAGCTAGAGCTTTCTCCTTGGATCGTTTGGTCTGGAATGGTGCAGACCAGACCACAACCAGATCCTGTGGGTGAGGCGGGTGGGCGGCCGACCTCTGCTCCTGCCAAGAGCCAGGTGCTTGGAGAAAGGATGACACAGGAGGCAGCAAGAGTAGGGAGCTGGGAGGGAAACAAAGGCAAGACACAGGAGTCCAAGCACAGAGCACCAGACAGGGCAGCTGGAGCAGGCATCAGCCAGGTAGCAGCACTTCTCCAACTCTCACAGAGCACCCACAGAGTCCACATCCACAGAACCCACACCCACAGAATCCACACCCACGGAACCAACACCCACAGAACCCATATCCGCAGAATCCACACCCACAGAATGCACACCCACAGAACCCACACCCACGGAACCCACACCCACAGAACCAACACCCACAGAACCCATACCCACAGAACCCACACCCACAGAAGCCATACCCGCAGAATCCATACCCGCAGAATGCACACCCACAGAACCCACACCCACAGAACACACACCCACAGAACACATACCCACAGAACCCACACCCACGGAACCCACACCCACAGAACCAACACCCACAGAACCCATACCCGCAGAACCCACACCCACAGAATGCACACCCACAGAACCCACACCCACAGAACCCACACCCACAGAACCAACACCCACAGAATGCACACCCACAGAACACACATCCACGGAACACACACCCACAGAGCCCACACCCGCAGAATCCACACCCACAGAACCCACACCCACAGAACCCACACCCACAGAACCAACACCCACAGAACCCATACCCGCAGAACCCACACCCACAGAATGCACACCCACAGAACCCACACCCACAGAACCCACACCCACAGAACCAACACCCACAGAATGCACACCCACAGAACACGCATCCACGGAACACACACCCACAGAGCCCACACCCGCAGAATCCACACCCACAGAATCCACACCCACAGAACCCACACCCACGGAACCCACACCCACAGAACTAACACCCACAGAACACACACCCACAGAACCCACACCCACAGAACTAACACCCACAGAACCCACACCCACAGAACCCATACCCACAGAACCCATGCCCACAGAACCCACACCCATGGAACCCACACCCACAGAACCAACACCCACAGAACCCATACCCACAGAATGCACACCCACAGAACCCACACCCACAGAACCCACACCCACAGAATCCACAACAATGGTACCCACACCCACAGAATCCACACCCACGAAGCACACACCCACAGAACCCACACCCACAGAACCCACACCCACGGAATCCACACCCACAAAATCCACACCTACAAAATCCACACCCACAGAATCCACACCCACAGAACCCACACCCACAGAATCCACACCCACAGAACCCACACCCACAGAATCCACAACAATGGTACCCACACCCACAGAATCCACACCCACCAAATCCACACCCACAGAATCCACACCACAGAACCCACATTTTAGAAGGCATACTTTGGCAGCCGGCGGTGTGGCTGCTCCACATCCGACCCAGTTCCCTGCTACGTCCTTGGCCCCTGCACCCACGTGGTTCCTGGCCCAGCCCCCACTGTTGCAGCCATTTGGGGAGTGAACCAGTGGATGAAAGACCTCTCTCTCTACCTCTCTCTCTCTCTCTCTCTCTACTTTTTAAAGAAATACAATAAATCTTTAAAACAAAATAAAATTTGACGAAGAAGGTATACTTTGAACTCAAACTAGTTTATTAATGGTAATATAATGAAAAACGTTGAAGTAAGACCAAAACTCAATTATAATTAAACAAAAAAGTGAGAAATTTGTGTATTTTCTTTTTTTATTTTTTTTTGACAGGTTGAGTTAGAGAGAGAGAGAGACAGAAAGGTCTTCCTTCCGTTGGTTCACCCCTCAAATGGCTGCTACGGCTGGCAGGCTGTGCCGATCCGAAGCCAGGAGCCAGGTGCTTCTCCTGGTGTCCCATGCGGGTGCAGGGCCCAAGTACTTGGGCCATCCTCCACTGCCTTCATGGGACACAGCAGAGAGCTGGACTGGAAGAGGAGCAACCGGGACAGAACCGGCACTCCAAATGGGACCAGAACCAGGACTAGAACCCGGGGTGCCAGCGCTGAAGGTGGAGGATTAGCCTAGTGAGCCACGGCGCCGGCCTAGAAATTTGTATATTTTCATGTAGTGATGATGATGATAGACTACTAGACAAATCTTGGATGACACTTTTCTGGTGTTACTGATTGCATATGGGGCTGGTGTGAGTCATTTCAACCAGCAGTTAAAACGGTGCCAGTGCTTTTAGTCTTTAAACAATTGTTCTCTACAGGGAACTCCTAATTTTCTTGGTGGGTATGCACAGTATTAGAATTTAGAGGCTGCTCCCGGAAACAATGTTCTAAAGATGCTGAATAAGCTAAAGTAATATTATTGGTGATAAACTTTCTCACTGTTTAGTTCTACTTAATCATAGGAAATTAATATTTTGTCCCTATAAAGAGAAAGGCCATCCATTCACAAAGATTTATTGAATGCCCTAATGAGACACCGTGGGGACTGGAAAATGAATTAACCAGCCAAATCGTCGGTGAAGTCTGCACCACACTTACCTGCTTTGGAGATGACTTACTAGCACAGCTTCACAGGAGTCTATTGAAACTCGCGCTGCGACACGTGCAGAGCCCTGGCCACTTGTTTCTAAGCCAGTTCCACCACTTTGCTGCCACGTGACCGTGGGAAAAAATGTTTCAGTTCTGTGGGGCTGTTTCTACGGCTGTAAAATGAAGTAGATGGTAGTAGTATCTACTCCATAGAGTACTGTGATTACTAATTGAATTACTAGACAATTAATAAAACAAAGGGTTTAGACTATTGCCTAGTAAGTGGCATTAAATGTATCGGCGGGGTTTTATCAGATGTGTTCCCTGCATGTTTTGGGGTGATCATATAGATGGCCGCCTTTTCTGTGTTCACATGATGAATTACATTAACAGGTTTCCTGATGATAAAGAATCCAACATTTCCAGAACAGACTCGACTTGCAAACAGTAAGTCATCTTATTTTCCATACAGACTGTATGAAGTTTTGTTTAGGATGTTTACAAGTGGCATGAAAAAGGCCTGGCTCTTTCCTTTCCTTTCACTGGGCTTATCTATTTTGACATTGGGAAAATTCTGCCCCTCCCCCCCCCCAAAAAAAAACACACTGGGGAATGCTCTTCTTGTCAGATCCTGTAAGAGCTTTATAAGATTGGCACTTCCCAAATGTTTGGTAAAATTGTCTGTAAAATTGTCAAGGGCAGTATCTTCTTGGTAAAAGCATTTTCAAGTATTGGCTTAATTTTCAAGTCACTAGAAGAGTTCCTTTTAAGATTTCTTCTTGGCTTATTTATATTTTTGTATGGAATTGTTCATTTTGTCTAAATGTTAGAAAATATTCATGGAAAATTGTTCCTACCGTTCTCTGATTATTTTTGAATCTGCCACTTTATAGTTCTGAACACCTTTTCTTGCCTAATGGTGTTTGTTATTGTCTCTGGGTACTCATGTATCTTGATAATTTTGTGTATTTTATGACATTTTAATGAAGCCACGTTTTGATTTTGTTGATATACTCCTTTATATTTATTTTCTTCTTTCATTGATTTTTGTGTATATTATTTCATCATTTACTTTCATTGGTGTATTCTGTTAGATTTTAATACCTTTTTATATTGAGTTGAATCAATATTCAGGTATTCTTTTTAAAATATTACATTTTAAGTTTGCACATTTCTCTAAATTTGTTAAGTTGAATCTCAGAACTTTTGATGTGCAATATTTTTATCTTTTGGTAATAAACATCTTATATGTAATTAATAAGCTGCTATAATTACTCTTGATTTTGTAAAAATATTCTATGTGGAATTTTTTGAAGTACATTAGTTAGCTTTTTACTTGCAACCAAAGAGCAGATCTATGTACTACTCACTGGAAATTTGTTAAAACTTGCCATGTGGACTAGTAAAGGTTCAGTTTAGCAAAAACCCCACATATGTTTGAGTAGACTGTATATTCTCTAAATTTTGAGCAAAGAGTTACATACATGTTTAAATCATATTTTATTTTCTGGTTATGTTTTTCTTCTTTTCTGCATCATCAGTAGTTTCTGCTTTGTCTATTATTACTTGAGACTTTTGTAAGATCGTTTCCGTGATGATTCTAGACTTGCCCATGCCTCTGTGTGATTCAGTCTTCTCATTAGATCTCTGGGCTTAGACTGGCGCCCCTGCTTGCTGAGAGGACGTTTTCGTAGCTCAGCTTGCTTGCATTCTCTGTAATAGTGCCTGTCCCGCAGCATCCTGTTCCCCCCCCCCCCCATACCATAAAGCTGCTCCAGCAGTTGTTGTTTAAAAGAGTTTTTCATCTTTTGCTGTCTACTTTTCTGTGTCCTGTGTCTTATGTCTGTATTTAGTGAGTACAGACATACATTCTCACAACCATTGGTCTTAGTTGGCAAGGTCAGACCTTTTACGTTTATTGTTATTACAGATGCAATCCACCATCCCCCTGCTTCTTTACTTCTCTTGCTTTCTTCTCTTACACCAAAGACCCCGGTTTTCACATTTAGAACTGTCACCCTCCCCAGTCTGAGAGTCTCCTCCCTGGTCAGACTTGTACAATAGTACATTCGGTTTCAAACTTCCCTCACTGATCGATGTCAGTGCAAGCTCCGGTTTGTCCATACCTTTAGAATATTGCTACATGAAAGGATATGTATTTCAAATATCATTTTGCTCTGAATAAGAATCTTCAGTATCTTCTTCAAAATTTCTTTTAGTATTCTTGGGTTGAAGTTTTCTAATTTAACAATTTAGTTTTAAAATTTAATTAAAAAATTCAGTCAGAATTTTGATTTGGATTGCATGGTGCTTCTAAAGTAATCATGGGAAAATTCCTTATTTAAAAATATTTAGGAATAAATATTGTACAGCAATCCAAGTTTTTCAGGTCTTTTTACATGTTTCTTAAATTGCTTATGGTTTCTATGTAAATATCTTACAAATATATAATTTTAGACTTGTTTACTTGTATTAATTTGTTATGACTTAAATTTCTCTTGCATATTGAAATTATTTTATATATAATTTTATTTTGAACGTACTCTCTTTTATGTATTTTGTGTTCCACTATATGGCAAAAAATTTTTTTTAAAGACTTATCTATTTATTTGAAAGGCAGAGTTACAGAGAGGGAGAGACTGAGGGAAAGATCTTTCATCCACTGATTCACTCCCCCACATGCCTGCAAAGGCCAGGGCTGGGCCAGGCTGAAGCCAGGATCCTGGAATTGCATCCGGGTCTCCCACGTGGGCGGCAGGGACTTTGGTATGTGGGCTGTCTAGTTGTTCTCCCAGGCACATTAATAGGGAGCTGGATCAGAAACAGAGCTGCAGAGACTTCAAGGGGCTCTCACCAGATGCCAGCAATGTAGGTCTTAGCTTAACCTGCTGTGCAACAATGCCCACAATGCTAGCCTTTCAAATATTTTATCCTTTCAACCTACATGACCAAATAATTCTCTTGGGTTATCGTGATATGCTGATGTCGCTGGAGAAAATGGAAATGTCAGCACTCCACTTCCAATGCTTATGCATCTTCTTTAAAAAAAGATTTATTTATTTATTTGCATATCAGAGTTACAGAGAAAGAGGGAGAGACAGAAAGAGAGAGAGGTCTTTGATTTCTCGGTTCACCCCCAGATGGCCGCAATGGGCCATCTGGGCCAGGTCAAAGCCAGGAGCTTCATTCTAGTCTCCTACATGGGTAGCAGGGGCCCAAGCACTTCAGCTGTCTTCCACTGAAGTCATCTTATCCTTGTCTTACTGCATTGCCTAGATTGTTCAATAAAGTGTAGGGAGATGGGGGTGCCGTGGGCATTTTTATCTTATACCTGACTTTCCAATTGTTTCTAATGTTTCCTATTGAGAGTATGCTGGGTTTAGTTTCCTTGTAAAAACCACATATCAATGACGGGGTGGTATCTTCAGGATTGTGTAGACAATTATTTTCTGAAAATTTTATTAAAATGGAGTCTACATACAAAGTGTAGAGACCAATGAGCTTTGTTGTCATTTTGTCACACCAATAACCAACACTGGAATTAAGAACAAGGCATTACAAGGATCCAAACAGTACTCACTACTCCCCCATCTCCATTTTTTAAACTTTTGTGGTACATTATGTTTAATATACTTTTAAAATTTTACTTAAGGAATGCAAACTCCATGCTTTTAATATATACAAATTTGGGGACATGGTGATTATTCCGCCCCCCCACCTCCTTCCCACCCATACTCCCGCTTTTCTTCCTCCTCTCTCTCCCTTTTCTATTCTTATTTTTTGCAAAGGTCAGTTTTTAGTTAATTTTATGCTCATAAAATTAACCATACACTAAGTAGAGAGTTCACTGAATAGTATGAAGAAAAAAGAAAAAAAGAACCAAAACAAACAAGAAAACATTGTTCCTCGAGAGTCAAGACAAGAGCTGTGCAAAATCTCGCACCTCAAGGTGTTAGCTTCACTCCTGTAGATTACAATTAGGTGCTCTCTTAGTTACCACAGATCAGGGACCATATGCTATTTGTCTTTTTGTGACCGGCGTATTTCACTAAATATGATAGTTTCACTAAATATAATAGGAGCACACTGTCATTTACGTGGTATGACTCAGTGAAGCAATATTTATAACTACACCCAATGATCTGACATCCACACAATTTTTATCTTCTCTCTTAGTAAATAATTTTTATCTTCTCTCTTAGTAAATAAGAAAAATGTGATATTTTTCTTTTTTGGCTCTGGATTATTTCACTTAGCATAATGGTTGCTAATTGCATTTATGTTAGGATTCTGGGTGTTTTTTTTTTTTTTTTTTTTTTTTTGTGGCATAGAAACATTCCCTCACGTTTATGTACCACATTTTCTTTATCCAGTCATCTGTTGATGGGCACCTAGGAAATGAAATCGGCATATGAAAGAGCCGCATGCACTCTCATGTCTAAAGCAGCTTAGCTCTTGTGAGAATAACTTAGATACTTATTTTAATCAGTATCTGTATTCCATCAAATATATATATATGCATATGTATATATATATATACATATTTCCATAGCTACAACTATAGATATTCATGTCTTTTTGTCTATCGTCTATCTATCAATCTGGACACAAAGAAGCACAGAAAAGGAAACAGGAAGAACAGAATTTTTCCTCTTTCATTTCTTTTATATATGTGTCTGTCGTGACAAAATAACCCAGGTTTTAAAAATGTTGAGTCTTCCTTACATCCTTTGGAGCACTCACTTCACCGTGGTGTGTTACTCATTTACTATTTCCAAGAACTATAATCAACTATTTTTCTCGCTTTTTAATTCAGATTGGTTTTATTTTTAATTTTTTTTCCCAAAGAAACCATTTATTTAATGAGTACAAACTTCATAAGTACAACTTTAGGAATATAGTGATTTTCCCGTCATATCTGCCCTCCCACACTCACCCCCACCCCACCATCTCCTAGCTTTCCCATTCCAGTCCCATTCTCCATTAAGTGAAAGAAAAAAAAATAAACATGATTCCTTGACAATCAAGACAAGGGCTGTTCAAGTCATTGCTTCTCAATGTGTCAACTTTACTTCTACAGATTTCCTTTTAGGGAGAACATATGATATTTATCTCTCTGGGACTAGTTTATTTCACTAAGTATGATGTTTTCCAGATTCATTTTTTTACTGCTGTGTAGTATTCCATAGAGTACATATCCCCTAATTTCTTTATCCAGTCTTCAGTTGATATTTGTTTAAGTGGAATGCATGTCTTAGCTATTGTAAATTGAGCTGCAATAAACACTGGGGTACACTCAACTCTCCTATTTGCTGATTTCATTTCCCTTGGATAAACTCCCAGGAGTGGGATGGCTGGGTCATATGGTAGGTCTCTATTCAGATTTCTGAGGTATCTCCAAACTGATTTCCATAGTGGTTTTACCAGTTTACATTCCAACCAACAGTGGATTAGGGCACCTTTTTCCCTACATCATGGCCAGCATTTGTTGTTTGTTGATTTCTATATAAAAGCCATTCTAACTGGGGTGAGGTGAAACCTCATTGTGGTTTTTGATTTGCATTTCCCTGATGGCTAGTGATCCTGAGCATGTTTTCATGTGTCTGTTGGCCATTTGGATTGCATCTTTTGAAAAATGCCTGTTTAAGTCCTTGGCCCATTTCTTCACTGGGTTGTTTCTTTTGTTGTGGAGTTTCTTAGTCTCTTTATATATCTGGTTATTAATCCTTTATCAGTTGCATTGTTTGTAAATAATTTCTCCCATTCTGTTGGTTGCCTGTTTACTTTCCTTGGTGTTTCTTTTGCAGTACAGAAGCTTCTCAATTTATTGTAATCCCATCTGTTGATTTTGGCTTTGATTGCCTGTGCCTCTGGAAACTTTCCAAGAAATCTTTTCCTGTGCCAATGTTTTGCAGGGTTTCCCCAATGTTCTCTAGTAATTTGATAGTATCAGGTCATAGACTTAGGTCTCAATCTATTTTGAATGGATTTTCATGTAAGGTATAAGGTAGGGGTCCTGCTTCATACTTCTGCATGTGGATAACCAGTTTTCCCAGCAGTATTTGTTGAAGAGACTACCCCTGCTCCAGGGATTGGTTTTAGCTCCTTGGTCAAATATAAGTTGATTGTAGATGCGATGCTTGGATTGATTTCTGGCATTTCTATTCTGTTCCATTGGTCAATCCATCTGTTTTTGTATCTGTACCAGGATGTCTTGATTATAACTGCCTTGTATTACATGTTTTTTTTGTTTGTTTGTTTGTTTTTTTGACAGGCAGAGTGGACAATGAGAGAGAGAGAGACAGAAAGGTCTTCCTTTTTGCCGTTGGTTCACCCTCCAATGGCCACTGTGGCCGGCGCATCTCGCTGATCTGAAGCCAGGAGCCAAGTGCTTCTCCTGGTCTCCCATGCGGGTGCAGGGCTCAAGCACTTGGGCCATCCTCCACTGCCTTCCCGGGCCATAGCAGAGAGCAGGCCTGGAAGAGGGGCAACCGGGATAGAATCCGGCACCCCAACCGGGACTAGAACCTGGTGTGCTGGCTCCGCAAGACGGAGGATTAGCCTGCTAAGCCACGGCGCTGGCCTGTATTACATCTTAAAATCTGGTATTGTGATGCCTCCAGCTTTGTTTTTGTTGTATGAGATTGCTTAGGCTATTCGAGGTCTCCTGTGTTTCCATATGAATTTCAGCATCATTTTTTCTAGATCTAAGAAGAATATTGTTGTATGTATTTTGATTGGTATCACATCGAATTTGTAAATTCCTTCAGAAGATATTGATTCTTCCAGTCCCTTAACAGGGAAGATTTTCCCATTTTTTTATATCTTCTATTTCTTTCTTTAATGTTCTCTAATTCTCATTGTAGAGAGATCTTGGACATCATTGGTTAAATTTATTCCAAGGTATCTGATTTTTTTTTGTAGCTATTGTGAATGGGATTCATCTTAGAAGTTCTTTTTCAGCCATGGCATTGTCTGTGTATACAAAGGCTGTTGATTTTTGTGTATTGATTTTATATCCTGCCACTTTACCAAACTCTTCTGTGAGTTCCAACAGTCTCTTGGTGGAGTTTTTGGATCTCCTATGTATAGAGTCATGTCATCTGCAAATAGGGGTAGTTTGACTTCCTCCTTCCCAATTTGAATCTCTTTGATTTCTTTTTGTTGTCTAATGGCTCTGGCAAAAGCTTCCAGGACTATATTGAATAGCAATGTCGAGAGTGGGCATCCTTGTCTCATTGCGGATCTCAGTGGGAATGCTTCCAAGTTTTCTCCATTCAATAGGATGCTGGCCATGGGTTTGTCACAAATTGCCTTGATTGTGTTGAGCAATGTTCCTTCTATATCCAGTTTGCTTAGAGTTTTCATCATGAAAGGGTGTTGTATTTCATCAAATACAACAGATGATGTTCTTTGCATCTATTGAGATAATCATATGGTTTTTGTTCTGCTGTTTGTTAATGTGATACATCACATTGATTGGTTTGCAAATGTTGAACCATCATTGCTATACTAGGGATAAATCCCATTTGGTCCTGGTGAATGATCTTACTGTTTTTGTTGAAGATTCTTGTGTCTATATTCATCACGGAAATTGTTCTGTAGTTGTCTTTCTCTGTTGTATGTTTTTCAGGTTTAGGAATTAAGCTGATGCTGGCTTTGTAGAAAGAATTTGGGGATTCCCTCCCTTTCAATTGTTTTGAATAAATTGAGAGGAATTGTAGTTCTTCTTTAGATATCTTGTAGAATTCAGCAGTGAAGCCATCTGATCCTGGACTTTTCTTTGTTGGGAGGGTCTGTATTACTTATTCAATTTCCATCTTGGTAATGGGTCTGTTTAGGTTTTCTATGTCTTCATGGCTCAATTTAGGTAGATTGTATGTGTCCAGGAATCTTCCATTTCTTCTAGGTTTCCCAGTTTGTTGGCATACAGCTCTTTGTAGTAATTTCTGTGGGTTTTTTTTTTTTTTTTGACAGGCAGAGTGGATAATGAGATAGAGAGACAGAGAGAAAGGTCTTCCTCTTTGCCGTTGGTTCACCCTCCAATGGCCACTGCAGCCAGCGCATTGTGCTGATCCGAAGCCAGGAGTCAGGTGCTTCTCCTGGTCTCCCATGCGAGTGCAGGGCTCAAGGACTTGGGCCATCCTCCACTGCCTTCCCGGGCCATAGCAGAGAGCAGGCCTGGAAGAGGGGAAACCGGGATAGAATCCGGCACCCCAACTGGGACTAGAACCCGGTGTGCCAGTGCCGCAAGGTGGAGGATTAGCCTGTTAAGCCACGGCACTGGCCTGTAGTAATTTCTGATGATTCTTTTTATTTATGTGGTGTCATTACATTTGCTTTTTCATCTCTAATTTTATTGGTTTGGGTCTTCTCTTTTTTTGGTTAGTTGGGCCAGTGTTGTGTCAATTTTGTTTATTTTTTCAAAAACCAGCTCTTCGTTTTGCTGATCTTTTGTATCATTCTTTCTGGTTTCAACTTTGTTGATGTCTTCTTTAATTTTAATTATTTCTTTTCTCCTATTAGTTTTGGGTTTGGTTTGCTGTTGTTTTTCTAGATCCTTGAAATGCATTGATTTCTCATCTATTTGATTCTTTTCAATTTCTTGATGTAGGCACCAATTGCAATAAACTTTCTTCTTAACACTGCTTTTTCTATATTCAATGAGTTTTGATATGTTGTATTGTCATCTTCATTTGTTTCCAGAAATTTTTTGACTTCTCTTTCAATTTCTCCAATGGCCCACTGTTCATTCAGGAACGTGTTGTTCAGTGTCCATTTGTTTGCGTATGTTCTATTGATTCCTGAGTTGCTGATTTCCATCTTCATTGCATTGTGGTCTGAGAGGATGCATGGTATGAATTCAATTTTTTTGAATTTGCTGAGACTTATTTTATGCCTAGCATGTGGTCAATCCTACAGAAAGTTCCAGCACTGCTGAGAAGAATCTGAATTGTGCAACTGTAGGATGGAAAGTTCTATAGATATCTGTTAGGTCCATTTGGTCTATAGTGTTTATTAAATCTGCTGTTTCCTTGTTGATTTTCTGTCTGGTTGATCTGTCCATTGTTGAACGTGGAGTATTGAAATCCCCCATTACTATTGTATTGAATCTATGTCTCCCTTTAGATCCCTTAACATTTATTTTAAATAGCCACGTGCCCTGTAATTAGGTGCATATACCTTTATAATAGTTACCTTGTCCTATTGAATTGATCCCTTAATCATTACATAGTGTCCTTCTTTGTCTCTTTTAACAATTTTTGTGTTAAAGTTTATTTTGTCTGATATTAGAATGGCTACACCAGCTCTTTTTTGGTTTCTGTTAGCATGGAATATCTTTTTCCATCCTTTCACTTTCAGCCTGTGTGGATCTTTGTTAGTGTGTTCCTTTTAGGCAGCAAATAGATGGGTTTTGTTTTTTTAATTTATTCAGCCAGGCTGTGTCTTTTAACTGAAGAGTTAAGGCCATGTACATTCAAGGTGACTCTTCATAAGCAATGACTTTGCTGTGCCATTTTTCCATAAATATTCCTATTTTTTACTGGGAGCTTTCCTTCCTTTACCTTGTTCCATAGTGATGACCATGTTTCTGTGTTATTGTGTGCAGCATATCCTTAAGCATCTTCTGCAGGACTGGCAGGTGGTGACAAATTCTGTCAGTTTTTGTTTCTCATGGGAGCTCTTTAACTCACCTACATTCATAAATGAGAGTTTTTCAAGGTATAGTATCCTGGATTGGCTTTTTTTTCTCTTAAGATTTTGACTATATCTCGCCATTCTCTCCTAGCCTGTAGAGTTTCTGATGAGAAGTCCTCTGTGAGTCTAATTGGAGATTGTATGAAAGTAATCTGGCGTTTTTCTCTTGCAGATTTTCAAATCATTTCTTTATGTTTTATTTTGGAAAGTTTGATTACAATGTGTCACAGTGAAGATCTTTTCTGGTCATGTCTATTAGGAGTTCTGTGTGCTTCCTGTACTTGGATGCCCTTGTCTTTCTCCAAATTGGGGAAGTTTTCTGTTATTATTTCACAAAAAAGGATTTCTAATCCTTTCCATGCCTTCAAGTACTCTTAGAACCCATATGTTGAGTTGTTTGATAGTACCCTGTAGATTCCCAACAGTGTTTTTTAGTTTTCTAATTTCTTCTTCTTATGTTTGGTCTGACTGTATAACTTCCTGTGCTTTTTCTTCTAAGTCAGAAATTCTTTCTTCTGCTTCACCAGTTCTGTTTTTGAGGCTCTCCACTGTATTTTTATTTGCTCTATTGAATTCTTCATTTGCAAGATTTAATTTTGATTTCTCCTTAAGATTTAAATTTCATGGGAAAAATTTCATTTCTGGTCATGTGTGGATTTCATTAGTTCATACATTTGCTTCTGATTACTTCTAAGTAATCCTATGATCAACTTTTTGAATTCTATTTCTGGCATTTCTTCAATTTCATCACCTTCACAATGTAGTATTGAGGTGTTTGTTCTTTTGCGGCTGTCATGTTGTCTTCCTTATTCTTGTTTCTTGGGTTGGTGTGTTTGTTATTTGGTGTTTGTGGAGATACTTATTGGTTTCTTTGATTTTTCGCTGTGGTGGCTTTTATCTTTGAACTACGTCTTATTGGATTAGTGGAGTGTCTGCTTTCAGGGAATAACTAGAGGTGTGAGATGGGCCAGGGATCTCTATTCAGTGCTCCAGGGTGAAGGGTATGTCTGAGGTGACACACCCAGGTGTGGCATGGTAAATCTTATTTATTTATTTATTTATTTATTTATTTTATCAGAGGGGAGGTGTCTTCTTGTTTATTGGTGTAGACTCAGCTGAGCTCCTCTCTTCAAAGGTGACCAGTCTTGGGCAGTAGTCCCATTGGGTATATTATTCATCCACTCTGCCACAGGACCACACAAGAGATCTGTGCAGTCCTCAGTTTAAGCTCAGATTCCCCAGCAATGTCCCTCGAGTATCCAGGGAGCCTGATAGTGTGGAACCTTCCACAATGACTGCCCAAAGTCCAAGCCACGCTTTGAGTCCTCCCACTTAGACTCAGTGTTTTCACAGTCCCGGCACACCAACCTCCCACAGTAACAAGTGCCCAGCCCTGAGTCTGTTCTCAACAAACCCAGGGGTCTCTACTTGGCTTGTTGCTGGGCATGGATGCGAGCTGGTGCAGCTGTTATATATGTCCAAAATGGCGCCTGCTCTCTGTCAGCTTCTTACAGAGCACCTTTGCAAGATGATCAGGGAGAGAGAAAACATGCCCCCCCCCCCCCCCGGTATTTTTCTCCTATGTTTGGCGGGTATGCTATTCCACATGGGATTCTAAGCCAGATTCCTTCTAGGCTGTTCCTGAAGCTTTTTCACCAGTAGCTTAGGCTACTGCAGGCTGGTCTCACCTTGCTCCCCAACGCTGGTTGGCTCTCAGCTGGTGGGGTCCTAAGTTGTGTGTGGTTTTGCCCTCCACATAGGTCTACTGTGTTTCTCCAATTTAAATAGAGTTTCTTCTGCTTTTTTCTCTCTTACTCTTCCCTGAGACTGCACTCTTTCCACTTTTTTAAAACTATCTTCTCCTAGCCTCAAGCAGCAAGTCCCCTCCCTACTCTGCCATCTTAATCCAATCTCTATAATCAACTTTTATAAATATTTTAATCAGAGCCAGTGTTGTGGCATGGCAGTAAAGCCACCACCTGAGAGGCCAGTGTGTCATACAGATGCCGGTTTGTGTCTCAGTGGCTCTACTTCCCATCCAGCTCCCTACTAATGGCCTCGGAAAGCACTGGAAGATGGCTGAAGTGCCTGGGCTCTGCCACCCGCGTGGGAGACCCAGATGAAGCTCCTGGGCCCTGACTTCTGTGTGGCCCAGCCCTAGCCATTGCAGCCATCTGAGGGATGAAATTGCAGGTGGAAGATCTGTCTGTCTTTGTCCTCTTTCTGTAACTCTTTCAAATAAATAAATCTTTAAAAATGTATTTTAATTAATCTTTTCCATTAATATTTATGAAGGAGAGGGGCCTTACATTTCCTTTGCTTGTGATGTCCTTGTCAACTTTTCCCTTCAGGGTTATGTAGAGTGACCCAGAATGGTTGTGTTGCTTTTCTTTGTAGTTTTTTTTTTTTTTTTTAATTTTTCTGTTTTTCAAATATAGGTTTTGTTTGTTTATTTTTTTTTTTTTTTACTTTTGATAGGCAGAGTGGACAGTGAGAGAGAGAGAGACAGAGAGAAAGGTCTTCCTTTTGCCGTTGGTTCACCCTCCAATGGCCACCGCGGTAGGTGCGGTGCGGCTGGTGCACCGCGCCGTTCCGATGGCAGGAGCCAGGTGCTTCTCCTGGCCTCCCATGGGGTGCAGGGCCCAAGCACTTGGGCCATCCTCCACTGCACTCCCTGGCCACAGCAGAGAGCTGGCCTGGAAGAGGGGCAACCGGGACAGGATCGGTGCCCCAACCGGGACTAGAACCCGGTGTGCCGGCGCCGCAAGGCGGAGGATTAGCCTAGTGAGCCACGGCGCCGGCCAAATCTAGGTTTTAATTGTCTTTCCAAAACATTCTCTATAATTCACCCATCACATTGGTGATATCTGAGTGTGCTATAAGGGACAGACAGTCTTTGATCTTGTCAACACTTCTCAAGGTTTACACTACATCTCTGTCAACTATGCATAAAAGCATCTTTACACATACATGGGTTGGTTAAGAGCAGAGAATTCTTCCATCATTTAATCTGCCATGCACTTATGGTTACATCCCTGTTCTCCTCACTGTCCTTTATCGATGACTTCTATCATGTTTGATAATTTTAGTTGATTTTATTATTTTATTGAGTTTCAAATAACTCTCGGTCTTTCCAATCAACTCTATCCTTTTGTATTTCATTTCGGTAAAACTGCTTTAATCTGAAGAAATTTTCTCTATATTTTCTTCGAATTTATTTCATTTTTTTTTCAAGTGTCAAAAGTGCACTTATTCCCTCAGTTATTTAAGCTGGCAATTTCCCCTCTGCATTTGGCTTTTCTTTTGCCTTTCACAGATCCTAACAGGTGGTGGTCTGATTACTCCCCTCCAATTCATACTCTCTTTAATGCAGGAATCATTTTGAGAGGAAGATGTTCACTCCAGACCATTACATTTTGTATGGAAAGTCTGTTCTCAGCCATTCCTACAGTTCACAGCTTAGCAGTTTTTGTTTCTCAGATTTACCTTCCAGTATCGCTGCGTTTGGTGTCTCTTTTATGTTGATTTTCTCAGCTATCTGGTGATCTGGAGAGTGTCCCCTTCGTATTTGTCGTTGTTCGAGTGCGTTGGGGAAGAGGCGGTGTGCATGGCCAGCTCCCATGGCAGCCTGTCCAGGGCAGGGCTGGGAGCGGAGAGGGGTGCTCGTGGGCCCCTTCGCGGGTGGACTTCAGGGTTGGCACCTTCCAGTGTCTGGAGCAGCTGCCCTGAACCAGTCAGGGACCCCATGCACTGAACAGGCCTGGTGAATGGCTCTTCCCTCCCTAACACGCTTACTCTTCGCCCTGGCCTCAGCCTTCTCGCCAGCACAGGGCCCCCTTGCCACGTCCTCCACCTTGGACGGATCAGTCCTGTCCTTTGGGGTTGTGTGTTAGTTCATCCATGGGACGTCTGACCGCTCTCTGTCTCTCAGATTGTTCATGGATCCTCCTCTGAAGACTTCAGGTTCTTGTTTCTTGGTGCAATTATGCAGTTGGGTTGTGTGCATACATGAAAATGTCTTTTGTATTTCTAGGGATATTTGATCAGGAAGGAAGGGCTACCTGCTGCGCTGACCAGCATGTAGCTCTAGAACAATGTGTCCTTCAAACCAGACCGCATAGCCTGAATCAATGCTTCAGAAATGGCAGAAGATTTCCGATCGATGATCTGTCTCCTGTTTAAAGAAACTGGAAATATAAGAATAAAATAAACTCAAAGAAAGAAAAGAGACAAAAGTAGAAATCATTGAAAAGTTGAGAAATACTATCAATGAAACAAAAAGTTTATTCTTCCAAAAAAAGTCAATAAAATGGATAAACCTCTGCAAATATTGACAAAGATAACCAGGCAGGTGACCAACATTAGGAATGAGCTAGGAGATTTCACTGAGATCCTGCAAGCTATTAAGATCATAATAAGGGGTTATTATAACAACTAGTCTTTAAAAATTCACAATTTAGAGAAATGGAACAATTCCTTGAAAATCAAAAACTGCCCAAACCCATCAATATGAACTAAGTGACCTGCGAGCCCTGTAACCTCAGGTCAGTGGTGAGAGTCTGCACAGACTCTCATGTTCATGGATCCTGGTGACATGGATTTGGTGACAAATCACGCTGACAGATGCAGCTGTCCTGGAGGTGATATGACAAGGTCTTCACTTCCGTGGTCTTGCTGCCCAAAATGCGTATGGGCGGTCCAGCCACAATATGGGCCTCAGACAGCCCAAAGTGAGGTGGGGGAGGGAGGGGAGATCCCGGAAAGTGGTTAGAGAAGACCCAGGTCATCATCTCTTCCTGCTTCTTTATGGGTCCTAAGCACTCCTGGTTCTCGTTCTTCCTGAGAATGTCCACCTGCCTGCTCTGCCCTCAGCCATGTGAGAGGGCATCTCCCCCCATCTCTCAGACACCCTCAAATTCAATGAATAATTCCATCATAGGAGGGGACGATGGGGGTCACCTCTCCTGGGGGCCACGTCACAAACCCTGCTCCCAGGTCCACACATGGGGTGGTGAGGTGGGGTTTGGTGAGAGCAGGTCTAGTTTTCCATGGTGAAGTCAGGGGCCCTTGGATGACTTCCAGAATCTGAGGATGGTGGACGCTCTCTTTCTGCCTCACACTCTACCTGCAGTTTCAAGATGAAGGAGAAAGTCCCAGTTAGTGTCCTACTGCAGTTAGCAGTGGGCACTGAGCCTGGCACTTAGACTCTGGTTTAGTCACTGCGTCCCGTTCGGGGTGCCTGGGCTTCGTTCCCAGCTCCGGCTCCTCACTCCAGCTTCCTGCCAATGTGCACCCTGGGAGACAGCAGGGATGACCCAAGAAGCTGGGTGCCTGCCACCCACGTGGGAGACCTGGATTGAGTTCCAGGCTCCTGGCTTTGGCTCCAGCCAGGGACCATTAAATCCACTTGGAGAGTGAACCAGCCAATGTGTCTTTCTGTTTCTTTTGCATTTCAAATAGATTAAAAATTGTTTTGAAATTTGACTATCTGTGTTCTTACTGTGGCTATCATGATTTGATGACTTTGCCTCCAATATCACTTTCCCTCTGCTTCCTTATGCATTGTTGTGCTTAGCCGCCATAGAAAACGCCACAGGCTGTGAGGGTCAGACAGCAGGAGTTGGGGCAGGTGTCGTGGTAGAGGCGGTTAACACCGGCATCACAGATCAGTGCTGGCCCGAATCCTAGCCATTCTGCTTCCTTCCAGCTTCCAGCTAACGTACTTTGGAAGGCAAAGGACGATGGCTCGAGTACTTAGGCCCTGACACCCCCATGGGAGACCTGGGTGAACCTCCTTGGCCTGGCCCAGACTGGCTTTTGCAGTCATCTGGGGGGTGAACCTGCAGATGGAAGAGCTCTCTCTTGTCTCCTCTCTCTCTCTTTCTCTCCCCCCTTTCTTCCTCTCTGTGTCTCTGCCTTTTAAATCCATCAACCAATCAGCTGATTGATTTTTTTTTTTTTTGCTTATTTTTAATTTTTTTTTTTTTTTGGCAGGCAGAGTGAACAGTGAGAGACAGAGACAGAAAGAAAGGTCTTCCTTTGCCATTGGTTCACCCTCCAATGGCCGCCGCGGCTGGCGCGCTGCGGCCGGCACACCGTGCTGATCCGATGGCAGGAGCCAGGTGCTTCTCCTGGTCTCCCATGGGGTGCAGGGCCCAAGCACTTGGGCCATCCTCCACTGCACTCCTGGGCCACAGCAGAGAGCTGGCCTGGAAGAGGGGCAACCAGGACAGAATCCGGTGCCCCGACCGGGACTAGAACCCGGTGTGCCGGCGCTGCAAGGCAGAGGTTAGCCTATTGAGCCGCGGCGCCGGCTCAGCTGATTGATTTTAAAGACAACGTTGCTGAAGTTTATTGCTCACAGTTCTGGCAGCCAGGGTTCGGCTGGGTCTGATCCTGATGAGGGCTGCTCTCCTGGTTTGCAGATGGTGACCTTGTCACTGAGCCCTCAGGTGGCTTTTCCTCAGGGTGTGCATGAGGCCAGGGATGGGCACGGAGCTCTCTGGTGTCATGTGTAAGGTGCCGGTCATTAGGACCACTGTCCAGACCAGCACCCTGGGGTGAGGGCTTCCACATATGAACACTGGGGTTCTCATGCCTTCGGGCTGTAGCGATTGCACTGCACCCTCTTCTGCTCTGTGTCCACTATTCCTCCGCCGTGGGTCTTCACCAGGGAGTGCTGACCTCCCCAGAGCAGCACCACTCAGGTCACAGGCTCATGTGTCGCTCAAGAGCCTCAGATCTCCTCACCACCATCCCTGCTGCTGCACTGGGCAGAAGGTAACCACGCTGCTTGGTTTCCAGCACCTACTGTTGATGGAGCACCTACTTCTTAAACTCCGTGAATTTCCCAGAGGATGGTAGCACCGTGTTTAGGCTTGATTAAACCTCTTGACAATTCAGTAACCTTTCTCCCCTAAATTAAAGGCCCCAGACAATTAGTAATATTAGCCAGCAAAGGCTATATTTTTAAAACTCTACTTTCTAATCAGTAGCTCTTAAGATAAGACATAGCTTTATTTGCCACTTGTGTTTTTGTTAGTCGTATCAATAGTTGCTGGTCACTATTCTTGTGTCACTGAACTTCCTATTTCTGAAGTAGTTCATGTGAGAAATGCAATCTATGGCTATGGGAAATCATTTCTTGTTTTTAAAACTTCTGCGATTTTTCTTCTCTTGGCTTTTTATCTCATGTACAATATAAGATCAAAGATAATACTAATAATAGGATAACACTGTTCACAATAAGACCATATGATGTGAAGAGTGTTTCTTCCTTTTATATTGTCGTTTGGGATTTTCCCATCTCTTCAATATTTACCTAGAGGAAGCAGTGGGCGATAGAATGCTGCCCTTTTTAAATGCTATACCCTCGCCGTTTTGTCAGTCTGTCGCTGTCTTCACCATTGTTGTCCTCAGTACTTCATCTACGTGTGGGTGCCTGTTTTCGACATGAAAGCGCTGTAAACAGTACCGCAGTGAGCATCTCAGGATAGCGTGGAGCACCGCCCTCTTCGCTCTGGTTATCCAGAGCGGAATTCCTGAGTTCAAAACTCCGACGTGTCCTGTGCTCGAGTGCCCGGCGCAAACTTCTCCAGAACAACCGAGCGTATTCTTGGCTTCGCGGGAACTTCGTGTTCTTGGTGAGCACTGCAGATGACGGCAGAAGCTCCTTATTCACCCTCGGCCGAACGACAGATGCTACTCGGTTTGCTCACTGCCATTCTGTTCCCGGTGTCCTCAGGTCACGCCCAGCTGCTTCTACTGCAGGCTTCCTGCAGTTTTACATCGATTTTTATATAGGAACGATGCTATTTTATTACGATTACCATATTTACATCCCACGCCTTTCTGTATCAGTATTGATTTTGAATCTGTTCCTCACAGGGCATCAGACCTCTCTCTCTGCCCTCATCTAAGGCTTGCTCTAACGAAGCCTAATACCGCATGAATGACTTTCCACGCATAGTTCTGCCCACATCCCATTTCTGTTTTCAGGCCCCAGTCCTGTGGCGCTTCCTGGAGTACTGTTAACCACCCAGCCAACACGTCCGGCTCCTCCCACTCCCTGCACATACCTGGCTGACTGCACAGTGCTGCACTTGACGTGAAGATGCACACAGATCCTCAGTAGGACACGTGTGTTCTCATCTGTCCCAGTCTGAAGTCACACCTCAGCCTCAAATTGGGCATTGCTTTTGTACAGCCATATGCTCAGCACGAACACCACACAGGTGATACTGTTAAGCAACATGTAAGCCATCATAGACTTGTTATATTTCAACTTTCTTCCCGAGCCCAGTGACGTAAAATAAACTGGGTAATGCGTCCATGTGAGGAATGGGAGTGGCCACATGGTGCTAAGAAGGCAGACAACAAACCCTCAGTGGACAAGGACGTGGGTGCAGGTCTGGGGCACACGGGCCTCTCACACCGCCCGGCCCCATGTTCTCCCTGCTATCTGCCGGCCCCACAGGCCTGGTGTGCAGGCCTTTTCACACTGCAAGTCCCCCTCTTCCTTCTGCAGATCCCCCACCTTCTGCACGTGTGTTTGTTAGCTTGGCCTCGCTTCACTCTTCTCCTGCATCCAAACCCTTCCCATTTATTCCCGCTCTGCTCTAACCTTCATGTCTTCCCACCAACAGATAAATTACTTCGTCTTATCTCTCGTTGTTTCTAATGTATGTCAACGAACTTTCCTACACATTGAACTGAGAGTGAGAAGGACAAGTACTCTGGAGGCCGTAGAAGGATCATCTAAGTGGCTGACTCCATTTTTCTCTCTTCACGTGCAGATTTTGTCCAAATGCAGTTGAAGACCATGCTGCTTCTTTTCCTGCCTTGGTAAGAATTTGATGTCTGGTTCTTGGTTAGACAGGAGATACACACTATGCAGAGAGACCTCCACAGTTTCCACATCCAATGGCTGCTCCAGTGAGTCATTTCTTGTTCGGTATCTTACGCAAGCGCCTGCTCCAAATATCCACAGGGTAGCCTAGTGGGCTCAGCACAGCGGAATCCTGCACTCTACTTAGATAAAGGTTGTGGGGATGTGGGGGAAGGTCCCAACCACGGGGCAGCACTGATCTGGCTGCCCTCTCTCTGCCATTACAACTGCCTTCCTTAGACTTCGAAGACGCATCTTGTGAGGGGGTCTGCCCCACGGCTCCCACTGACGTTCCCTGTGTCAGAGGTTACATTGTCTAAAAGGATGGCTTGTAGGGAGCAGGTCAAACCAACTGCATGTATCGAGGCTTCTATGTCCCCCCTGTTGGGAATTCTTCCATGAGCGTTGAGTTTTCAGTTCCTCCCATACCAAGTTCCCATTTCTCCAGTGACCTCAGATTCTGTCCTTTCATTCTCTCATATCCATTGAATGTGAGTTTTGCAATATGTATTTCTCTACTTCAAAACTCCAAATCATGGCGCGTCATTTAAGACAGGATAGAGCAGTAAGACACGGATGTCTGAAGATGTTGGAGGTGCAAGGAGCTGTGACCTAAATGCCTCCTCCCTAGAGACTCCTCCACGTGCAGAGGCAGAGGCAGCTGCCCGAGCGCCAAGGCACCTGCTGAGTGTCTCCCACATCACCTTGAGACCCAGAGCTGTCCCCTTCTGACATTTCGCATGATCGGAAGTTGGGTCCCTGGAATAAGCGGAGAACCTCTCCACCGCTTCTCCCGTTGCCTGACAACATGGAAGTCGCTACAGTGGCAAACGAACTTCTCCTTGTGACAGATGGGCCTGGCTTATTGCATTTTTAGTCTGTTTTGTTTAGAATCTATGTTGACAAAAAAAAAAAAAAAAGAAAGAAACAGAAGAGAAGGAAGCGGTTTCCTGGAAGAGGGAGGTGTTTGTTGTGTTTCACAAGATGCCTGAAAGGCACAAGATTTCCTTCCACTTGAGTCGAGCGATGGTGACATCGCCCGAGGCATCCACAGTGGCAGCCTGGCACCGCGCAATGCAAATCAGCCCGCGACTGACAAAGACAGACAACTGATACTCCGCCGGCCTCGGAAAGCCCGGAGTCATATTTACAAATAGGATGCTTGATGATGCCAGCGAAAGATGGCTTTTTCTTTTCTTCGTTACTGGAACAGAAAACTGTAAATTCCTCTACAAGCAGGAGAGCAGTGGTGGCCGTCCACAGCCGCCCCCTCTCTGGTGAGTGTGTTCTCCTCGAGGAGGGAGGCTCGCAGGGAACCGCTGGCTGGGGCTGTGGGACTGTGAGGTTAAACGGGGATGGCCAACCGGAAAACCGTGTCCAGGTCCAGGGGTTGCATTCTGGGGTGACAACGCTAAGTTTATTCAGTGCATCAAAGAGAAGGGCAGGGGACAGTAACAAAGTGCCTTCCACGAGGCTAGTTTCTAGCCTCTAGTTGTTTCCATGTGACTAAACCGATTTACAATTTTTAAAATTTTTTTTTATTTATTTTTTTTATTTTTTGACAGGCAGAGTGGACAGTGAGAGAGAGACAGAGAGAAAGGTCTTTCTTTGCGTTGGTTCACCCTCCAATGGCCACCGCGGCTGGCGCACTGCGGCCGGCACACCGCGCTGATCCGATGGCAGGAGCCAGGTGCTTCTTCTGGTCTCCCATGGGGTGCAGGGCCCAAGCACTTGGGCCATCCTCCACTGCACTCCCGGGCCACAGCAGAGAGGTGACCTGGAAGAGGGGCAACTGGGACAGAATCCGGTGCCCTGACCGGGACTAGAACCCGGTGTGCCGGCACCGCAGGTGGAGGATTAGCCTAGTGAGCCATGGCGCCGGCCTCGATTTACATTTTTTAAAATCTTCATCACTTGGGTCATTCATAATGTTTTATCTGAAATTTTTAGAACTCTATTTCTCTTTACAGAGCTCAGGAATGGCATTATGGAGAATTCCAACACAGCTTTCTAAGGTTTAGGACATAAATACAGATAATTACAGGTCACACAATCACTTCCTCTTGAGGTCCCAGTCACTTGCATTTCACAACACTTATTTATGTTTTTGCAGAATTAAATCCTTAGTAAAAACTTCGCTCATTATTATTGTAGCTTGTTTTTTCCCTCCAGTGCAAAGAAGTGTTAGTGTAGCAAGTAAGGCATGCCCCTTGTGTCGGGGTGGATACCCCAGATACCCCCCATGTCTGCCCAGGTGACATTTCCCTCACCGCCACAGCACGCCCTGTGCACGCAGGCGCAGGCGCTCCCTCCTCTCACCGCTGCCCTGGCCTCCTCTGCCTGAGGTGCCCTCACCCTCCCAGCCTCCTCCAAGCTCCTCCCATCTCTACTGCATCGCCAGCCCACTTGTACTTTCTTTATTCAACCACTGAAAAGGCTGATGTATGGACTCACATGCAAGGTTCAGATATAACACGGAGAGGTGCTGTGTATACCGACATTCCCCCGGGGAATTGTCTCCCCAAACCGCAGCACAACCAGGAAATTGACATTGGGGCAATCCACCAGCCGGGTTAGAACTTAATGTCTTCCCAGCAGTCATTTGCATGTGTGAGTGTGTGCGTTGAGTTCTATGCAGTTTTATAGCCTGGGGAGATCCGTGTGGCTAACTCCCCCAACCAAACCACAGCAGGTTCCTGACAAGGAAAGGACCTTGTGCCGCACCTCCCTCCCGCCACCACTCTTTGCTCCTGGTGGCCGGTGACGTCTCCTGCTCTGGAACTCGGTGGCCTCACAGGGCACGCAGCCCTTTTATCCGGGACACCCATCTTTCTTCTGCTGGGGACAAAACCTGTTTTCCTTGAACTTCTCTGAGAATTCTTCAGCCTTCCGGCGGAGCAGCCGGCTAACTGCCTTTTCCTCAAAACGTGTTCTGTCAACAGCAGTCATCACGGTTTTGCTTTTCTTAGTTTGTAATGAGGACAAAACTGTCCCACAGAGGAACTGGTCAGCCCCGTTTCTCCCGAGCTGTCCACTCCGATGTCCACTCCTCGCCTGGGGACCAGGCTTTTGTCTTCTGGGATTCCTCTCACGTACTGCCAGACCTTTCTCCATGGTTGCCACACCACCACTGGCTCCACCTCCCTTATTTCTGCCCCAAGAGTGTCGGGGACCCTTGAGCTCTCGCCGTGTTAGCTCCGGCTCAGCTGTGGGGACCCGGAGGAACGGTCGCACCTGCCCCTGGAATCCAAAGGCCGCGTCCCCAGCCGGTTCCCTCCCTGTCCACGGCTGCTGGTCCCAGGTCCCTCTGCTTACTGAGGACAAGCTCTTGTGCTCTGTCCGTTGCCTTTGAACACACTGGACCTCTTGGCTGTGACAGAAAACACACACCAGAATGTGAGGCCAGACAAGCACGCAGGGCCACGTCACGCGTGGGAGGATTGGGGCTGCTGGGTAGCCCTGACTGCTGCTGGAGCACAGAGGAACGACTCCTTCCTAAGGGAGTGGTAAGGGTATTTTAAGAGACGACAGACAGAGCAGCACGGGGTGTTGCGTACTACACCGGGTCTCAGTGTTGGGGCGACTCCCTCAGTGGCAGGTAAGCCCAGGCCCCCAGGGCTGAGAGAGAGGGAGAAGACGGTGTTTCCCAACAGTCAGGGGCAGAGCACAGGCGAGGAAGAACCCGTGACTACGAGAAGCAGGAAGAAGCCGGCTCGGGTCGCTGAGTGGGACAGGGAAGAGAGGAGAGACAGCGGGGCACCAGCGTAGCCAGCAGGGGCTCACGGGGGCGGGAGCTCGGACGCCACCTTCGGGGAGAGGATGTGCTGTGGCCACAGTGTCAAGGGAACCCCTGTCTCCCGTCCCTGAACTGCCTCTGCCCTTGAACTCCATGAGCAAGGGGAGCTGTGTTCCCATGGGCTTCCCGCTTTCTGTCCCCGGCCCGGTACAGAGAAGAAGGTCCCGGCACTCGTTCCTGGGGGCCACCATGAGGAGCTGACACGAGCCAGCGGACTCAGCGGGAACAGGAGGGAGGTCTCTCTCCGTTCTCTGTCCCCGTGGCCATGGCTGTGCCTTACAAGGACGTTGACCTGGAGGCCATCCTAGCCCAGCAGGTCTCATTTTGACCTTTACCTTCATGATATCTGCAAGGACTCTGTCTCCCAACATTCTGGGTTTGAGGTCGGCGCCAGCAACTGTCTAAGCCCGCGTGGTTCAGATGCCCGGGAAGTTCCGTTCTGCTGATCTGGTAGAGGTGAGTGTCGTTGGGAATTTTTATGAATGAGCGAGCACCAGCACATCAACATGAACACGGGGTCATTTTCTTCTATTTTTGGGTTTGAAGTCACCGTAAGCTGCAGGGCTGAGAAGCTGGGAAGCTGAGGGTAGGGCTGTGCTACAAGCAGGGGAAGACGTGTTTGAAGGTCCCTTGCCAGGGTGTGGTTGCTAAGAGCTCCAGGTGCCTGCTGGTGACACTGTAGCCAGCTGGGCTACCTCTGAGGGGACGTGTGGCAGGCTCAGCAAGGCTACACTGAGGTGCGGCACAGTGCTGTCAGTTCTGCCAGTCCCACAGGTGCTCCGGCACCCCACAGTAGTGTAGACAGCAGACATTCAGACTGAGGTCCGTTCTTCCTGGAGACGTCCGTGAGCCCTCTAGCCTCTGGCTGGCTGCACGGCTCCCCGCAGCCACTGCTCTGGATGGACATGCCAAGGTCTGGTCCCAGCCCCGTCCTGGCCATCCGTCTGCTCAGACCCAGGGGAGGCCTCCAGTGTCCTCCCTGTTGGGAGCAGGTGGGTGTCACAGGCTAGGATCCAGGATTTCTAAGGGTTGAGGTGAGGACAGTCGGGGCACAGAAATGAGCCGTGGCCGTGTGCGTGGTCCGTGTGGAACCCAGCAGTGACAGTATGGAGGTCTCCCCCACCCTGGAGACCGAGCTACCAAGGAGCCGCACTGTCACGACAGCCTGGGTCTCCTCACTACAAAGCCCTGCATGTGGGAGAGGGTCACCGGGGGGTTGCACGGTTGCTTGCAACGAGGTCCTGGGGGAATGTGACCCCAAAGGATCTGTCCCTTGTCTAGGATGGCTCGTAGGAGTGTGCAAGAGAAACCTTGATGTCTTTTCTGAAATACACCAGGCTCAGCGTGTCGAGGGAAGTGTCCATGCGGCAGCATGGCTCTGGGCAGCCTGAAGCTCACTCCACAGCAATTCAGAGAAATTCCACAGAGCTTGGAAGTAGCAGCTGCCCCGGGGGCCGGGCTCAGCTGGCCAAGCTCTGTGAACCCCGGGCAGCTCCAGGGTTGTTTGCCTGTTCTGTCCTCACACAGACAAGACTTTCCGTGCGTGGACTGAGGCCTTGGCTGCTGGGCTGTTGGGCCTCGGTCAGGAACAAGTGTCTCCGGAAGTGGTCACCAGGGCACGCTCAGGATGCCACGTGTGTGACGATGCCCAGGCCACGAGGTGTTTTAGAGCAAATGACCTTGGGATGCCAACATTCCAACTCTCACCTACAACAAGGGGGTTTAGCTTTAGTCTTGCCCTGAGACGCTCCTGCTGGGGGCAGTCTATGTCCACTCTGGGCATCGGGTGGCAGGGAGCGGGGCTCAGAAGCCTGCGCTGGGAGGGCCGCGGGGGGACCAGGCCACTCGGCGGGGGCAGCTGAGCCTTCGCTCTCCAGCCGCCTCACTGCCCACAGCGCCAGCACCAGGGTGACCGCATGGGAGGAGGGAGCGGAGGGAGCCAGCTTTGCCTTCCCTGGGCCAGGCTCTTCTCAGGTTGGAGGGAGATGAGGCGATGAGGCCGAGGTGCCCAGTGGGGCTGGAATGGACTCTGTGACAGCTGAAGGTGAGGGGTAAGTAGCTGGAAAGGAGCCAGCAGTGACGGCTGAGTGACCTGATGGTTTTGGGATCCGCTCCGTGCGTGGCCAGGGAGGAAGTCTCCGCAGACCATGGCTGAGGGCAGGCAAAGGAAAGGAACAGGAAGGATCCGTGCACGGTGGCCCTGGGTCCCCCAGGCAGCTCCTCCGGCCGGGACGCGGTCCCAGGCAGCCCGTGCGGCCCCCTCCTTCTGCCCCAAACCTCCTCTGCCCTCTTCTCGGGGGGGGGGGGGGGGGGCTTGTGCACAGTCACAGAGCCCTCCCATCCCTCTGGTGTCTGCCCCTCGCATTCCCTGCCCCTTCCCCTGGCACCCAAGTCTGACCCCTGCTGTGTGACCCAGCCCAAGGGCTTCCTGTTCCTCCTGGGGATCTCAGGCCCCGCCCCGTGTCTGTGCTGCTCTCCGTGTGTATCTTTGCGACTGTCAACCTAGCTTCTTGCCTCTCAGGGAGAGTCGGCGGTGTCCTGCTGTCACAGTGACCGGTGTGGGAGTGCTGCGATGGCGGGGGTAGTGGACACAAAGCCCACACAGCTGTGATCACAGCGGGGTGCAGAGGCCTCCCGGGCGGCCGCAGTGTCCCCCTGCTACCCCTCTACCTGCTGCTTCCTGGGTCCTGCTGTCAGCGTGGCCTGTGCTTTGTGTCGGCTCTGTTTTATTTATTTTATTTATTATTCTGTATTCTCTTAGCAGCTGTGTTCCCCCAGCATCTCCTTCCCTGAACATGCTTTGCGTTCCCCTCCAAAGACACAGGACCCAGTTGCGTCGATCCCTGCCATCGAGTCCTGGGCAAACCTCTATTCACTGGGCCTCGCCCTCAGCCACTGGACCCAGGAGCGGAGGTGGCTGCTTTAGCCATTCTCCGGTAGTGCGGAGACCACAGCCACAGGCCAAACCCCAGCCGTCTGTCTGACACACACTATGGCCATCTGGGCCCAGAAACAGGTTAGACACGGCAGGCTTGTTGAATTAACTCTCTCAGGGGTGCTGCGATCGTCCCTGGCCCCAGTCTCACAGGCCTGTATGATTGCCGGTACGTCTGTACGATTCCTTTGTGGACCAGGGGTGCCGGGTGCTGGCTGCTGCGGGTCCCTGGCTTGCTGAGACGGAGCAGGTTTGCCGAGAAGCTCTGGGGTCCCTCTCAGAGCAGCCTGGATGAGGCACCGGGTCCGCTGCTCCATCTCCGACCTGCATCAGCTCCTGCACTGACACGAGCGGCTTTCTCCTCCACTGGGACAATTCCCTCTTCCTAGTGAGCTCCTCAGCGCAGATCACGTGTGAGGTGCCTGAGACATCACATGTGACTTTGTGCTAAGATTCGTTTAATTCACACGGAAGCATTTCCAATTCTTCCATAGCTTCATTCTGTGTCATCTACAGTATAATACAAAGAGTGACCTCAAACAGTTCATGGAAAATGGAATTAAAAGGTAAGTTTACTTTGGTGCAAAAGAAAACCCATGCGGTTTATTTATTTATTTGGAAGAGTCACTGAGAGAGGAGGAGAGACAGAGAGAATCTTCCATCTGCTGGTTCACTCCCCAAATGGCCAGGCCGAAGCCAGGAGCTTCTTCCAGTCTCCCACGTGGGTGCAGGCTTGGGCCGCCTTCCAGTGCTTTCCCAGGCACGTCAGCAGGGAGCTGGATGGGAAGTCGAGCAGCCAGGTCTCAAACCAGAGCCCACATGGGATGGCGGTGCCTCAACACCAGCCCTGCAGTTGTTTTTTTATACTTTACATTTTCCATGGACTTTGAAAAAAAACAAAAAACCCTCATAGACTTAGGTTTCAAATTTTTTTTGCACCAAAGCAAACTTCTCTTTTAATTCAATCTTCCATGAACACTGAGAAGTATCTGGCAACACACACACACACACACACACCACAGAATTCAGCTCCCTGCCCCCACACCTCGCATTGGGCTGCTCCGGATCAGATCCGCTCTCCTCCCTTTAGTCTTGTCACCTCCACGTCCTCCGTGTTCCGTGAACACATCAGCCAGGTGCCGGAAGCAGAGATCCAGAAAACTCCGCGCTCTTGGTTTTGTTTTGATCTAGCCGCCATAGCCTGCATCCTCTCTCCTCCTCCAAAGGCCACGAAAACTGCTTCCTGGACCTTGCTCGCTCCGCCCAGCGTCAGCAGAGAGGAGTCACAGGCAGCCCGCCTCCGGCTCCCCTGCCTCTGCAGGCCCAGTGTCGCCCTTCTTGGAAGACATTAGACCTCCGCGGCGGGGACAGGCAAGTGCGCTCCCAGCTCAGGCAACGCAGCTGCCGTGTCAGCCCGGCACGTGCCGCCGGACCAGCATTCCGGCTCCCCCTGCCAACCCGGTAGCAGCCAGTGTGGATGTTGGTGCCTTCATCAGTGACATTAAGTGACTATTGTGAACGAGCAGTTCAACATCTAATTTCCTAATCACTGAAGTGTCCACATTTGTAATTTAAGGAGGAAAAAGAGGGGGCGGGGGACGAGCATGGTAGCTTTGGGGAAAAATGTCTACTTTAGTAAAGAACCATCTGCCAGAAATATGAATCCAGTTTTGGAAAACAGTGACGAAGAGCACGAAAAACCACGCAAGCCCTTGTGGTGAACAAAACAGAATCCCTGCGCTTACGAAGCGCGTTTAAACTTCCCAGGCTTGTTTTTCTAGGTGATGTGAATTTTATTCCGTCCTCGGAATACAACTGACTCGGAAGATCCCGGGGAGATCTCCCACACAGTAATTAGATGGACGGCATGCCGCGTAGCCAGTCTTCCAGGAAGAAAACAGAAGGCTTCTTTAGCCTCCTTTCTATCCGTCTGATTTTTAAACCCTTGGGTGTGTCAGGGAGTGGAATTAAAGTAAGTACCAGGGAGTTCTGAGCGGGGCTGTCCCACTTGTCAGTGCCGCGGGAGCGCCGGCTGGATAGAAATGGATCTTTGATTTTGTGCTTTCTCCTCCCTCTCCCTCTCCGAGTCCCTGCCTTGCTCACCTGCGCCAGCACGCCGCAGTTTCTGATTTGCGGCTGTCATTCCCATTAGCAGCCAGAGAGCCTGTCAGCCTGTCACTCCCAGTTGTTGTAACAACTTGTTTCCTGGAAGGACCTGATGCCCGGAGAAGGGGCGGGAAAGAAACCCTGCAGCGGCCCGTGTCCCACTCACAGGGGCGTAGGGCTAGGGTGCAGCATAGGGGAAACAGGCGGCCCCCAGCCGGCCTCCAAACGGACTGCCTAGCACGTGCCCAGGCTGTGTCCTCGGAACCTGGGGGGTGGCCACGGGCCTGTGGGGCCACGGGGCAGCTCAGGGGTGGTGCGGGGGCCTGCGGGGCCACGGGGAAGCTCAGGGGGGGGGGGGGGCGCACGGGGCCTGTGGGGCCACAGGGAAGCTCAGGGGTGGCTCAGAGCAGGCCGAGGGGCTGGGGTCCCCGGGCTCAGGCAGTGCAGGGTCCTGCGAGTGTAACTGTGTTGCCCTGTTTCCAGGAGGGATTTTTGCTGTGTGTTTAGAGTCCCAGACTGCGTGTGGCGACAGCCATGATGGCTGTCGACTGGATGGCGCCACTTAGGGGCACCCTCGCCTTGGTCCCCATGGGAGGAGGGAAGCTTCTTTGCATTTCCCAGTGCGGTACGTGGTCTGCTCACGGGGAGTCCGGCTGTGCGCGGGGACCAGAGGCACCTGCCCTGGCTGCCACACTTCCAGCTGCCCCCTCCAGGAAGCCCTCCCTCTCCTGTGTGGCAGGAACAGCTGCTGTCTTTGGCGCTCTGCCTCTCAGTGTCCCTACGTAGTTCATGTCCCTCCTTTGAGAGAACTATCTCAGGTGTTTTCTTAGAGTCTGCCTTGGAAGGAGAGAAGTGCACCACCCGGGAGCCCTCTCCTTGGCACCCTTGAAAGACTCATTCATCCTCCGCGTGATGTCCCCCGAGGAGCCGCTGGCACTCGCCGGGGACAGCTCCGGGGATGACGCCTGTCCTCGCTACCCTTCCTGAGCTGCACTCACCGCTCGCCAGCCCCTCCAGGCCTCTGCGGCCTGAGAACCTTTCGCTCTGCCTGGGCGAGATTGGTGCTGAGCAGGGTTCTAGGTGAGGTCAGATCAGCACAAGGCCACGCGCCGGCTTTGCGTCCCACAGCCCTCACCCCGCCATCTGGTGCCAGCGCCACTGCGGTTTGCTTCCCCCAGGCATTGCACTTGCTCGGCGGCGGGAGGGCGCCCACGCTGGCTCTCCTCCCGGGAAGCAAAGAACGCAGCAGCTGGACGTTTGCCATCAGACAGCCCCTGTCCACTCTGACAGGTGCTGAGAGGACGCTCCCACGTGGTTACTCGGACACCATCTTGTTAGCTTCCCCAGCGTGAAAGAGAGCAAATGCCAGCATTGGCATCTAAAAGCGACCAAGGTGTGTGGCATTGCAAGCAAGGCTCATACTCTGAAACGGCCAGGCAGCGAGTGAACGGTGGCCAGAGGATGAGCCCCGACCTCCGTCACAGCGGCTGGGCCTCACCCCGTGGCCAAAGCCTCTTGGAGAAAGCACTGCGTTGTGGGATTCCAGGGGTACTTGCAGGAACGCCATTGTTCTTCCCGCCCTGGAGAAAGTTAGCTGGAGTTAGAGTAAACCGCCCACAACGCGCTGTAGACGGTGCATAGGCTGAAATGTCCGAGATGTAAAAGTACACCCTCCCCCACCTTGAGAGAGGCGGAAACGTGAACGGGCATAATTAATTGTAAAAAGGTGGATCAGCTGAGCCTCATTAACACTGAGAACTTCTGTGAACAACAGGTTTCATTCATAGAATCCTAAGAAAGACGCTGTCAGAACATGTTTGTAAAACAGCCAACAGATTTCCTAACAGAGTATGCAAAGAACTATTAGACATCAATGATAAAAACAACCCAGTTCAAACATGGGCAAAATGTCCCTAGGCGCTGCACAATACAAATATTGAAAAGTATTCATTTTTCGTTTGGAGAGCACGCGATAAAACCACCACAGGGCGCTACTACATTAACTGCACTTTTAAGAACTTTGCGAAGACCTTTTGTGCGCATCAATTTCAAAAACGTTTGCATCAGAAATTAATTCAGCTTTTAGCTCCACTTCTCATGAACTTTTTGAGGGCCCTCATCCATACCTGTGTCTGTAGAGTGACGTGTGTGACTGTCTGGCAACTCGATTCAGGCGTGGGAACCAGAAAATAGAGCAACCCAGTGTCTACGCGGGGAGTGGACGGTGACTCACGGTGTATGCACCAGGAAATGCCGTCTGTCCCACGTGGGAGACCTGGGGTCTCGTCTCTGCTCTACTTCCAACACCAGCTTCATAGACTGGGAGGCAGCAGATGATGTTCAAGGGGCCCTGGCACCCCGTGGGAGACCTAGGCTGAGTGCCAGGCTCTTGGCTTCCGCCTGGTCCAGCCCTGGCTGCTGCAGGCTTTAGGGAGTGAACCAGCAGACAGGTGATCCCTTTCTCACTCTTGCTCTCACTCTTGCCGTCTCTCCTTCTGCCTTTCAAATTAATTGATTAAAAAATCTTAACCTTGACATTTAAAAAATCAAAATACAGATGTCAAGGGAAACAAGATGAAAGAATTCAACTCTTCAGAGAGGAGATATGGGGTACCAGTCAGATTCCTGGAGAAGAGCTCTGGACAGATTTAAATAAATTTTTAATCTTTACAAATGGTGATAATCTAGAATAAAAAACAGCAGTGAGTGTTCTGGATCTGTAGCACATGGGAAAGCAAAATGTGTGGCAGCAATGACACAGAAGACTGCCGGGAGAAGGCACACGTGCACCGCTCTAAGTTCTCTCCCATATATGTGAGGCGGTATACTAGTATATGACAATGCATTGTAATAAGTGGAAGATGTACAATGTAAAATCTAGGACAGCTACCCCCCACCCCCACACACACCTTGTTTAAGAGGTATAAATAATAAGTAAATGGCAAAGATTTAATTGAAACATTTTAAGCCAACATTTTAAGCCAACAACCGTCAAAAAGAGGTAGGGAGAACTACATAAACTGGTAGAACAAATAGAAAATATAAGAATATTGGTGGAACCAAACACGAATAATTATAGGAAACACAAACAGGCCAGGAAATTCAGTAACTTAGATGCAATGTCCAAATTCCTTCAAAATCACAAACTATAAAAGACATCCAAGAAGTGTTAGATAAACTTAATGGTCCTACATTTATTTATTTAAAAAGTCAGATTCATAATTAAGAATCTTCCCTTAAAGACAATTTCAGATCCAGATGTTTTAATAGGAGTGAAAAAAAAATAGTAGTGAATTCTACTAATGACTGAAGAAAAAAATAGATACTAATTCTATAAAAACTTCTGGAAATTAGAATACAAGGAAATACCTTCCAATTCATCTTTTTTATACAATTTATTTATTTATTTGAAAGGCAGAATTACAGAGAGGCAGAGAGAGAGAGAGAGAGAGAGAGAGAGAGAGAGAGAGAGAGGTCTTCTGTCCTCTGGTTCACTCCCCAGATAACCATAATGACGGGAGCCGATCTGATGCCAGGAGCCTGGAGCTTCTTCCATGTCTCCCACATGGGTTCAGGGGCCCAAGCACTTGGGACATCTTCCACTGCTTTCCCAGGCCATAGCACAGAGCTGGATCGGAAGTGGAGCAGCCAGGACGTGAACTGGTACCCACATGGGATGCTTGCACTGCATAGCTTTACCCGCTATGCCACAGCGTCGGCCCTTCCAATTCATCTTATGAGGCCAACATTATCCTGATACCATAGACAGAAAAAGATGTACCAAGAAAATGAGAGCCTGACATTCTAATGAATATATTTAGAAAAGTCTTCAACAGAACAAATTAACGCATAGAAAACAGCAATCAACAGAATAGATAACACATCCCCGCCAATAGATGTTTATCCCAGAAGTGTAGGATTGGTTCAACATTAGAAAATCAATCAGTGTGACTTACCATATCATCAGACTAAAGAAGACAAACAGTATAGTCACACACAAACTTCAACATGCATTCCTGATAAAATCCATCAGCGTCAAGGAAGGGAAATCACGCACCCTGCTGAAGGATATCCACCCAGAAAACCCTGCTAAGGGATATCTACCAAAAAAAAAAAATCTTCCCCCAAACATTGGGGGAAAGCAGGATGACTGCTCTCAACACTGCTATTCAACATCATTGAGGCAATGCAATGAGGTAAGAAAAATAAATACACATAGACTAGGAGAGCAGACAAAACTTCCTGTGTTCACACAAGATGATCTACTCAGAAAACCCCAGGAGACTGAAGAATGCAGCCAGAACTCATAAGTGAGTTTAGCAAGAACTCAAGCTATAAGGTCAATACACCGAGATAAATTGCATTTCTCTACCCTAACAATGAACAACTAGAAATTGGAATTTAATGAAACAATACCTTTCGCAATAGCTCCTAAAACCATGAAAAAATTTAACAAAATCTGAGCATAGCCTGTATGGTGTAGCCTATGAAATACTGATGTAAGAAGTCAAAGATGAAGGTATGGAGATCGATATTAACGTCCATAGATTGCGAGATCCAATATTGTTGATGTCTCAACTCTTCCCTCACTGACAATAAATTCAGCGCCAGTGAAAATCATAGTAGGATTTTCAGAAGTGAACAAAAGAACTAACATAATCGCAGCCATTTTTGAAAAGAAGGATTTTGAGGGCTGGGCTATCTGAGCACAGCCAGTGTAGCGCTCGAGCGATCAAGGGGTGTAGGAGGGCACGGGGAGCCCACGGGCCCTAGAACTAGTTAACATATACATGGTCAGTTCTTTTTGACACAGGTGCAAAGCAGCTATTGACGAAGGAATTAGCCTTTTCAAGTTATGGTATAATGAGTTGATAGCCAGAGTAAAGACATGAGCTTTGACTGGTATCACACACATGCCCCCAAAAAGTTCTACTAAAAATGAATCATAGAATGATGGTTGCAAAGCCTGAAACTATAAAATTCCCTGAAGAGAACAGGCAAATATCCTTGCCACCTTGATCTAGAAAAAAAACATTCAGATGTGACAAAAAACCATGATTCATAAGTATTTAATAAATTGGATTTCAAAAATTCAAAACTTCCACCTTCCCAAAGACATTGTTAATGAGAGAAAACTCAGAAGTATTTGCAAAATACATATGTGATAAAGAACTTGTGTCTAATATCTAGAATACATGAAAGAATTTAGTAGTAAGAATAAAAATTTAAAATAATTAATAAAAATCTAATTCTAATAGCAACAAAAAAGAATTATCAGAGTTAAGTAGAAGAAAGTTTAATAATAAATGACAAAAATATCAACAGGTGCTTCACCAAGGAAGATATAAGAATGGAAAAAATTTTCATGTAGTAATGTTCCAAATCATCACTGGCTAGGGCTGGTGTTGTGGCTTGGCAGGTAAAGCCACCACTTGTGATGCTGGCATTCCATGTGGGCTGCACTTCCAATCCAGCTCCCTGCTGGTGGCCTGGGAAAGGCAGTGGAAGATGGTCCAAGTACCCTTGGGCCCTGCACCCATGTGGGTGACCCAGATGAAGCTGCTGGCTCTTGGTTTCAGCCTGGATAAGACCTAGCCGTTGAAGGCATCTGGGGAGTAAACCAGAGGATGGAAGATCTCTCTCTCTCTCTCTCCTCCTGTCTCTGTAACTCTGACCTGCAAACAAATAAATAAATATTTTCAAAAAAGGGAAAATCAGAGTGCAAGCACAGTGAGGTCTGGGTTCCCACTCCCCAGGGTGGATTTAACAGTGAACGCTGGAATGCCGAGTGCTGCTGAGGATGGGGGCCCCTGGGACCTTCGCTTCTGCTGGTGGGATGCCAGGGGGACAATGTCTTGACAGTTTCTCATGAAGTAGGGACACATGTGCCTTTGGACCCAGCAAGCCCACTCCCAGGTATTATCCTGGAGAGAATACGTTTACACAAACACCTGTACACAGATGTTGAGAGCAGAGTCACTCATAATCACTCCGACTGAAACCATCCAAGTGGCCTTCGGGGTGGATAGCCACGCCATGGACCAGCCCTGTAGAAACAGTCTTCAGGGGAGTAGAAGAACAAGCTGTCAATGCGCGTGACACAGATGGGATTTTTAAATCTAATTTAAATTCATTTGAGAGAGACAGACAGAGTTCCCATCTGTTGGTTCGCTCCCCAAGAGCCTGCGAGGCTGGGGCTGGGCTGGGATCCAGGAGCTCTGTAGAAGTCTCCCAGTGGGAGGCAGGAGCCCAGTTCCTTAAGCCGTCACCATTGCCTCTCAGGGTTTGTATTAGCAGGATGCTGGAGTCAGGTGCTAGAGCTGGCACTGAGCCCAGGCACTCCAATGTGGGTGCCAGGCTAAGCACCTGCTCCCAGCATGGTGCCACACCCCAAAGTCTGCACGTTACACAATTAAATGACATCAGTGACAAAGAAAAATCATAGAAAAAGACCAGCAATTATCAGAGATCTGTGTCAAGTTCACTGTAAAAAGGCATAACGAGACTCACAGAAAGGAAAAAAAAATTCTACATGTGGACTCTGGTAGTGGTAAGAAAGCTATTTACATTAAAACAATTAGCTCAATAGGCCAATCCTCAGCCTTGCAGCGACGGCACACCGCGTTCTATTTCTGGATTCTGTTCCGGTTGCCAGTCCAGCTCTCTGCTGTGGCCCGGGAGTGCAGTGGAGGATGGCCCAAGTGCTTGGGCCCTGCACCCCATGGAAGACCAGGAGAAGCACCTGGCTCCTGGCCTTGGATCAGCGCGGTGCGCTGGCCATAGCACGCTGGCCGCGGCGGCCATTGGAGGGTGAACCAATGGCAAAGGAAGACCTTTCTCTCTGTCTCTCTCTCTCTCACTGTCCACTCTGCCTGTCAAACAAAAACAAAAACAAAAACAAAAACAAAAACAAAAACCTAATAAAATCCCACACCCAAAGTGATATCTTTACTTTGTAAACTTAAACTAAAATACACCTGACCTTGAAATGATTGATGTTACCTGCACTGTTTGTTGGCTGTACATTTTCATAAAAACAAAGAAAAGAGAAAAATGATCAGCCTCATGTCCGGCTTAAGGAGCCCAATAACACAGCAGATGAGCACACAGGTGTTGCCAGGCCGCTGAGTCATGTTTCAGCCCCGCCCCGGAGCCATGGGTAATCAGCCCTCAGCCTCATCCCTGACACCCTTGGCGGCTTCACCCCTCGCCCCCCATGGGCTGCTGCCTCACCCATGGGAGACCAGCATCGACGGCCACATCCCAGCTTCCAAGGCTGCAGGCATTGCGAGAGTGGACCAATGGGTGGCTACTCTGTCTCTTTCTTTCTATCTCTCTGCTTCTCCAATAAATAAAAATAAAATAAAATAATCTGCTTGCATCACAAGAAAAATATATAAAGCAATTTGAAACTCGAGAAAAAGCCAGGGAAAATACTGCTCCCAGGACTACCATAACAGCCAAAAGCAGGGGTGCTCATGTAACAGTGCCAGGCGGCACACCTAGATGTGGGGCCAAGGACAAGCTACTGGTCCTGTCCTCGCCCCTTCCCATCCGCAAACAGGACTAAGAACAGTGCTTCATGAATGAGTGCGTCTACACATCTTGGAGTAGCACTGACCTGAATTAAGTGCCACAGGGCTGTTTCCCATGCAGTGAAACATGGTGTACTTTGGATTAAAAAATGTTTATTTATTCAAGAGATGGAGTGACAGAGGAGAGAGAGAGAGAGAGAGAGAGAGAGAGAGAGAGAGAGATGGCAGGGGGGTAATTTTCCATCCACTGGTTCATTCCCCAAATGGTCACAACAGCCAGGTCTGGGCCAGGCTGGAGCCAGAAGCCCAGAACTCCATTTGGGTCTGTATGTGGGAGACAAGAGCCCAAGCTATGGGGCCATTATCTGTTCCCTTCCCAGGTGCATTGGCAGGAAGCTGCATCAGAAGCGGAGCAGCCGGGACTCGAATCAGCTCTCCTATGTGGGATGCCGGTGTTGCCAGTGGCAGCTTAACCCACCGTGCCACAAGGCTGCAGCCGTGATGTGCAGGAAAAGAAGTCAGCTTGACCAGCTGCTATCAAGGAGCTCAGCTGAAGCGGAATAGATCCATATCTTTGTTTTTCGTGATCCAGATTCTGTGGTTTTGAAATGAATGGAATTATATCATGCTTATTGTGTGAGCATTGTCATTGTTTCTCTTTTTCATTTTTTTTTTTAAAGATTCTGTGGACAGGCAAAGAAAATGTAGATTTTGTAATAATTCAATTAAAATGTCCCGGACTGCCCTGTCAGCTTGGGAAGGTGGAGGGACAATGACCAGTTGCTGGCTTCCACATCCTACGTAGTGAGAGGTAATAAGTACTTTCCATTACTGATGCAATGAAAATGGATGGTGAGATTCATTATTTATACAGAATCAGCCGAAGATCAGGATGTAATAACATAACCAACAAAACTCGGGCAGGGAGGCAAGGGCTCCTGGGGCGTCTGACTGGACTCTCTGGTCTCCCCCAGCAGGTAGGGAAGAGATGTCTGAAGTCAGTGAACACCCAGAGCAAAGCACCTGCGTTGGCCTCCGTGGGCGGTCGTGGCACAACAGCCCAGAGCAGGGGCTCCCAGAGCAGATTTGATTTCTCCCAGCTCTGGAGGCCAGAAGTCCCAGGTCAGGTGCTCAGTGAGGCTCTTCCTGGTGAGGACCTGGTGTGCAGTTGGCCTACTTCGCACCATCTCCTTACAGAGCTGGGGAGGGAGGGACAGACACAGAGAGAAAGAGCAAGCTCTGGTCTCTTCCTCTTCACTTTCTTTCTTTCTTTTTTCTTTTTTGATTTATTTTATTTATTTGAAAGAGTTACAGAGAGAGGTAGAGACAGAGAGAGAGGTCTTCCATCCTCTGGTTCACTCCCCAGATGGCCACAACAGCTGGAGCTGCGTTGATCCGAAGCCAGGAGCCAGGAGCTTCCTCTGGGTCTCCCACACAGGTGCAGGGGCCCAAGGACTTGGGTCATCTTCTACTGCTTTCCCAGGCCACAGCAGAGAGCTGGATGGGAAGAGCGCAGCCGGGACTAGAACTGGCACCCATGTGGGATGCTGGCGCTTCAGACCAGGACTTTAACCTGCTGCGCCACAGTGCGGGCCCCTCTTCCTCTTCTTATCAGGGACACTAACCCCACGGTGGAGGCCCCAAACTCAGAGCACCATCCACAGTGTCCCTGGGCCCCCAACCAGAGGGTTAGTGCTTGCACATGGGATTGGGAAGGGACACAGCATTTTGTCCGTAGCAGCCTGTAATTTACTCTTCAGTGTTAGCCAGAATAACTCCAGATAACACCCTTTCGAAAAGAAACAGAAGAGATGCTTACTTGTAAAATTAATTGCCAGTATAGTGTTGGAGTTATCATGTAACCGTGTACATTTATTATCTTAAAAATAACAGGAAACAGAATTTAGGAGACGCACCCAGAGCACCGATGGTTCGCAGTGCGCACAGCAATGCCTTATTACCAGGGGTACATTTCTGGATTAAAGGGACTCGAGGCAGGGGCTTTGTGGGAATTATTGTCAAAATATTTGTTACTTGGTCAAAGAGAAACAAACTCTACATGTATTTTCACAGGGATATACAGATTTAAATTTTGTTTCTAAACATAGGTTTTCTTCCTTAAAGGTTTTAATCTTTAAAGGCTTTTCAAAGGAAAGGAAATAAGAATGTTGCCATAATTGAGATATAAGAAAACTTCAAACGCAGAGGTTATTTTTTATGATTCCTAAGGGGGAAATCTGATAGCTATTTGAAACGGGGTTCTGAGTACCGGTGATGTGCTGCATAGCTTTAAAAATAATTTGTTGGTGGCTGTTACAGTTTAAGCCAGTAACTTCTTACTTCTTTGTAAGGTAAATAGCTTTTTTGACTTCCACATTGCAAGGACAATTTGGGGTCAAGATCAGGTGTCTGGCTGATATGAAATAAACAAGACTGTCAAAATGGCAGAAGAATGGCATGCACCTGCCCCAGATACTGACACAACCACCTATTTCTGGAAGCACTTGGACTCCAGGGAGTCCTCGAAGGGTCCAGAGGCTACTTAGTCAACCAGCCAGTTCTGGAGTTAGTTAATTCTGGAATTCATAATTCAGTGCACATACAGCTGGTGTTTGAAGCCAGGAGATCTTTAAACTGTCTCTCTCCTGGAAACGTCCAGTGCTAGCTCTTCTTGAGGAGACAGAAACACTCCTTTAAAAAGAGAAGGAGAAAGGAGGCCAAGGTTAAACATCGCCCTGGGAAAGTGAAGGAAATACACAACACGAGACGAAACAGCTCCACCAAGCTTCCTCGGGACGGCACCCAGCTCCCGTCTGGGCCACAGTGTGGGACATGGAACTTCCTTGTGCAAAGTTCCCCACCGTGGAGCCAAGGGATTAACAACAGCGATGACAATTACCGGTGAGCGCCTTGACATGACCTCTCATTTCTGCCCATCTTTTAGAGAGGCAGAATTGCCTTGAAATCACCATCTCCTTAAGTCTCACTTTTTTATCAATGTGAAGAGTTATCTGCGCTGCCCGCTTCCAGCACGCTACCTTAAACATCTGTCATTCCCTCTGTCATTGTTTGGGTAATGAGGCACCATCGCAATAGGTTCTCTCTCTACCCTTCAAACTTGACCTTCACGGTGTTGCAAGAATCTGAAGTTTCCCTGTGCACAAGATCTCACGTTTGCTTCGCCACGGGGAAGGTGTGCATTCATTTAGGGCTGCAGGGGCGTTGCTGTCTCTGACAGGTGCCCCCAGGCAGCGAGGCACAGTGGTAGGCTCCACCGTCTCAACTGCTCAGCCTGTGCGGGACACACAGCATGGTGGCTGCCCAATGGCTGAGGCTCCCTGGCCCCATGAGGGGCCGAACTAATCCCCGACTTTGCAAAAGCGTTCTCAACACCGCTTAGGAGAGACGAGCAAGGAGGACCCTCTGCTGCCTTCTGTTTCCTGGAGGTGCCCGCGCCGGGTCCCTAGGACAGCGGTTGGTCCCTGCACACCCCCTGGGGCACGTGGAAATCTCCCCAGCGAGCAGGTGCACTGGAGCGTGAACTCCAGGCCCTCGGGGGCCGCACTGCGAGGTAACAGAATGCAATACCGCTGTGGCCATTTCTTCAAATATCTTCACACGATGAGACACAGCAACAGCTACAAGCAAACCAAATTGCAGGAGAGGGGGAAAACCAGCCGAGAATGGATGCCGTCTCCTTCACGGCGGAAGGGGCACTGCATCGCAGGGCTCCCTCAGGTCTTTAGCTCGAGTGTCCGTTTCCGGGTTTGGTTCCACTTTATTGCCTCAAAACATGAACGCGCCTGTCGCCAGCGGGCCTTTCCTCTTTCCAGCCATTTCCCACCGCATTAGTGACAAAAGCCCATCAGCGGCCCCATTCTATTTCAGCTTTATCACATCGCTGTACTCAGAAGGCCTGGATGCAATTTAAAAAATAAAACAAAGCAGTCATTTTTGCCATCTGAGACCAGCGTCGCAGCCTCAATGTGCAGAGGCGGCGGTGGGGGGGGGGGGGGTGTGCAGGTCGAGGGGGAGCGCAGAGGCCAGTGGGGCCCTGCACGGAGTCCTTGGGGACCGAGAGGCCCGCTGGGAGGGACCCGAGGCTGCAAGGCTTCAACTTCAGCTGCCCTTCAGAGACCCTGGCCAGGGCTTTGTCTCTGAGCTTTCTCCAGACCACTGCTTTGCTGGACACCACGGGTCCTCCCCTCCCACGAGGAGATAAGAAAGGGCTTGTTTGGCTTCTGCCCCTCCACGTGGCTCACAGAACAGCATTTCCGTCCCCAGTGGGCCTCTGTACGGCAGTGGGGGTTCTGTGAGATTACAACAGAGCTGAAAAATTCCTGTTGTCCGGTGACAGCGTGGCCACCACAAAGTGGCAGCACAGGCCCCATGCTGGTGGCAGGGCTGCCCTGCCCATCCCATGGAGAAGTACAGCCCCCCACCCACCCCCCCCAGCAGGCACAGTGCCTGATACTTGATAAAGACAGTGGATGGCTGTATTGCTGTATATGTGTTTACTTTACCATATGTGTAAAGAGCATATGTAGAACCCTGGGCTGGGCTACCCCACGGCAGCCTCATGCATGTCCTGTTTGCACCCCTCCTTATTGCGACACAAAGTCACACCAGTCACCGACCTCTGCCATCACTCTAGGAAGTCACCCAAAGCAGAAATCGTCTCGCACCCCGTCTCTCAGAACCTGCCCCCCTCGCTAAGCTCGCATGCCTGGAGGAAGTCGTTGATAACACAGCAGGTCCTATACACCTAAGAGATGAAAGCGTGTGTGCCGTAGGCCACGAGGCACCACGTAAACACGAGACATTGTTCAGAGCAGACACAACCAAAGCTGGAAGACCACCAAGTAAGACGTATAGAAATCTTGATCTTATAAACGGGAACAGAAGTGCAAAAAGACGGAATGCCTCATTGTGTTCTGGAATTGCTGATATGTTTGCAACAGGGGCCAAGACTTAATTCTCAATTCAGAACTCTCCATCTAGTCCATCTCTTTGTTTGCATGCATGTACTTACCATGCAGCTATGGCTTTGCTAATGTAATGGTCATGACATCTACTTCTATCTTAGATAATTGTGAAGATTCTCACAACCCCAGGCAGGGCCCTGACCTTTCCACCCCTACAGAGATCTCTCAGGTTGCACATTCATAACCACACCCATGTTTCTCTGCCTTCCCACTCCAACTGTAAGCCTTTGTAACCCTTAATCTGTTTGCCATTTTCGGTATCTTCTCATTTCGAGAGAAATATATGAATGGAACTGTAGAGTATATAACTCTTAGAGAAGGGCTCTTGTCACTGAGTAGAAGCCCTTTGAGATGCTTCTGAGCTGTGTGGATCAACAGCCATTTCCTCGCTGAGTGGTGGTCCATGGTGTGCAGGTACCACGGTCTGTTGAACTGTTCGCCCAGTGAATGACATCATTGCCAGTGTTTAGCTAGCAGCCGTAAACCTGCAGTGACGTTCAGGTACAGGGGTTTGTATGACATAACTTTTCATCTTCTGAAATAACTGACCAACTTCTGGATTGTATGGTGGTTTCGTGTTTTATGAGAATCCATGACGCCTGTTTTTTTTCCCCACTGTGGTTGTATCATTTTACATACACACCACCGGAGCACAAGAGAGCCAGTTTCTTTGCATTCTTGCCAACAGTTGGCAATGTCATTGTTTGTAGTCTACCTTTGTGATAGGTGCGTGGCAATATCTCACTGTAGCTTTGATCTGCATTTCCCTAATGGTTAATGATGTGGAACATCTTTTCCTGGGCTTATTTGCCATCTGTAGACTCTCTTCAGGAAAATGTCTCCTCACACATTTTGTCCACTTTCTAATTGGGTTGTTTGAGGTTTCTGACTGTTGCATTTCTAGAGTTCTTTGTGTGCTCCAGGTACAAACCCGTGGTGGGCCATGCGATTTTCTGCCTGTCTGTATCTTGCTGTTTCATCCTCACGAGCAAGTCTCTCGCAGGCTCCCACTTGATCTGGAAGAGAAGGGGATGACCTGGGCACTGAGCATTGCTAGACTGAGCTGGGGGAGAGCTGGTGCGTCTTCCTCTTCTGGGAGGGTGGATCCTAAGACTTCTGGTACCTGCACAGTTCCCCTAGGGTCCGGGCCTCCCAACAAGCCGGCCTCCAGGCTTTCAGAGTTCTCCTTGAAAAGTTTCCCTTGCTATTCCCGGGGTGTATATCAGATTTTCTTTTATATTTATTTATTTATTTATTGACAGGCAGAGTTAGACAGTGAGAGAGAGAGACAGAGAGAAAGGTCTTCCTTCCATTGGTTCACTCCCCAAATAGCCTCTATGGCCGGCGCTGTGCCGATCCAAAGCCAGGAGCCAGGTGCTTCTCCTGGTCTCCCATGTAGGTGCAGGGCCCAAGCACTTGGGCCATCCTCCACTGCGCTCCCGGGCCACAGCAGAGAGCTGGACTGGAAGAGGAGCAACCGGGACAGAACCGGCTCCCCAACCGGGACTAGAACCTGGGGTGCTGTTGCTGCAGGTGGAGGATTAGCCTAGTGAGCCATGGCGCTGGCCCATATTTTCTTTTAATCTGAGAAGAGCAGAGAGGACACGTCTACACCAGCTTGTCTCCACCAGGAGTAAATTGTTCACATTTAATGTGATTGATTAGGCACAAAGTTAACAATGCCGGTTGTTTGCTCCTTCTTCAATCGTCCTCTTCCTTACTTCCAATTTGTGTCTCTCCTCTTGGGCTACGTAGTGTTTATGGTTCCTTCTCACCTCCTCTGTGGACTCGTTTTCCTTAGAAAGCGATCATCGGTTCATCAGCGTCTGCCTTCAGAGAGTATTACGGTCCTACCGCGAGTGTAGCGACCTCACAGCACGTCCCTCTTTCTGCGGAGACTGTGTCCCCCCCACCACCACCACACATGCACCACACTACCGGGACTTCTGCTTTATGCAGTAATGAAAAACGCGGGAATACGGCTTTTTACTTACTCTCTTTCGCAGGCCCAGTTTTCGGTTTGCTGTCATCTTTCTTCAACTGCTTTTCTCACTCTTTGCAGAGTGGGCCAGTGGTTAATGAACTCCCTGAACTCTGTTTTTTTGAATGCTGCGTTTTTATTTATTCTTTATTGTTAGTCATTTTCATCAGCTACAATATCTTTATTTGACATATTGTTTTTTCTTCCTGGACCTTGATGACTTCACCTCATTGTCTTCCATCTAGGATGGTTTCTGAGACTAAGTTGGCTGTGGATCGTGTTGGTTTCTTGCTGTGTTGGGTTTCTTTTTATTCTGGCTGCTTTCAAGATGGTCTTGCTTGATTTTACTTTCTGCATTTGAATATGATGTTTAGATCTCTGTTCACATGTCTACATATGTAAGTGCTTTTGTGTTTGCTATGATGTTTAGTTTGGTGTTGGGGGGCAGATTATTCTGCTTTGTGTTATCTGAACTTCTGCAACTGTGGCTTAATGTCTGCATTAGTTATAGGAAATCCTTGGCTGTTTCCTTTTCTGACGTCAGTTACAAATATTTTAGGTCATTTGCTACTGTCACCTAAATCTTTTGGGTTGAGCTAACTTACAGCTCAGTGTTTTTTGCTTGGCAAACCTTGGGTCTACTAAAGACCTCCTAGGAGGGTTTCCTCACCCTCATTCCTCGCATTTCCATGTGGCTCTTTCCATCTCTATCAGTTTGAAAGATGCACCCTTCCCCAAAAATACATACACCCATGAGTGTGGGCTCTTTTGAAAAAAGGGTCTTTGCACATGCCATTGAGGTAAACCATCCTGGATTCCCCAAGTGATTTCTAAATCCAGTGGCAGGTGTTCCCACAGGACACAGAAGAGGAGACAGAGAACATGGAAAAGGAGGCCATGTGCAGACGGAAGCAGAGGCCACAGTGATGCACCACAGGCCAGGGAACTCCTGGGACGGTGGAAACCCCGAAGGAGACGGGAGGATTCTCCCCTGGGCCCTGCAGCACTCACGGTCCTGCGCACCTTGACACAGGACTTGTGGCTCCAGAGCGGCGGGGATGAGCTTCTGCTGTTTGAAGCCACCTTGAAGAGCAGCACAGCGTCCGAGTGCCAGCCCTCGCAGCCTTGACCGGGGCCGTGTGCGGTCTGCTTTTCCATGAGGAACCTGCAACCCAGGAATTTGCCGTGTGATGGCTCCACCGCCTGCACCATTTCTGAGTCTGGTTCTCTTGGCGCTCTGTGTGGTTGTCATGTGCTTCTCTTTGTGTTTGCATGAACTTTTGTGCAGAGGAGTGGAGACCAGGTGAGAGATTTTATGAATGAAAGGGCACCTTGTCCTCTGCAGGTCTTCAGTGTGAGGGGCAGGTTTGTCTGAGAGGAAGGGAGCTGGGGGTGGAGTTCGCTGTGCACCAGCTGCACCATGGTCTTGGGTGGCCTTGTGTTGAGGCTGGGACTGGATTCACAGGGCAAAGCTGTGCAGCCCTTCTCCCTGTCTGGTTCTCCCCAGCGTGGTCCCCTTTGCACAGCTCCTCTTGGAAGGCTTCTGCTGTTGGTTGCTTGTTATTTGAAGCTTGTCGTCCTGGCACGTGTGGGAACTTGGGGCAATCTCAGTCTGGCAAAGACTGTCCTAGGCCAGCGCCAGTCTCAGAGACTGTGGGGTTTGCCTCTCTCAGGACTCCGGCTTCTCCCATGGGGAACCAGGGCCCAGTGCGTAGACCTGGGCCTTCTCCAGTAGCACTGTTTCCCCTCCTGCAATGACTGGTGGAATGAGAAGGCCATGCCAAGATGGCTGCTGGCAAGCCAGCATCAGTTACTCAGGAATGGCTTCAGACCCACTTGGCAATGGAGCCTGCCTGAAAACAGGCTGTGATTGGTTAGGGCATAGACTGCCCCTTCACCGGATTGGCTGTCTCCACTACATAAGCTGCTGCACCAACTGAAATAAATGAGTCTGCGGGCTGCTTGCCTCTGGCCCACTTTCCCCGACTCTGGGGGTCTGTGTGGTGATGCTGTGCCTCTTGTCCCCATCACGCTCTTCCTCTCAGAACGAATCTACCACAAGAGACGACTTTTTATTGCTAGGACTCCAACACATCACCTCCCTCATCAGTGGGATGAAGGCTTTTACAAGGGAGGCTTCCTGTAGCACGGAGCTCCTGCATCTGAAAGCCCTGGGGAGAATGTGGTCCATGCGCCTCGTGGGCCCTGGGCTATGCTGAAAAACCCTGGCCTAGAGATGCATCGCCCCAGTCCCTGCTGCCCCCTTGTGCATCCCTGCTCCTCCTGTGAGGACGTGGGCCACGCTGGGCTAGAATCCACCTGGAGACCGTGTGTGCACTTCACTGTCTTTGCCAGAGCCCTGTTTTCCAATAGGTTCGCACTCATAGCCTCAAGGTGTTAGAACTGCAGCATATCTTTGTGGGCAACAAGATTCAAACACTAACAGATGTCTCTCAGATGTTTCAAATGTAATGTGTCCAAATTACAGTTCTGGTCTTCCTAACTGAAGATGCCCATGGGCAACCCCCTCACCTCATTTGACGTCAAGCTTACCCATCAGTTACTCAGGGCAAAAATTCTGGACTCACTTCTGAGTCGTCTGTTCACGATACCTCATATTCAAATAATTAATGTGTGCATGCATGCAACTAACTCACATTATTATTATGTCAATTAATTCTGTAGGAGATGCCTATGATATTCATAATCCAACTGCCTCTCATCCTTTCCTTCCATTGCTGCTACTTTGATTCAAAGCATCATATAATTGCTTATATTCATTTCATAATATTTTTCGTGTGCCTGGGCTACAACTTAGGTAGCCAGAAGCCTAATAGATAATTCCTCTCCCCATTTCTCACCATTGTCAACAGCAGAGCAGTTTATAATAATGAAAGACACAGCACCTTTCTATACTTATCACTTCCAAGGAAAAGTCCAGTGTTGCAGAGGCAAAGCTGAACACATTTTACATTTCACAATACTGCGGTCAATCGACTTGTACACAGGTGATATGAGCCGGTCAGCACTCAGTGATGGGCAGCTCACAGCTAAGAGAAACTGCTTTGTTTTCTGACATGGGTCCCAACTGGGAGAAAAATCAAGCCACCGCTTTCTGAAACTGTTATCCGCTGAGTGCCCAGGAGGCACTGGACGCTGTCTCAGATATGAGTTCCTGGCCTCATGGAGCTGAGGTTTTTAATTGGGAAGATACTGTGCTAGTCACGACCCCATAACCAAATGCATCGTATGGAGTGTGAGATGGTGGTGTTCACTGTGGGGAACACAGCAGGGTGGGGTTGGCCCTGCAGGCAGGTGCAGGGAGGGGGGGGGGGGAGGGGCAGACATGGTGGTTGAGGCAGACTGTACGAGGTAAGGTCAGCTCTGCCAGACAGGGCTGGGTGCTGGCTCCCAGGAAGAGGAAACTCGGGGCGTGTCCCCGGTGGGGAGCGTCCCGGGCATCTTCAAGGGGGCTGGCGCTGAAGGGGCGGTGCGTGGAAGGCGGGGAGGCCCCGGCCCTCAGAGGCCGCCTCGTGACAGCTCGGGGTGTGTCTGAGGATTGTGCCTCTCATAGGCTTTAGCCGCACTTGGGCCACTCCCCTCCTGTAATGTGCTCCTCACTTCTTCTTGAGCCCTCGCCAGAAGGGCCTCTCACACCTGTCTGGCACAATCTGGGCCTTCTCTGTGCCCCCCAAGTTAATTCTCTGTATTCTTCCACTGCACAGCTGCTTGGTGTTTTTAGTGCTTGTTACACATGGCCCCTCTCAGTAATAGAGCTCTTATCAGTCAGGGCTCTACGAGAGAGACAGGATGTGTGTGCACATGTGTGTGCATGTATCTGTGTGTGGTGTAAGAGCTGTGTGTGCAGTGCCTATCCGTGTGCTTGTATGTACGTGTGTCTGTGTGCACTATAGGAGCTGTGTGTGCATTGTGTATCTGTATGCATGCATGTGTCCATGTGTCTGTGTGTGCATACATACATGTGTACATGTGTCTGTGTTTGCTGTAAGAGCTGTGTGTGCAGTGCCTATCCGTGTGCTTGTGTGTACGTGTGTCTGTGTGCGCTATAGGAGCTGTGTGTGCATTGTGTATCTGTATGCATGCATGTGTCCATGTGTCTGTGTGTGCATACATACATGTGTACATGTGTCTGTGTTTGCTGTAAGAGCTGTGTGTGCAGTGCCTATCCATGTTCTTGTGTGTACGTGTGTCTATGTGCACTATAGGAGCTGTGTGTGCATTGTGTATCTGTATGCATGCACATGTGTCCATGTGTCTGTGTGTGCATACATGCATCTGTACATGTGTCTGTGTTTGCTGTAAGAGCTGTGTGTGCAGTGCCTATCCGTGTGCTTGTGTGTACGTGTGTCTGTGTGCGCTATAGGAGCTGTGTGTGCATTGTGTATCTGTATGCATGTATGCATACATGTGTCTGTGTGTGCATGCATACATGTGTCTCTGTGTCTGTGTGTGCATACATGCACGTGTCCATGTGTCTGTGTGTGCATGCATGTGTCCATGTGTCCGTGTGTCCTGTAAGAGCTGTGTGTGCATTGTGTGCTTGTCTCTGCATAGCCAGGTGTGCGCTGTAGGAGCTGTGTGCACGTGTTGTGTTTCCCCACCTGTGTCTCTGTGTGTGCATGTATGTGTCCATGTGTCTGTATGTGCTGTGGGTGCTGCCTAGGCAAGTCTGCCGTGTCTGGAGCAGGCTGTAGAAGTTCAGATGGAGCTGCCTCTGCAGTCCACCACACTCATAATCGCTTCCTCTCTGGGAGACCTGGGTCTGCTCCTGAGGCCTTCACCTGGCTGGCTGGGGGCCCCTAGAGTCCAGAAGAGAATCTGCCCCACCGAGGGTCAGCCCTAGAGTCCAGAAGAGAATCTGCCCCACCGAGGGTCGGCTGACGCAGGTTTATCCCACTTGGAGCAGACTGTTACGGCAGCCCGGGATTAGCGTTTGACTGACGTCGCTCCTGAAGCTGTCACGCTAGTGGGTATCCAGCCATCTGTGTAGGGAGGGTCTGTAGGTTCTCATCACGTCACGCCAGGGGTAAATTCTGGGGGCACAAGGGAGAGTCCATGCATTTATGACAACTGTGGGGCACGTCATCAGAAATCTGTCTCTGGTCCAGAATCCTCATGCATTAATTCAGATAAAATTAATAAAGATGAGCGTTAAAAACCCAATGGTCATCGGCCGGCGCTGTGGCTCAATAGGCTAATCCTCTGCCTGCGGCGCTGGCACCCCGGGTTCTAGTCCCGGTTGGGTCGCCGGTTCTGTCCCGGTTGCTCCTCTTCCAGTCCAGCTCTCTGCTGTGGCCCGGGAGCGCAGTGGAGGATGGCCCAAGTGCTTGGGCCCTGCACTCCCATGGGAGACCAGGAAGAAGCACCTGGCTCCTGGCTTCGGATTGGTGCAGCGCCATCTGTGGCGGCCATTTGGGGGGTGAACCAAAGGAAGAAAGACCTTTCTCTCTTTCTCTCTCACTAACTCTGCCTGTCAAAAAAAAAATGGTAGTCTCACATAAACCCATCCATTTTCAGGGACATGTTGACTTGTTTAATTAAATATTACAGCTTTTGAGAACAACTTCCACAGTATGTGACAATTCCTATTGCTGTAACTCATTGAAAGTCTCAGTATTTGCTAACTGTGGATATAGTTAGCCTGCACTCAGTAGGTTGCTAATATAAGATTAAATGATGTCATGTTTACTCTTTTTTTTTTTTTTTTCGACAGGCAGAGTGGACAGTGAGAGAGAAAGACAGAGAGAAAGGTCTTCCTTTTTGCCGTTGGTTCACCCTCCAATGGCCGCTGCGGCTGGCGCGCTGATCCGATGGCAGGAGCCAGGTGCTTCTCCTGGTCTCCCATGGGTGCAGGACCCAAGCACTTGGACCATCCTCCACTGCACTCCCGGGCCACAGTAGAGAGCTGGCCTGGAAGAGGGGCAACCGGGACAGAATCGGTGCCCCGACCGGGACTAGAACCTGGTGTGCCGGCGCCGCAAGGTGGAGGATTAGCCTGTTGAGCCATGGTGCTGGCACATGTTTACTCTTCAATTACGGAAACCATAGGATTAAATTGACCATAGGATGTACTTTGGTTCCTTCATTCATGTCTTGTCTTTTGTCAGCTCATTCTTGCGATTCTTTTATATTGAGACCACATTTTTATTAAATTCTTCTCTAACAGGAAGCACCTAAAGGTATTTGTTACTACATCTTGGAAATGTTTTTGTTTCTTGTTTGTTTGTTTTACCCAGTTGTGAACTTCTCGGTTTTCTGTTTCAGTAACCAGGTGATTAACTGTGGTGGTTCACCTCTTAATTATTCTCATTTTCTCTTGGCCTTGGGAAGGCAGCAATGCAGATGGCAGGCACGGAACCCTGTGGGACTTCAGGCCTTGCCCTGGGACACAGAGCCTCAGTCAATGGGAAGTCCCACTGACCCTCCCTCCAGTCCCACCCGGCTTGGAGTTCATCCCACACCCCCAGCAGTGATCCTGAAACTCACTCCGTGGGAAGAGACGGCGTCAGGCGCCGGCGCTGGCTGAGGGAAGGGCTGCGTCGACTTCTCTTCCAACAGATTTCCCCCTTGTCTGTCTGCCAGGCCACCTTCTCCACCCCGCAGGGCGTTGTGGGAGTCCTAGGATTTCCTCCGCTCATATCGGGAGCGCTGCTTGCTGGAGGCAAGAGCAGAATTGAGATGCTCACCCAATGCATTAGCATCCTCTGCTCCTTGTCTCCCACCACCCCCTTTGCCTGAACGGTCGCTGCTGGCAGGAACAATTCAGCTGGCTTCCAATGCTGTGCGTGGCTTTGCTCTTGGTGTTTGATTTGCATGGACGCATTTTGCACCTTGGCTTCCGTTTTCCTCGGTTGGTACCCAGGTGCCTTACCTTCCACGAGCACGCTTCGCTCTGCCCTGTTACCTGAAAGCTTAAATCAGCTACCTGAGCGTCTCCCGGAGCAAATGCTGCTTCGTGTGCTTGCACAGGTGATCAGCCCGTCTCCCCGCAGTGCCCATGGCCTTCAAACAGATGATCCTGTCAGCCCCACGTAACCGTATCTGTGGGCTCTAAATGAGTATCTGAAATCGATAGGGGCGGAATCATGGTAATTAAATTATAGCACTTACATATAATTACACTTATGTAAAAAATACCCACCCTGCTCAGAGCTACTCCTGAATATGATAGACATAAATCTCTGTAAACGATCAGTTCTCCTTGGGGGCAGGGAGGGGAAGGAGTGTTAATCTTTAAGATTATGCCGGGAAAAATTAGGATCCTGGAAGTACCTCACTTCAGAGAAATCATCTGATTCCAAGTCTTCCTTTATCTGGGCACTTTTCCATAATTTTTCCTTTTGAAAATGAATTTGGGTGAAACCCTTTCTGTAGTTGTACAAAAGGAAACCAATCTCCTGGGCTGTATCACTGGGGGGATGGGGAGAGCAGGCCTGGCGGTCGGTCAGGGCCACCACCGTGGCGTCCTCGGACACACAGACCCTCAGCACCCCTGGGCATGGGTCACCAAGCTGACACCTGCTGGAGCGAGCTGATTGGCTAATGATGAGGGCAGCAATATCCCAGGTGTTGAGTAGCATACCCCAAATGGTGACCTTGCGTGAGACCAGCGTGGATGGCAGACGGGGACCACTAGAGGTGACTCAGCAGGTCCACGTTTGTGCGCGTTGCAAGGCTGGGCCAGGGCCAGGCTGGGGAGGCAGAGCGGGCAGCCCTAGGTGGAAGAGGCGGCGTCAGCCATGAGCATTTCAGGTGCAGGGTCTCAGGGAGGAAGCGGAATGCCGTGGGGTCGGAGCTGACTGAGTCGGAGTGATTTCATGACTCTGCAGACCGGTAAGGAGGGGCATGGGGGGGGTCCCTTGAAGAGATGGGGAGGGTTTTCTGGGTGCAGGGAGGAAGGAGGGAGCTGGGGTTTCAGAGTGTGCAGGAGGGAAGTGTCATCAGCCGCCCCACCTGGGAGGGAACAGGTCCGCTGTGTCCTAGAGGAAATGCCTCTACAGATCTGGGCTAGTTTACTGGCCACTCATTCGTCTCAATTTGCACACACCCAGCCACAAGCTGGGGCAGGTTTTGGTCACTCTAACCAAATTGTGGCGATGTCTGCTAGGCAGTGACCCTTTGCCCAGCTGGAGGGGCCCGGGGTGGGCAGCCTGCTCCGCAGGGTGAGTCCTCGTGTCTGCAAGGGGGAGGGGGAGGAACCCATTTTCCACGGGAATCAGCAAAAGGAACCAGGAATGATTTACCCAGCGACCGATGGGCTTCCGGGGAGCACAAGGCGCTTTTCCAAAGAGTGGCATCCTGCTCATGGGTAGAGCAGTTGGCCCTGCTCCAAACAGAGGAGCCGAGAGCAAGGCGCTTGGGTGCCGTGGCTTTCAGCTCAACGTGAGGATGCTCCTCGGGACGTGGAGCCGCCTGCTCTGCCTGCAGTGCGAGGCACAGAGTCTGCCTTCCTAGAATTGTGGTAATTCAGACTTAGGAAGCAAGCCAGAAGACCCGCGTGGGCTGATGGGGCGGGGGCACACTCCCGAGTCTTGCAACTCTGGATACACCGTGGCCACACCCACTTACTGCCCTGTGGGGGTTCCTGTCGGGTCCCCTGTCGCACCTGGCTCACCCTTCCAGGCGATGTTTTCATTGAATGACCAGCAATTGGCATCCCGGCCTCTGCAATGCTTGCAAGCGTGTCCTTGCTGTCAGACCCAAGGTAGTTTGGAAGTCTGAGGGCAAGTGTCGAATGTCCCGCTTTGTTACCCTCGGCCCACTCTCATGTGCGTGTTTGTTCACATCATCTCATGTAGGGCAGAACCCAATCCTTTGTTATCTATTTATACTTTCCATGTAAGTGTTCTGTGTGTATCTGAGGACTACATCATGACGTCAGGGTAAAAAGGCTAAAACAGCGAAGGAAATTAACACATCGGTCATCTCACATCATTATTCATTTTTTGGTTTGTTTTTGTGGTAAGAATAACTGAAATCTAATTTGGCATGGATCCCTACATAGGACAATTGTTTTACCATCAGTTCTCACATTGCACGTTAGATCTCTAAACGTGTTCACCTAACACACCTGCCACGTCCTATCTCCCAGCCTGTGTCTCCTCCCCTCCCCTCCTCTGCCCTTCCCGGTTATCACTGTTTTGTTCCCTAGCTACGTGTGTCCTGCTGTGGTTCAGGCTTGATTTCAGACCCTCCTTGTAAGTGCCATCCTGCAGTGCTGTCCTTTCCGTGTCTGGCTTATTCCACGCAGCATAAGGTCTCCAGGCTTCTTCGTGGTGTGGCCCATTGCAGGACCCCACTCTGGTTAGGGCTGATTGACAGCACATTGTAGATACGCCCCCAGCCCCCTCACCCATTGTCTGTCTGTGGACCCTGGGGTGGTTTCTGTGTCTTAACCATCAGTGAGAATGGACGTGCAGATACCCTGATGAGCAGTGGTTGTGTTTGCTTTGGGTATGCGCCCAGAGGAGGAAGCCCAAGATCCCATGGTAGTTCTATTTTTAAATTTGTGGTGGGACTCCCCATGCAGCTTTCCATAATGACTGCACAAATGCGCATTCACACTAAGAGACGCTAGAGCCCCTTTTCCCTACACCCTCACCAACATTTGCTGGTTTTGACTTTGTGGTGAGAGCCATCCCAACAAGCACGAGAAGAGACCTCAGAGTGGTTTTGGTTTGCATTTCTTTGACGGCTAATGATGTTGAGCACCCGGTCATTCAACTGTTGACCATTGTCGATGTGTCAATTCAGGTCTTCGGCATCTCTGCTCTCATTACGTCATATAAGATGCAAACGCAAGTTCTTAAACAGGACAGCAATTTAGAGTGTTTTGTTGAGTACAGAGACCATCATATAAATTGATTCGAGATTATATTTTTTTTTCTTTTTTAATATAAGAAATACGACTCTTGAAGTTAGCATTATTTTGCACCTGGATTCACTCATTGGCTCAGCAAATATTTGTTCATCTCGTTGCAGTTTGTCTCAGTTGCTTCTTATATTGGTGAAAAATCAGAAGTTTTCCCCATTCTCTAAAGTAAAAGAAGTGTCCCTTCTGCCTTTGGCCAGAAAGAATATGAAATAATTTGGGGCTCCTCAGCAACTGAGCATCGGAAGTGAGCCCCCTGGTGAACCACCTGCCTCTGCCAACCCAGCCCATTGCAAGGGCAGACCCAGAGGCGCTAACCCTGTTGACATTTGAGCTTCCACATAGCCTAGGTTATGCTTCTGCCTTCAGAAATAGAGAGAGAGAGATTCTCCACTTCCTTCCAGGAATTACAAAAACAATGTTTGTCTTGAAGGTGGCGGATCTGAGTTAAAGCGCACGTTCCAGCCAGTGTTTCGTTTGGGATTGGAGCTCACTGTTGGTAAATGGGAATGATACCGGTCCTATCCATATTATGCAGATTACAAGGAGGAAAGAGAATAGACTCGGAAAATACTGTAAAATGATAAACTTTTAAATAGTAAATTAGTAAAACGTGAACATAAAGTGTAATACAAATATTAAGTATTATGTCATTATCACCACAAGTAACATCATCATCAAAAGTATATTTTTCCATTTCTTCTTCCTTAAACGTGGAAAATTCAGAAGGTCATAAGTGATCAATTTATACATGAGGCATACACCAGAAAAATAGCGGGTATATATTTAAAAATCTAAATAATAAATAACCATGAAGAAACTATGCTTAGGATAGCAATTTCCTTCTCATAGGTACAAATGTGTTACAGATAATGGCTATGTCAGTGCGATGCCAAAACGCTTGCAACTTTTAATTATTTAGACATTTGGGCATTATGTGACTACAACGTGAATCTTCCACTTTCCATCCGTGGGGGCACACTTTCTTTATGCTGTTGTTGTTAAGTCCCTCTGGACGCCTGGAGAAAAGATGTTTAAAACAACAGAATCATGACACAGCATTTCACAGGTTAGGATGCTTCCTACTGGCGTGGCAAAGCAAAGCGAGGATGTGCAAGGTAGAGCTGTAGGTAAAACTTGGTCTCTCCATGGTGGCAGGTGCAACATCCCCAAGTCCATCTCTGGATCCAGAAAAGGCTGTCCTGGGTGAGTCCCGCCCTTCCCAAAGGACAGGAAATGTGTCAGGATTATTGTCCTGATTGCTGTTCCTAACAGGGGTTGAAGGAGCCCAAACCCACCTTCCCTGTGCCTGCTCCCCAGCAGGGGTCACCTGACCATGGGGGTATCCAGAGACCAAGCACAATGCAAACAAACCGTTTGTAAATTCTTCCACCCGAGAAATCCTGGCGCACTCTAGGGGCTGTTATTAATCATCCTCATTTCAGAGATAATGTGGTTCTAATACATTGTCAATGCAGCTCTCTGGGGTGCATCGAAAGTCATCTATCTTGCGCACACCTGCTCTGTTCCGTTTGCAGGACCTGGAGCTGCTCTGTAACAGTTCTGCTTTTAGCAGAGAGAAGTGAGCTGGAGGAAAGACGTGTGGAGCCCGTCCTGCTCCCTGTTGAAACTCCCAAATGTCTCTGGGGTCACTGCTTAAAATTGGTGCCGGGGAGAGTAATGGCCGCATGATCGAAGCATTAGGGATCTCCGTCTGCATCTCACTTAGCTCTTACCTGGCTTATGCTTCCAGGGACCTCGCTCCCTTCTCTGGAGAGGGGAGAGAGGATCAGTGTCCCAGAGAACCAAACAGCCTCACTGAGAAACTCATAAAGCTGCACCTGCAGAAGACCTTTAACTGTCACCCACCGACGGCTACTTGCTTAGGTGTGTGGAATAAAATTTATTGTGTCTACAAAGCACCATTAATGCTTTGATACTAGAAAGTCATATAAAGTTGCTTTATTTGGAAGAAAAATATCATCCAACACTGGCAGTATTGTGCAGTTCATTCTAGTGCTTGGAAATTTCTTTTCCTTCTCCCTAAGCAACTCTTCTATAGAAATGGAGACTAATGCTCGCCAATGCCAATGCAAAGGCTGTTAACAGTCTGCCCACTTATTAATAGAACGGTGCATTCCTGTAATGAGCTGTAGAAGGCAATGGCGTTTCGAAAGACCTGTTGAGAGTTGCTGAGACTCGTTGAATAATCTTTGATAATTAAAGCAAAATAACGTCCGCTCCTTATGAATTAGGAGCGTCCATGATGCCTGGTGAGTGAACTACCCTGCTCACTCCACCTATGGCGTGTCTGTCCAATATGGGCTTATCTGGATTTAAGAAAATAAAGTGCAGAGGGACCACACCTAACCTGGGAGTGTCATCTTTGACACACCCTCAACCCTGAGGAACCAAACACAGCTCTCAGTCCACACTCATCTCAAGCCTCTAAGGCTCCACTGAAAGCAGACAGTCCACTTAATATAGAGCCATAGTGTAACAAAAAAAAACACCACAGTGAAGAAACCAAATATCTCCAACATGCCAAACAACAAACGCAAAAACCGAGGTAACAAGAACAAGGAAGACACTATGACGCCCCCAAATGAAAAAGACACCCCAATTCAAGATTATGAAGATGAGGAGATCGAAGAAATGCAAGAAGCGGATCTCAAAAAATTGATAAGAACATTAAGAAGTTCTCAAAAACAAATTCTTGAACTACAGAAATCCTTAATGGACAAGATAGAAAATCTCTCTCATGAAAATGAAATATTAAGGAGGAATCAAAATGAAATGAAACAACTAGTAGAACAAGAAACGATGATAGTGACGAGAAATCATAATGAAATGAAGAATTCAATAGATCAAATGACAAACACATTAGAGAGCCTTAAAAACAGAATGGGCGAAGCAGAAGAGAGAATATCAGACTTAGAAGACAGAGAACAGGAAAGGAAACAGGCAAACCAAAGAAAAGAAGAGGAAATTAGAAATCTAAAAAATATTGTCGGGAATCTACAGGATACTACTAACAAACCCAACATTCGGGTTCTAGGAGTTCCTGAAGGCATAGAGAGGGAGAAAGGATTAGAAGGCATTTTCAGTGAGATACTAGCAGAAAATTTCCCAGGTTTGGAGAAGGACAGAGGCATCTTAGTACAGGAAGCTTATAGAACCCCTAATAAACATGACCAAAAGAGATCCTCACCACGACATGTTGTAATCAAACTCACCACAGTGAAACATAAAGAAAAGATCCTAAAAGGTGCAAGAGAGAAACGCCAGATTACTCTCAGAGGATCTCCCATTAGACTCACAGCAGACTTCTCATCAGAAACCCTACAAGCTAGAAGGGAATGGCGAGACATAGCCCAGGTACTAAGAGAGAAAAACTGCCAGCCCAGAATACTATATCCTGCAAAGCTCTCATTTGTGAATGAAGGTGAAATTAAGACTTTTCATAGCAACAGAAACTGAAAGAATTTGTTGCCACTCGTCCAGCCCTGCAAAAGATGCTTAAAGATGTGTTACACACAGAAACACAGAAACATGGTCACCAATATGAAAGAAGGTAAAGGAAGGAAACCTCACAGCAAAAGATCACAGGAAGCTCAATTTCTCTTTGACATAGAATTAAACTCTGATGCTCTGTTAAAGCAATGTGTTAAAGTAATCTATTATGGGTTATTTAAATATGTGCTTATTTTCAAAAATTTGAATAATCACCTTGTAACAATGATCAAATTTGGTCTATGTTATGTCATGATTTTAAGGAATCTTATTTCAACCAGATATTTTGGATTTTGAGCCTTCTTGGCATTCTTGACAGGCATTCAAAAAATCAAAGTTTCAAACAATCTGGACTCTAAAATTTCCAGTAAATCCTGGACTTTGGTTTTTCCAGTTTGGGCCCAACTGAAAACATCGAAGGACCTATGTCTCTCATCTTATAGAGACACCAACTAATCAGGCTATTTGGATTATATTAGAAGGACTGTCAAGATGTGATGTGGTACCAGACTTTAAGTTTCTATAATGGAAAATGCTATTAATACAAATGTTTGAGAAGTAAAAAGTCTAATGATCTTATGTTACTAGACATGATAGTTATCTTAATGAGAAAGCCCCAGAGGCCTAAAGGGTTAAAAAAAAATAAAGTGCAGAGGAAAGCTGAACGTAACTGCATAAAATAGCTGTACCAACTGCGAGCAGCCTCCCGGTGTCACAGCTGTCCCACAAGCGGGGTGGGTGAGGTCAGTTGCATGCAGGGGTCCTGCGATCCTGTTTGTAGAGAGATTTTTAGGGGCCTGAGGGCCTCTGCACACAGGCGAGATGGGCGTGTGCCTGCTGAGTTCAAGGGGCATTCGGACATAAACTTATTTGGAATCTAATTTCATAGGTAATAGAGGCATTTAGGTGTTGGTATTTCTTTTTTAAGATGACTTTTTTTAAAAGATTTATTTATTTATTGGAAAGTCAGAGTTACACAGAGAGAGGCAAGGCAGAGAGAGAGAGATAGAGAGAGAGAGAGTGAGAGGTCTTCCATCCACTGGTTTACTTCCCAGATGGCCACAATGGCCGGGGCTGTGCCAATCCAAAGCCAGGAGCCAGGAGCTTCTTCCTGGTCTCTCACATGGGTGCAGGGGCTCAAGCACTTGGGCCATCTTCCATTGTGCTCCCAGGCCATAGCAGAGAGTTGGATCGGAAGTGAGCAGCTGGGACTAGAACCAGCACCCATATGGAATGCCGGCGCTTCAGGCCAGGACATTAACCCACTGTGCCACAGCACCGGCCTCAGGTATTGGTATTTAGGTTCTTGGGAGGATTTCACACTCTTCTACGTGAGACATTGTTTTAGGAAATCGAACCTAAGTCTTGTTGAAGGAAGGCATATTCATCTGAACTCGAAAAGGAGCTACTATGGTGCAGGGTGTGCAGGAGCAACGTGCAGGAAGGTGTGGGCTTTGAGGGGAGATGCACAGCAGGGAAGGAGGAGCACCCTCCAGACAGTGGAGCGGGGGCGCCTGCAGGCCTCCTGGTGACAGCTGTGCGTGGTTTGTTGAGGCTGGAGAAAGGCCCCAGCAGGAATAACTGCACGAAGCGTTGGGCTGCAGCACCAGACTTGCCCGGCTGTGGGATGCTCAGGTGCCGCGAGGGAGAGAAATAAGGCTTTGCCTGGGGGTCAGGTACAACTCAAAGAGGGACTGGTTGATCTGAATGCTGGCCGTGGTTCTAGACAACGCCTGTGGTGTGTTGTTCCTACCAAAGAGGCTTGATAAGCAATTATAAAATGTTACTTGGTTCCTTTAACTAAGAATCTGTCTGATTACAATGTAACCCATAACCCAGTTTGGGCATGAGCTATGTATGCCTTTCTAATCTCAATGAAATTCATAAAGTTGTCCCCTCCACTACAAGCCCATGGTACTACCAGATGCTCACGGGCTACCGTGAAAGGGTTGAGGAAGGGCTCCAGGATTGTTTTATCCATTTTTTTGGGACTTCTAGGACAGAAGACCTGACATCCGGCCCGGGCGTGTCTTCTGCTCTGCAGCCACGCTTTGCCTTCAGTCTCTGCCTCCCAGGAGGCTGCGCCCATGCCCCGAGGCCCCTTCCCAGGGACCAAGGACAAGAGCCCTCCTGCACCACTACTTCTGTGCCGCTTCTGGTTTTTTTGGCCACAAAATTTTTCCTGGGACCCTTGCAGTTCTGGATGGACACTACACAATAACTCCTACTGTGACTTCATATCAGAAAATCTTTGTGAAGTTTCAGAAGACATGGAATCGTGCCATTCTCATAAAATGATCATTTGGATTTATTTTGAAGAAACAATAACACATGTTTTCCACAATCTGTTTCTAATTCATTAAAATATTTGTGCTAAAGGCTTCCTGTGAGCTGATAGCCCTCTCCTGAAGAATCCTCTGTGCTAGCACCGGAAACACCAGCAGCTGCTCCAGGTACCGTTGCTGGTGGCTCACTGTGTGTCTCACCATCCACTGTGTTTATGAATTACATTTATTGTGTTATAATTAGTGGTGCTAACAGTGCGTCATATCAATAAGGTCATTAAATACGTAGATAATAAACAACAGCGATCAGTGCTTGGTGGCGGTGTGCTCCTGTGCTCAGCCTCAGCCCACATTTCTCATTGTCAGGAAGACATGGAGCCGAGCCAGCCGCTGGGTCAACGAACACAAAGCCAAGTGCAGGAGCCGTGTGCAGACGCGGGTAACGGGTGGGAACAAAGCAAGCAGACTGATTTGTGTAGACGTGGGAGCACGCCCCATGGTGTGCCCTCTTTTACAAAGCGGTAAACTTTTGGAAGTTCGAAAGCTGTGTTTGAATGGGGACAGGGAAAGGCCTATTTGCTTTTCATATGAAATGGTGACTTAAAGTTTCCCGACACAGCTGCTCCTATTTCCCCATTAAAGGCTTATGGAATAGGAAAAAATTAGACACTCAGTATTACCACAGGCACGAAGACGGACTGACTGCTAGTGGATAGAAGGAGAGAGAACTTTGCACCAGCTCCCGGCCAGCGGCTCTGCGGAGAGACCAGCTGGTGTGATCTCAGGGGCAGCCACGGACCAGCTCGCAAGGGTGAGCCCAGGGCTCCATTGTCCAGTGCGTGAGGGGCCAGGAGCAGGTCTGCACAGGCCACTCCTGTGTTCTGTGGTCAGCAATGAACCCGCAGGAGGAACGCAGGACTCCAGGCATGGAGTGAAAGAGCAGGACGCTAACGTAGATTTCTGCTAGGAACGAAATTGCACTTCCAGAAATCTGTTGGCATCTTTTCATTCTGAAAGCCTAGCATCAGGGTGAAATGTATACAGTAGGAAGTAAATGTGGGAAGCAGCACTAGCCGGAAAACTGAAGTTTAGGATGGGGAAGAAACTTGTGATTCAAGAAGGGAAAATAAATGAAGAGAAAAAACAAAGAGCCATGTATATCAGACGTGATGGAATTCTCTTCCTAAAACTATGCTTCTGAAGAAGAACAATAAAATAGAAGACATGGAAGGGCAGACTCACAAGGACACAGCGGGAAAGGCAGCGGTAGACTGAACAAGACTGGCAGTGCACATGCAATGGCTGGAGCTGAGCCAACCCGAAGTCAGAAACCAAGAGCTGCTTCTGGGTCATCCATGCGGGTGCAGGAGCCCCAGCACTTGGACCACCTTCCATTGCGTTCCCAGGCCACAAGATAGAAGAATAAGCAAGCCAACTCCTAACTGAGGGAGCCCAGGGGCGGGTACGTGATGGTGCCACTCCATTGTCCACAGAGAAGCTGGCTTACCTTCGGGGAAAGCAGACAGAAACTTCAGCATTCTGTGTTGAGATGAAAGATACAATTCTCTGGTGCAGCCATAGAAAATGAGGATCCAGACAGTATTATTCAAATTAACAATATGTGTATATGTTGATACATGTCCATGTGCACCTGCTACTAGAAATCAGCAATGATGTATCAAATACACCCTGACTGCCTGTTAGCGTGTCTACATGCTCGTGTTGGTAGAAAACGACTGGCAGGAAAAACTTCAACATACTGAAAATGTTGATCTCATAAAGGGTGGATCTAGGAGTTCATTTTTTAAAGTCTCTGTATAATTTTCTAAAATAACATTGTATTTATAATAAAAATATTAAATACAAAATTCTAAAATCCTAGCAGGAGGGTGCTTTGAAAGTTGTTTATTGGGCCAGCGCTGTGGCATAGCGGGTTAAGCAGCCACCTGCAGTACCGGTATCCCATATGGGCACCGGTTTGAGACCTGGCTGCTCCACTTCCGATTCAGCTCTCTGCCGTGGCCTGGGAAAGCAATAGAAAATGGTCCAAGCCTTTGGGCCCCTGCACATGCGTGGGAGATCTGGAAGGATCTCCTGGCTCCTGGCTTTGGATCGGCACAGCTCCAGCCGTTGCAGCCATCTGGGGAGTGACCAGAGGATAGAAGACTCTCTCTCTCTCTCTCTCTCTCTCTCTCTCTCTCTCTCTCTGCCTCTCCTTCTCTTTCTGTGTAACTCTGATTTTTAAATAAATAAATAAATCTTTAAAACAATGTTGTTTTTGTTTGTGCGAAAATTTGAAATCCATGTATAGTTTTTTCATTTCCCACGAGATTTGGAAAAACCCCCAAATGCGTGGATTTCGAAATCTTTTGCGTCAAAGTAAACCTACCTTTCAGTTCCACTTTTTCACCAGCTGGTGATGGTACCTGTGCCGGCTGCTCTGTTCGTGCAGGGCCCATGTCCTGCTGAGGCGGCTGCCTGGGCTCTGACAGTCCCCTGCGCCCCACAGGGGCCCGCTGTGACCTCAGCCAGGCGGCTCCACACCCAAGCCCTAAGCCTTGTGTCTCCCACCCTCCCGGCTCCCTCCGTCCCCTCCTTATCAGAGGTGCTCCCTGTCTGGCCTCCAGCCACACTCCCAACCTGCTTCACCTGCTTCCCAGGCAGGAGGAGCCGCCTTTTCTGGGTCCTGGGGAAGCACACTGCCCAGGCCCCGTCTTCCTGTTCCCACGACTTCATTGTCCGCCCGTGAGAGCGTGGCCTGTGGTTGCTGGCCGAGCGTGGCCTGTGGTCGCTGGCCGTCAGCTGGCAGAGCTGGGAGATGAGGTCCCAGGAAAAGGTTGTGCCCCCCCTACCCCTGTGACTCCCCTGGCAGCCCCTCCCGTTCTTGGCAACCTTGAGACCCCTGGGAATCATTGCCTGGAAACCAGTGCTCTTGTCCCGGCCGCAGTCCCCTGTGTGGGCGCGTTTGGGGGGTGAGGAAGATATGTATGATGAGGGATCGGGAAATGGAAAGTTCCCTTACCTGGAAGGATTTCTCTGGGTGGGTTTGGGGTGTGCTAGGGACACAGCACACGGCTCCAAGACTGCATTTGGGGTTCACGCCCAGACTTGGAAGCAAGAAAAAAAAAAGCCCTGGGGTCTCGCTTCCTCCTGCTCCGCCCCTCCCATCCACTCTGGCTTCTTGAATGTGCCAGCTCTGTTCTCGCGGCCTTTTCCCCGGGGAGCTACAGGGCTGGCGCAGCCCCCGAGAGTCCCTGCCACGCGGTAGAGAGCGGAGACTTGCTGTCTTCCTCTCAGACCCGTGGTCGCCGTCCTCGTCCCTCTCTCTGGTCCAAAGCGCTCCCCGCCTCCACACACGACGTGACGTGTTTCCTCACCTCTTATTTGAGCTTGACTGTGCCACTTCTCACCCCCACCACCCACAGAATGTAAGCTCTGTGAGGACAGCGCTCCCTAGTTTGCACTTGGCTCTGTTCCTGATAACTCCCATGCATCCAGAATACACATCGTGAGGCCGGATAACTCGACGTCTGTTTAATAAAGGAAGGAGTTTTCCATAGCTGAGGTTGCTATTTTAAGCAGCTGCATTTTAATCACTTTAAGAATGAAGCTTCCAGAAAGGAGACTATGGATTCCAGCAAACAGGCCGGCCACGTGTGCGCCCTTGAAATTTAAAGAAATTGCTTCTGGTGCAAAAGCAGGTGCTATGTGGCCAAGGACGGGAGAGGGCGAGGCACCCATGATAGCCGGGCCAATAGGTGAGTGGGAGCAGGACAGTGGACACAGGCCCCACGCTGTGCTGTGGGCGTGTCGTGGCTCCGTGCTGTCCACTGTGGTGTGTTGTAACCCCTGCTGTAAAGAGCTACGGCCCCTCGCCGGTTGCATTCTCCATGCTTCCCGTCTGGGCGGTCTGTTTTCCTCATAAGATTGTCCTTCCTGCTGCGTTTTCGTGCGCGTGTTTCTGTCTTCAGCCTTTGAAAGCCTGGAGCAGAGTGGACCAGGAACACTCAATGCCGTAGCCAGTACCAGCACGGCCAGGTCACTCAGCCACCCCCAGAGTTATTCTGCCATCAGCATCCTTGTCAGGTGGGTTGTTGGGGACACTCAGCATCTCATTAAACTCTTTGTTCGGAAAACATCGATTGTTATTCTGTAGCCCAGATACTATGCTAATATCAGGGGATAAAAGGAGAGAGAAAATGACTACATTTACGCGCAAAAGTGTTGATTTCTTCTTTCTGGAAGGTATCTGGAGGAGAACGTTCTAAGAGAGTGTGGACAGGCAGCTTGGCCTCCGTGAGGAGTGAGCGGGAAAATCGCCCACAAACAGGCCTAGGAAATAAGACACATTAGCCATAGGGTGTCCTTGGTGCAGGGAAAACAGCGCCCCACGTCCACAGCACCGGTCACTGCTGAACCACACCCTCTTAGGGCACAACGGATCCGTGCTCCAGACCCCAAGAGAGCAGGACTGCACAGACTCCATTTTAGAGTTAATTTCCAACTTCCCATATTTGGAACGGCCCAGTGCCGTCATGTTAGGAAAGAGTGCACTCCGTGTTCAAAACCCGCCCCCGCACCTGATTGTTGTCCAGATACAATCTCATGAAGACAAGGTTTCTGAATGATTTTTGTCTGAAAAATCAGGTCTCAAAAATCTCCAAATCTCTGTTTCTGTAAGCAGTTTTAGAAGGCACCACCACCGGATGGCTGCCACTTCCAGACCCGGTGCCCCCATTGTGGGTGTTGCCGCAGCAGAAGAGCGAGGCCATCCTCCCATGCCGGGCGGCCAGGGGAAGCCCTCGGGACTGCGGTACTCCTTAGTGAGGCTTTCGCGGACCCTGCCGACGTCCAATTCTTCATAAGCAGGCGTGGCTGCTGTGTGTTTGAGCCAGGATGTGCCCGAAGCTCCAGGACTCAGGGTGACAGCTGGTGCCATTGAAACTGCGGGCCTGTGGGGAGATGCCACCTAGGCTGCTGCTGCTGGGACCTCGGAGACCTCCTGCAGGGCCTGACCCTGCTCCTGGCTGCACACACCCCCTCCTGGGTGCACACCCCTCTGGACATCCATGGGCGTTGTTTGACCTGACTGACAAGGTCAAGGTCGCAATGTTATGTTATTGGACTGGCGATCAGGGCTCATATTCCCGGATGAGGCCACGGCTGACTGTGTGTGATGGAAGCATCTCACGCTATCTTGTGTCTGCCAGCTTGTGGTGTCACTCCAGATGGCAAATGCAAAAATAGCAGGAAAAATTTCCTCCCGGAGTGCGTTCCGTGAGCGCGCGCTGTTAACCCGGTAGCAGCTCCTCCAGGAAGTTTGCAGCTCCCGGTTCTAATGAGCAGAAGCGATAGCCCCGCCTCCCCCTTTACAAAAAGGGGTATTAAAATGCTTCATTACCGCAAATTGCCGCTTGTTATTAATGTCATTACTGGTTGCACACAAAGCTGCTGGCTGCCACCCCTTCAGACGCTGCTCCCAGGATGGCTGGGGGCTCCCCGGAGCGACCGAGACGGGAGGGTCGCACTCGTTAACGCCAGAGTGGAGCTGCTCACATTTGATTACCTTGTTTAATGGAGTGTCCCATTTATTTACAAGACGGCGTGATGAATCGCATTACGGCCACAATAAATCAGTTTGTAAAGACGGACATGTGGCTCGCTGAAGTGGCGCACGTACACACTTGAGGTGAGGAGACTTGAACTCATTCTAATATTCTCCGCTTTACAAAATGCTGCTCGGAGAGCTGCCCGGACTACACTGGGTGCTTCGCTTCTTGCAGTCTCTCGTCTTCTTCCGTCACCGAGGGCCTGAACCGGAGCTTGGCTGCGGTGAGCATCGAGCAGGGACAGGAAGTCTCCTTTCCTTCGACATCTCAGTGTCTGCATTTGAGATCTTGCTGCATTGTTCCACAGGCAGACCCGGCCCCTGGGTTCCACACAAACACGGATCCACAGCTCCATGAGCAGGCCCGGCCCCCGGGTTCCACGCAAACACAGATCCACAGTTCCACGGGCAGGCCCGGCCCCCGGGTTCCACGCAAACATGGATCCACAGCTCCACGAGCAGACCTGGCCCCCGGGTTCCACGCAAACACGGATCCACAGTTCCACGGGTAGGCCCAGCCCCCAGGTTCCATGCAAACACAGGCTCGTCATTCCACAAACAGGCCACTCCCCCAAGCTCCAGGCTTCAATAGGGAAGACAGAAAATCACTGTGATGTCTGCCCACAGAACAGAATTCGCCTGTGCTCTGGTGGGAAACTACATAACCCCTCCCTGGGAGTGAATGCCAAGATGTACTCCTGTGGGTTCGTGGGTGGAACGCCAAGTGTTGAGGGGCAGAAGAGCAAACGTGGAGGCAGCCGCAGGCCCCACCTGCTCGGGGCCACTTGTTTTCTGCTCCTCCTCTGCCTGGCCCCCGTGGCCACAGCCGTGGAACCAAGGGAACAAGGGAGAGGACACCGGTGTGGGGCAGGGACCGCCCTTAGCAGCCATGCTGTGTGCACCTGCTCCCTTGGTCTCTGCATGCGAGTCCGCCTGGAGAGGGGGCGGGGCAGTGGAGACACCTGTGCAGCACAGCCAGGCTGAGTGGATCGTGTGGGTTTCACACACTCCCATGGCAGGACCTGCTCTTGGGATCCATGAATGACGTATTGCACAAAGATGGCAGATGACAAGCAGTGCTGTGATTTGTCCAAACCAATGGCCAATGGGAGTGTCCATGATTTCCAGAGTTTGTCTCCCTGGCGCGCCGGCCCTGTGTTACGCAGCACATCCCAGGCTTGGCGAGAAGGCGCGGCCTCATCGCCCAGCTCTGCAGTCGGCTGAGTTTTCTCACCCGTGAACTGGGGATACAGCACCGAGGTTAACGGAGACGGGAAGATGGCAGCTGCCTGGTCCAGTCTCTGCCTCTCTGTCTCCGCTTTGGGAATGCACGTAGGTCTCCGTCCAGGGGTGCACATCGCAAGCATTCCCCTGCACTCTGCACGTCTGGCTGGGGCGCTCACTGTCCACTCACTGTCAGTTCTGGTGAATCCCCATTGGAGACATTTCCCAGGTGCCGACCCCGTGTGGTCCATGGGCGATGGGAGGCACTGGTCAGGGGGAAGGAGAGGCTCTTCCACCGAGGGCCCGGGGAGACGGGGTCCAGAGTGCTGCGTCTCAGACGCCAGCATCGCAATCCCATGGTTCTGATCTCGCCGGGCAAGCAGATGAACTTGACCTGGGGTGGCTGGCGCCTCCATGGAGGGCAAAATGGCAGAGAGGACTGTGGGGCGGTTTTGATTTTTCAAACAAGACCTAACCAGCATCCAAAGTGGGCAGCTGGGTAGGAATCTGGTGGGCTGGACGGGAAGAAGGAGCATGCACTGAATGGTTTAGGTATATTAATGAGGAAAACGCTTGGAAGCTCATTTCCTTCTGAGAATCGGGTTCTGGAGGACATGGAGGGGCAGGGGTCCGGGCCACTGGGGCAGTGGCCCCATCAGAGGGACACCACCCTCTGTACCCCACGGTGTTTCCTGGAGAAGGGAACCCATCTTCCTCTCTGCTGCCGCTTCCAGCCCTGGGAGGCAGAGTGCAAGGCAGGGCCTGACCTTCGCAGCCATGGATGTGAAAACCGGTAGCTTCCCGGGGTTCTGGATCCCCCTAGAGACTGATGTAATCGCGTGCAGAGGGCTGGAGATGTGTTCCCCCACCTTGGGGTGCAGCCCCTGGTCTTGAGCCCCACAGCATATGGTTCCCTCAGCTAGAAGGGCATGGCGGTCAGCTCCCTGTACCCACGGGACTCACACGGAGGCTCAGCAAACTACAGACAGGAAGTGCTCGGAGAGAAAGGAATTGCATCCGCCCTGAGCACGCACAGACTGCGGTGCGGACCGACATCTATTTACCCTGTGTTGGGTTTCTTAGGCAATGTGGAGAAAACGTGAAGGCAGGGTGTGGCCAGCGTGGCTGTGAAAACCACACCATTTTGTTACCTGTGGGGCCAGGTCTCCCCACCCCTCCCCACCCCTGATAGCGAAAGATGGCCGTGCTGGGATGGGGGCACTACTTTCCAGGGCAACACTGGGAGGCCGCTTGGAGAGGGCCTCCCCGGCCGACCCGAGTGGGCAGCGGGGAGAGGCTGTGGCTCGGAGCTGTGTGCAAGCTGCCAGGTGGGGGCGGGGTGGGGGCGGGAGCTCAGCTTGCCCGCCCCGGCTTCAGGCAGCACTGCTTGAGTGGCAGGTGTACCTGGATGCCGCAGCAGCTGCCAATCTGTTCTGAGACCGTGGCAGCAATCGCTCCTCTCCGGGAGCAGGGCTGCTCGCTCTCCGTGATCACACACGAGAGAAATCATTTCAGGCACCAGCAAAGGGCCTCTGATAAAAGAAAACATTTCAGCTCTCACAGCTCTGGAGTTCGCCCCGAAGCAAGAGCTTTGATATATTTTTAGTCTCTTTCTTTATGTTTACAATTAATCCATGATTAGCTACAAGCAGTCTTGTGGCCAGTAGGGTACTACTGGACAGGTATTGGCTTCCTTCTTGCAAAAACAGCCTTTAAAAATATCCTCGAATCTCACCTAGAAGAGCGTTTGCATGATGCACTGCCATATCCAGAGAACTTTCTCATGCATAACCTCTTTGAGCTGACTTAATCCTCATCGAAAACATGTGTGGTTTGAATCCCGCGAGCCTCTCTCTTCGGTAATGAGCAACATTAAGTTCCGTTTAAAGAGACACGGGATGCGGAATCATTGGCCCAGACTCTCCTGACTTCATTTGGTGAAGTCCTCCCGGCACCTGACCTGCCAGGTGAGGGCCCCCCACCCCCACCCCAGGACAGGGCAGGACAGCCAGGAAGGACTGGGCTGCTCCAGGCTGTTTCCTGATCTGGGTGAAGTGCACTCCCAGGGACACTCGAGCTCCATGTTAGGATGTAGGGCCCAATGGGGCCCTGCTCTGTTTTGGTTGGAATCTCTTTGCATACAAAGATCCACAACCAGTAGAAAGCAAATTGAAGCAGAAGGAGCATTGGCTTTGTTTCACTTCCTCTTCCTGTAGGATTTGTAAAGGCCACACAGAGGTACACCTGCCTGTCAGACCTGCCTATCACTAGACTGCCCCTTCATTCCGGGATTGTAGGGTGGACCCCAGCCTGGTCATGAGAGGCCGCTCTGTGAGGTTGGAAGGATGGGGGACAGTGTTTGGGGACATTGGGAAGCCAGGCTCCTGCCTTTGCTTCTCCAGGACCGTAGCCTTGAGGGGTGTCCCCACGAGAAGGCTGCTGGCACCTGCTCTCGGGCTCACCTGTCTCTTCTGGGGTGGGCTCAGTGAGACCTCACTCCCCAGCTCACCTGCCATCCTGGTGAGGAGGAGAGGCCAGGGCTGAGGCACCAGGCAGGGAGGTGGAGTCCTTGTGGCAGGTGGGGGCTGCCATCAGATGACCCGGAGACGGCCTTGTGGGTGCGCTGAGTGCTGTCCAGGAAGGGCCACGGCTCCCTCCCTTCTCAGTGCTCTCTCCATACCAAGGTGAGGACCTGTGGGGTGAGCTCCATGTTTCTCCCTACCCCCACTCTGCCTGGCATCCCCTCTGGCTGCCCTGCCTCCCTGCCACTCCCCCACCCCCACTCTGCCTGGCTTCCCCCTCCGGCTCCCCTACCTCCCTGTGTTCTCCTGGGACCGCCCCTGGTTTCCTTTCCTTCCATTTTCAGACAACTTCCATTTACTCTCTTTTTTCCCCAAAGGAGCATTCATTTAATGAGTACAACTTTCATAAGCACAACTTCTTTAGAATCATAAATGATTCTTCCCATCAAACCTGCCCTCCCACACCCACTCCCACCTCCACCTCCTCCTCCCTCTCCCATTCCCAGTCCCAGTCTCCATCATTAAGGGAAAAAAAAAACCTTCCTCAGCAGGCAAGACAAGGGCTGTTCAAGTCGCTGCTTCTCAAAGAGTCAATTTCATTTCTACAGATTTCCTTTTAGGTGCTCTGTTAGTTATCGCAGATCAGGGAGAACATATGGTATTTGTCCCTTTGGGACTGGCTTATTTCACTAAGTATGATGTTTTCCAGATTCTTCCATTTTGTTGCAAGTGACTGGATTACTTTTTTTAAACCACTGTGTGGTATTCCATAGAATCCATGTCCCATAATTTCTATATCCAGTCTTCAGTTGATGGGCATTTAGGTTGAATCCATGTCTTAGCTATTGTGAATTGAGCTGCAATGAGCATGGAGGTAGAGAAGGAGCTAAAACCAATCCCTGGAGCAAGGACAGTCTCTTCAACAAATGGAGCTGGGAAAACGGGATTTCCAAGTGCAGAAGTGTGAAGCAGGACCCCTACCTTACACCTTACACAAAAATCCACTCAAAATGCATTAAAGACCTAAATCTATGACCTAATACCATCAAATTATCAGAGAACATTGGGGAAACCTTGCAAGGCATTGGCATAGGCAAAGAGTTCTTGAAACAGACCCCAGAGGCACAGGCAATCAAAGCCAAAATCAATAAATGTGATGACATCAAGTTGAGAAGCTTCTGTACTGCAAAAGAAACACCAAGGAAAGTAAAGTGGCAACTGACAGAATGGGAGGAATTATTTACAAACAATGCAACTGACAAAGGATTAACAACCAGATATATAAAGAGATCAAGAAACTCCACAACAAAATAAACAACCCAGTGAAGAAATGGGCAAAGGATTCACACAGACATTTTTCAAAAGATGCAATCCAAATGGCCAAGAGACACATAAAAAATGCTCAGGATCACCAGCCATCAGGGAAATGCAAATCAAAACCACCCCAGTTAGAATGGCTTTCATACAGAAATCAACAAACAACAGATGCTGGCGAGGATGTGGGGAAAAAAGGTACCTTAATCCACTGTTGGATTTACCAAACTGGTAAAGCCACTATGGAAATCAGTTTGGAGATACCTCAGAAATCTGAATAGAGACCTACCATATGACCCAGCCATCCCACTCCTGGGAATTTACCCAAGGGAAATGAAATCAGCAAATAAAAGAGTTACCTGTACCTCCATGTTTATTGCAGCTCATTTTCTCTTACAAGCATTGGAGTGAGACAGGACTTGAAAAATCTCTAACAATAGTGTTAGAGGTCTGTTTGTCTACAGACGGTGGGACAGACGGGGATGAACTGTGGGCTATGTGGGGACAAACCCCACTCCCACTTGTTCTGGGCAAACCTGGGCCTCAGGTTCTCCCTCTGCACAGTGCAGCCTCATGTGGCCAGCGGGTGGCTCAAAGCCTTGACCCCCACGAGGCCCATGGAGCAGGCCAGACGCAGGGTGAGGGTGCTGGTAGATGCATGCCACTGTCACTCGGGACATCAGCTCTGGTGTCACACTTAGAGAAATCTACACGGAGGGGCAGGCCCAGGCTGGCCTCCTCAGAGCACAGGAAGCCAAAGCTGGAGCCGCCTTCTGTAGACTGCGTTCGTTGTGTGTGTTGATCCGGGAGAACCGTTGAGTAAAGGAAACGTTTCTCTACAGGGGACACAGCCCTAATTTGTAAATGATACGACCTTCATATTTTTACATTTTTGCAACTTTTACATCATTCACCCCGAGGTTGATGAATCTGGCAAAAATCCAGTTTTGCACACCCTGGTGCTTTTATTTAATTGAAAAGAACCCACAAAGTGCAAGTGATCTCCCTTTCCTTCCTTCCTTCCTTTCCTACCTCTGCTGGAAACGTCAGGATCCACTTGGGAAATTTCCATTCCAGGAATTTCTTATGAAGTTGCAGGAGACAAATGAGGTGCTTGGACCCAGCTAACACTGTTTGTGCAGCTTTGAAGATCACGGTACAGACCTGGAGTCACGCATACTTCTAGGCTTGTGGCTGATGCAAAACTTCCTTAATTGGGAGTTCGGGCAACATTTACAGGTCCTAAATCAAGCAGTGCGGCAAGAGACACTTGGCGGATAGCAGACATGTATATGTACATTATACTCGAAGTTAGTGTGTGGAGGGACACCAGGCCCCTAATGCAAAAAGGAACATGAATATCCCATTGCAAAAATGGGCTGCAGGGGCCTGCTCCGTGGTGGAGCAGGTAAAGCTGCGTGCTGCAGCGCCAGCATCCCATGTGGATGCTGGTTCGAGACCTGGCTGCTCCACTTCAATCCAGCTCTCTGCTATGTCCTGGGAAAGCAGTAGAAGATGGCCCAAGTGCTTGGGCCCCTGCACCCATGTGGGATACCCAGAAGAACCTCCAGGCTCCTGGCTTCAGATTGGCCCAGCTCCAGCCATTGCGGCCATTTGGGGAGTGAACCAGCAGACGGAAGACCTCTCTCTCTCTCTCTCTCGCTCTCTCTCTCTGTCTCTCCTTCTCTCTGTAACTCTGCCTTTCAAATAAATAGTTCTGAAAAAAAATATGCAGCATTCCTAGCACGCAGCATGCAAAATGATGCTTCCAACCACAGAGCACTTCCACGACACACAAATGGGACCCGTGGGGCTGATGCTGGAGAGCCTGCTGAGGCTAGGAAGCCATCGATCAAGCCCCTGGGTCAGCGTTCCTTCCGCCCCTGCCTGCTTCCGCCCCTCCTGTCGTAGTGGGAGCTGGGCCTCACCTGGTGGGAAGCGAGGTGGTTTAGGGGAGGCAGGTTTCCCCCTCGGTCTCCCTGCAGACCAGACCTCAGCAGCCCCTGCCATCTCCCGCAGGCCCACCGCGGTCACTGCACCAGGAGCACAGGGCAGGACAGGGCCTCCCGGCCCGCGGTGCTGAGCCCTCCTCCCTCCCTCCCCATCAAGGGCACCGATGGGATGCGCCATGCCAACCAGAGTGCCAGGTGCTTGGCCTCCACTCTAGGTAGCAGAGGTGGGAGCCCCATGGGAACCCGGCCTGAGGTTTCCTTAGTAACCGTGGTAGCTGGGGAGTGGAAAACTTCAGGCTCCCCCGTAACCCTCCCAGCACCTCCAGGCTGCCAAACAAGGGCTGTTGGAGGAACAGCGGGAACACCCGAATCTCTAGCCCTGCTAACCGCGAAACGTCCAAGGCCAGGAGTTGCCAAGGGCTGTTACTGTGCCACTGTGGGTGCCACCCAACAAATAGAACGCCTGGGCCTGACCAGATGGCCTCCGTGCAGGTCGGCGCTGTTCACCGCCACATGCTGCAAGTTCACCTGTCAAGTAGGAAGCCGTGGATGCTACACGCCTGTGGGTCTCCCCTTATCTTGGGGCTGTCAGACTGTAGATTCTCCCCTCATGGAGAACACGCTTTCTGTTCCCACTGTCCTGGCAGGCAGGGGCTGCTTTCTCTCTGTGCTGGTGGGGGGGGGGGGAGAAACAGCCCCCGCCGTGCAGCCAGACCCCCGATGCAGGACCACAGCAAAGCTGCAGTTCAGTGATGCGCTTCGATGCTCCGACTCCCCCCATCCTCACCGCGTCTCCTGCCGATGGCTGTGTCAGGTCTCCGTTCTTTGTCCCTCCTCCGCCCCACCCTGGCTGCACTGCGGGCACCAACTCGCCTCCCATGCAGGCTTGCAGTGCCATCTCCCAACCAACCGAGCGGCCGTGCCGTTAAAGATGGGCTGATTTATGGGCAGGCCCAGCGGCAGAGCTAAGCCAGCGACAGGCAGGGCAGGAGACAGACAAGGGAGCCCTGGAGCGCACCTCGCCCTCTGCCCAACCTCGTGCGCTTTCTCTCCCTCTCTCCCTTTTTATCCTCTTTCCCTTGCAAAGCAAACATAGAGAGAAAATATTGCAGCCAGCAGAGCTGCAGCGTGGATGTTGTTCCTGGCTAGGGGAGGAAGGCGCAGGGCAGCCTGAGTGAGCGCGGGGCGCCGCGCGCCTCCACCAGGCTTCATTATTCGAGCAGCACTCAATCAAACGTGGCCCCGCGAGCAGAGAGTAATGTTGGCGAATCATCCGGGGGGCCTTTTCCTGTGTGTGAGTGGTACCCATCTGTCAGCTGTCAATGCCAGGGAGAGATACACAGGGCTGTCACTTCTCGTCAAGCAGCACTGGCGAAGCCTTTTGCAGCTGCTACACGACACACACCGTCCGTGCGGATGCTTCCAGCTCCCCGGGCCTGCCGGGGTGAAAGGGAGAAAAGAGATGGCAGGGCAGCTCGCGGCAACCGTGTCGGCCGACACACGCAAGGACAAGCGCACGTGTGTCCTTAAAACAGAAAAAAAGAAGCACAACTTTTTTTTTAAAAAAAGCCTCTTTGAAGGTCATCTTATGCTATGTTGTCTCCAGAAGATCCTGTGTGGGTTCCAGGGCTTGGGGAACCCATAACGGGAAAGGAAATTTACACCCCAGTAAATGAATATATTCAAGGTGGAGATCGTGATACATATTTTTTAGGTCGTCGGGACATGAGGAGGGCATTTTTTATGTTCTTCCCTCTATAGGAGATCATGCATATTCATACAAGTTTGTGTTTTGTAATAAATACCTAACGCGTGTTTGTCACACAGGGATGAACACCCTGAACCTTGGGCGAGCCCACCCTGTATTAACGCGGATGTTAAAAAGCGGGTTAATTTTGATATGGAAACACTCTGTTAATCATCGCTCGGGTGTTCCTGTAGACATGCAGTGTGTTTATTTATCGGGCGACTTCCACTTAACTGAATTATTTCAGATTCGCCGGAGTCCTGGTTTGGGGTCCGGAAGAAAGTGCTTTGTACAACACCTGCTCCATCAATTGCCCCTAGGCGTCCTTCGCAGACCTAAGTCTGCTCGCTCGCACTCTAATTGGCTTCCTTTTGGAAGCTTTTGCAGAATTTGGGTATGCGTTCCGTTCTCTGGAACAGCTACAAGAAGTCACAGAGGAGGCTCACCTAGGTCTCAGATTTCTTCTTTTGAGTAAGAGTGAGCCACGGAGCTCCTTGGAAAAGGGCAGACGTGATGTCGCAGTCCCTGCCAGAGAAATGCAGGCAGACGGGGCCCCGGGTGCCGCTGCTCAAGAGCCTGGTGATCACGAGGGCTGCTCAGGGTCCACGGCGGACGGTGTGCGGAGGCTGGAGCAAGAAAAGCAAGCATCGTTCGGGACGCTGGCTGCAGTGTCCCGGGGAGAGACCGCGGATGCACAGTTGCTTTTCCTGGCACACAAAAGCCCACGCGTCCTGCATGGAGTGAGCATGTGATTGAGGAGAAACAAGAGAAATTGATGAGCCATGTCCACGGAAGCCTGGCCCAGGATGCCCGGGGAGCCTGCAGGCTAAGCACGAAGTCACAGTCCCTCTATTCACGGAGGCTGTGATGAAGTCACAAGACCACATGAACAGGCCAATGAAAGTCGAATTAGCTGTGTTTTTTTTGTTTTGTTTTGTTTCGTTTTGTTTTGTTTTGTTTTTAACATGGACCACTTCACGAATCTGCTTAGAGAAGTGCCCAAGTGCACCTTGGGAGAGAAAGCAGAGCAGCGCTGTTTGGATGGGACAGGGTGCGCTAAGCAATGTCGTTATAGACGTGTAAGAGGGGAACCGTCACTTCTGGCCCAAGGTGCAAACAGACCCTGCGTCTGCAGGCAGCATGTGGGCAGGGAAGCTTGGCGGCGGCTGCTGTAACAAATCGCGGACCCTTAGACTTCCCACAGATGGATTGTCTCGCAGCTCTGGAGGGAGCACCTCCCTGTGACAGCCGCTTCAGGGTTCCTCCGTGGGGGGCCCTGGCTGCTCTGGCTTCTGGAAGCTGCCTGCTCTCCTGGGTGCCGGGCTGGCTCCCTCTTCAAGGCCAGCAGCTTCCTCTGGTGTCCCCTCCCCAGCCCCACTCCCGCTCCCTCTCTCCATGTAAACACGCTTTCACTCTGCTTCCACCATCACTTTCCCTGCTGACTCTGGCCCTCAGCCTCCCCCTCCTGAGAGCCCTGGGGCCGGAAGGAGTCGCTGGGCAGTGCAGGACAGAGCCCCCATCTGAAGGTGCCAACGCCGTCACAGGTGCACCATCCCCTCTGCCAGGTGCAGTAGCAGAGCCCTTGCTTGCTGGGAGGAGGGAGGTCGGGGCATCACCCAGCCACACACAAAGACTTCGGAGCAGAAGCTGAGACCAGCTCCCATGGCACAGCGGGAGGAAGCCGGACAGGAAGCAGCTTCCTTGAGCTAAGGGGTGGGAAGAAAAAGGGGTGTAGACAAGTACGGCAAAAGCTGGGACCCTGTCATAGGATTGCTGAATCCAGGACCAGAGAGCGAAGAATCTAGGGCTGTGGACATCCACTCAGCGTGCAAGAAAGCTTTCTGATAAAGGCCAGAGGGAGGAAGGGGCGCGCTCTCAGGCGCTAGGAAGGCTCCAACAAACCTGGCCCATGAGGCTGCAGGCAGCCTCCCCAGCCTCCTGGTCCCAGACCCGCAAACCCTTCTGTTATCACAGTGGGGGCCCCTCAGGGAGGCCCAGGCTTGTCAAAGCCTGGGGTGGTCTACTGGCCCCTCTGTGTTGGCTTCACCTCCATGATGCACTGAGGCAGGGCGGTAGTCGGATGGTCCGGAGAGCCCGCAGAGCACGGAGGCTTTAGGGTTAGAGGCAGCAGAGCGGGCCTTGCCCTGTTCTGAGAGCTCTGATGCCTCCACCTTGTGTGTGTCAAGCAGCTCGCGGGACACGGGCAGCGAACCCCAGTGGTTACATCGGGATTTACAAATCCCAAGGCGCCCAGGAGGACAATCAAGGAGCTGAAGAAGAGGGGTGGGGGTGGTGATCGCGCACCCTGGGCGGTTGCTGCCCCAGGTGCTGCTGCGGGCCCGGCACAGAGCTGTCAGCAAAGGCAGCCGCAGGTGCCTCAGGTGCGCGGGAACCCAAGTTCCAGGGCGCAAATCCAGCGCTGCGTTCTAGAGGAGCGCTCCTCTGTGCCTCGTCCAACTCGGACATCGGACATTGCCAAGGCCTTCCTGCAGGGGGAGGCTGGGGGGGACGGGCCTGCGTGGGAGTGGGAAGATGGGGAGGGGCGGAGACTCCAGGTCCTGCCCTGAGGATCCCGGGGGAACAGGATCTTTACAAACGCCATCGTTCTGAGGCCCCTGGCTCCTGGGATCTGGAGAAGCCTGTTCCCACGGGCGTGCAGAGCTGAGCAGCCAAGCGGCGGCGTGGAGGAAGCCGCTGCACTACACAGGGCGCCACGACTTCTCACCGCTGGCCTGCTTCCCGCCCGCCCTTCTCTCTTTCCTTCTTCCTCCCCCTTCTCTGTCTCCTTTCCCCCCCTCCCTCCCTCCTCTCTTCCCTCTCACTCCCTCCTTCCCTGCCTCTTTCCTCACGGCCTCCAGCCTTGATGTCACTGCTGTGGACACAGGCAGCTCTTTGAGTTCTCCGTCTTCTCACGGCCCTGTGGGACTGGGATCTCCCTTGGCTGAGAGGCAGGTGGACGCTGGTATGGCAACAGGTGGCTCTGGAACCTGGAATCTTCCTCACAGGAGGCTGCCTTAGGGCTTCTGGGTTTCTCCAGACCGTGGGGCACCTGTGCATGGCCAAAGTCCCGTGTGGGCGCCACCAAGTCCTCACTGCCCGACCCACCTCCAGCTCACACACCATGCTAACCGGCAGATCCCACCCTGGCTGGGGATTGTTTGAATTTCAAGATTTTTAGCATTATGGGACACTCAGCAAATTGCAAATATTTGGCAGAAAAAGTCATAAACTAAAATGAGATGCAAGCTTGGGAAGACAAGGCAAGAAACACATTGTGTGTGTCAACGTTTTTATTAGTAAAATAGAGCTAAAGGAATAAAATTGACAGCAATAACATTTTCCAACCAGCGTGGTTATTTTACAGGTTGGAGATCTTTGCGAATACCAGGAGACCGTTGAGAAACAGTGCCAGTCATTTCACACCGGAGAAAAGCACCTTACAGCCAAGCCGTCGGGGGGAATTGCTTTCTTCCGGAGCTAGCTACCTGGCACCTTGCAATTTCCTCCCCAGGAGAGGGAATAGAGAGAGAGCGTTAGATTATGGCCTCGCCCCAGGATCTGGGACTAACTCGCTCTGTGGTGAACACTGCTCTGAGCCTATCCAACAAGTCTCAAAAGCCAGACATGAAAGGAAGAAGCTACTTCAAACAACTTAGCTGCACCTTAAGGGAAAAAAAAGCTTAAAAATATGTTCAGAAAGAGAAAAATAGACACGACCAAGCAGGGCAACAAGTACGAAGTCCAGCTGACACTCAACCAAAGGTGAGCAGGTGTGCGAAGAGGCAGGAAACTCAAGTCGTCCTCAGAATGGAAAACATGAGGTGATTGAAATGGATCCATAACTATTAGACTCAAAAATGCTAGAACTACTATACAAGGGCGTTGAAAAGTTATCATAGCTGAATTCTATGTGTTTAAAAAATTAAACAGCAAACACTTAGCACAGAGATTAAGATGCTACTGGGTACGCCTGCACCCTACCTTGGAGTGCCTGGGGTTGAGTACTTGCTCCACCCTCAGCCCCAACTTCCCATTCACGTGCACCCCAGGAGGCAACAGCGATGCTCTGCTGGGTCTCTGCCCATCATGTGGGAGCTGTGGACTGGACTGTTGGTTCCAGCGTTGGCCCAGCCCTGCTCTTGCAGGCATTTAAAGGGGTGAACCAGCAGATAGGAAGTTTCTCTCCCTCCCTCTCTCCTCCCTCTCTCCTCCCTCTCTCTCTCTCTCTGTCTCTCTGTCTCTCTCCCTCCCTCTCTCTCTCTCTGTCTCTCTCTCTGTCTCCCCCTCTCTCTCTCTCTCTTTCTCTCTCTCCCCCACCTCCCTGTCCCTTGGCCTCTAAATCAAATAAGTCATTTTTCAAATGTTATCAGATATGAATGACATAACACAGAGCCCTCTGACCTTGAGAGATGAAAACTGTAATGGCTGAGCAAATTTTAAAAAATTAAGAATAAGACATGCAGAGAAAAATAATTTTTAAAAGGTGAAACTGAATTATGGAGTAATTTTAATGGCTAAAACCTTTTTTCAAATTTAATAAAAAGTAAATCCATAACTACATGCAGCACACAGAACCACACGTACATGAAACTGAAGAAAACTCCACCAGGTTTCAGCACAACAAAACTACATAGAACCAGCTCTAGACAGAAAATCTCATGAACAGCAGAAGGGATGGCCATGTTGATTACGGAGGAACAAAGATAACAACTTACACAAATGAAGAGGCAATGGAGCAGCCTCTCTAAAGCCCTGGAAGAAAGTCAATCCAAATTTCTACATCCAGTAGTGAAAATGCTTTTAAAGAAATGAGAAGTCAAACCTTTGTAAAACTTACAAAAACTGTCTACAGCAGTAGAAGCCCAATGGGACTATGTCATTGCCAGTAGATCCATGGTACAAGAATCGTGAGTGAAACAGTGAAGACATTTAGGCAGGAAGAGAATGACACTAGGTAGAGATGTAGGTTTGCACAAAGCCATTCAGGGCACTGGAAATGGTAAGGTAAGTTCCTTTCTTATACACACACACACACACACATATATATATGTCTATATACATAAATATGAAATGGTGTAGCACTTGAAGGCAAATTACAAAAAAACTAAGGACAATAAACGAAAGATAACAAAGGAGATAAATGGAATTGTAAAATATCTTTAAAAAGTAAAAAATAAAAAGGAAACAAAGAACAGATGAAACAAATTTTAAAAAAAGTGAGGCGACAGCACTAAGCTTAACTATTTAATAACAAAACTAAACATAAATGGCTTAAATACTGTTTTAAAGGCAGAGGTATTCAATCGGATGAAAAAGCAAAAGCCCACTGAATGCTACTTACAGTAGATGGATTTTTAAAATAAAGGTAATGGATGTTACAAGGACAAGTGTGGAAAAAAGAAGCACCAAGGTAATAGAATTCTTCCTACAGGAGGGGACTGGAGGGCAGTGCTGTGCAGCGAGCGAGCTAGGCCGCCACGTGTGATGCTGACGTGTCTTATCAGAGTGTGGGTTTGAGTTCCAGCTACTCTGCTCCCAAACCAACTTCCTGTTGATGCACCTGGCAGACAATAAAACACGGCCCAAATGCCTGAGGCCCTGACACTCTTGTAGGAAACCAGGACGGAACTCCTGGCCCCTGACTTCAGCTGGGCCCAGACCTGCCTGGCTACTGTGGCCATTTGGGAAGTGAACCAGTGAATGGAGGCTGTCTCTCATTCTCTCTCTCTCTCTCTCTCTCTTTCTCTCTCTTCCCTCCCTCCCTCCCTCCTTCTCTGATGCTCTACTTTTTAAATAAATAGATACATATTTTGAAAATATGAAGTGGCTTCATTATCAAAAAGTAGGTACCAAAGCAGACTATTACCTAGCATGTAAGTCCATTTTGTACTAATAAAAGACTGAATCCAGAGCACAAACATATCCTAAATCTTTATGTACGTAACAACAAAGTCTCAAAATACGTGAAGTAAAAATTGGTAGACACACAAAGAGGGGGTTAGTACTGTGGCACAAGATTAAGCCACTGCCTGTGATGCCAGCATCCCGTATCAGAGCGCTGGTTCATGTCCCAGATGCTCCACTTCCTACTCCGCTCCCTGCTGGTGCGGCTGAGAAGACGGCCCACGTTCTTGGGTCTCAGCCACCCACGTGGGAGGCTCAGATGAGTTATAGGCTCCTGGCTTTGATCTGGCCCAGATATGCCGGTCACTTGGGAAAGTGAACAAGCAAATGGAAGATTTTTTTCCTCTCTCTGTCTCTGCCTCTTTCTCTATCACTGTCTTTCATATAAATAAAATAAATTTTTTTAAAAATACAAAGATAAACACACAATTCAAAATTATATGCAGAGATTGCAATATCCCTCTTTCAATAATTGTTCAAACAAGGAGACTAATCAATAAAGATATAAAAGATACGAACATTATCAACCAATATCATCCAACTGATTTATAGTAAATCTCACCTCATGACAACAGGATACACATTCTTTTAAATCTGGCACAGGATATTTATCAAGATAGGAGATATTCTGGGCCTAAATTCTTTCTGAAAGTCTCAAGACGGGCGGGCATTGTGACAAAGCTGATTAAGCCACTACTTGGGTCTCGTCACCCCGTTTTTGATCTAGCCTCCCGCTGTGCATATCAGGAGGCAGAGGATCATGGCTCTAAGTGCTCAGTCTTTCCAGTCCATGGAGCAGACACAGATGGAGGTCTAGGATCCTGGTTTTGGCCTGGTCTGGCCTTGGCTGTTACAGACATTTGGGAAGTGAACCAGCAGATGGAAGATATTTCTCTCTCTCTCTCTCTCTCTCTCTCTCTCTCTTTAAAGCAGATGAAAATAAATAAACTTAAAACAAGTCTCAATAAATACACAAACATTTAAGTCAAGATATATTCCTAACCAAATGGGAATCTGGTTAGAAATCAATAACATAAATATTGCTGGAATGTTCACAAATATTTGCCAACTATTTGACACACGGGTCAAAGAATAAACACAGTAAAGACTAGGCAGGAGTTTGAATGTGATGAGGACACAACATGAAAAGGAGCGCCCTGAGAGAGATCTGCCCTACCCACCGGAACTACAGTTGGTCTCAGTCTTTCTCTAGAGCATCCCTACTTTTAATGGTTACCATGAAATCTACTTTTATCTAATATGTTACTATTAGCCCTTCCGCTTGTCCATGGTATTCTGAGCGCACCTGAGCAAAACACTCTCCCATTTATCACCGCATTCCCAGGGCAGCACCTTGCACCCAGGAGTGTTTAGTTGAATGACTGAATGACCACAAACCAGGCATCAGGAAGAATAAGAGCAGGGCCCGGGTGCAGAGGGGAAGTAGAGGAAAGTCTCTCATGTCAGACCCAAGGCATGGATGAGGATGGCACAGGACTTTGCCCCACCCGAGAAAGAAGCTGGAAGGAGAGAGTTCCAGAAATTCACCTGGCGAGCAGAGCGCATCAGAGCTGTCAGGCCACAGCCACGGCTGCTCGCATGAGACCTTGGCAAAGGGAACAGGAGAACGGGTTTCCTAAAGCAAAACCCACTCTGACCACAATTAGTGCTGAGAACCACGAAGCACAGAGTGGCTGTGAAATGGTTGCCCCCTCGCAGCCGGGTCTCCTCTCGCTCCCGCTTGCATTGGGCCCCTGCCTGGGTGCTGGCGTGTGGGGTCCTGATTTCATGGCATTACCGCCTCAACGACTAGTCGGTAACTTGGAAATTCTTATCTGTATGGCATGCAGGTACCGTGGTGATAAACACAGCATGAATAAAATTAACATATTGCAAACCAAATTAAGTAATGAGTAAATCTCTCAAGGGTTTATACAAATCTCATAAACAAGCAGTAGTTGAACAGAGAGCTTGGATTAATATATTTAAATCAACCTCAAATAAACCTAAATTCAAACTCTGTCAAGGTAACGACAGTCTGCAAGGACCTGCTGTCTTATCAAGATGCCCTTGATAACCTTCTGACAGAATCACAGAGACCTTAGGCACGGCCAACTGTCATATTGCTAACAGTGGTCTGAAAGAAAGCACGGCAAAGGCACGAACACACACGCACATCCACGAACATGTGTGCACACCCATGTATCTAACACATGTAACATGTCCATGTGCACACACAGAAAGGTCTGCCGTGTGCATGTGCACACATACAATACACATGTGTGTGCAGTTCCACACGAGCCCATGTACACACACCACATGTATCCATGTACATACATGTGTGCAGAGACGCAGCCACAGGATACAGCCGCGTGCTGGTGGGAACCCTCTAGACCGAGCAGGGCTTGGGTGCAGAGAGCCGACCCAGGGCAGGGCAGGCCTTCAGGAACCCAGCGCTGTCTGCCCACGGAGCTGCCAGGAGCAGGGCCTCTGACCCCCACCCCGGGAGGCACAGGCGGAGGGTGCCTGCAGGGTCCACGTGGCGCTGGTCTGCAATTTGAGCATAGACTTCAGGTGGCATTGCAGACAGAAATAATTGTTGAGGGTTTATTTACTTGCTTGAAAGAGACAAAGAGAGAGAGAGAGAGAGAGAGGTCTTCTACCTGCTGGCTCCCTGCCCAGATGGCTACATTGGCCAGGGCTGGGCCAGGCCCAAGCCAGGAGCCCAGAACTCCATCTGGGTGTCCCACATGGATGGCAGGGGTCCACTGGTGCCTCAGCAGGGACGCCTGGCTGTGTGCGGCCTGGCGGGTGAGCACGGTGTCCTGGGAGGTGAAGGCACTGGGGACTCAACTGAGCCCCAGTGGTCACCGGCTCCTTCTTACCCCACAGCTCTGTGGAGGCCAGGGCTCGCAGCCCAGGCTAAGGTCTGGTTCCCCGGGACGTGTACATGGTTGACCTGGGGACCACTTGGGCTTGCAAACCAGAGCAATGAACAAAATAAGTCTTTTAAAAAACATTGCTATTGTCAGTATTGCCTCGAATGCATAAGAACATATGTTATAATCATATATAAGAATTATATTAGTTATTACAATAACTATATAGTAATAACATAATTAAATGTGATTTCAATATTATTTAAATCTATTATTTTAAATAATCGATTTGAAATCATTAATATAATCAGCTATAAATACAAGTAATCAGTGGATGAGTGCATTTTTTACAAAAATACATATACCTAGAAGCACAGACACCCCATAGTGTTGATAAATTCCCCAAAATGACACTTAACTAATTTTACATTTAAATTAAACACACGGTGTGAACCTCTTCAAAGTCCTGGCTTAAGCCAAGCAGTTTGTCCTCGTACACACGGATTCCTCTGCCTCCCTTGTCCGATGGTATTAGTGAAATGTCAAATGAGCTGTTCAACCGGCTTGACTTTAAAAGTCAAATTGGGAAGCCACACTGTTTAGGGTCAAGGCAGCTTTCATGTATGCAGAAGTCTGAAGTTTCGCGAGAGTCCCCTTCCGATGGCTCTCGGGCCGGGTGCCCCTGACCTGCGAGTGGAGCTGCCTGTGACAGGCCCTGCCATCCCACCAGCCTCTCACAGCCCTGCTTTGCTGGCCAGCTGACCCACTTCTACCCAGACACATGGTGCACATCAGACTGAGCGGCCATGAGGCTTAGTTAATATTTAAAACATTTTGATGCTCAGATAAAAGGGGATTCAAGTTGTCACCAATTAGTAGGAAAAGCCTAATTATTATACAGACCTATGATCCTTTATAAGTAGGAACATTAAAGGAATCTAAGAGCTATCACTTTTTATGAAAGAGCAGATGGCCTGAATTAGACCCCTAAAATATAATGAGTGTGTGAGTGTGTGTGTGTGTGTGTACGTGCAAGCATGTATCACTAAACAGGAATCTTTCTCCAACCACTGTTGGAGAAAAAGAGACTGGAACAGAGACACATTGTCAGTGTCTGACCCTGTGTGCAGCTTTATCCACACAAAAACGCCGTCTTCTTCCCAGACTCTAACCACTTGAGAGTGGTCTTCACTCTACGTCATTCTGTTCAGTCTCGGTAAGTCAAGCTCATGGATACCCACCGAGTGCCTGTACGGCCTGTGTACACGGACCTCGCTTCCCCAGGGGCTCACGGCCCAGCAGCGAGGTGGGGGCCAGAGGAGCGCCCCCGCGTGCCCGGGGCTGGTCCTCCACCCTGATTTCCTGCCTTGCCCCCCCACTGCCAGGTGGGAAGGAGTAGCACCTCTTGGGGCAGTGCAATTTCTGCAAACTCAGCAGCAAAACCCAGTATAGTAACACGCGTGTGCACGTGACTGGGGAGTGACAGGGACCACGTGGCTGGGTATTTGTAGGAACAGGTGCGTGCACGTGACTGACGAGTGACAGGGAACAACGTGGTTGGGTATTTGCAGTAACACGTGCATGCACGTGACTGGGGAGTGACAGGGACCACGTGGCTGGGTATTTGCAGTAACACGCGTGTGCACGTGACTGGGGAGTGACAGGGACCACGTGGCTGGGTATTTGCAGTAACACGTGTGTGCACGTGACTGATGAGTTACAAGGAACCACGTGGTTGGGTATTTGTAGGAACACGTGCATGCATGTGACTGGTGACAGGGAACCACGTGGTTGGGTATTTGTAGTAACACGCGTGTGCACATGACTGATGAGAAATGAGGAACGATGTGGTGGGTATTTGGCCGCAGACGGACTTCCATGCAGAGGGGCAGCAGCGTCTGCATGACGGCGCCCTATGGGGGCTGGACAGCGTCCCCTGCCCTTCGTGTTCATTCATGTTCATACCTAGTTTCTCTCTCTCTCTCCTCCAACCGCCACTCCCTCCCCGCCCCCGCCCCGCTCACCTGGCAGGCGAGATGCTGGAAATGACGGCGACACGGGTCTCTCCTAACCAGAGGGAAACTTTCTTAGCCTTTTTTAATTCTGCTTCCTTTCCCCTTGAGAGAATTTTTTCCAATTACTGCATCTTGCTCCCGACCCCTGTGACAAATCCGTTGATTAAGCGTCTCAACTTTGAGACGGTGTTGGCGGAGGGGTCCCTCTAAATTATTGGTTTAAAAGAAGAGGAAATGCAAAGAGTGCAGTGAGCTCAGCCAGGGACAGCCATGGAGGGGACCATGGCACACTCCTAAGCTCTAAGCAACCCCAGATCCACAGGGCATAAGAGGACCTGAGAGGAGACGTCTTAGCAGTTCAGGTATTTTTAGGTGATTTTTAACATGGAGCCAAGGAATAAATCTCGTAGAATCAAGAAGGGGGGACTTGGATTCTGTAATGCCCTGTGGTTTTTGAAATGCGAATACAATTACTTCCTGGAAAAGCTCAGGAAAGCTGTGAATCATTGCCTTTTCCGTGACAATGTGTAGCCGGGTCCCAAGTGCCTGTCGAACAAATAGTACCACTGGCTCCAGTGACCTCAGCGAGGCGTAAATCCTCACGCACTTCCTACGGGGCAGCGTGGCCTGTAAGTTTTACAGCAAACAACCTTGCAACCAGACCCCCGGTCGTGCGGCTGGGCCGACTTGCTTGCCCCGTCACCCTCCTTGGAGGGTCCCATCCCCTCGCTTTCTCTCCAGTCATGAAGCTTAGAGGATGGGTCAGTCTGCATGCCTGCGGCGCTCCTGGTGGACAGAGGCCTGAAAGCAAGAACTCGCGAGTAGTTTAAAAGTTCCTGCGGGAGTCCTCAGAGCTGCTCGGAAGAAGCTGTTGATACATGCCAACTTCCAGCTCATCACTCGGTCTCTACTCCCTTGAGAGAAGAAAGGGAATATTACAGATGACGAATGTATAGATGCATAGACTCACCTGCTATCATGGGACATGCTAAGTCAATTTTAGGTAAAATCCCAGTGGCATGTGGACATTCTCGTACATGAATTAATTTACTTAACTCTTCTATTGGATTTATTGTGCACCTGCTATGTGATAGGCAGTGTGGTTTTGTGCTACCCTGCATGAGAGATATAAGCTACATTCCACCACCACCTATCCTTAGATATTTCAAACCTGGCAGTGGTAAGCAATTATGTACCAAATAACTACCGCAAAGCAGAAGATAATGTCCCCGTAAGGGTCTGAGTAAAACTCCTGAGTGTTCTTAGAAGAAAATGCTCGGCTCTAACTAGAGGAATGTCAGAATTCTTCATGTGGACCTGGATCTCCTACCCAAAGAATTGCCAGGGCTCAGTGGGTGAGGGTTTAGTAAGCGGTCATCCCAAAGCGGGGGACCTTGCTGTGAGAGGCAACAAAGCAGCCTTAGGTGTAGCTGGGACCATTCATGCACCAGGCCTCAGACGTTCCGGGAGACACTTTTCATATCTAAAGATGTCTGGTGTCCAGTCTGGTGTCCACGCCAGGACTGGGAGAGCACCACTTTCCCGGTGAGAGATGCCCACAAAGCATAGAGAAAGGCCTATGGAAAGCAGTAAGGACTGCTCCTGAAAGACACAAATGTTCCATGGAGCAGGAGGGATAGCAGACAGAAGCAGCGGCTTCCCAAAACGGAGATGCGAGACGTGGGTTCTGTGGAGTAAACGGTGGGTTTCAGCAGCCAGAGAATCGGCACAGGCAGAGCCTCGAGGACCAGGAAGAGGGAGACTGGATGATGAGGTCACAGTGAGACTAGCGAGGACCTTGAGTGCCCAGCAAAGGAATTGGAGCTTATTTACCAGGCAATAAAATCTTCTACGCAAGGAAATGAAATAATCATAAACATTTATATGAGCAAATACCTTTTTCTTTAAGCAAAATAAGATGTAGAACTTCCTTCCATAAAAGCTGTGTGTTGGCAGTGAATAGACAGCTACAGGAATACAAATCATCAGGCTTATAAAGTGTAGCTTTACCACTGTTGATCATGGTCAAGTTCAAAGATAGCCCTGCGCTCCTCAGAGTTGAAATTCCACAAGTTCATCACCGGGGCCTCGGGTGTTCAGCTAACATTCGCTGGAAAGGTGAAGGAGGCATTTGGGTGAGTGAATGAAAAGATGAAAGTGACCCACACTGATGTCCATATTTACAACCGCGAGAACAAGCACGAAGAGCAGTGCCCCTGGTTCTGGATGGGCAGTGGGGAAAGATGGAGCCAGCCCTGACGCAGCTTCCTCCCCTGCTGATCTCAATCACCAGACAACAACGAAAAGAACTTCCCCCAAAGTCAGGAGAAGCGGTCGCTGCTGTTCTCTGGCGTGGCTTCACCGTGCGTGCATGTTCCACACACGGTAACTGACAGGTGAGATGGTGCGTAATGGGACGCTGTATTGGTCGGGGAAACTCGGAGCTCCAAATAGATTCATGTCGAGCACGGGACAGAGAACGGCGCAGGGAGGGATGAAAAGCACTCCACAGCAGGATGAGTATGGAGGACTTGATGAACAGGTTCGGCAGCAGGGGTATGTACATCCACGCCATCATTAGGGGAACAATGTCAGAAATGCACTATTGGTTTAAGAAATCCGCGACCTCTTTGAAGCCCGAGAGCACGCAGGCGAGCCGGGCACTCGCACAGGAGCAGTGGATGCAAATGCGGGTTCTCAGACGTGTCTCCTGGCGGGGTGGCCTCCGTCCCAGCAGCACCATCACCCCGCTCACCTTCCCGGGGGGCCCATCTGCCACCTCCAGAGCAGGGCACTGAGCAGGGGCGCTTTCACTGTTGACTCTGCTAGGGATGTTCTCCCCCTTTTTTGTGGGTGGCCAGGGTGCTCGTGCCAACAATAGACTGGCAGCTCTGGAGAGAGCCGAGAGCAGAGAAACCGTCCCTGGCAAACCCCGGCAAATGCCTCTAGGGTCCCTGCTATGGAGCACGGGCCTGCACTGCTGGGCCTGTGGCTGCCTTCCTGGAAGTGCCCTGCTGGCCAGGGACCTGCCGGGCTTCCACGTGCACCGGCATTGATGCCAGGCTTCAGCTCGGGTGTGACCCCACCAGGTACAGCAGCAGGGGCCAGGCTGGGTGAGCTCCCCGGCCTCCTGTCCCTCTCCACGCTGGGAAAAGCAAAGGCAGCTGGGGTCCCGCTCATCCTGGTGGCGGAATCCGTCCTGTGTCTCGGCCGCCGGCACTGTCCCCTCACCACGTCCATGACGGAATCCTTTCATCTGTAATAATTTTCCGTCCGAGGCTGTGGGCGAGCCGGCTGCGGCTTTACCTGCTGCTGCAGCCCGGCTCGGTCGAGAGAGACCATTTTTCTTTGTGTTTGAAGCCAACAGGAGGACGAAAAGGCTCCATAAATACAGGCAATCAGGGGTATTTTATATCTATTGCTGCAACGAGAAAGCCCACCTGTAAGGAAACAGAAGAGGGATGTAAGGAAATAAAAAAATGAAAAGAAGTAGAGGAAAAAAGATTTAGGGAAAAAAGGGAGCAGGGTTCATCTTTCATGTTGGACGGCTCCTGTGGTTTATAACAAAACGGTGCTTTGGACTGTCAGGGCCATCAGTCAAGGGTTAAATGTCACTCAAATCATGCTGCAGGTGGGAGGGAGGGGTGTGTGTGCGCGTGTGTGCATGTGTGTGTGTGCGCGTGCGTGCGCGTGGCTGTGGCGTGGGGGGTAGGGCAGAGGCTTCGCTTTCTTTGCATTTCAAATTTGAGCCACGCTGGCCTGGATATGACCTGCCACGCGATTTTTAAATTATCTCTGTGCGCGCTCTGCTTGTTTTGGGAATGCCCTAAATAAAAATAATGGACTGTCTTTTAATAAGTCTCATTGCGAGGATTCCACATATCACACGGCGCCGAGCCGCTCGGAGGCAAACGGCGGGCGTGTGTGATCTCGCTGGAAGAGAGACAAATGGGGACGCGGGGAGCTCCATCCAGGGACGGCTGACAGCGAAGTGGCACTCGCAAGCCCGCGCATCTGTCAGGGCGCGCGATATTGGCACCTGTCATGCAAGCGCAGTCATGACTTTTAATAAAGCTGCTTTCCCTTAGGTGAAATTGGAACCTGACTGCAATATTTGCTGCGAGCACGCTTTGTGCTCGCCTTCAGAGTGCTTAGTGCGCGGGGCGGCGCCGGCGAACCAGAGCCGGAGCACTGAGGTTTGCCAGCTCCCCTGCCTCCCCGAGCTCGGGATTGGAAAAAGATGTGGCACCGACTCCCCCCAGCCTCGCCAGTGCCGGCTGGTTTCCGTCTTCATGTTCCTATCACTTGCCCTCTCCTCCCCACCCTGACTGGGTCGCTGTTTGAGCAGGCTCAGCCCGCACGAGTGTGTATATCATAAAATCCGCGGTGGGCTTGGTGGGCTGTCAGTCAGTAAATCAGTCAGAGTTTAATTACCAGGCATGGGAGGGGAGGCGGCGACAGGCACCGGCTCGGGCAGAGACTGTTTCTTCTGGGGCAGCCACTACAGGAAAAAAAAAATTAAAAATGAGGTTACTCTGTGTGTGTGCGCACATGTGTGCACACACCTGCACGTGTGAAGACCAAGGGGTAGTGCACACACGGATCAGCCTGCGTGAGCCAAAGACACAGAGCCATCCACCCTGCAAAGTTCGTATTTTAAAGCAGTGGAAGTTTCAGGAGTCATCTGAATAAAATGTTCTTTAGTCAAAGCTTCTCGAATTGGGCTTCAAAGACTCTGTGTGCAAGATGGTCTCTGTAGAACACACAGAATGTGGTCCCTTTGTGCGACAGTCAGCAACCAAGCATTTTACGCCGTTAGAGAAAAAGGTAAAAAAAATCTTGAAACTGGAAACCTCATGTGCGGTGTCACGCCTCCCTCCCCCCACTCAGAAACCAGTGTGTCACAGATGGCATATGTACAAAATCGCGTCTCAGAAACCGGAGGTCAAGTGGGTTCCTCCTTGTTTAATTCAACATTTCGCTCACTCAGCCTTTCCCGTAATAGCCAACAATGCTCCCCCCAGCCCTTCCCTCCCCCCGCCCTGTCAACCCTTAAGGCCAGAGTCCGGGGGAGCACCCCCACACGGACTCAGTGTTGTGCTCTTCCCTGATTTTTCATTTCTTTCTGACTGCTTGTGAGAGGCGTCCTCTTCCACCTGCTGTGTGTCAGCAAGCCGAGCGCGCAGGCGCTGCAGGCGATGTTGACGGAAAAGACCTTCTCGTTCCTCTTAGCCATCTCCAGTGGTACGTCTCAGTTTGCCTATTTGAAATCCTTTGGCCATTTTAAGGAATGGTGGCGATCTTTGACTCAAAGCCATAACTCTGATGCTGAAGGCGAGTTCTTGGCTGGGCGTCGGGAAGAGAGGGAGACGTCAGATCGAGCTGATAGTGTGGGGTGGAGCGAAAGCCTACAGCACAGGGCTTCTTCCAGAATGAAAATTCACAAGGCCCCACCAAGGTATCCGGGTCTTCTCCCACTTCCTTGAGAATTAAGTCACTAGAAAGACGTGATCATCGACCAAAGGCAAAAGCCCAAGATTTTCATAAATACATTATAAAGGTTTAAGACAAGAGACCAGGCAAGACGAGCGGCAAATTCTGCAGATAACCCAAGCAAAGCCAGCAGGCTCTGGCTTTTGCCAGTTCTTCTTTGTGAAGGGAGCGCCTGGCGGTTTGCCTAGAATCTCAGCAGTGAACAGCAGCCACTCCAGTTTAAATTGCTATTAAAAAGAGAAACCAAAAAGCAAACAAAACAAAACAGAAGTCTGTACCACCTGGCCAGAAAACTGCCCGCGCCCAGCGCCCGGGAAACCCTGCTCCCTTTCACACTACGTCCAGCTCTGACGAGCTCACTTTTCTTAGCTTGCAGCTCAAATGCCAGCAATCTTGGGGCCCGCGTGAACTTCTCAGTGGCTCCAATCCAGGGAGCAGGCAACCAATCCCTGTACACCCAGGAGCTAGCCGCACCGACGTCGGCAGGCTCATGGCTGCTTCGGTCTGATCTCACACCCACCCATCTCCTTGCATCCGGTGAGGGCAGCACCCAGCTTCCCGCGCTTGCAGGGCTCAGGGAACCAGAATCCTCCCTTGGGGCTCTCTTTTGTCGGTGCCTCATCCAATATCAACACCCTCCCAGTCCAAACTTAATGGAGTATTTTAACCCGGCGGAATTAGAAGGCATAATAGTGGTGTTGTCTTACAGGGGAAAGGAAGATGGATGAGCCCAAATGGAGAAAGTAAACTAAATGCTATCTTAAAGGTGGCTTCGTCTCTGTGGGCTGACGTTACGGTGTCAGGAAGGTGCCCAGGCTTTTGCCCCAAGAGCACTGCCACCTCTCTCCCTGCCACCAAATGGTGCATAAACGGGAAGTGTGGAAATCATCCAGTGCCCATTAGCACAGATCCAATGTGTCATCAGCAGTAGAGACCAGTGAGGCCCCAGGTCCCGCTGCGCGTGCCGGGCGTTGTTCACCTGCGTCTTCAGAGACACAAACCCTGGTTCTCAAGTGCACCCCTCTGCCGTGCTTCCGAGGAGCCTGGTGGGGAGCATCCGTGGACAGCCTTGCCGTTTGTGTTCACAGAGCCGCAGGGGTCCAGGCGGCAGGACCGGTAGACCATGTGTTCGCAGAATCTCCAGGAGCCATTTCCACAGATGCAATGGCTTCCTGGGACGGGGCTCCGAAACCTCCTCCACGCTGCGTCCCGCAGTGCTCGCCCCACTGGAGCTCAGTGCCTCCTCTCTCTGCAGCAGAGGAGGGTGCGGTGGAAAGCGCCTACTGAGATCCGTGTGGAATCCGTGTTTGCCAGGAGTCCCGGGGGCCCGGAGGTCCAGTTGGTCAGAAGAACCCTGAGTGTCCGGCCTTGCTGGTCTCCCATCAGCACGCACTCCCTGGGGCGGTCCACACATGGTGACTAAAGCCTTCTTTATGCTCTGGGGAAGCACAGCGATAAAGGAGAAAGGCAGAGGCCCCGTTTGGAAAGTGCCCACACTCGCTTGGGGGAATAGACTGAAAACCAGCACCACATACGCACGAAAACCGTCAGATGGGGATGCACACGATGCGTGGAAAATTAAAATAATGTGGTTCCCTGGCCAGGCTAATGCTTAAGTGAAGAGGCTGATAGGGAGACAGCTTGGGATTTCGGGAGAAGACACGAAGGCAGGGTTCCCCAAGTGTGATGATGGCAGAAAGGAGTGGACCGGGTGGGTTCATAGTTAGGACTTTCTTCTAGAGTTCCTAGGGAGCTTTAGCATGGAGACTGACATGGTTTTATTTGGTCCCTGCATGTGTAGAAAATAACTCAAGTGGCCGAATGTAGCGTCAAGACCTTGGCGGGGGCTGTTGGCAGCAGTCCAAGCACAGGCAGGTTTCTGACTCAGGCTGGGGTGGCAGTGAGGGGGTGGGGAGAAGTGACAGGGCCAGGACGCGCCGAGGTGAGCCACCAGCAGTTGCCAGGGGGTTGGGTGACGGTGAGGGACAGAGGCGTGCTGCTGAGATGGGGCTGCCCTGTGCTGTGTGACCAGCACCACCACCCCAGTGGCCAACGCGGTTTGGATTAATTTTCCCTTCTTGCTCCGTGTTCCCGGAAAGTCTACGAGGGACTGTGTTCCACTCCTTCCCACACGAAGGCCCAGGCTCAGGGAGACGACACCATCTGGAATAAGGGCTAAAGGAAGGTAGAGACTCACGCACCAGCTTCCCCACGGTCCTCACAGGAGCGACGCCCTCAGCTCTGCTCATGGTTCACAAACAGGAACACGTGACTCGGGCATGACCGACAAGGAGGAGCTGCACAAGTGGTGTGGTTCTCTTTGGGGAGCAGTACAGGGAAGCGGGTATTGGGCAGCACAGCCAAGATCCAGACCTGTCCCGAGTAGAGTCAAGGGCTGCCCTTGAATTCTAGCTTGGGCAGTGGCACAGAGGGTGCCGAGGGATGTAGAGGTGAGCTCTGTTCTTCCTCCACTGTGGCTGGGGTCGCTGCTCCAACACCTGTCTCACTGCAAGGACACAGGCCACGCCCAGCTCCTCTGCACCTAGCACTGCAACTGTCGTAGGGCGTGTGACCGTGACCATGAGTGAGCTAATGGACCACAGAAAACGAGTACACCTGAAGCCACAGGCTGGACTTCCCACTGGTCCAAAGGGCTGCTCCTCCGTTCACCCTCTCTGAAGCCCACCCAGAGGTGCCCGTTTAATCAGGTGTCATCAGTGAGGCCAACAAGGCCCTGGCTCACATGCAAGTTGCCTTTGCCTGGCTCCCAGCAGTCATGAGGCTTTGAGCTCTGTTTCCGATATCTACATCTGTTTTCTCGGTTTATTTCAATACTGCAGCCAACCTCCCTGGATACCGGCTTGATTCTCAACGTTTGAGTCGGGTGCATTCCAGCTCCAGGTTTTGTTTACAAAGATTGGGAAAAGGATGGGCTAGTGTTTTCCACCCCAAACAGTGGAGGAGGTGAGAGAAGTCATAGCCCCCAAGATTGAGAGATATGGATAACATGTCAAACCTTGGGCTTATAAGACGCTCTGCCAAACATGCGAGAATATGATAAACGCCACATGGTCGCTGACCGATCCATCAGCAAGGACTCACTGGCCCGTGCTGACACTTGCTGTGTGGGGCCAAAGGCGGGTAAAACCTGGGAACTTGATGTCACAATCTAGTTGAGAAGAAGAACCTAAGAACCATTAGGGATTCCACGTGGGAAGAGAGTGCTTTGACTGGAACACCAGGAAGTTTCCACGAAGAGGGTGAGGCTCGGTTTGGCTGAGATTTGAAGGTGAATGACACGGAGAAAGGTGTCATGGGCAGGGAAACGGAGGCTCCCAGGGTCTGGCAATCGTGCTGAGTCCAGTTAGAGTAGAGTGATCAAGGCTTTGAGGAGTAGAATAGAACGACTCAGGTGGCCCAGTGGGTTCCAGGAAAACGTGGAGTGCCTTGAACGCCACGCTAGGCATCTGGGTGTGATCCCGCCGGCCATGCGGGCAGCGTTTCTGAATGAAGCATTTGTGCAAACTGCGTCCAGACTCTCGAGGGGGTGCTGTGTTCTTCGCACAGGAGCACTCAGCCCCTACAGGGATGGGCACAGACAGCGATGGGCACAGACAGCGATAGGTACAGACAGCGATGGGCATAGACACCGATAGGTACAGACAGCGATGGGCACAGCACACCAATGGGCACAGACACCGATAGGTACAGACACCGATGGGCACAGACACTGATAGGTACAGACACCGATGGGCACAGACACTGAGGGACACAGACACCAATGGGCAGAGCACACCAATGGGCACAGACACCGATAGGTACAGACACCGATGGGCACAGACACCAATAGGTACAGACACCAATAGGTACAGACACCAATAGGTACAGACACTGATAGGTACAGACAGCGATGGGCACAGACACCGATAGGTACAGACAGCGATGGGCACAGACACCGATGGGCACAGACACCAATGGGCACAGCACACCAATGGGCACAGACACCGATGGGCACAGACACCGATGGGCACAGACACCGATAGGTACAGACACCGATGGGCACAGACACCGATGGGCACAGACACCGATGGGCACAGCACCCCGATGGGCACAGACACCGATGGGCACAGACACCGATAGGTACAGACACCGACGGGCACAGACACCGACAGGTACAGACAGCGATGGGCACAGACACCGATGGGCACAGCACACCAATGGGCTCAGACACCGATGGGCACAGACACTGATGGGCACAGCACCCCGATGGGCACAGACACCGATGGGCACAGACACCGATGGGCACAGCACACCAATGGGCTCAGACACCGATGGGCACAGACACCGATGGGCACAGACACCGATAGGCACAGACACCGATGGGCACAGACACCAATAGGTACAGACACCGATGGGCACAGACACCAATGGGCACAGACACCGATGGGCACAGACACCGATGGGCACAGCACCCCAATGGGCACAGACACCGATGGGCACAGACACCGATGGGCACAGACACCGATAGGTACAGACACCGATGGGCACAGACACCGATGGGCACAGCACCCCGATGGGCACAGACACCGATAGGTACAGACACCGATGGGCACAGACACCGATGGGCACAGACACTGATGGGCACAGCACCCCGATGGGCACAGGCACCGATGGGCACAGACACCGATGGGCACAGACACTGATGGGCACAGGTGGCACATCTAATAGGAGGAGGTACATATTGGCAAGAACACCCAGACACGGACAGTTGGGGGAGTCTGGGGGTGAGTTTATTTTTTTTTAAGATTTTATTTATTTATTTGAGAGGTAGAATAACAGACAATGAGAAGGAGAAACAGAGAGAAACATTTTCCATCTGTTGGTTCACCCCCTAAATGGCCACAACAGCCAGAGCTGAGCCGATCCAAAGCCAGGTGCCAGGTGCTTCCTCCATGTCTCCCATATGGGTATAGGGTCCCAAGGACTTGGGCCATCCTCCACTGCTTTCCCAGGCCACAGTAGAGAGCTGGATTGGAAGAGGAGCTGCTGGGACTAGAACCGGCTCCCATATGGGATGCTGGTGCCACAGGCAGAGGATTAACCTACTGCACCATGGCGCCAGCCCCTGGGGGTGAATTTGTAAGACTGTCTTAGGAACCGACACACACCCAGAAGTCAGCTGTCTTAGTTCAGTGCATTCTTGGCTGAAGATAAGGGAGATTCAAAATCCGTTGTTCTAGTTAAATGTCAATGGAACTTGTTATAAAGACACTGGAAAATAGTTAAAGAAGTAATTTGTGAATATAAGTGAAATCAGATCACCAGAATTGATAATACAAGAGTAGCCATAGCTTGATCTACTGAAAATATCCACTGAGCGTAACGTTACGTCTTCAAGCCTCTAGTTGTCAAACACCCATTACATCTGTGATGTCAGCCTAGACACTCAAGAAACCCAAAACACACTTTTGGTATACAGGAGCACCAAAATCAAGTTAATTTTCCCGTGGTGCGTCAGCACAGAGCCGGCCTCCAGAGAGGCCTGGTTCATATAAATGAACGGCAGCGGGGTGGGGTACCACTGAGCAAAGATCAGTGACTGGCAACAGGAGGCCAGGGCCACCAGCTCCTCGCCTTCTGCCTTCTGGGCATGCGCTCCCCTCGCGCCTCTGCAGACCGGCCGCTCACAGGAGACGGCAGCGACAGCCCTACACTGCTACTTCTGCAGCCCTGGAGAGCAGCTCCGTTCCTGTCCCTGCCCCAGTTGGTCCATGAGCCCGTGGCGGCCTCCCTGGGCCCGTCCTCGGCCAGCGGGTCCACAGCCTTCATTCAGAGCACAGGGCCGGGGCTCTTGGCAGTGGGCAGGAGCTGCTTCCAGGAGAACGGAGCGGTGGCCCCCATTCCTTGGCCACCCCCAACTGCTGCAGGCTGGTAGGAAGCTGTTATGTCCTTGTCTGCTCTGAGACTTTTGGTTTTAACCCCAATTATACAAGTGGAAGAATGAGGGTGTGTTAATTTGCCAGGGCCAGAGTACCACCCCCAGGGGACTGACACACTAGAAACGCGTCGTCCTTGGCTGTGGAGGCGGAGGTCCAAGATCAGGGTGTTGGCAGCGTGGGTTCCTCCTAAGGCCGTGGAACAGAGCTCTCCCCGGCCTCCCCGGAGCCTCTGGTGGCTGCTGCGGCCTGCAGCATTCCCTGGCTGTGGCGGCATCGTCCGGCTCATCGTCACACGGTGTCCCCCGTGTGTGTGCCCATGTCCTCTCTGTAAGGACACCAGTCGTCGAACGAGGGCTGGCTCTGATCACTGTCACACTGGATGGCCTCCATGAAGAGCTCACACATAAGTGAGGTCGTACCTAAAGTCCCAAGGTCAGAACTTCAATCTCTCTTTTTGGGGGTGGAAGGGCAACCCAACTCAGTCCAAAACACAGGGTGCCGGTGCCACGGCTCACTAGGCTAATCCTCTGCCTGCGGCGCCGGCACTCCGGGTTCTAGTCCTGGTCAGGGCGCCGGATTCTGTCCCGGTTGCCCCTCTTCCAGGCCAGCTCTCTGCTATGGCCCGGGAGTGCAGTGGAGGATGGCCCAAGTGCTTGGGCCCTGCACCCCATAGGAGACCAGGAGAAGCACCTGGCTCCTGGCTTCGAATCAGCGCGGAGTGTTGGCCGCAGTGCTGGGTGAACCAATGGCAAAAGGAAGACCTTTCTCTCTGTCTCTCTCTCTCTCACTATCCACTCTGCCTGTCAAAATTAAAAAAATAAAATAAAAAAACAGGGTAATAGACATTTCTGCTAAATAAGATAATGGATGTTGTCAGAACGCAGTCCACAGCAACTTGTCGTGAAACTGGTTCTTCTTCAGCCCCTTTTCACTGGTTTATTTTTGGGTGTTCTTTATTTTTTTTATTTGACAGATAGAGTTAGACAGTGAGAGAGAGAGACAGGGAGAAAGGTCTTCCTTCTGTTGGTTCACCCCCTAAATGGCTGCTATGGCCGGAGCTACGCTGATCGGAAGCCAGGAGCCAGGTGCTTCCTCCAGGTCTCCCATATGGGTGCAGGGCCCAAGCACTTGGGCCATCCTCCACTGCCTTCCCAGGCCACAGCAGAGAGCTGGACTGGATCTCTATGTGTTGGGACAGAATCCAGGGCCATATGGGATGCCGGCACCACAGGCGGAGGATTAACCAAGTGAGCCAACGGCGCCAGCCCTGGTGTTCTTTATCATCGTTGTGTAAGGAAGTTTTTTTTAAATCCAAGTTAAAACTGCCAGTTTGAACTTAACTCTTGGCTATTCAGATGTAAAAAACTTTACTTTTCTTGACTCCTACCAATAAAAAGTAAGTACACCAATTTTATTGCAAACCTATGAGCAGTTAACATGTACATACGTTATTCTAATTAATTGTCCAACTCAATTAATTTTTCTTGAGACTGTTTCTTAAGTGGGATATTGGAGAATTTCTATGTGTTCATCAAAGTAATTCTCAATAATGCAGTGACTATACACAGTTAAAAATTAGGTACAATTATTATAAAAAAAGACTCCCTTTTTGAACACTGTATCTACTATGTTACATCACGGAAGTTATAAAATGAAACAAATGACTAACCAATGATTGTAGAAAATTTGGTTTTCCTGTGAGCCAGTTTCATGATCAAGTATTGACCTGAGGTTTTGGTTTAAAATAAAGCCATGGCTTGATTTGGTCTGCAAAACCGTGGCTTTTCCCCACCTGAGTCCCTGGGAAGACTGCTGGAGACCCAGCCCAGCTGTTCGTCCTCCCAGAACAGTTCAGTATCCAGTGGCCTTGAACTTGGGATGGCTTGGCAATGGCCACGGCGGGCACGCCGCATTGTACGTGTAACAGCGTGCGTCTTCCCTTTATTCCGTGAGTGACAGCGGAAGAAAACATGCTCAGGATGTGCCAGCGTCACTGTGCTGTCACAGTGCGGGTAACAAGCCAGCCACCGGCAGAGGTGGCCGCTCCGTGGGAGCCCATCACTCCTCGTGCTGGGAATGTGCCTTCCTGTCCCCGGACCAGCACCAGGCCCTGGTGACATTTCTGTTCCGTGGGATTCCCCGCCTCTTCCTGGCATGGAGCCGGAGGAGCAAACACCTCTATATGCCCAGGTACACGGGCATTCGCAGCGCCACCAGCTCAGGGATGCCATCCGATCCCGGGAAGTCAGGAGCAGACAAGAGAGAGCCGGTCTTCAAGGGCTCTTTCTCACTGCACTCTGTTTCCTTCCGTTACATTACAGTGCAGAACAAAAGCCACTTCGGCCGCTCTTCCTGCCGCACAGGCAGCATTCTGGTCCCCTCGTCTTGTCTCAGAGGGGCTGCCCTGGGAGAAGGAGCAGGAGAAGGCGCCGGGGAACCCTAGCCCCCATAGCACGCAGCTCCTGCAAGACCCGGGGAGGGCACGAGGTGAGGCGTTTCCCCAACAGTTTTCCAAGCACCAGTACAAGATAAAAAGATGAGAGTCTGGGACCCCCTCGCCGCATATGCATGTCTATTTATGAAGACACTTAGCCTGGATTTAGTAAGTTCATCGCAAAGCTCCAGGGGCGCCTGTCTCTTTAAATCCGTCTCCTCCCAAGTGAAATTTGTGGCCCTGATGAATGGCGGAGCAGAGTCATCCATAAAAGGGCAGAGGAAAATCACATTCATTTGCATACAGTAATTATTCTGTGAATCAGGCCACCTTTATTGCTGGCAGAAAATCTACTGTCAGCATCACTCCATAGATCACGTTTGAAAATCCAACAGCTGAGGAGAGAAATTGTTTGGACTCCGTGTGGCCGGGCACTCCTGTCGCCTGTCAGTGGCCGTGTTTCTGGGTAGACAGGGCAGGTGCGCGGTGCCTGTCAGCCAGCCTGCGTCTTCGGCGCCTTCCCCCTCCGCGGCTCCCCTGCAGATGGGCCCTGCCCTGTTTCCAAAGATGGAGGATGAGCCCGGGAATTGATGGGAAGCAGGGGCTGCAGGACACCCGAACCCAGCAGGCACCCTCCTCCCTCTCTCGTCTAGAATGCCCAACGTGTCCATACAGCCCTGTGCCCACGGAACCATCTCCACTGCAGCCTGCAGAGCTGGCCTCTCCCCACGGCCGGCGAAGCAGGACTCTCACCTGTGGCCTGTGCACCTGTGGGGCTGATGCTATGGGGACGGTGAGGCTCCATCAGGTGTTTGTAACTCTCCAGTTCTTGGGGCAAAGAGGGAATTGAGGTGCAGGGGAGGAAAAGCGGAGCCAGCAGCCCAGAGAAAGGAAGGCATTGAGTCCTTGCTGGGCAGACCTGGAACAGGGTTCTGGCTCCAGGGCACGGAGTGAAGGCAGTGGCGCCACCGAGAAGGCGCCGTCCCGGGAGAAGTAGGAAGTGCTGGCAGGAAGAGCACAGAGCAGGAAGGCCGAGGTGCACCTGCTCAGGGGCGGAGCGGAGCCCTGACCTTGGCTCCCAGTCATTTCAGTTTCTGCTTCTCCCACAGGGTGCAGTTCCCTTCCCAAGAGGTCAAGAGGCAGCCACACACCTGGGGCAGAGACTCCGTGGGGCTGGACTCAGCTCCTGGAGCCCTGGGTTCCTCCACGCTGCTTCCTCCACCTGCAAGGCCTGCTTGGCTGTACAGAGGGGACAGGCGGACCTCAGGAACGTGAATGTGCAAACAGCGTGGGCTGGAAGGCTGTGGAGAGCCGCGTCACCGCCGCCCGGGATCCACCTTGGAAGTCAGGAGGGAGAAGGCACCCACCCAGGGCTGCCCTGTTCAGAGGGCTGGAGCCGGAAGTCTTGGATAAACGGCTCACCGCCTGTGGGCGTCGGAGAAGTTGCTCAAAGTACACGCGCGAAGGAGGGTTAAATTCTAGACCATTCTTCTCCTTCTGCTTTCCCGCTTACATTCCTCCACCCGAGCTCGAATCCACCAGAAGAGCTGAGAGGGCCTGAGCCGTGGGCGGCTGAGTCGCAGGAAGACAACCGAGTTGCGTGGGGCTGAGTCCGGTTTCTGAGCGAATAACACGAGAGGGCTGTGTTCCAATGAACCTGGTGTGAGTGTGGTCTGATTAGGGGAGAGCCAGTTTGTCGTTACTGAAAATTAAAGATGGGGCTGGTGTCGTGGTGTAGCGGGCAAAGCCCGGGACACTGCACCCCCGTGGGCTCCAGTTTGTGTCCCGGCTGCTGCACTTCTGAGCCAGCTCCCTGCTAACAGCCTGGGAAAAGCAGCTTGGGCCCCTGTCACATGGGAGACCCGGATGGAGCTGCTGGCTCCTGGCTTCAGCCTGGCCCGGTGCTGGCCATTGTGGCCATCTGGGGAATGAACCAGCAGATGGAAGCTCGCTCTCTCTCTCCCTCTGTCTCTCTTTCTCTGTAACTCTTTCAAAATAAATAACTAAATCTTTGAAAAAAGATCAAAGACTTCAGAATTTATTTATTACTTGAACCAAGACTCTTGTGGGGATCCCTCCGCTGAAGACACAGTACAAAGAGAAAAGGAACGCCACATGTTGGAGGGAAATGCTGCCCATGAGGTGAGGGGCCTGCCCCGGGCCACCTGGGCCTCCCTGATGAACCCCCAGGCCTAGCTGGGTGCCCCTGGGCCCAGGGAGGGGCCCCCTCTTACCCAACTTTGTCTTCCTTCCTCCCAGACCCCAGCTGTTGACTCAAATATTTAATACATTTAAAATAAATAGTCTAAATATTTAATACACATCTGTTGGTTCATTCCATAAAAGCTAAGATGTAAATTTGGCAGTGGGGGGGGGGTGAGAAAGGGAAAATCCATGTCAACAATGAAATCAGTATCAAGGGTTGTGGTAGTCTTCAGACTGTCTACAGAAACCGGGTTTCAGATTTTACTGTACTGCGTAGACTACGCGGTGGTTCAACTTGAGACGGCCTCAGGGCATCAGCAGGGGAGAATTTCAGTTTTCTCTGCTGAACTTTCGTGTTTAAGTCACAGTCAGAAGGTCCTACAGTGTCGTGTTCTCCCCAGGCTTTCCCTCTATGAACCTTCACGCCATATAAAGAGAGACAACTTAAAATCTTTTGATACGCTGTATTGTGATGTAATCCCAGACGGAATTCCATTTTGTTGAAACAGAGTATTTTACCCCTAAGAGCCCGGCTCAGGTTCTGCAGAATCCTCCCCACTCTCACGTTCCCTGGGGAGCTCTTCCCATCTCTGGGGAGCCTGGGGTGCAGGTTCCTCCAGCAGTCGACTTCATTAAAGCAGGAGGCCTGTGGAAAACCGGAAGGCAAGTGTACTTTTCAGTGTCGTGTTCCCAAGGAGGAGGGTGGCACTTAGCGTTTCCAGACGCAGGGGCCACGGGAAAATCCGCTTATCCCGTGGGGTCTCCTCTGATGTGGTTCTCTCTCCTGCTTTCAGCTCCCCGGGCGACCTGCACACAGCCGCCCCCCCCCCCCCCAACCCCCGGGACCGGCGATGGTGAAGGCTGAGGCGTCCAAGCTCAAGTCCCGAGTCCTCGCTCCCCCTGGGCAGACTGCGGCAAGCCATGGGTGTGCCCAGAGTTTGGGGGTGTTTTTCTTTCTGGCAAGAGGAGCTGCTTCAGGGTTCTGCTGCTCATTAGGGACCAGGCTGCCAATACCGGCTTGTGGAGATTAGTCCCTTATATAACCGCAACGGTACCAGTGTTTGCATTGCTCTTCAACTGAAAATTTGTCAGAGAAGAAAGGCATTAAACCTGTCACTGCAGATAAAGATCAGACGTTTGATTTCAAACAGAAGAAGCAAACACTCTACCACCAGCCCCATTACCTCTTGAGCCCTCTGTGCACAGCCATGTGGAAAACTGGACCAGGCCCGGAAAGCGAAAAATAAATCCAAATTTCAGCACCATTTTAGCAGCTCTGGGGGACGCTGGTCTTTGAACAGAAATGCCGAGGAGGGGCCCCAAACTTCAAAACCTTGCCCACGTCCTTCCCCTGTTTCTTTAATTCCGAGTGTGACTGCACACAACAAAGAGATCCGGCATGTCGCGACGGAGAAATACAGAGGGGTGCAGCCATTTGCAAAAAGCTAGGACTTCAGGAAGATGGTTTTGGGGAAAGATCGGACTGTAAAGCATTAAGCCATGTTACAATACCTACTAGAACATTCTCACCAGTTAGATCTACAGCATGCATGCTGTCAAAGCCTCGCTGTCCTTTCCACATTGACTCGCCTCCTTTCAAATAAAACTGACGCTCTTCTCTTCCCATCGTCTATATATTATCTCTTGAATGCTATGCAAGTCGTTGTCTTTGATCGTAACCTAAACCTCGAATTCACGTGGCAGCATTTCCGAAGTGTGTGATCGCCGGGAAGATTAATATTCATAATATTTCTGTGGCCACCAGATGACAAGTGTTATTATCCCCATTTTATGGATTCAGACACTGGGCCAGGGAGAGGTTAAGCGACATGCTGAATGTCACAAGGAACATTAAGCTCTCATATTTAGTGCGATTTTTATTATGCTATTTCTGGGGGGAGGTATAAGATGGTAGACCAGAAGTCAAGAATCAAGGGCTCTCATCTTGACTCTGGGACGGACTCATCAGAGCGCCTTAGGCAAGTCGTTTAACCTCTGTGCCACTCTTCCTCGACGTCTACACCCCGCTGCGAGGATTAACGACACGAGACCGTGCGGGCTGCTTATTGATAGCAAGGCTCTCTGCAAATACGAAATATGCTAAGTGCCTTCCTTTAGGTTCTGTAGGATTTCAGCAGTCCCCAGGAGACAGCAACACAAGGCAGTGCATTTGAGCCACTGTCCCTGGGTGCCCCTGGGGCCAGAGAGGCACAGCAGGACCCTGGCTTCTGCTTCTAGGGACGTGCAGTGCCCTTGCGGGTGTGTGGTCACCTCGCTTCTGCAGCCTGGGCCGGGTGCGTCCAGCTAGGCACTGGCCAGCAGCTGAGCTGCCCTCAGGATGGCCCTGGTGGTTGACAACATCACCTGGTAAGGGCTGGCCTGGTGTGCAGCAGGTTAAGCCACTGCTTTTGACATTGGCATCCCATATCTGAGCGCCCACTGGGGTCCTGGCTACCCGGCTTCCCATCCAGCTTCCTGCTGATGTGCCTGGGAAGGCAGCAGAAGACGGTCTAAGCATGTGAGCCCCTGCCACTCATATGGAAGACCTGGGTGGAGGACCTGGCTCCTGGCTTTGGTCTGGCCCAGCCCTGGCTCTCGTGGCCATGTGGGGAGTGAACCGGTGGATGGACGGTCTCATTCTCTCTTTTTCTTTCTGTCTTTCCCTCTCCTTCTGTGGCTCTGCCTTTCAAGAAAACAAATAAACAAACAAATAAATAAATAAATCTTTTTTAAAAAACACGAAAAATAAAAACAGATAACCTGGTAGGTGGTTTTGCACTTGGAAATCCCATCAAAATTCTACCTGGCCCGGGACACTAACTTGATCTCGGGAAGGTGATTGGCATTTGCTTCTGTCCACTCTGGGGGGGTTGCACACGCAGCCCCAGTGGTAAAATCCCAGAATGAGGAGAGGAACCGGGAGTCTGGCAGCCCTGCAGGTGGCCCGGGGAGGTGGGAGACGAGCTGCCGGACACGGCCCTCCTGCCTTAGGTGTGGGAAGTGTGTCTGTGCACGGGGGCGTGAGAACTCTGCCCTCTACCCACGGTCACGCAGGCCCCTTCACCTCCACTTGGAGAGTGGCAGAGTGGACTTCCCTTTGCCACGCAGCCTATCCTGTACGCTGACTTCCCACGCAGCGTAAAGGACAGTGACTCTCAGGGTCACATCTCCAACCCAGAACCTGCCCAGCAAACTCCCAGCTCACGGCTCAGTGGCCTGGCCGGCTTCCCTGGCTGTGAGGGAGAAGCTGACCCCAGCCGCTGTCCCAGTGTCCCACGAGTGCTTGATTTTTTTGGCAACCCTTGACTGTTGAGACTTAAGCTCCACAGGCCCAGCACTCGTTCTCCTGAGCATCGCCCCAAATCCTGCCCCCCACCCCCCGCCATCTTCCTCATCTCTGTTGACAGAGCAGAGCCTCAGACCGCGGACACTGGCGCCCCCCACTCTGAATCTCCCTTTCCTTTGGATGCCCGAGCCAAGCGTCCAGGAAACCCTTGGGCCCCGTATCTGTCTCCTCCACGGACGTGGCCCTGGTCTGAGCTACGCACCTCGGGCACAGGTGCTGTGATGACTTCCTACTTGGTTTCCTAATCCTCTCTTTGCTCCCCTGTAATTAATTCACAGCACAACACAAATGATTCTTGAAAACACAGCCAAGTCCACTTCATGGTTTTTGTCCTCAAAATGTCTCATTGTTCGAAACCCCTCTTTTCTCCCCCGTGCGCCAGGTGGACCCCGAGCAAGGCCTGGCTCCGCTGCTCTCCCTGATGGCAGCGCCTGACCTCCTTGCTGAGTTCTCCGGCATCTCACGGTTCTCATGTTCCTGCCTCAGGGCCTTTGCACGCGCCACCCCCTCCCAGTCCCTGCAGGAAGGGCCTCCCCCAAATATCCATTTACTCCCTTTCCAAAGTGTCTCCCAGTCTGTTCCCCGCCCACCTTCACAGGATGTCAGCAAAGAACATTTTCCACCCCTCAGTGCCGTCAGCATGTCCGTTCCCCTTCAGTGCTTTCCTCCCCCGTATTCCTTGCCTCCTGATAACTCTGTTACTTTGCCGTCGCTACCATAACCAAGACTTGCCAGCCGGGGGCTTAAGCACCAGACACTCCCTGTCTCACAGCTGTGGCCGTGCAAGCTGGAGACTGAGCTGTGGCCGGCGGGGCTGGGTCCTTCCAAGGAGGTGAGAGAAGCAGCTCCTGGGCTCTCTGCAATTCCTGATGGTCTTTGGCTTTGAATGCATCACCTGGGCCTCCAGCCACATCTTCACCTGTGGATGTTTGTGTCCAGATCTCCCATCTTTACCAGGAACCTGTCCTCACACTGGGGACCTGGCCCGGCAAGCTTGTCTTGACGGCAGTGGTTATCTCTGCACTGGTCCATTTCCAAATGAGGCCACTGGCTACTGGAGGTTGGCTTTTGACTGTGCATGTGGTGAGACCCCATTCAGCCCTGAACGCACCCCGTGCCGGGTTATGGTTCCCTAACAAAGCACCAGGCACTGTGGCATACGCCACAGAGGTGCGTCTCTCGGTGCCGGAGCCTGGGAGCCAGAGACCAAGGTGGCTGCTTCCTTGTCAGGCCAGGGGGGACACCTGGCCAGGGCCCCTGCAGCTTCTCGTGGTCCTCCTTGGCTGGCGTCTTAGCCTCATCCTGCCCCCATACATCTCTGTGTCCAGATTTGCCTTTAGGGCACACGAATGAGCTCATCGTACCTTGATGTCCTCCGTAAGGGGACAGAGACGTGGGCATATCTTCGGGGGACACAACCCAGCCCACGATGTGTGCAACACAATCACCCAGTTCCTGTGCTCTGATTGTCTGGTCCCCACTGCTGACAACAACCTCAGCGAAGCAAGTTACCTTGGTGTGCCTTTTCCTTTTATGTTGCTGTCACAGACTACACACTGAAAGTGGGACTGGGACACCACTGATGCCAACAGAAATTTTTAAACTGAAAGAATGAGTGACCTTCTGCCCCCTTTGCTGACAAATTCTGTGCCCTGTCCAAAGTCCCGCAGGCATTGTATCAGGGAGGCTGCCCCTGTGCCCGGCCTGCAGCTCTGCACACAGGGTTAGGATGGATCACGGATCAGAGGGTGGCAAGGACACAAGGTGAGGATATTTTCTAGTGGAATCTAGACAACTCAACGCCCAACTTTGCTGGCTCCTGGATTCAGCAGGTCGCTGAGCACGTGGGCGCCCGTGAGCTGAGCCCCAGCCGCCTCTCTGAGTTAATCACACAGCACAATAGTTGCCTGGATACCTCCTCATCCCAGCAGAGTGGTGGCCTGTTACCAATTTTCAGAAAATGAAACGAGCCCCCTGAGGACTGTAATGTGGGGAGTGCAGTAATTCAGGAATGTTTGGAGGGATCTGGAAAACCTGTCCAGCCAGTTCATTCCCAGGCACAAACCGCAGGGGGCCAGGGTGTGTGTTGGGGGGCGGGAGAGGGGGGCGAATACCAGGCTCTGTGCATGGCCCGCTTATCAGCCCCCAAACCAGGGACCTTTTGTTTGTTTACTAGCTTAGATAAACTCCCCAATCCTTGGGAGCGCTCCAGCAAATCTGTTTTCCTAAATACTTCATGCTTGTTTATAGAACGCCTGGAAAAGATAGGACAGCTTGTTGCAGATGGCAAACAGCGCCTCCCTGCTCTGAGCAAACTCCGTCTTCTTCCCTTGCCCCCCAAATGATTCTGGAGAAGCCCTCCCAGGAGGCTCTCAAGTGGGAGCCCAAGCGGAAAAGCCCTCCTGGGATTCCTGTAGGTGCCATGTGCAGGCTCTGGGTTAGCTCTGTGCCGTTGGAAGGAGGCTGAGCCCGGTCCTTCATGGCTCTGGGATTGGCACCACGTATTTCAGGATTTCAGCGTATGGCAGTGACAATAACGGCTACCCACCCCACCTGGAAGCGGGCACTTTGTTGTTATTTTTCATTGTTACAAAAACGACCCACTGGAAAATCTGGACCCTTCTGCTTTTATAGAAGCCGAGATTTAGCAAATTGCACGGATGTGTTTTTCCCAGTCACAATTAGTCCAGTGTCAAACCCAGTTCCCGCACGAGGTTTTTTATAGTTCCCAGGCAGTTGGGTACCATCCCAGCAGCCCTGCCTTTATTATCCATCTCGTAGATTATCCTGCTTCCTATGTGCGTGGCACAGATGGCATTATCTCCTTAGACTGGCTGCTGCCTTGCTAACACAGAGTTACGCAGACACAGCAAAGGTCAGGGGGAGACCATATGGCCATCCTGTCCTGCCCTTTGTGTCCAGCAAAGGCCTACGCGCTGCCTCCAGTCCCCCTGCGCCGTAAGCGTGGCTGATAGCCACACACACTTGAGTCTCTTTTGGACTCGCTTTTCCAGTTCTACGGATATACAATAATCAGTCGTCTTTCCAGCCTCACCCGGTTCCTGTTAAAACACTTGTTTTATAGCCAACCAAGGAATGGAGCTATGCTTGTGTGGTTTTTTTTAAATGTTGTATGCATGTTTTCACAGATTTTGCTATTTCTCTAACAATTCTAGCAGCCTTGTCTAATGCTGTAGTCGCAGGTTGCAGTCCGGGTCTATCACATTGTCCATTCATGATCATCGCTTGAAATTTGGGTTGAACTTGTGCAATGAGACGACTGACCCGTGGGTTGTGAGGGAGGAGCTTCTGACTGGGCACCTCCTGGCTTGGCACCAGTGTGCTGCCGTCCGGGGAGAGTCTATACGGCATTCTCTCAGGAGCTGGCACAACACCAGTCAACAAATCCATGATTCCGCTTGGTTTTTTTTTTTTTGTTGTTGTTGTTGTTGTTTATTTTGGAGGGAAGGAGGGAGGGAGAGAGAGAGAGAGAGAGAGATCTTCCTCCCACTGGTTCATTCCCCAAACACCCACCCACACCAGCTGGAGTGGAGCCAGGCTGAAACCAGGAGCCACGGACTCCATCGCAGTCTCTCGCGTGAGTGGCAGGGGCCGAAGCGCCGGAGCCAGCGCCTGCTGCCTCACAGGGCGCTCTGGGCAGGAAGCCGATGGCAAGCAGAGCAGGACTCCCTCCCAGGCACTGCAGTACGGGATGGGGCACCCCGGGCTGCAACTCAGCCCTCTCCGTACCCCAAAGCCCGGCCTCGAATCCAAGATCCTGACACTGAGCTGTTTCGCCTTCTCAAAACACTGCACCTTCAGGCCTCTCTGTGTCTGACATCAGGATGAAAGCGTGGGTTTTGCTTTAATAAAACGCTCTCTTTAGGTTCAAGTCAACTCTCTGCTCAGTGGGCTATCACTCGACAGGTCTCCCTGTAAATTCTCTTTGTTGTTGATTTGCTCAAGTCCTTACAACTGTAGACAATTTCTCTTTACGTTAAGTTTTTCTTCCCTGTCTTTCGCCTTGGGAGCTCAAGTTCAGGTCGCTGTTGATTTTTTGCCAGATACAGTTAACAAATAACTATTGTTAAACACCGAGGTAACCTCGGCTCTTGGGAGCGCTCCTGTAGGGCTCACTACCAAGGAGCCCAGAAAAGCACCTTATGGTTTCAGCCCTGTTCCTATGTTCTTCGTGTCAGATGGTAGCCTAATCTTTCTTCTTCTTTTTATTTTTTAAAAAATTTATTTATTCACTATTTGAGAGGCAGAGTTACAAAGAGAGGGAGAGACACAGAGAGAGAGAGGTCTTCCATCCACTGGTTCACTCCTCACATGGTTGCAACGGCCAGAGCTGCGCTGATCCAAAGCCAGGAGCCAGGAGCTTCTTCCAGGTCTCCCACTTGGGCCATCTTCTGTTGCTCACCCAGGCCTCAGCAGGGAGCTGGATCAGAAGAGGAGCAGCTGGGACACTAAACGACACTCATGTGGGCACCAGCGCCACAGGCGGAGGCTCAGCCTGCTAAGCCATAGCGCCTGCCCCTGGTCTTTCTTTATATAAAAGAACCTGACTGCATTGTGGGTGTGTCCCAGGCTGCTGGATCGTGAGGACAGTTTGGAAAATTTTAAGCTATGTATGTTCTTCTAACATTGCGTGTTCACCTAAATGTAATGATTAGGTTGTTTAAGATTCCTTTGTAATAAAGGCACAGATAAACTCAACGACTACGGGAGTTACAAGGCAATACAGAATATAGAACTTCCACACTCTATGTCGCCAGCACACACATCACCGGGGGTGACAGGAGCAGTGGTGTCTGTCCCAGGGGCACGGTGTGCAGTGAGTGACGGTGCACACAGAGCCCGTGGCTCAGGCCCTGCAGAGCAGCCAGGGTCCAGCCAACCTCATTCGTGCAGGAGCTCTGCCCACGACTACACGGTGTTTGCTATTATTCCCATTTGACAAACAGACAAACTGAGGCACAGATAGTGCAAGGCCTTGATTTGATGCCAACACTGAGTCTGTGCAAAAGGCAGGACAAAGCGCAGGTTTGCCCAATTTTATCTGATTTATCCTCAGCAGAAATACCCATTACAGACAGGACTGGGTCAGTCTCCTGGTTACCGTTTCGCCAAACAAACAGAAATAGAAGTCGGTCGGCCCTGAATCCCACACAAGCGCAGGTGGGCAGGAGCTCTACCTCCCGAGACCCGCCGAGGAGGCGGACTCGGGGGCCCGGCCCGAGGGGGAGACGTGGGCGGCCATAGAGGCAGAGCGAACTGAGTGCCGGGTGTTGGATCCCTGCAGAAGGAGGGTGAGGATGATTGAAATAAACACCTGAAGTTCTTCCCACTTATCTAGATTAAGCCCCGCTCCCGAGCCCCCGAGCGCGAGTCCGGCTCTAATGGTGTGTCAGCGATGGTGACCGGTGAATTAACCCTGGAAAACACTTATTGATCCCGACCGCAGATTGCTGACTTCAAAAAAATGTCATTACTTCATCACGTCCCCTGTTCTGCCTCATTAGCTGCTGTCACTTTGTTCCCGAGCGCCGAGGGACTCATTATTCCTGACACAGTAACTGGGCGGGAGCCTGCGGGGCGGTGGGAACCCCAGGACAACAAGTGGTCCTCCCCACGGCCCTGGGCGGAAAGAGCAGCCGACCCTGATGGCCAGACCTGGGCGCAGCGAGCACAGAACTTCCCAGAGGGATCCCCGGCGCCCACCATGCTCTGCCCTGGAGCTGGGGCCCGGGACGGCTTCTCTCCATGCAGTAATTGGCGTGTCCTGGGCGCCTCACCCTCACCCCAGGACTGTTTTACAGCAGAAATTGCAGAATGCATTAGATGATTCTTAATTAGGTGAGAACTATCCAGGGATCTGAAATGCAAATTAGAAGTGGAAATCAGACTAGATCGTTAAGGAACAGACTGGGAAGTGGCATCAATTTGTAAAAACAAAAATAAGAATGTGAAGGAGAAAAAGGAGCAAACTTTCTCAAAAATGATTTGTGTGTTTGAGAGGCAGAGAAACAGAGTCAGACAGACAGACAGACAGAGCTTGCTGTGCACCGATTCACCCTCCGGAGGCCTGCAGCAGCTGGGGCCGAGCCAAGCCAGAGCTGGGAGCAGGGAAGTCGTCAGGTCTCCCACGTGGATGGCAGGGACCTAAGGACTTGGGCCGTCACCTGCTCCTCTCTGAGGTGCACAATGCCGGGAAGCTGGAATCAGAAACAAAGCCAGGACCAGCGACAGCTTAAGTGCTACACGCTGGCACCTGCCCCCACAACACGTTTTTAAGCAAATGGTTTAAGTGGTTTTCAATTTTATGTATTTATTTGAGAGACAAAGAGAATGAAAGAGGGAGGGAGAGAGAGAGAGGAAGAGAGAGAGAGAGAGAGAGGTCATCCATCCATTGTTTCATTCCCAAGATGGCCACAACGGCCAAAGCTGGGCTACCCAAAGCCAGGAGCCAGGGGCTTATTGCTTATTCTGGGTCTCCCACATGGATGCAGGGTCCTAAGAACTTGAACGACTCTCTGATGCTTTCCCAGGCACATTAGTGGGAAGCTGGATCGGAAGTGGAGCAGCCGGGACTCGAGCCAGAGCCCATATGGGATGCTGGCACTGCAGGCTGGGGCTTTAACCCACTGTGCCACAGTGCCAGCTCCACTTCCCCTTACTTAAAAGTATCACATATAACTGATTTTTGTGATAGACTAGAAATCAGACAGAAGCAGGTAAAATGTAGGGAACACATTTAAATTCTGTACCTTGACAAAATGTTCCAAGGACAGATTCCACCTTGAGGAGTGGGGCTGGGAAACAAAACGAGGCCCCCTCAAAGCAAACGTGAGTGGTCCAGCAAAGGCCAGCAGAGTCCCGCCCGGGTGCGCTCTGCAACCCCTGGTGCGTGGCTCAGGGCTCCGGGCTGCGGGCTTCCCTTCTGAGCGCCTCCTCTGCTACAATGTTCCCGTGACCAGTGGCAAAATGTGCTTGCTCTCCCAGGAGCCCTTCTAACCCAGCCTTTGTGGAAGATGCCAGAGATTAAGTTTGGTAAGAGCGGAGTTGGATTTCCCTGTGGATGGGGCATCTGCTCTTTGAGTAAACACTTTGGCAAAGGGCGATGTCTGATTTTATTGTCTACTGTTTGACTTCTATAGGAAAATTCGAGCTCAGGGAAAATCAGTCAAAGTTTGGGAAACCTTGGCTCGCGAGAAAAGGCTGAATTGTGAAGAAGAGGGATGTGGAGAGAGCCAGGCTCCGGTCAGGAGGGGGGAAGAGGAAGGGAGTGATCTCTGTGTCCACACAGCAGTGGTGGTGAAAGTCACCGCCATCGGAGGAAGTTTTAGGGACGCACCAGGCTTCTGTTTTAGGGAGCAGCCCATGTGAGCTGAGCCTCTCGGTGGCTTTGGGGTGTGAAATGGAAGGTGGTGGCCGTAGCCAATTGCTCAGCCTGGGAGCCTTGGGCTGTTTTGGGAAATGAGAAAGACCACGAGGGTGTTGGGGGACACTGGGCTTGTGAGCTGGGATCCGGAAGCAGCAAAAAGGGTCGGCAGGCTTTGTGGATGAGAGACGCCTAATGTGGAATATCAAAGTCTGTAAACATTCTCAACATGTTCAGCTGTATTGGTCCCCTAGGATTTCTTTTTTTTAAGATTTATTTGTTTTCAAGTCAGAGTTACAGAGAGAGAGGAAGAGACACAGAGAGATCTTCCATCCTCTGGCTCACTCCCTAAATGGCCACAACAGCCAGGGCTGGGCCAGGCTGACTCCAGGAGTCTGGACCTTCTTGCAGTCTCCAATGTGGGTGCAGGGGCGCAGGCACTTGGGCCAGCTTCTGCTGCTTTCCCAGGTGCATTTGTGGGGGGCTGGAAGTGGAGCAGACAGGACTTGAACCGGCGCGCATATGGGATTCTACCATTGCAGGCAGTGCCTTAACCCGCTGCACCACAATGCAGGCCCCATCTATTGTCTCCCATGCAGCCACTTAGACTAGGCAATCTTTATTGTCTCACAGTTTCTGTCAGGAGCCCAGCAGTGGCTTGGCTGGTGGCTGTGGCGTGAGCCTGTTTGTCCTCAAGCTGTCCACAGGGACGGCGGGGTCATCTGACGTCCCACTGGGGCTGGGGAGCCCAGGCGGCTCCCACACCTGGCTGAGGGCAGCAGGCCCAGCTCTTCCTCGGGTGCCCCACTCCCTAGAGAGCGTGCGAGCCCTGTGGGCGCGGCAGCTGGCAGCACCCTGAGAGGTGGAGCACGGCAGAAGCCTGGACTCAGAGTCACCACTGCCCCTCTGCCGCCCTCTCTTGTGTGCGCAGACGCACTGAGTCATTGCGGGAGGAGCTCAAAGCAGGCCTGGAGACCCCGGGGCAGGAGTCCCTGGAGACCGTCCTGGGGCTTGGCGGCCACATCGGCCTTTCTCCCCCACCCCTCCCTGTGTTCTGAAACTGCCCTGTCTGTGTGGGAGTGCCGGAGGACGATTTGGAAGAAAGGGTTGCATTCCACACGGGGGGAAAGAAGGGTGCAGAACCAGGAGAGAAAGAATGATCCAGAAAGGGGGTTAAGCCGCCTCTGTCTCGAAGCCAGGATGCACCACCGGAATCGAGCACCCCAGAAAGGTTGGGGCCACCTCCCGCCCTGCTTGAAACGTGAGCATATTTGCTGTCTGCTAATTTTCGTTGCGTGGCTGGGGAGTAACCCGTGTGCCAGTCACGATTCCCCAGGCCTGACGTGGGCACGGCAGAGTCCACTTCCGTCCGCTCGGCGGCTGCCTGGGCAGTCTCCCCTCCTTCAGCCTGAGACTGGGAGCCCATCTCCATAGCTCTCAGACCTCCCCTCCCGGGGCCATCTGAGCTCCTTCTCAGCCTCCGTCTGAACTCCTACCTCTGCTCGACACGGTGTGCCGGCTCCCCACCTCCACAAAGCGCCCTGACTTCTGCTTCCACAGTGCTGCTGCCTCTGGCCAAAGACAGCCCCTCCTCACAGCCTCCTGCGGTCCTCCAGGTGCACCTGGGTGGTCCAGGATGAGCCCCCGAGTTAAGGTCCTGAATACCACGGCATCTCTAAGCGGCCTGTGGCCATAAAGCAGCACACTCATGGGAACAGGGGTTAAGGTGTGGCCGCCTGTGAGACCCCTCTGCCCACCGTGACCATTCTGCCTCCTTAACAGTTGCTGGCCCCAGAAAACAAGCAGCTGGTTAGGTGATGGTAGAAAGTGGGGGGCTGGGAAATGGGGAGAAGAGCCAGAAAGCCAAAGTGACGGAGAAGCTGGGCAGAGCCTCTCCAGAAAATGCAGAACGGGGGCCTGGAGCGGCCTGGAGACAGGGCCTCCCAAGCTCTGCTGGCTGCAAGCACTGCCCACCCACCTGGGCATGGGGGCCCCTGCTCAGGACCCTCCCGTTCTCAGGATGCAGCCTGTGGCACCTGAGCGGGAAAGCGAGCCCCTGATGCTGTTTCTTGGCAAATTCAACTCAGACCATGGACGATCCCCCATCTTAGGATCTCATAAAGCCAGGCCCATGCACATTCACACCTGGGTGAAATTTATTCACCACATTTTAGTGCACAGCAAGTTTATAGCCAACTTATAAACTCCAGACGCGGGGAGTTCTAATGTAAATTCACGAGACCTTACACCACTGTAAGTGTTATTATGACAAATGGGGTTGACACAAGAATATATTTTTTTCTTTCAATAGTATGGGGCTTAGCTGACATTTATTTTCATTTAAGTTTGCAATATTCTCATATATGGTTGTTTAGTGTGGTGAGAGAGCGTTCCTCGTGCGGCTGTGGTTTTCATGTTTGCCGGTCATTCTTTTAAAAGGAGCACTCTCTGAAGGTCAGTGTTCACCTGGAAGTAAGTCCAGCTCAGTCCATCCAATCTCCCCCTGCAGGACCTGGGTCTCTGGTTTCTCACCCCACTTTACACTCTGGACAAACTTTTCATTCTTAATTCTACTGTGAATACCTATGAATACTTTAACTCTCCGAGTTTCCCATCAAATATGCTGTCTTGTTTCTTTCTAACTTTTGAAATTGAGATACCAATAAATATTTGTTGTTGAGTGGCTGTTCAAAAGCTTACGCATAACTAATATACAACTGATGAATTCTGAACCCTC